>NC_140592.1:798651633-799251633 GCF_964204655.1 Triturus cristatus
ATATGAGAGGGTCTTATTGGCATCAAAATCATGGTTAGTGCTCTAAAAGACTAAAATTAGGACATATTTTCTGAGTTTTCAAATAGCGACAAAGCACTTTTAAATTATTTGTTATCTTTATGTTTTTTTATCCAGTTGACCACTTGATTAAATGTTGCACTTAGGAGAGAGGATGTGGTGTTACTTCCAGAACTGCAGACTTTGCAACTGGGGAACCAGGTTGGAGTTTCTGCTTCAGCTCGACATTCTGTGATTCTGGTCAAATCACTTAGTCTCCCCATGTCTACAACCAAAATGAATTTGTTCTTGTGTGATGTAACCAATGCTCATGTAAAGCACTCCAATACCTGACAAGTCTGCACTATATAACACTGCAAAAACACAAAATAATAAGTGTTTTGCACACTTCTGTCATTTTGCTATATTTAGGCTACATCTGGGTGATTTTGGGCTACATTTGGGCTCTTTTGTGTCCGGTGGCTATCTTGGGGGATTTATTTGTTATGAAGTTTCCTAATTTCCTCATGTACTGCAGTCTCCTCAGTAGGAAATGCTTTCAGTTTTTTACTTTGATTCCATCATGATTCCATCATGAAGGTATTCAGATATGTCACACATTTGCCATAAATTCTGAATGTTAGCACTCTAGTTGCTCATTAGATCACTGTAGTAAAACTACTGTTCACCATGGAAGTCTGCTCCTGGTATTAAAAGTGCACGCTTCAGTCTACATGTCAGAATTTTTTAATGAAATAGAAGAGGATTTGAGAAGTCACTCAAAATGTGCCCTCATTTTTTTTCTTCAGCATTAATCATAATTTCTATGGCAAAATGAACCCCCTCATTGTGTTCCTTTTTAAATTAAATGTTTTAAGTGTTACCAGTTTATTCAATCAAGAGGCTTCAGGTGTGCCATACTTTTGTCATAATGAAGACAGTAAGCGCTCTAGTTGTTTTTAAGAACACTCTGGGACATTCTGTCATTGGGCTATACTTAGGCTACATCTGGGTGATATTTGGGCTACATTTGGGCTCTTTTGTCTCTGGTGGCCATCTTGGGAGACTTATTTGTTATGAAGTTTCCTAATTTCCTCATTTACTGCAGTCTCCTCAGTAGGAAATACTTTCAGTTTTTTACTTTGATTCCATCAAGAAGGCATTCAGATGTGTCACACATTTGCCATAAATTCAGAATGTTAGCACTCTTTTTGCTCATTAGATCACTGTAGTAAAGCTACTGCTCACCAGGGAAAACTGCTGCTGGTATTGAAAGTGCATGTTTCAGTCTGCATGTCAGAATTTTTTAATGAAATAGAAGAGGATTTGAGAAGTCACTCAAAATGTGTCAGGTGCTCCATAAGACTTACCTCGGTCTTGTGAAGCGATTCCACAGAGACGACAAGAGCGCCCGCCCCTGTACCCACCTGACCCTCGTGGACAGTAGAACCCAGCAGGGATGAGATGGATGCAGGGAAGGGAGCCAGAAAGAAAACAATGGGTTGCTGTGTAGGGTGTCTCGGAACCAACTAGAAAACAGGAAAAGATCCAGGTCAGTAAGGACCCAAATTCCCACTCGTGATACAACCAGTACTGCACACACAGAATACCCTGGTCCCCGATTATGGAGACTCACCAGTGCGTGGTAGACCAAGGGACATCTTAGTGCAGATCAGTGGAAACGTTGTGCAGGGTGTTGCTATGTCCGCTCCTCAGTGCCCAAAAGAAAGCGCTGCTACGCGTGATGTAGAAGTGATAAAACACCCGGTACCCCTTGTGCGCGCCTGCGTGACAAGGGTACCGCAACCAAAAGTCTAAGCAGCCCTGGAATGGTGCTCCAGCGCTGACAACCAAAGGAGACTCAATTCACCATAAGCGCTCCTGCGCGGCAAACACAAAATCGTCAGAAGCGATCCTGCGCGGTACATTCAAAATCATCAGAAAACGCTATTGCGTGGCAAAACCAAAATCATCAGAAAGCGCTATTGCGCGGCAAAACCAAAATCATCAGAAAGCGCTATTGCGCGGCAAAACCAAAATCATCAGAAAGCGCTATTGCGCGGTAACACCAAAATGCGAGCCCCGCAATGCTCAGAGTCAGATCAGTACCTCCACTCGTCTTCTTCCGTAGTGGTGAAACCCTCAGCATCGGCACAGCGAGAGTCCTTCTGCTTGCATCCGACGCGTCTCGGCTCCAGGAACTGCTCTTCTTGACTCAGGGACTTCCAGTGGAATTCGAAGCACGGAGCCGGCGGGAAAACGCGCTCTAAAAGCGTTTCCCCCGGAAGTGCTTCCGTGCCCTTACATCTGTGAAAAACGACTAGACCGGGACTCAACCTCCACCCGGAAGTGAGTCTCCCGGTTGGGTCTGTGTGCCTCAGAAAGGGGAAGCAGGGCGTGGGCTCAAAGGGTGACTCAGATGAAAAGCACGAACCAGAACGGGGGCATGACGGACATGGGACAATGGCTCCCAAAACCGCTCATCCGGGCCGTACCCCTTCCAGTCCACCAGGTAGAAAAGCTTACCCCTGGTACGTCGAGAACCCAAGATGGCCCTGACCTCAAACTCAACATGGTCCTCCACCACCACCGGAGAAGGAGGAGAGGGGACAGAACTACCAGAACGGACCGGCTGCAAAAGGGAGACATGGAAGACCGGGTGAATCTTCATGTGCGGAGGAAGAGAGAGTTTCATAGCCACAGGATTGACCACCTTCTCAACGACAAAGGGACCCACGAAACGGGGTAACAGTTTCTTGGGGCCCTGCACGTTGAGGTGCCGAATAGACAGCCACACCCGGTCACCCAAGCGATACTGGGGCTCCTTCTGTCTATGGGCATCAGCATGCGCCTTGTAGGTGTCTTTTGCCTTGGCCAATTCAAACCGTGCTTGCTGCCAGAGGTCACGTAAGGACTCATGATAGGCACGTACCGTCGGCAGCCGGCTGTTCCGGGGCACCTCCCAAGCAGAGGTGCGAGGGTGACGTCCGTGGAGACAAAAGAATGGGGACATGCCGATGGCCGAATGTCTGCTATTGTTGTAGGCGTACTCCGCCATCCACAGCACCTCGGACCATTCCTTCTCTACCATAAGCAGCAAACAACGGAGGTACTGGTCCATGGTGTGGTTAGTCCTTTCGGCTTGACCGTCCGTCTGGGGGTGGTACGCTGAGGATAAGTGTACTTCCATCTCGAGGATCCTGCACACTTCTTTCCAGAATCGGGACACGAATTGCGATCCCCGGTCCGTTATAACCACCGATGGAATGCCATGGAGGCGAACCACCTCGTGCACGAAGATCAGGGCCAGTCCTGCAGCAGAGGGCAATTTCAGCAAGGGTACGAAATGCGCCATCTTAGTGAGATGATCCACGATGGTGAGAACCGTGGTATGCCCCGTCTTGGTGATTGGTAGTTCTACCACGAAATCCATGGAGATGGTGTGCCAAGGAGATGGCGGCACAGGAATGGAAGGTAGTAGACCAATAGGAGGCTCCGACCTGTTCTTACTCAAGAGACAAACGGCACAGTTCGTCACGTGGTTTCTTGTGTCAGTCACCATTGTTGGCCACCAAAACTGTCTCCGTAGGAGCTCAAGTGTCTTATGGTATCCGGGATGGCCTGAGAGGACATGATCGTGGCACAGACGGACTGCTTGTTGCTGACTGGGCAGCCCGGGTAGGTATAACTTTTCTCCCCGATACAGCAACCCTTCCACACAAGTCACTCCTTCGTGTCCCTCTGTCAGAGCCTCTAGGTCGGACTGCACCGTGTCCATATTCACCTGATTCATGAAGTCCGAGGACGTTACTACGCACTGGAAGTGTGTCTCTGACAGTATGGGAACAGGCTAGGTGTCTTCGGCCTCCTCGTCGGAGTCTCCTAGTCGTGAGAGAGCATCGGCTTTGGCGTTTTCCTTCCCAGGTCGGAACGTGATCACAAAGTTGTATTCATTGAAGAATAGCGTCCATCGAAGCTGTCGGGCGGTGAGTGTCCGTGCCGACCGAAGGAACTGGAGATTCCTGTGGTCCGTGTAAATGGTTACAGTGTGTTTAGCGTCTTTTAGGAAGTGGCGCCATTCTTCGAATGCAGTTTTGATAGCAAGTAGCTCCCTATCGGACACTGTGTAGTTGCGTTCCACTGGTTGGAGTTTCTTGGAGTAAAAGGCCACCGGATGCAACTGTCCTGTGCTGGTGCTTCGTTGGGAGAGCACGCCCCCTATGGCGTTTTTTGAGGCATCTGCCTCCACAATGAAGGGCTGCTCGGTGTCAGGGTGCACCAGAACCGGGGCTACGGTAAAACGCCTTTTTAGTTCTTGGAAGGCGTTATCTGCTTCCTGATGCCAACCAAAACGCACTCCTTTGCGCAACAAACGGGTAATAGGAGCTACCATTTCGGAGAACCCTGTGATGAATCTACGGTAGTAGTTGGAAAAACCTAGGAACCGTTGGACCCCTTTTACGGACTCCGGAGGAGGCCATGATAAGATGGCTTCTACTTTTTTGTTGTCCATGTGGATGCCTGCCGGAGTGATGATGTGTCCTAGGAACTCAACAGAGGTGACGTGAAAAACGCTCTTCTCCAGTTTCACGTACAAACGATGTCTTCCCAGCTGTTGTAGGACGGAACGAACGTGCTGCACGTGTTCTGCTATGGTCTGTGAAAATATCAAAATATCGTCTATGTAGACAATACAGAAGACGTCGATGTAGTCCCTTAACACCTCGTCGATAAAATATTGGAACGCTGCGGGAGCATTACAGAGCCCGAAAGGCATGACCTGGTACTCGAACAGGCCGAATTTCGTCCGGAAGGCAGTCTTCCATTCGTCACCCTTTCGGACTCTGACAAGATGATAAGCACCCCGTAGGTCAAGGTTGGTGTATACTGAGGCGTCTTTTAGCTGTTCCAGGAGGTTGGTGATCAACGGTAGTGGGTAACGGTTCTTCACGGTGATGGCGTTCATCGCTCGAAAGTCTATACAGGTCCTCAGATCACCCTCCTTCTTCGATACAAAAAATAGAGGAGAGGAGACCGGAGACCTGGAATGACGGATAAAACCGTTGTCCAGATATTCGTCCAAATAGGACCGAAGGTGGAGGTTCTCCTTCTCTGTGAGAGAATAGATTCTGCTGCATGGCAACGTGGATCCGGGGATCAGGTCTATTCGGCAATCGAACGACCGATGCGGTGGCAAGGTGTTGGCTCCTTTCTTGTCGAAGACTTCAGCCAGGTCCTGGTATTCCTCTGGTATGGCTGCTTGGGAAACCATCCCCATACCGTGTAACGGCAGTGATCGTGCTTGAATGGAACGCTCTACCAGGGGGTTATCCTCCGCGTAACAGGTCCCACAACAGTGTTCTGAGTCCAAATGTATTATCACCTTGAATTGCGGGGCGTCTATGACGTCAAAGCTGATGGACTCGGCGTGGTGATTTTCAAAGGACATATTCATGTTCTCGGTTTGATGTCTGATAGGGCCGGAAGTAAGGTCCGTTCCATCGACAGCCTTGACGGTTTCGGGTTGAGCTTTTGACACTCAGTGCATGCCCAAGGCGCTTGAATATTCGGTATCAATAAAACAGCCTGTTGCCCCGGAGTCCAGCATAGCGGTTACCTGCCAGGTTTTGCCCGCATGATTCTGTAAGGAGACGTCCACCCCCATGTGGTGACTGCCGTCCAAAACAGCAGGGATCGCTACAGTGCAAGATGATGAACCCAGAGGATGGATCCCTTTGTCTACTGGGTTATCTCGTTTCCCGTCTTGTCCTCTTTGGTGATGGGCAACGCAAAAGGCCTTCTGCCCCGCGGTTTGGTTGGCTTCACTGGACATTCTCGAACGAAGTGTCCGCTTTTTCCGCAGTATAGGCATTGGTTTTGCTTCCTCCTCCGTTCTCTTTCTTGACTTGTCAAAGGCCCTCTTATGCCTCCAATTTGCATGGGTTCGGTTGCCTCGCCCTGGGGAGTGGACTCCTCTTTGGCCTTGTCCGCACCTTCGTCCCCAAAGGACAAGAAACGAGAGTCACTGCCTTTTCCCTTTTCGGTTCTTCTTTCCTGTAGACGGAAATTCATTTTTACCACCAGATCGATGAATGGGCCTATTTCGTCAGGCGGGTCAGGTAACTGGGAAATGAGGTCCTTCAGGTCGTCGCGCAATCCCCGATAGAACACCGATACCTTCTTATCCTCCGACCAATGGGACTCGATCACAAGCCTGCTGAACATGGTGATGTAGTGAAGCAGGTCCTGGTTGCCTTGTTTTAGATTGAGCAACTCGTTGTCCGCTGCTTGCACAAAAGTGTGACGAGCGAACATACGTCTCATGGCTTCCTTAAACGTTGGTAGGTGGTGTAGCATGGGATCGTCATGTTTTACCAATGCAATAGACCATTGAGCTGCATCTCCGCCCATGTATGACAGGATGTAGGCTACTTTGGATGCGTCGTCGGGAAAAGCCGTGTTTCTGGCCATGACATGCAAGTGGCATTGGTGGATGAAGATGCCGTACTTGGTACTGTCACCGTAGAAGCGTTCAGGTGGAGCCAGCTGTACGGGATGGGGGGCTATGACGCGAATGTCCGTGTTCTGGTTGGTGGCAGCGGAGGACCCCCCAAATACAAAAGTAGGCTGTCGTGAGAGCTCGTCTTGCCTGACCTGGGGGCTAGAGGTAGTTCCCCAAGGACTGGTGACCCCGGCTGGCATCTGGCCCTGCAGGGCGGTCATGTCTTGGCGTAAACTGAGGTTCTCGGCCTGCATGGTAGCCAGCATGACCGCTATGTCTTGCAAGGTAACCTCCGGGTCGCCCATGTCGTCTAGGCGGAATGATTAACGTGGGCTTCGAATTCTGTCAGGTGCTCCACAAGACTTACCTCGGTCTTGTGAAGCGATTCCGCAGAGACGACAAGAGCGCCCGCCCCTGTACCCACCTGACCCTCGTGGACAGTAGAACCCAGCAGGGATGAGATGGACGCAGGGAAGGGAGCCAGAAAGAAAACAATGGGTTGCTGTATAGGGTGTCTCGGAACCAACTAGAAAACAGGAAAAGATCCAGGTCAGTAAGGACCCAAATTCCCACTCGTGATACAACCAGTACTGCACACACAGAATACCCTGGTCTCCGATTATGGAGACTCACCAGTGCGTGGTAGACCAAGGGACATCTTAGTGCAGATCAGTGGAAACGTTGTCCAGGGTGTTGCTATGTCCGCTCCTCAGTGCCCAAAAGAAAGCGCTCCTACGCGTGATGTAGAAGTGATAAAACACCCGGTACCCCTTGTGCGCGCCTGCGTGACAAGGGTACCGCAACCGAAAGTCTAAGCAGCCCTGGAATGGTGCTCCAGCGCTGACAACCAAAGGAGACTCAATTCACCATAAGCGCTCCTGCGCGGCAAACACAAAATCGTCAGAAGCGCTCCTGCGCGGTACATTCAAAATCATCAGAAAACGCTATTGCGTGGCAAAACCAAAATCATCAGAAAGCGCTATTGCGCGGCAAAACCAAAATCATCAGAAAGCGCTATTGCGCGGCAAAACCAAAATCATCTGAAAGCGCTATTGCGCGGCAAAACCAAATTCATCAGAAAGCGCTATTGCGCGGTAACACCAAAATGCGAGCCCCGCAATGCTCAGAGTCAGATCAGTACCTCCACTCGTCTTCTTCCGTAGTGGTGAAACCCTCAGCATCGGCACAGCGAGAGTCCTTCTGCTTGCATCCGACGCGTCTCGGCTCCAGGAACTGCTCTTCTTGACTCGGGGACTTCCAGTGGAATTCGAAGCACGGAGCCGGTGGGAAAACGCGCTCTAAAAGCGTTTCCCCCGGAAGTACTTCCGTGCCCTTACGTCTGTGAAAAACGACTAGACCGGGACTCAACCTCCACCCGAAAGTGAGTCGGGGGGGGGGGGGGGGAGGCGGCAAGCGCCGTGAACCACGACAAAATGTGCCCTAATTTTTCTTTCTGCAGCACTAATCATACTTTTTATGGAAAAATGAACCTTCTCATTTTGTTCCTTTTTAAATTAAATGTTTTTCACAAGAAGGATAAACCCAAGGAGAACCCAGGTTCTTACCGGCCTATCTCGCTCATCAAGGCGGATACTAAACTGTACTCGAAAATATGGGCCAAAATGCTAGGGAGGGTCATTGGCGGTCTTGTCTCTCCTTGGCAGCATGGGTTTGTGCCTGGGCGTGGAACAACGGACCACACACGCCGGGCTATCGCACTGTTCGATGCTCATGCTGCCGGGGGGGGGGAGAGATGGCCATGATCCTCCTAGATGCGGAGAAAGCGTTTGACTGCGTGGTCTGGGAGTATTTGTGGGGTATTCTTGCAGGCAGGGGATTTGGTCCCAAGGTCATCAGGGCTCTTAGAGCTATGTATAAAGATCCGGTGGCCAGGGTGTCAGTAATGGGGGAGAGTTCGGAGAAAATTGTGATTAAGAGAGGAACGCGTCAGGGTTGTCCCTGTTCCCCCATCCTCTTCTCACTATATATAGACCCCCTGATTCAAAGAATTTTGGGCTGCCCCCAGATTAGTCCAGTGATGTTGAACGGGTATACAAGCAAACTGCTAGCATACGCTGACGATCTGGCGGTTCTTACTACCGACCCCCAGCAGGCGATGTCTGCACTTGCAGAGCTGGCGAAAGACTTTGGTAGCAGGTCTGGGTATCTGCTAAATGAGGGGAAGACCCAGATTATTTGTACTAAGAACATTAATAAGTCGGACAGTAGATACGTAGACTCAGCGGTCTATTTAGGGGTTAGAATTAATGCCTCAGTAGATAAGATCATTACAGAAAATTATTGCCCCCTTATGGGATCGATTGAAGCAGAATTAAAGAGGCTGGACGTATTACACCTCTCTCTGGTAGGGCGGGTAAACGTCCTTAAAATGTCAATATTTCCGAAGGTCCTTCACTTGTTTCGAGCCATCCCATTATTGCTGGAGGAAAAACTATTAAAAAATCTGGAATCAATATTTAATCGGTTTATCTGGCAATATGGGAAGACTAGGCGCTCCATGAACCTTATGTCGCTCCCGTTTGTAAGGGGGGGCATGGCTTTACCAAACCTTCGTCTATATCATTTATCTTGCCTTCTGGCTCAAATGTCAATACTTTTTCAATCAGCCCCCAGCTCGGTAGCGCCCCAGGTAGAGAGTCAGGATCCCCCATCTATTTTTGAGCTTTTAGTGGGGAAGAAGGCTGTTGGGCTACTCTTGAGCGAGGTGGATCGGAGATTTTATAAGAAGGCCCGGCTTAAGATCATGGGTGGGGTTTGGGGGTCATGGAAAGCCGTCCAAAAGCTGCTTGAAATTCCTAAGATTAATGCGCACCTCCTTCTCTGGAACTCTAACCTATTTCCTTATATGGGTATGGACAGGAATTGCGCGGCTTGGAAAGAACATGGAATTAGTTCTATTGGGGATATTGTGGAGGGGGGGAGGTCCTCAGGTTCGAAGTGATCCAACACAAGTTTGGGATTTCATCTAATCACTGGTTTTTGTACGGACAGTTAGTCCAAACGTTGAAGGCTTTTAGACCGAGGATATCTGAAACAAGACGTTTCCCCTTGATCGATTATTTATGGAATGGGGGTAATAAAATAACATTTGTCTATAACCACTTAATGGCGGGTATTCAGGACGATTTGGAGAAAACAGAATCTGCAATTGCAGGGAAATTAGGCGACCCCGACGTGGATTTAGATCTAGCACTTGCATTAAATAAGAGATTATTTCGATCTTCTAACCTACGGGCTCAGCATTACAAAACGCTGTTTAATTTGTATTTTACTCCGGCGAAGCTGTATGCCTGGGGTCTGGTGGAGAACGATAAGTGTCCTAGATGCAATAATGGTCCAGCGGATCTAATCCACATGTTCCACCAGTGTGATAAGCTTTCTATGGTACTAATGGAAATCTCAAAGTTTCTGGAGGGGCTGCTAGATCGTAGGATTGGTCTATCCCCCACTTTGATGTTGCTAGGTGTAGATAGGAAATTGGAGTTGGGTAGTGCGGCTGAAGCTCTGGTCTTTATATCTACTGCAGTGCTACGCATCCTTATTTCAGCAGGTTGGAAAGATTCCTCCCCTCCCACTTTTCAAATGTGGATTGCAAGGTTGCTGGGAGTGCACAATATTGAGGCTTGCCTATATGAGTTAAAAGGTAAAACATTAAGGGAATTAGGAAGAAATATTTGGGCACCACTTGCCATCTGGAGGAGCTCGAGCGCCTAAATACTGCTTTATTTATTTCCTGATAACGAATGGTTTAGAACTATTGCCCTATTATTATTTATAGTTTGGCCTTGTTTTATATGTATCTACTATGGTTATTATTGTCTAAACGTGTTCTTGTATGGTTTAACAGGAATATCTATTTAATGAATTTGTAAAAACTTTTTTTTTTTTTTTTCTCTTTTTTCTTTTTTTTGTATGACACCAGTAAATCTCAATAAAATAAATAAAATAAAAAAAAGGACTGTGTGCACTTTACCACTGCTAACCAATGCTAAAGTGCTTGTGTTCACTCCCTAAAACATGGTAAAATTGGCTTACACCTGACAGGCATATTTAGTTTACTAGAAAGACCCTAGTAAAGTGGTATACCATATATCCAGGGTTGGTATATTAAATGCTACTAGTGGGCCTGCAACAGTTATTGTGCCACCCACTTAAGTGGCCCCTTACAACATGTCCCAGGCCTGCCATTTCAGCCTGTGAGCAGTTTTAAGCTGCCAATTCAACTTGGCAAAATAAACCCCTTGCCAGGCCTTAAACTCAGTTTTTAATACATATAAGTCTGGAAGGCCGTAAACAGCCCATAAAAGGAAAAGAGAAAAAAAAATAAATAATTAAATGTTTTAAGAGTTACCACTTTAATCCAAGCAAGATGGCTTCAGGTGTGCCATACGTTTATCATAAGTAGGACTGTTAGCGCTCTAGTTGTTCTTTGGAACACTCTGGGAAGCTGCAGTAGAACACAAAGGAATCAACTGACAGTCTCTGCCCTTGTTGGATGTACATGTTTTACTGAGAATGTCAGACTTCATTCTCACATGACTGAGAAAGATAATGTGAATTTACAGAAAATAAGCTCTCAGTTTAGCTTATAGATCACCTTCCAAACCTCTGTGGGAAAAGCATGAGAAAATATTTTTCTCTCAATCATGATATCCCAGCAGAAGGCTTTTTCACATGGTGAAATCACCTTAGAACATACCACAATTCCTAAAATGAGTATGGTACCATCAACAAATGATTTATAATGTAACTAAAGTCTTAAAACCTTCTATTAACTGCAATGCTTTTTAATGAGGTGCTATCATGTATATTGGTCCCAAGATGGCTGCCAACACTTCTTGGATGAAGTGCTGACAGCCAATCAGATCTCAGGATGAGATGTGTGGTTAGGCTCCGCCCACATATATATATGATTTTACTTTTGATTTTCTCAGGAACTACTGAACAGATTGACACCATATATGCAAAAGGCACATCCCTGAGCTGAGGACTATCTCTCTGCCAAATTTCAAGTAATTTTGTTCAGCCGTTCGGGCTGTACCTTGGACTAAAGGTCCCTATGGAAAATTGCATGGGAGAAACGTGTTTTGGGACCCCCCTTTTTTCTCAGCCCCAGCTTGACGAATCCCCCTGAGACTTTCAGGGTTGGAGCGGAGCGGAGCGCTCCACCTATTATGAAAATTTCGCGAGGATTCGTCAACCGGCGCCAAAGTTATTCCAAATAGAATGTTGCGGATTTCCTATGGAAACACGGTCCTAACTATAACTATCTACTGGCGACCGCCAGTAGATAATATATATATGTATATATATATATATATATATATATATATATATATATATATATATATATATATATATATATATATATATATATATATATATATATATATATATTCTTTCAAGGACCAAAGGACGAAAAGCGGACCACAAAAGTCTGTGCAATTTCCAATTTATTCCAAGCCAAGCAAATCCGCCATTACGCGTTTCAACCCCCACTCGGGTCTTGATCACATGACGAATTGCGTAATCAAATCATGACATTTAAAGGGAAAGGTGCGTAGATATGACGACAAGAGATCAAAGTGCAAGTGCATGGTAACTGAAAAGTTACTACCAGCAGCAATTGTTATTAAACACGCATGAAAACACAATCAATGGACAAAGTGCATTGTGAATAAATATATAAATATGTAAATAAATATATATACACACGCTGTTAAATACTTAAAACATTTGCTGATAAAATCACAATATGTTAAAAAAGCGAGAAAGAACAGCTGTATAAGTAAATAAAGTTGGTTGAGAAATTGAAAAAATCCTTACACATTTGTGACTGGAAGACAAAACATATGCAATTGAAATCTCTTAAAATGTTGCCAATTGGTTTTCAATAGAGTTACAATTGCTAGCTTACTAATTTTGTAAGAACATATCGTTGTGTCTTAATTCGTCTCAACCAACTATTAATGGGTGTAATACAATTCTGCTGTTTTAATGCTGCAAAAGATAATGCCCGAGTGGGCTTTTTAGGTAAGTGTGTGTCATATAATATCACAATATATCTAATCCCTCAAGTCAAATTTGAATAAATACAAACATATAAATAATAATGTGCAAAACAAGGATTGTTTAAACAAAAAATGTTTCAAAAAATATTTAAAAGAGAATCAGTCTTACAGTTGCGATGTTTGATGCCTAAAAGTTTTCTATCACTATGTGTACGATTAATCATAGATATTATTAATCCCTGCTGTACATGTAATCAAAAAATGTGAGCCCACATTTAAAATTACAGTGTCATGCTGAGATTGACCTTCAGAGACATGTATAAAAATCTTCACTAGCATTCAATCCCGAAGGTTGTTTAGTATCTAATTCCAATATATACCGGGTTTCCAGCAAGCGTAATTTAGCCTCTCGATTCCCCCCACGTTTCAGTGGTAAGATGGTATCAATTACATAGTATTGAAGATACAAGGGATTGCTATTGTGATGTTGTTCAAAGTGTCTGGCGACAGGGTATGCCTGATCTTTGCATTTGATTGCTCTTATGTGCTGGAGTATCCGCTTGTGGGCCGGAAGTTTGGTACTTCCAATATATTTGAGCCCACAGGGACACTCCAGCACATAAATCGCAAATTCTGTTTTGCAAGTTAGCCTCTTGTTTATTGCAATAGGATTTTGTCTGAATGGGCTACTGTATTGGGTTTTATTGCAACCAAACTGACAAGCTTTGCAATTAGAGCATTTTCTGAAACCCTTGCATTGTGATAACCAAGTATTGGAGGCTATCACTTCAGGACTATTGCTCACCAGAGAACTGTTCATTGATGGTGCCTTTCTGAAAGTCAACGCGGGCTTAGTTGGAACTATTTTGCCTATAACCGGATCACCTTTTATCAGGTTCCAGTTTCTGTAAAAGATTTTTCTTAGTTTTTGATGTTGTTTGTTAAATGTCAAAATAATTCTAGGTTGCAATGATAATTCTGTTGGCTCTCTTACAACCTTTTTGACTTTTGGGGTGAGTGCCTCTTTTCTAGACAAATTTTTGACTTTGTTAATGGCCGCATCAATTGTTGTCTTTGCATAACCCCTGGACAAAAATCTTTGCTTGCAAGCTTCCTGTGCAACATCACAATCTGAATCTGTACTGCAGATTCGCCTAATACGCAGCATCTCCCCATAAGGGATGCTGCGTATTAAATGATGTGGATGGTGACTAGATGCATGCAAGATTGTGTTGCCTGCTGTCGGCTTCCTAAATAATTTAGTAGCCAACCGTCCTCCATCAATATAAATCTCCACATCTAAAAAGCAAACTGACATGGTGCTGATGGTGGATGTAAATTGGAGATTGAAGCAATTATCATTTAATGACTCTACAAAGTCAGATGCCTCCAATTCTGTACCTCTCCAGATCAAAAATAAGTCATCTCTATATCGTAGATATATGATGGCATGTTTGTCCATAATTTCCCTGTTCACACCCCAGAGAACCTGCTCCTCCCACAGTCCCATATGCAAACAGGCATAACTGGGGGAGAAGCAGGCCCCCATCGCAACACCTCTGATTTGCTGATAAATTTGACTGTTAAATAGAAAGAAATTTTGTTCCAGGCATCCCTGTATCATAGTAGCTAGCATTTTGTTGTGCAAGGAAAAGTTCAATGGTCGTAGGTTCAAATAGTGTTCCACAGCTTTTAGACCATCGAGGTGTCTAATAGACGTATATAATGATGATACATCCAACGTGATTAGAAGCATCCCAGGACCCCATGTTATTTGCTCGATTTTTCGCAAGAAATCTGAAGTGTCCTGAACATAGGATGCTAATCCCTTAACCCAGTCTTGTAAGAAAAAGTCTATGTATTTAGACGTATTTTCCATTAAACTTCCAATAGCGGAAATGATGGGCCTTCCAGGTGGTTTGGTGCTACATTTATGAAGTTTCGGTATCAAGTAGAGGGTGGGAATAACTGGATGATCATTCTTTAGAAATCTATACTCCTCGTTGGTTAGCAGGCCTGCACTTTTCCAAGCCAATAGTCTATGGTAATGTTCATTCCAGGTTGTTCTCACAGTGTGGATATTGCTCTTTTTGTAGCATGCAAGATCAGATAGTTGCTGTGTCGCCTCCACCATATAGAGGTCCCTTGGCCATAAGACTACATTTCCGCCTTTATCGGCTTGTCTCACAATAATATTGTTGTCGGACTGTAGTTTCTTCATTAGTTGTTTATAACATAGGTTTTGCTTGTCTATGCCTTGGCGTGTTCGATTGGTTGCGAAACACAGTTTCTTCAGATCTTTTACGACTAGTTCATGATAAGTATCCAGATTGTCATGTACCATAACCGGCTGGAAAACAGATTTAGCTTTAAAAGGTGTGGTGCAGGTCCCTCTATTAAACACGGGATCTTGGTCTGTAGTTAATATCTCTTGTTCTTGTTCATTTTG
The DNA here is from genome assembly GCF_964204655.1 of Triturus cristatus. NCBI lineage: Eukaryota > Metazoa > Chordata > Amphibia > Caudata > Salamandridae > Triturus > Triturus cristatus. The sequence goes on from NC_140592.1 coordinate 798,666,614, forward strand.
AAGCGACCAAGCATCCTGTAATAGATTGTAATCGCCAGCTGTCAGCAGTGTTGGGCTACCGATAATTACTTCTGTAGTCCCTGCTGATTTCTTTTTTGGACGTAGTAAGTGGAATTTATTGAGTTTCAGTTTTCTCACAAATTTGAACGTGTCCATCCGAACATCCACGTAATTAAAATTACACGGTGGACTGTATGAAAGGCCAAGTCCCAAAATTCTTTTTTCTGCAGGAGTCAAATGTATATTTGTGAGATTAACTACTGCTTCATTGTTGGACCCTGACCCTGTTTGCGATTCTGAAAACGATTCCATCTGCCCCTCGATGGTTTTTTGCCAATTTCTTTGTTTTCTTTTATGGCATTTTCTTCTCTCATTTCGTTTGAAATTGAGTTTTTGGTTGCGCTGCCAAATGTTCCCCTTGGTCTTAAAGTGTCTCTTCTGTCCTGACAGAGGCAAACCACCTCCTGTGCCAAGGACAGTTTGGTAAACCCCAGGGTATTGGTGGTTGCGGTGTCGCCTTCCGGTTCACTTTCGGCTGCTGAGCTGAGATCAGAGACTGATGTAGATGCAATGGCAGTCGTATTAGTGTTTCTGGGGGACGGTCTGTTTACTCTCGCTTTGACTGCATCATACTTGCGAGCGAATGTAAACACCTGTCCGTTCTCATAGTCTGCCTTGTCCCTCTCGAATTTGAAAGTTTTGCGCCTCTTAATACCATTCTCATCTTTATTTAAACGGGCCAACATATCTTCTCTCATTTTTATAGTGTGCTCCGTTCGCTCTAATTTTCCGATTTCCAGTTCTAGTTCTTCAACTTGAACTTGCAACTTAGCGCGATCACTTTCGGCATATTTTACCAATATTATCATAAGTCGACGGGACGATTCTAAATTCGTTTCAGCCCATTCAGTAAGCATGGTCGGGTCTGGATTTTCATAACTTGGTGCTAGGGTAATTCTTAGGCCCCTCGGTACTCGACCAACCTCCAAGTAGCGGGATAATGATTTGTGCTCCCACCACTTGGATTGTTCTGAGCGCATCAGTTTTTCAAGTTTCTTATACAAGTCTCTGGCGGTAGGATTTCCTGTTGGCATGGTACCTGTATGTACAGCAGCGATTGCCCCCCCCAGCCGGGGAGTCATTAAACATCGCAGTGGCTGCTTCCTCACGATTACGCAAAACGCCGGCAGACATCGTTGCTTTAAAGATGTGGCAAAATTTAAATGGAAACGGTCGCTAGCCTCATAGATCAATGTCCGGACTAGGCGCCGTGCACACTCCCCCACTGACTTGTCTGTTTTCTCCTACCTTGACTGGGTGCCTAGTGTTCCACCTGGTCAGCCGACACGGGATACACTGGCTTCCACAAACGGGGTAGGATTCGTGTCCAGTAGTCAGGGGCTTCCGCAGCTTGCTCCTCGCTGGAGTTTTCAGTAATTAGTTCCGGAAAACCGGGACCGACTGCTTCCTGCCGCTGCGCCCTGTCAGGGGAGGGGTCCCGCTTGTACCGCTGAAGCAACTCGGTACTGTAGATAAATGAAGTTCGCCACCGACACCAGTCTTTCAAGGACCAAAGGACGAAAAGCGGACCACAAAAGTCTGTGCAATTTCCAATTTATTCCAAGCCAAGCAAATCCGCCATTACGCGTTTCAACCCCCACTCGGGTCTTGATCACATGACGAATTGCGTAATCAAATCATGACATTTAAAGGGAAAGGTGCGTAGATATGACGACACAAGATCAAAGTGCAAGTGCATGGTAACTGAAAAGTTACTACCAGCAGCAATTGTTATTAAACACGCATGAAAACACAATCAATGGACAAAGTGCATTGTGAATAAATATATAAATATGTAAATAAATATATATACACACGCTGTTAAATACTTAAAAACATTTGCTGATAAAATCACAATATGTTAAAAAAGCGAGAAAGAACAGCTGTATAAGTAAATAAAGTTGGTTGAGAAATTGAAAAAATCCTTACACATTTGTGACTGGAAGACAAAACATATGCAATTGAAATCTCTTAAAATGTGCAACAACAATTCTTGTTCTACAGGGCAAGATGGCCGCCGTAGCTCTGTAGGCACCAGTCGCTCCTCTGCCTCTCTCCTATCCTAGGATGTCAAGAGGCCTGTGTGGATTGGGATGTGGTTCCTCGGTGGGCTATTATTTAACATCTTGCCAGTAGATGCAAGACTAGGCTTACTCTGGAGAACTGCAGCTGGTGTGAGGAGAATTTTGTCCTATTGCTGGAGGCGTGCACTCAGCAGCGGCGAAGTGTCATCTGGTATGTCGCAGAGAAGTAAGCCGGGTAGAGACAATCATGGAGACAAGAACAGAAGTACGGATAGTGATAAAGACAGAGCGGCTGGCTCTATGGATGGCTTAGCAGCAAGGGAAGAAACTCGCTCTGGAGCGATCCCTAAAGAATCAGCCACTAATGTTAAAAAACAAGCGGAGCGGTTCACCCGCCTTACAAAGGAACCCCCGCCGAGAAAAGCTGAGCGGCAAGGAAAGAAGATTGAGGCAAGACCAGAGACTCGTTCAACAGCAAGCAAGGCTGTAAGGGAGCAGACATTGGAATTGGAAGGGAAAACTCATCGGCTGAAAACGACGACGACTTTAAAGGAGCAGATGCGGCAGTCAACATTACCTGAGTCCTTTGTATTGAAGACAGCCACGATGTCTCAGAAGTATCCGGATGACTCTCGACAATCTGGGCAATCTGGGGTAGCGAGCGGACACCCTACGGCTTCACAGAGTAGCGCGGGAGCCTCGCAGCCTCCAGCCTCCTGGAACGCCGAAGAATCAACAGACCGCGAGGACGCAAGCCCGGCAGCTCTGGTTGCTGGGCAACCGCTGGGAGCGGAAGGAAGTACCACGCATCAAGCGGGGCAGGGAGTCGGAGTCGAGAAGCCGAGCGAGGAGGAGAATCAAAAGGACGCTGCAGATTCCAGCACGTTAGATCAGCTGGAAAAGCGCAATAATGTGGAAATGCTAGACGCGCTGTTGACTGTGGAGGCAGGGCTGAATAAAGAAAATATGCAACACCTGGACCCGAGTTGGGGGAGCACTCAGAGCATCGAAGAGCACCAAGATCTTGACCGGGTTAGTATAAAAAGCGTCAGAGAAGATAGAGGTATGAGGGGTGGCTCCCCTGAATTTTTTTCTGTTAACGAGGGCTCTGATACAACGGATATTAGCGACCTCGAAAGCGAGGAAGAACAAAGTTGCACAGAAAACTCCTCGGGCTCTGATAAAAGCAGGGGCTCCAGGGACCTAGTGACTCAGAAAAAAAAAGCTGGAACTAGAAGAGATGGTCGAGGGTCTAGAGGCAATACGAGCAAAAAATTGTCATGGGACTATGCTGCTACATCAGAAACGTACCAGGAAAATGATCAGGGGGAAGGAGACAGTGCTGGGAGGCCTAAACCTCAAAATGTAACTCTCAAACTGTTATTTGGAACACTAAAGCAGATGCAGTCAGAGGCCAGAGCAGAAAGTAGAAGAGCAAAAAGAGATACAAAAAAACTGCAAGCCTCATTAAGAAGAGTAAATAGAAAATATGAAGAGGTTGAGGGGAGAGTCACGCAAGTTGAGGAAAGAACAAGCAGAGTGGAAGATGAGGTAACAGACTGGCAGACTTTTAGAATGGAACAAGGAAAAGTAGTGGAAGATCTACAATGGAAACTGGAGGATTTTGAAAATCGCCAGAGGCGGAACAATGTAAGACTTTTGGGACTGGAGGAAGGACGGGAGGGGCAGGACCCGAGAGGATACGTGGTCAAGGTATTAAAAGAAGCCTTTCCAGAATCAAAATGGCATTGGGAGCTAGAAGTACAAAGAGCTCACAGATATCCTCTGTTTGTAAAAAAAAGCCGGATGGCTCAAGAGAACGCACTCCCAAGGGCAATGTTGGTTTGTCTAGGGAACTTCTTAGCAAGGCAAGAAATAATTGATCAAGCTAGACCAGATTCTAGGAAGACAGCTGATGGAAATTTATTTTTTGCCAGGCCAGATTTCTGCCACGTTACCGTGGAAAGAAGGTGGAAGTTAAGACAGATGATTGCACCCTTTCAAAAGCAGGGTGCAGAAGCTTATCTGTTGTTCCCGGCAAGATTGAAAGTTATTAGGAATGGGCACACTAAAATGTTTATGTCTGAAATAAAAGCGGGAGAGTATCTTGCTGAGATCGCGGAGCTAGGTAAAGGGAGAGCTCCATCGAAAACGGCAGCAAATAGCCCACCAAAAACCCCGTAACACCCTCGTAATGGCCATAAGATATAGCCAGTAGGAGGAAAAAACAGGATAGGAGAGAGTAGCGACACTACAGACTACAGGTGCCACGCATAGGTCAGGATTGACCTATTTGCCTGTTGTTAGGGGGGGTGGGATCCAGAAGGGAGGGAGACAGAGGGAGGGGGTGGTGGGGGGGGGGTAGACACATACTTAGGAGGTGATTGTAAGTACAGTATATATAAGGAGGATTGTCGATGCAGGATGTGCAGTAACGTACCAAAAAAAAAAACTGTTGACAAGGAAATAATGAATATTGAAATATTGGCGGTACAGGTATATATAGAGTGTGGGGGGGAAAATATGTATCACGATGACTTGTAGGATAGCCTCAATAAATATCTGTGGCCTAAATGAATTAAATAAGAGGCTTAAAACCGCTGCCCTGCTAAAATCGCTGAACCTCGATTTAGTGTGTCTACAGGAAACACATATTGAAGGCAATAAAGCATATTTATTGGACCAGCTTGGCTTTAATGTTTTAACAAAAACCAATCAAAACACAAAAACAAGAGGTGTGGTGATTCTTGGTAGGAGACAGGATACGTTGGTTAGGAGAAAGAAGGAGGATCAATGGGGTAGATGGGTTATGGCAGAACTAAGTTTTAGGGGAGAAATTATTACGGTGGTCTCGGTGTATGGGTCCACAGGAGATGATCCGGAAATTTTTCAGTTTTTAGATACAGAGTTGGCACACTGGCCGGAGCCTATTATAGTATGTGGAGATATGAATATACATAATGCAGACAGCAGCTTTTTAGATCCTACCAGAAAATATACAGGGAGGAAAAAGAGGACCTATGCAGCCTTGGCAGATATGGTAGCGCACAACCTATTGGAAGATCCTTGGCTAAAATGCCACCCAAATTTAGATGGGAGTACCTTTTTCTCAGCCCCTCACCAGGTGATGGTGAGGCTTGATTATTTTTTAATAACAAGAGGATTGTTGGATGGAGCTAGAATAGATAGGGAACCAAGGATCATTTCAGACCATAACCCGTTAGTTTTATCTATAAAAATTGGGCAAAGGAGAAACAGAGAGCTAAGGCAATGGACATTTGATAGAACACTGCTTCAGGATCAACGGTATCGGGAAAGAATGAGCAATTGGATTAAGGATTATTGGGAGATAAACAGGGGTACACCATCATCGGGGATAGTATGGGATGCTTTTAAAGCAGGAATAAGAGGAGAAACCCTGAGCTATGTAATTAAGGACCAAATAATGTTGAAGGCAAAAGCTGAACAAATTAATAAATCACTTGAGGAGGCAGAAGAAGCACTTAGGATATCCATACTTACACAATCACCAATAGAGCAGATTTTACTGAAAATAGTTGTTCTTAAGGCAGAAGCTATGGATGAGATGGGGAAAAAAACAGTAGAGAGGTATATAGCAAATAAAGAAAAGGTGTATGAACTTAGTGAAAGAGTTGGCCATATACTGGCTGTCCGAGCCAGACAAAGGGATGCGATGGCTGATATCAAAGAGATTAGGAACTCTCAGGGAAGTAGGGTCAAGGAAGTGGAACAGATAAGAGAGGTTTTTAAACAATTCTATACGGAGCTCTATACAGAAGATGCTCCTGAGGGAGAGGAGGATGTAAGGACATATCTAAGTGAGATAGAACCCTCAGTGATATCGGAGGAAGATAGGCAGGGGCTAGAAGAGGTATTGCACCTGGATGAGCTGGATGAGGCCCTGAGGGAGTTACCATCCGGGAAGGCAGCTGGTCCGGATCAGATTCCGGTAGAATTTTACAAAACTTTCCAATCATCCCTGGTAAGAGAAATGTTTAACGTTATGTTGTTAGCTCAGAAGGGTGAGTCTGTTCCAGAATCATGGGGTGGCGCAGATATCATCGTAATACCGAAGAAGGGTAAACCTGTAGATCTCCCGGGGTCTTATCGCCCCATTACTTTAATGAACGCAGATGTAAAGGTGTTCTCCAAAATCTTGGCGAAAAGGCTGTCTAGGGTAGTCGAATCAGTGGTAACCCCTTCTCAACATGGATTTATCCCGGGTAAGGGAACAACTCAACATGTTAGGCAAGTAATTACGGCATTTGATGCGGCAGGCACTCTAGGAGACCCTATGGCAGCTCTGTTTTTGGATGCTGAGAAAGCATTCGATAGGGTCTCTTGGAGGTACCTATGGGAAGTCTTGGGGTGGTTTGGTATAGGGGTAGGATTTATTAAGGCTCTGCAGACCTTATATATAAATCCGACGGCCAAGATAAAGGTTAATAGAGGACAGTCATCCGCAGTCAGGATTCAGAGGGGAACAAGACAGGGATGCCCTTCTTCCCCGCTCCTCTTTGCCTTATACCTTGATCCCTACATACGTAAGTTAGAAAGTAATGCTCAGATTCCACCACTAGTTTTAAATGGTTGTAGATTAAAGACATTAGCATACGCTGATGATGTGGCTATTCTAACTGCAAAACCCTCAGAAGCTATCAGGGTAATTGAAGAGGAAGCTGCGCGGTTTGGCCAATTTTCAGGATACAGTCTGAATAATGGTAAAACTCAGATAGTAAAAAATCAGTGGGCAATATGTAATGACGGCAGAGTGGTGGGAGCGGCAACCTATCTTGGGGTGCAAATTACAGCAGAAATAGATAAGATTGTAGAAAACAATATGAAACCACTAATAGCCCTAGTCAAAAAGGATCTGGAAAAAATGAACAATCTACATCTCTCACTGTTAGGCTGTACAAATATCATTAAGATGTTGGTTTTACCTAAATTTTTATACTTTTTCAGGTCTATACCCCTGTTGTTTGAAAATAGTTGGTTTAATGGCCTAGAGTCTATATGTAATAGGTTCATCTGGGCACATGGCAAAACTCGAAGGGCCTACAGGTTCATGACACTCCCTAGGGAAAAAGGGGGATGGGGGGCACCTGACTTTAGACTGTATTATATGGCAACTGTTTTACAATATATACAAGGTCTAATAGGGGGGAATACTGAGGATGCAAGAATGTATAACATGTCTACTGGGGTGTACGCTGCTGTGTTAGGGGCAAATTCTTATAATTGTTTTTTAAAATGTATAGATTTTAGTTATTTCAAGAGAACTAGGTTTAAAACTGTTAAGGCAGCAGTTACGGTATGGAACGCTTTCTCAAAGAGGGTGAAGATGGGGAGGTATAATAGATATGTGTACTTAACTAACAACAGATCGCTCCCACCGGAAATATTTGATGATCATATAGTGGCAGAATGGGCAATGAGGGGGGTTACGCAAATAGGAGATTTGTTCTCCCAGGATGGTTTCAAGCAATTTTCAGATTTGAGAACTACATATGGTTTAGATAATAGGGGTTTTTTCAAATATTTGCAGGTTAGAAGCTTTTTTAAAAACAAAACGGGAGGTCCTGCAGGCTTTAATAAAATAGAAATAATGGAGAAAATTAAGTTGATGGGGGACTGTTCAATAAGGTCATTTTATGCAGTCCTCCTGAAAGAAACCCAGGATGACCTGGAGAAATTTGGCAAGAAATGGGCAGTTAAAATAGGAGGTGAATGCAACCTGTTTATCGAATCGTTGAACTTAGGACGCACAATATTAAGTGCAGCCCCTCTCCAGTCTCAACACTATAAAACATTATATTTTTTATATTTTACGCCTGCAAGGATAGAAAAATGGGGTGGGATTACAGGAATTAACTGCCCTCGCTGTGATGCGTTAGAGGCAGATAGTATACATATATTTGCTACATGTCCCCAGCTACAAACACTGATTAAAGAGATAGAAGGGTTTTTAGCAAGATCATTAAGTATAGTGATTTCTTTGGTACCATCTTGGATCATGTTAGGAGTGGCCGAAGGGGAGCAAGAGCAGTATGCAGAATTGTTGTTTGTGATAATGGCTGTCTATAGATTGACAATAGCTAGGGCTTGGTTAGACAAAAACCCACCAAAATTCCAAACGTGGTTAGCAAATACGTTGTATGCATATAATATGGAGCAAAATATTTATGCCCGGAAAGGGAGGAGAGGAAGAAGTTTGGGGAGAAGGATCTGGGAGCCAATAAGTAATTGGAAGGAGAAGCAAAGTAAGGACGACTGAGCCTTATTCTTTGTATTTTCTTAACGTTTTTTCAAGGTTTTCTTATTGTACAATCAAGGTGATAAACATAATAGAAATTAAGGAGAATATTGTAAACTGTTCAATGTAAGAGATACTGTACTTACTTTTGTTGAGAGAAAAAAAAAAAATAAAAAAAAAAATAAAAAAAAAAATGAAATCTCTTAAAATGTTGCCAATTGGTTTTCAATAGAGTTAAAATTGCTAGCTTACTAATTTTGTAAGAACATATCGTGTCTTAATTCGTCTCAACCAACTATTAATGCGTGTAATACAATTCTGCTGTTTTAATGCTGCAAAAGATAATAATCACCTTAGAACATACCACAATTCCTAAAATGAGTATGGTACCATCAACAAATGATTTATAATGTAACTAAAGTCTTAAAACCTTCTATTAACTGCAATGCTTTTTAATGAGGTGCTATCATGTATATTGGTCCCAAGATGGCTGCCAACACTTCTTGGATGAAGTGCTGACAGCCAATCAGATCTCAGGATGAGATGTGTGGTTAGGCTCCGCCCACATATATATATGATTTTACTTTTGATTTTCTCAGGAACTACTGAACAGATTGACACCATATATGCAAAAGGCACATCCCTGAGCTGAGGACTATCTCTCTGCCAAATTTCAAGTAATTCTGTTCAGCCGTTCGGGCTGTACCTTGGACTAAAGGTCCCTATGGAAAATTGCATGGGAGAAAAGTGTTTTGGGACCCCCCTTTTTTCTCAGCCCCAGCTTGACGAATCCGCCCGAGACTTTCAGGGTTGGAGCGGAGCGGAGCGCTCCACCTATTTTGAAAATTTCGCGAGGATTCGTCAACCGGCACCAAAGTTATTCCAAATAGAATGTTGCAGATTTCCTATGGAAACACGGTCCTAACTATAACTATCTACTGGCGACCGCCAGTAGATAATATATATATGTATATATATATATATATATATATATATATATATATATATATATATATATATATATATATATATATATATATATATATATATATATATGGGTATATATATATCTTTATATATATATATATATCTGTGTGAGTGTGTGTGTGTGTGCAATCGATCAAATGTGAATTGATAACCTTGAAGGATAACCATGCATTGCTTTTCATTGCAATGACTCTATACACAGGAGCGAAAGGGATGCCATATTATATTTGCATACAAAATATTGGAAATTTCAGAAAATTGTGATTTTATTTGGTGATGTCCTGGTCACTGAGAACTTCGGGACCTTTGTGTATATTTTATAAGAAAACACAAAAAACTTTACAAAGTTGCATAACCCTAATTAAAAACCTTAAATTATGTTTTGCTTATGTTTTCAATGCATGGGACAATTGCAATTGCAAAATAATTCACTCAGTCTGCCTCAGCCCTTATGGCTAAACTGGGATCTTCTGGTCAGTTCCATACCTCGAAGACAAAGATCATACCTTGTATCTGTGGGCAGCTGTTACTCCAGTTCCAGTATGAACGCTCTACAACACATTCCTCTGCTGTCCAGCTCAACCTTTGACCCCCAATATATATAGATTTTGGGAATCAGGAGAACTGCACAAGTGCCCAGATCTCACACCCTCATGCTGTAACCCTGGGCAATGTTTTAGCTTCAGTATGTGTGATATCATCAGCAGCCAATAAGATGTGTTTTTGTCTATTTTCCAGTCCAGCTGCTGAAACAGACACCCTGCAGTGCAGGTCTAAAGCTTCAGTGGGTGAATGCATCACCCACTGTAATTTGTGTTTAACCTGTGGATGCATCTTCAGATCCCAAGGGTCTGCTCGCCTTTCATCTTACTGAGGTCAAGAAAATGAGTAACACTCAGAAAGGTAACATTAAGGTGCCGATTCCGATCCGGTAAAAAAAAATACCGTACGACTCGTATCCGTATATTTTTACGTACGAGTCGTACAAGTACCGTACAAATGGCCAAGTACGATCCGTACGTGAAAAATATCTACGAATAGCGTCGGGAAAAGTCTACGAGAGTGCGCCGGAAATTTTTTACGTCCAAATATCGTCGGGAAAAGTGTACGAGAGTGAGCCGGACATTTGTACGTGCAAATCGTAAAACACAAGTCCGAACGCGCAAGTCCGTACACCACCCTGTCCGCACTGTACCCCAGCCCCGCAACTGTACGCGCCGTCCCCCCTGTACGCGTATCACCCCCGCATGTACGCGCCGTACCTCCGCATGTACGCACCATACCCCCTGCCCCCGACCGCATGTATGCACCGTACCCCAGCACCGCATGTACGCACCGAACCCCCTGCCCCCCCACCGCATGTACGCACCGTACCCCCTGCCCCTCACCACATGTACGCACCGTACCCCAGCACCGCATGTACGCACCGTACCCCAGCACCGCATGTACGCACCGGACCCCAGCACCGCATGTACGCACCGTACCCCAGCACCGCATGTACAGACTGTACACCAGCACCGCATGTACGGACCGAACCCCTGCCCTCCCACCGCATGTACGCACCGTACCCCCTGCCCCCCACCACATGTACGCACTGTACCCCCTGCCCCTCACCGCATGTACGCACCGTACCCCAGCACCGCATGTATGCACCGAACCCCCTGCCCCCCCACCGCATGTATGCACCGTGCCCCCTGCCCCTCACTGCATGTACGCACCGTACCCCAGCACCGCATGTACGCACCGTACACCAGCACCGCATGTACGCACCGAACCCCCGCCCTCCCACTGCATGTACGCACCGTACCCCCTGCCCCCCACCGCATGTATGCACCAGACCCGAGCACTGCCTGTCGCACCGTACCCCCTGCCCCCACCGCATGTACGCACCGCACTCCCCCATGTACGCGCCGTCCCCCCCTGTACGCGCAGTACCTCCGCATGCACGGGCCGTACCCCAGGTCTGCCCATGTACGCACCGTACCCCCACCGCATGTACGCGCTGCACTCCAACACCGTACCCCAGCACCCACACCCAGCATCGCGTATGTACGGATTGCACCTACGCGAAAAAGACTCATACAGAACCAGGACACTGTAAAACAGCACAAGGAGGGTCAATTCGACTCGCACAACACCACCAAACACATCCACACGACAAAATACATCTCAATGACTGACCTGGCACATCCAAACAGCCAAACAGAGGCCCCAAATCACAACCACCTCTTATAACACACCCACCAAAATTCAAACACAGCCACACCCAAAAATGGACCAATAAAAAGGGCCCACACACACAACCCATGAGCCTTTGCAACAGACCCACTGCTGCCAGACCCCACACACAAACAACTCCACATCACTCATACCTTCACTACACCTTCACTCACACACCTTCACACAACCTCCACCACAAACATCCCCCTGTTCACATTCACACACACACACACTCACATACACACACACACACCCACACCCCACACCATGCCCACAGACAAGAATCCAAAGTTCACTACGGCGGAGCTGGAGCTCCTTGTCAACGAAGTCATCAGAGTCGAGCCACAGCTGTTTGGAACATTGGTCAGACAGACCAGCATATCTGCAAAATCTGCCATGTGGCAGAGGATTGTCGACAAGGTGAATGCTGTTGCGCCCGTCCGAAGGACCAGGCATGAATGCCAAGCCAGGTGGTACGATCTGCGCCGGGCGGTCAAGAGGAAAATGAATGAAGAATATGCCCAGACTAACATCACTGGAGGTGGGCCGCCCCGCAGACCCGTACACTACCATCCCTGGGAGGAGAAGGTGATGGCCCTGCTACCGCCGGTGGGAGTACACGGAGTGGAAGGAGTCGCAGAGCCTGGTGAGTACACAAACAACTTATGTAACATGGGGGCAATGGGGTCCACACAACATATACACCAAATGCACGCAACTTCCCCCAAGCACTCACCGCACACAACTACACTCACAAACCACGCTCATGCCACTAACGTCTCCATGCACCCTTCACAAATCAAGGCAAGGCCATGTCCAAGGCTACAACAACCACAAACACAAGACTGGATATCTGGGAGGCTGGGAGGGTGGGCCCCACACAACACATTGTGGAAATGAGACGCAGACAACAATGCCCTCAGCCCATATGGCATATGTACATACCCATGCACAATGCACAGGGACTGAAAAACTACTGACAAGGTAGCTGACACTGGGCCCTGCTGTATGCAGCACAAGGCCCTCCTGGGACCACTGTACACTCAAACTCTAACTCCACAAGCACAGGTATCTAGCACAGGAACTCACACTCACAGTCATGCCAGCATGCACCATGAGGGGACAGACACATCACCTGGGAGACCCAATGACAACTCACACTACACACGACAGCACGTCCGGTCACACCCCCCTAACACAAGCACACACCCCCGGGGCAGGCAACGGATTTACACACTCCCACAATGGACATGTGACACAACTACACCAATCCAGAGCCAAATAAGCATCAGAGCCACCAATCTACAGGTCAAACACTCAGGAGAACATCCCAATATGTCCCCCGCAACATACCCATACCCAAGTGGACATTGAGAGGAATGCTAGGGACAACCAACTACCTGGAGGAACTCTGTCAACTTGAATATGTATGAAACATAGATGTGGCAGGAAACACCATTGGCATTGTCTCTCTCTCACACACAGGGCAACGTCGTCGATCTCCCCCCAACACTGGGGTGAAAGAATCACTGTCCCAGGCTCCGCGTGAAGACGATCCCACCGGCAGCGACGACTCTCACCACTCCGTGGATGACCCCGACCAACCTGGCCCCTCTGGTGCCCAAGCACCTGCAGCACCTGCGTCAGGTACATCTGTGCCAACCGCCACATCCCAGGACACACCCAGGAGCCCTGCTCGCACTGAACAACAGAGCCAGTCTGACCAGGAGGGACAAGGTTCTGCGGGCACCCAGGAAGAGGCAGGCAACCCTGCAAATGCCATCCCTCAGGGGTCCCGTAGGCCCGATGTGCCCACAAGGGCAGGCCAGGCTCAAGTGGGCAGGGGTGGTGGGAGTGGAGGCAGGCGGAGGCGCGAACCTGACCAGCCAGCTCAGGATCCCGGTATGTCACACATACGCAACATCCTGGACTCATACCGGCGTGACACCAGAGGCATCGACCAGGTCGTGTCCAGACTTTCCGGGATGCAGGGGACCCTCGATGAGATTAAGAACTTGAATGACACATCAGAACACACCTCCAAGTCACTCAGCACACAGTCAGCTCGACACACACATTGCAACACATGCCACACAAGGCTCTAAGCGTGCACACTCAGACACAGGGACTCACCATCATGAGAAGAAGTTGCGGATAAGCTGACTCCGGATGTCCTCATCCTCATCCTCCTCCTCATCCTCACTTGCCCCGTGCCCAAGCCCTTCATCCTCCACGGGTGGATGATCCTGCTCATCGGGATCCAGGATGAGTGGCATGGCCTTCTCCACTGCCATGTTGTGCAGCATGCAGCACACAAGGAAGATTTTGCAGACCTTCACCGGGGCATATGGGAGGGCGCCGCCGGTCTTGTGGAGGCACCGGAATCTGCTCTTCAGGAGGCCAAACGTCCTCTCAATAACGCGCCTCGTCTGCCCATGGGTGTCGTTGTACCGGTGTTCTGCAGCAGTTCTGGGGTTGCGGAGAGGCGTCATCAGCCATGGCATGTTGGGATAGCCAGAGTCCCCAACATGGAAACATCATGGGCAAAAGTGGGTCAGGAGAAGCAGTAAGATATTGAGATACCGCAAAACACTGGACTAACAGAGTATACCCACCAACAAGACATGCACGTTCGTTGCGCAGCTGCAGCATCATTTCAGGCACCCTGCTACGCCTCATGATGTAGACATTGTGTGCTGATCCTGGAAAACAGGCACAGACATGGGATATCAGCATGTTAGCAAGACATACCACAAGGGCATTGATGGAGTGGTAATGCTTGCGGTTACGAAAGGCTACCTCCTGTGCCTGTGGTGGTACCAAAGCCACATGTGTCCCATCAATGGCCCCAATGACATGGGGCATCCCTCCCAGGGCATAGAACTCACCCTTGACACCTGTCAACTGCTCACGAGTTGGAAAATGTATAAATTCATCCAGGTGTAACAACATGGCCTCTAACACATCATGCAGGACACGGCTGAACATGGTCTGGGACATGCCACCTACATCAGTTATGGTCAATTGAAACGTACCCGTGGCAAAGAAATGTAGGGCTGCCATCACCTTCATCTTGGGTGTCAGTGCAGTAGGATACCTGTGTAGCGGTTGGAGGTGTGGTGCCAGCCTTGCGGTCAAGTTGTCAATCAACGGTTGTGAGAAGCGGTAGCGGCGTATACAGTCACGTTCCCTCATGGCAGCCAAGTCTGGCATTGGTCGGGGGAGAGGCGGTGCCCTGCAGAAATTTGGAAGGAATAACGAAGATTGAATACATCACTACACAAATTCAATGAACAGAGCACATGTCCAACAGCTAATACACATATGCTACATACAGAGTCTGTTCTGCGCCATGCATCCAGGCCACGTATGGCAGCCAGGTGATACTCCTACCAAGAGTCAGCTACACACGTGGGTGCTCAAGGTCAACACGACATGCCATGAAACTAGCTGTGGGCCAGTGTAAGTGAAAATCCAGACGCATTACAGGAGTGACAGACATCCACATATCAGCATTTGAAGGATGTCATCTCATACAGACAGCTGGCGGGAGTCTAGACGCACAGGTCACATGTAATCTTGAAAAGGACAGACAACACACATTACCATGAAGGGGTACATGTCAAAAACTGATGACACAGACATTGAGAGAATGCAGATATTGCCTCATGTCAGGGAGTCATCTTCGAACCATCATGTCACATGTAACGTGTGAGTCCACATGTGGCATGTGTGCGTATATGTGTGTCATGCACATATGCACACAGACACATGTTGGATGCTGCAACAGCAGATGGATTTGACGGAACACCAACCGAAAGCTCATGGGAACACATGACACACACTTGACATAGTCACATCGTGGCACGCTGGGAGTCACATGTGAGGTGTAATTATCCGTGTACCTGGCATCAGGGGACAGTTGCGGGTGTTGCTGACTGTGCCATACCAGTGATGCAGTGCTTGACACGTGTGTCCTACATGCACACATGTGCAAAGTGTGAATGGGAAGTGTGCCACGTAGTGCCCCATCACACATGACATGTGTAAACAGCTCATCACACATCTATTGTGCCACAACATGAGGAGACATGTGCCACATCACTGCCTGACACACCTAGGCCCTGCACATGAAGGACTGCACTGAAAATGACTTGATGTACAGCCTTGTGCGAGTCTGATGCCTTCATTCCTTTCGTGTGCGCCTCCTATCACCAGTGTAAGCTGTGAAAGGCAGTACACGCTCTGAGGGCATGTGTAGGGCCCGTACTCACGCGTGTACAGGCCGTACACGCGTGAGTAGGTGCCTATCACTAGGACCTACGGTACGCCCAACTATAGTGATACGGGCCGTACTCACGTGTGTACGGGCCGTACACGCGTGAGTACGTGCCTATCACTAGGACCTACGGTACCCCCAACTATAGTGATATGGGCCGTACTCACACGTGTATGGGCCGTACACGCGTGAGTACGTGCCTATCACTAGGACCTACGGTACCCCCAACTATAGTGATACGGGCCGTACTCACGCGTGTGTACGGCCCGTATCACTGTAGTAATGGTGCCCTAGGGGTACGTGCGAAACGCGCCGTACCTGTGTGGGGAGTTAAGAATTACAATGGGGCACATGAGGGACAAGTATTAGGGCCTAAATGCATGCAGGTTGTCATGGATACCGAGTTTCACGTTCAAAATTGAACATCATGTGGTCTGGAAAATCAGTTGGCCACATTTAACAATGTTGCAAAGTGGTTGTTGACTTGACATCATGCTGCAAAGTCGAAAGATGCAAAGGCTGTCACTGGTGTCTGTTTAAAGGGATTGGAGGAAACGTAGGATGCAAATGAGTCTGACCAATCACTCTGTCCTCCTGTAAATGAAATAGGCCAGCAAGGCAGATTTAAGGCAGCCAGAACCCATGAGAGGGCACTTGTCTGCACAACATGTCAGTCGATACCACTGCTGCTGTATTGTCTCCCTCTGGCACCATGTCAAGGACTGTGGAGAGGGCCCAGCCTTTCACCCAGGAGGAGAACGAGGCCCTGCTGGATGTGATCCTCCCACAGTACCCCATGCTGTATGGTCGACCAGGGGAGCAAGTGAGTGCTGACTCCACTACCTTTGCCTGTGCACCTTTCTTGTGTCTGTCACTTCTGGGATTGTGGCCAGGTGTGACAGACATGCAATGTTGGTTGGAGTGGGTCCCAGGGAGGGGGGGCTTATGTCTCTCATGCAGGGCTTGATGTAGTTCATGTGTGCACTCCTCACTTGCATTGTGCTTACTGTGACATTCACTGCATAGTGCATGGCACATTCCGCCAGCCTAATCCTCTTGGGCATTCTTGTTCTATTGTCCTGCGGTGATTCAGTGGTCATCCCGGTGTGACAGGTGACTGCACCCACAGATGTGTGTGAGAGTTGAGTGGAGCTGTGGTGAGAGTGGTGAGAGTGTCCAAATGATGTGTACGCCCCCTGGACAATGATGTGTGTGAATGTTCCTTGTCATGTGGGTGAGTGTCCATGTGGAGTGTTGCACCACAGCTGCATAGAGGAGGCAACTGCTCAATCCATATGATGTGTGAAGTAAGCCGTGCTGTGTGTCTGACTTGCTGAGGTAGCCCCACACCTGTGACCCCCCCTGGCAAGTGGCACATGTGCAGAGTGAGGTGTGCATCCGCAGTTGGCAATGGCAGGTGATTGATGTGTGCCTGTGTCTGTCTGTGTACTCTGCTCAGGTTTTGTCAGTGGCCTGGGGCATGTGACTGATTTTCGGTGCTGTCCATCAGCCTTCTGTTGCTTGGGATGCACAGTGTGTGCCATGATCAGGGATTGTTTCGCACCCCTGATGCCACCTGTGCACTTACTATGCCATGTTGTGCATTGGTGCGCCCACAGTGGAAAAAGTCCCTATGACTAAGGTGCTATTACTTGCCAGCATACTATGCCCTGTTCAACAGATCAAAGATGTTCAAATGTGTGTCTCTGTGACATGGTGCAGGTGTAGTGATGTTGTCCCACTTTGTCATCCACACAGGTATCCACCTACCACAAGGGGAAGATCTGGAAGGATGCCGTCAAGGCCGTGCAATCGGTGGAGGGTCGCAGGCGGCGCCTGCCACAAGTGAGGAAGAGATGGCAGGACATCCGGTTCTGGACCCGGAGGATCGCCCGGGTCATGCAGAAGGATTCACCTCCTCCCAAACATGGCGGGCGCCGGCGCCTGACCCACCAGATGCGGCGTGTCCTGGCGGTGGTCTTCCCTGACCTGGATAGGCGGATACGGGAGTTACAGCAGCAGGAAGGGGGTAGGTACATGTGTGTTTGTTGTGTGTTGCCAGCTTTTTGATCTGCTCAGTCGCCTGGATACACTGCCAGGCTATATATGTGCAGTGCATATCCAGTTCCCCAAAGTCAACCTGTGCTGTTCTTCCTCCCTTCCCCTCCTTGACATGTGTTACCTGGTCTGTATGCCATCACTATTGCACATGGTCATCTAGGCTGCCAGTTTATCAAGGTGCACACTGCTTTCTGCATCATGTGTGGGAGTGGTCTGCCTGTGCCCTGTCCTGTTTGGTCATTTTGGGGTGCTTAATAGTTGGCACTGATGCTGAGTCTCAACATAGGAGTGTGAGGGTTCAAATGAACAGACTTGCAGCATGCATTACCAATGTTGTGGCCTCAGACATGATGTGCATGAGTGGGACATATGCTTAGTGCCGGGACGGTTGCTCCTGCGACAGTCAGCTTATTCCAGGACCATGGAGCAGTGTGCACACTACAGTCCCCTGACACAGCCTGCCCTCCTACTCATGTGTGTCATCCAACACTGTGCACATTCACTGTGGGTACATCATGGCTCTGCCTCTGTGGCATTGTTCCCTGGCCTAGGTTGTATTTTTCACATGTGTGATACATTTGTCCACTGGACAGGGATACACCAGTTTGCTTGTGCATACTCACACTGGGCAGTGCCTGTGTGGCTATTCACAACAATCTGTTGATGTTTGTTTCAGACCAATATGTTTTGCCAGCCCTACAAGGTGATGTTGTGTTAATGAAGCTAGTTTTCAAGCACAGTTATTGTAACCCTGAATAAGAAGTGTCACTTCTTGATCGGTATCAGTCACATTGACTCAGGTATGGGTGGGTGTGTGCGGGAGGGGCGTACATGTTCAACCCTGATGTTTCATTGCCTGTTCTGACTTGTGTGTGATGAGTCGTAGTACAGACAGTCATCGTGCAGTGCCCCCGTGATGTTGGCCAGTGCTTAATGTTCGTGCGTCATTGCCAGTGTCAGTTTTTGACAATCATGTATCCTGGTTGTACATTTTTGCCACCTGTGTGTGGTTCAGATGCTACACAGTTGTGACTTTGTGTGCTGACATCTGTGGGTACATTCTGGCTTGCAATGAGGGGGAACCCACAGTACAGCTAGGCTTTTTTGCTACACAATTGCAGGCCCATTAGCTTATGCATTGTCCTGGGTGTGGACATGTGTGCCACTCCAGATGACAGTCAGTAGGTCATATGTGTAGCCAACTGTGTGATCAAGTGACGGATAGCCATGTGACAAATGACATGATTCAAGTTGTTACACAGTGAAAATGTCCATTGGCACTCATTACACCTGTCAACATGTCTCAATGTTTCATATGCGTGACCTTGTTGTTTTGTTGTGAAGGACAATGATGTGCCTGCATGCCAGATGTCTCCCAAGGAAGTGCACAAGACACCTCCTTTACACTTTCCAGGGACACGCTGGCACATTTTACAGTAAGGCACAGTTTGAACAAAACTTGTTTGGAGTTCATACATATACATCTTCCCACAGTGTGCTAGCAATTGGGTTTGTCCTTTGTTGTTGCTGATACCAACTTACGAGTGTCAAGTCATCCAGACCACCCTGGTGCCATGTATATGTACTTACTGATACGCCATTTCTGCCTAACAGTGGCTGATATGAATGAGTCTGGCAGCTCAGACAATGACTGTGTACATGTAGTTTGGTGTGCACCTCCTTGTGTGACTTCTGCTATACAGAGTGCCACATTCACACATGCTTGACATGTCCATTATGTAAAGGGTTATGAATCTCCAGGAGTCACAATGTATTGCTTTGGGGTGTCAAAAGTACTCACAGGTCTCTGAGTGTGGGGACACCTTCTGCATTGGCATGTGGTCTTTGGCCTTCGTTGCAACAATACTGTTTGTTTCACAGTGAACAAGAGGTGGCATGCCTTCATAGTCTCGCTGTGCTCAACTGATCCCAGACACTAGCTTCTCATGATCTTGTTATTTCAAGTTATTTGCTGTTGTGTCCTAATTTTATTTTTATCCAAGTGGCATGGTGGGTCAACCAACTGGGGAGTGCAGGGCTTACATATGTGGGGAGTATCCTAGATGTTACTCATGATGCCTTTCCTGATATGCAGTGTTGCCTATTTTGTTTGGACTCATGTGTCAGATGTATACAGGTGACTGATTTTTTCCTGTCTCTTCACCTTGCCCACAGCATCATCTGAGGACACCGAGGGAGACACCGGCACGGACGTCGAGGAGGGATCGAGCAGTGGTGCCACCACTGCTGAGGAGTCGGTGGAATCCAGTGGCATGGAGGGTGAGGGGAGTGAGGCAGAGGACCTGCCCAGTACCAACACAGACTACGAGGCAGACGGGTCCGAGGCTGAGCTCCCAGAGGGGGCGGAGGCTGCTCCCACAGCTGAAAGCAGCAGTACATCTCTCGCCGCCCCCTCCATTCCCATCACCGCCCTCCCACTTGCTCGGGTCCCTTCTGTCCGTGCTAGGCGCCCACATGTCTCCTTCGTGCCAGGCACCGCACCCCCTACCCCTGTCCCCCCTACTGCCCTCGCTGCCGAGTCTGTGGACATTCAGCGGCAGTTGCAAGTTGGGCAGACATCGATCCTGACTGTCCTCATGGCCACACCAGACTGCTGACACAGATGGTGTCGTACATGGAGGGCAAGTCATCAGCGATGTCTGACCAACGGAGGTTGCTGAGGTCCATGGACTCAACACTACGGCAGTAGCAAATCACCTGCAGCGCTGCGTCCCCCCCCTACCCCTGCCCCATCCACAAGTCCCACAACCATGCCTGTCCCAGTCACACCAAGACATCCACACACACGCACCCCACCAGACAGTAGCAGCGCACCACCACATAAGGGCAAGCGCACACCTCCTGACACGCAGACTCAGGGGGAAGCAGGCACACCCACTGGGTCTGGGGCACACAGGCAGGCACGCAGCCACAGTCCTCATCCACAAGACTCACTCCCCAGTCCCTCCGATGTCACTCCCCTTGGCTCCCCTGCCCCAGATTCGGAGAAGGAGGCCTACTTTGCTGGGCTGGGCCTCAGCCCCACTAGTTCACCTGGGCGGAAACGGTCAAGGCACTCCACGGGTAGGGGAGTTAAGCCCCCCAGCCTGTCCACCACCTCCCCCAGTAGCGCTGCAACCCATCCCTCCGACCCCCCCCCCCTCCTTGGGGCCTGTTGTTTCTCCGGGTGCAGGGGAGACACTTGAAGAACTGGCAGAAGTGTGCAGCGCCGAGCTCGCCTCCACCTTTGGCGCTGCTCCACCCCCTGTGGTGGAGTCGTCCGTCCCTGCACCCACCACACCTACCCTTCCCCCTCCTGTCCCTGCTTTGCCTGGTCCTTCCCCACATGATGCCCCCCCCAGTTGACGACACAGTCTTGTGATGTGCAGGCAAGCTAGGGGAGACGTATGCCCATGTGGCCCCCCCCCAAGGACTGATATAATGGACTGGCCATTGGCCTTTGTGAATAGTCTCGTTTACACATTATTATTTTGCTGCTGAATAAAGCCTTTTCTTTTTCGTTTGGAAAGTCTTGCATTTCAGGTATTGCTGTTGATGCTGATGCTACAGGAGTTGGGGTTGTGGGCATGTGTTATGTTTCAGTGACATGTTGTACTCTGCTGCTCATGGGGTGGAACCTGGTATCTGCGTGCCATCACAAGGTCTCTGCAAAGATTCTTTGTCGTGTCTGCTCTTTGTGTTTGGAGACATTGTTCTTTCGTCTGTGTCACCTGGCATCTCCCCTGCAGAGAGTTGCACAATTGTTGTGTTGCCCTGTGTCTACATATCCTTGGCTGGTGATGGATCCCTTCAACTCTGGCCATGCCTGCTCAGCAATGTGTCCGGCTGCATAGTCTGTGCCATCCTTGGTACTCACTGTACTCATGTATAGAGTGTTTTGCCATGCCTTCACGGAGACATTGTCCCTTTTCCGCACAATGCACGTGTGTAATCCCAGCCTAGTACACATATGGTACTTGTCCTGCTGGGTATTTGAACACCTGACTTACAATTGTGGCCTTTGTATCTGTGGGAACTCCACCCGATTCCTTCCGTGACAGACAACATCTTGGTGGCTAGGCCAGCACCTGAACATTCCTATCAGTCCTGGGATGTGCGTGTCAGTGTGTGTTCTCTTTGGCTCTCTTAGTTTTTTAGGCAGTGGCATGACTATACAGACTTGTGGCATGATCTCAGTGTGTGTATTGTGCTGCATCTGCCAGGGGTGGTTATGCATGTGTTATTTGTCCTCACACCCACATGTGGTGTGTCATGCAGTGGGGGAATGACATCCATCCTCCTGGGAGTGGGACACTGCTGTCAGTGATGTGTTGCTATGGCACTATCATCATTGTCCTAAGTTATGGATACATACATTGACCCATGGAGCTGTGGTCATCTGATAATGATGTACACCCCCCATATCTCTGTCAACTGCTGGGAGTCCTCTGCACCCACCCCCATGGCTCTGTCCACTGCTGGGAGTCCTCTGCACCCACCCCTCATATGTTTGGGCACTGCTGGGAGTGATAGGCACCCACCCCTCATATGTCTGTCCACTGCTGGGAGTGATAGGCACCCACCCCTCATATGTCTGGGCACTGCTGGGAGTGATAGCCACCCACCCCTCATATGTCTGGGCACTGCTGGGAGTGATAGGCACCCAGCCCTCATATGTCTGTCCACTGCTGGGAGTGATAGGCACCCACCCCTCATATGTCTGGGCACTGCTGGGAGTGATAGGCACCCACCCCTCATATGTCTGGGCACTGCTTGGAGTGATAGGCACCCACCCACCCACTTGCACCCTTGCTGTGGTACACTGCTGTCCTGGCCATACACCACCCCCAATTTACAGCTGATGTGCTGCACCAAGCCGTAAGCCTTCATCCGTGGCGTGTGTACGCCTTGTGTCCATCATGTAATGGGGCTGTAGGGGTACGCGTGTACGGACCGTACCCACGCTCTGGGGGTGTGGGTACGGTCCGTACCACCATAGTAGTGGTGATGTAGGGGTACGCGTGTACGGACCATACCCACGCGTACCCCTACATCACCACTACTATGGTGTACACGCGTACCCCTACATCACCACTACTATGGTGGTACGGACCGTACCCATGCTCTGGGGGCGTGGGTACGGTCCGTACACGCTTACCCCTACATCACCACTACTATGGTGTTACGGACCGTACCCACGCTCTGGGGGCGTGGGTACGGACCGTACCACCACTGTAGTGGTGATGTACGGAAATGGTGTTTCTGTACGAATCGTACTTGCGAGTTTGTAATGTGTTTTTCCCGGGAACGAGTCAGACGGAGAAAACGCTCCGTACGACCATTTGTACCCGGGTTTTACCGGATCGGAATCGGCACCTAAATGTCCCTTATATAGCGCCACGGGTCCCCAGATGATTGTGTGCTTTACATATAGCATGTTATGTTATGTCAGATAGAGGCTAACATATGTTCCTGTAGGTGGAGTGAGGGGTAGTTTCTCGGCACCAGCTCCCGGCTGAACTGGTGTTAACTTTATGTAATGTACATTGCTCTGCCTGCCACTCGATGGAGCCTGACCATAACCCAAATCGGTTTGGTCCAGTCTACATACATTAAAAAAGGTACCTCATTGTAAGGTTGTAGAGTGCTTTGTTCACCTTGGAGTAACCACCGCTGTGTAGATAGTGTAGTATTTCTGGTCCCAACGAATCGCCATGTGATTTCCTACACTATAGGCGAGAACCTTGTTGACCACTCATATTTAGCCACCTCTGACCACTATATCAGCGATGAGACCTTCCATGTTTTTAAGTGAGACCAGTGGGCTCACAGATCAAATTCATTTTGGAGCACCACTGCGCCTCATTTTATCCCCTACACACCTTCTCACCACACATTTTTTCACATCTACACCACGAGACCCCACACCTGCACTTCACCTAATAGCTTGGGAAAAATATCTCCGCCAAAGAGCCCCTCATAAGGTGCTCGTCAGGCATTGCAGCACCGGCCTGACAAGGAACAAGCCCTATGATGAAGCATGACACTCAACCGGGTGTATGACGGCCCCACTTCCCAAACTGGGGAACACCCTGTAACCACCTCAGGGTAGGGGTGTTGACCATCCCAGCCTCCTCCTCTTCTCCCCCCACAGGAACTGCATACTTCTTTTATCATACCTGCAGGATAGAAGCAATAAAAATGTGTGTTACTTTTATCCCTTCTTGTTTATAACTTACCACCTAATTGATACATCTGTGTTTACCAGTTTGTTTCTGTGGATAAGCTTTGTCCTCTGGCCATACCTAATGGGCACAGCCACTACTCTAATAGGGTAATGTCCCTATTACCTGCAATTGGGAATGCAAACATACAATGTACCATGCCTTATGCATGCATTTGATGCTGTGTTTTGCCATGTTTCCTCCTGTAGTCACCTGCCTGTTTATTTGTTTTGCTGTGCACACTTTGTTGCAGGGTGACAACCCTCAGCATGTTTTTTGAGTAAAGTCAAGGAATACTATATGTATTAAGGGAGTGCCAATCCATCTTCTTAGTGGTGACACCCTTGATTAGCGGTCTCTTTTCTCTTCTAGTTAAGATGTCCAATGTCCTGCACCGTAGCAGGTATAGTTGACAACAAATATTGATTGGGCACATTTATTCAAACACACCTCCATTCCCAATCAGGTGAAAGGTAGGTGTCATCTTTTTGATCCTGAAGAATTGCCTAAGATCCAGTTGGGCTACAAGGCATGAAACATGTTGACCCTATTTCACATTTTTTAAGCTGTCAAGATTCGTTTGCTCCTATGACAGCTTTCATTTTTTTTGACACATGTCAAAGGGAACACCCTATTAAAATGCCTTGCGTACCCCTTGGAGATTTTTAAATCACTTACCACATCACCCTACACTCACTATATCCTCACTTGCACAAATTATTACGGCTACCAAATCAGAAGATCTCCGATAACAAGCCCCCACAAAGGGCCCATTGGTCATTGCAGCACTAGGCCAATGAGAAGCAACCCAATGATGAAGCATGAAACCCATCTGGGTGTGTTGGGACAATTACTTCTGGTGATATGGAGTCCCCAATCCATTTGATCAGCCTTCCTCCCAGTCCCAACCAACAACTTCATATTTCTAATTTTAGTTGGAGGAACAGAAGCCTTCTTTGGTTTAACTGTAGTAGTAGATTGCAATAAATTCATCTGATCACTAAGACCTTTCTCTAGGGTAATGGTTCAGTGTAATAGACATTTACAACAGACTGACCTCTCGGCTCACACCTTTTTCCAGGATGAAGAATAATTTTACTAGTGGTTTGTGATACAGTGGCCAGTCCGCAAAGTCCTCTCTGCTGGTTGTATGTTGTAGTGGTTTATGTAAATCTGACATTTGCACTAAAACCTCTTTCCAGGTTCCTAAATGGTGTTCTTATGGTTTCCAGGAGACTATCCTATGCTGTTAGACATCTTATTTTGGTCATTAGTGTATAGAGTAGCGGTTCACAAGAGACAGGACTATGGGCTGAGAAATGTCCCTTAGATAATAAATGAATGCAGTCGTTGATAAGGTTACAGTGACCTCTGTGCTGTACTTCTTTCACCTGTGTCTCCTTCTTATTTTTAAAACATTTATTTTATAAAGTATATTGAAGTTTACTTTGCAGGATGATAGTGATGTCACCAGTGATATCACTGACCATTTCATGAGTGATGTCATAAGCAGTGCATTTCAGGGGCAGAAGTTATATTGCAGGGGCATACGTTATATTTAGCTCAGGTAACTATAACTTCTAGAATTTCTATGGCTTTGTGTGTGTAAAATCCGAGCCTAAATCTGCTGTCCCTATAACATTTGATTTTTTCAGTGTATTGCTAAGGTTTTTTTAAATTCTATTTCCTAACTATAAAATCCTTGTAACCTTTGTTTTATTCAGTGAATTTCTAAGGTTTTTTTAAATTCTCTTTCCTTATTATAACATCTTTGTAACCTTTGTTTTTTTTCAGTGAATTTCTACGGTTTTGTAACACTATTTCCTAAATATAGCATCCCTGTACCTTTGTTTTTTTAGTGAATTTCACAATCTTTTAAATATCATTTGTACTATAATTTCAGCTATAATTTCAATTTAGTAATATACATTTTTACAAGTTTACAAATACATTTTATTCACACCTGTATTCTTATTATATATTTTAAAAGTAACAATTGATAAATCAAGGTAAGGTAACTTCTGTAGTCTTTCTATTAATGCAGTAAACCAAGTTTTTCTCTTTTTTAAATTAATTTTATTGATCCATAGACCCACTGTGAATTCAAGCAGGGAGCTCATACGAGTACTCAAGGGTTACTAATTCATATGACAAAATTGCAGTAGATCAGCACTTCAAGAAACTTGGGTGGCAGAACCTCTCCACCTTCAAGGCTTCAAGTCATATCAACTACCAGCTAGCAGAAGCTCGAAGTACGGTCATCTGAAAGGTGCCTTAACCACGTACGCCTCAATAAAAACAATAAGCTCAGATAAAGAATTAACAATTAAATATACATCTAATAATGGGATCAATGCAATCCAGATGGAGACGGTAGGACCCCAGAAAAGTAAACAGCAAGTGGTATTGGTTAACACCTACATTCATCCTAGAGAGAAAAAAACAGGTGCAAAATCTCTAGTGTCAGAATTGACGAAGATAATGACTGCAGCAACGACCCCACATTACATCATCTCAGGAGATTTCAATATGTCTCTCAGCAGGAAAAAAGGCAACAACAATCCAGCAGAAGAACAACTTCTCGAATGGGGGTCCTCCCCGCTAGATGAAAGGAAGTGGGGTAATCAAACCAAGGTGTCCAAAACCCTATTAATGGATCTAACAAGCCTAGGGCTGATAGCATTAAATGGCAGACTCCCGGGTGATTGCCCTCAAGAAGCAACCTACCGCAACATGGTGACAAGTTCAGCAATAGATTACACCTTCATATCTCTTCCACTTTTCCATCTAGTAAGCGGGTTTAAGATTGGAATAATGGACTGTAGCGATCACTTGCCACAAGAGCTTAATCTGGAGGTTCAAGGTACAGCGCAAACTTTCCCAACAGAAATTCAAGACTTAACAGTATCCTCAAACCAAAGAAGAATAAAATACAAAATAAAGGACCAGGAAAAATTTCTGGAGACGGCAAAAACCTGCTGGGAAGAAAACAGAATGAACGAAGGAGACAACATCAAGGCCTGGGAGAACTTCTTAGAAAACTTCAGCTCAGTTAATGCTAAATCCAACACAGGAGCAGCCACAGGTGGAATTAAGAACCATCAAAGACTACTCATTGGAAACAAGTGCGAACAAAGAAAGATCACTTTTTCAAACCAAGCGCGTGAGCTGAGGCAAATAAAAAGGAAGATCAACAGAACAATTTGCAAACTCCATCAGAGAGGTCCCGACATCAGCTTACAGGTAGAACTAAGGAAACTAAAGTGCAGAAAGAACAAAATTGCCTGGCAAATAAGGCATGAATCCACGGAGAAGACATGGGCCAAGTTGCTATATGACATCAAAAATAATAACAGCGCAAGATTCTGGCGCACAGTGAACAACCTAGACAACCCAAGGGCTTATGAAATAATCTCACAGATAACAGAAGAAGATTGGGTAAAGTACCTGCAGCATCATTTTAACAAAAATACAGATGAAATTTCCCAAGACACCACGGCCTACAATTGTTATCTGTAATCATGAAAGAACCTAGGAGAAGAGACTCTCATGTTATTCACAATCAAACAGATCAAAAATCGAATTTCCAAGGGCAAAAAAGAGGGCGCTCCGGGGCCCAACGGAATTCCTCCAAGTCTATACAAACAAGACCCAGACTACTGGGCCAAACACCTACACCCCCTCTTTAAAACCATCCTGGATGTGGGGAGAATTCCAAATTCCTGGAAAGGATCTATTATTTCCCCTATTTACAAAAAAGGCAGAACAAATCAGGCAAAAAATTATAGGTTAATAGCCCTTATTGACATAGATGCAGAATATTTTGCAGGGTTCCTATTAGAAGAACTCTCCGAATGGGCATCAGCAGAGGGATTAATTCCTATTAACCAAACAGGCTTTCAAAGAACCACAGGGACGACTACAAACATTCTAGCCCTTTCCCTATTAACAGACGCCTCAGTAAAGATCAAGAAACCACTGTTCGTCTGTTTTATTGACTATACATCTGCCTTCGATAGCATCGACAGGGGTAAACTCTGGGCCAAGCTATCAGGCTGGAAAATCGATCCGCAACTTTAAACCAACTAATTGCATTTCATTCTGACACATGGATCCAAATAAAACTAGGAACCGGTGACATCCTGTCGAGAAAAATAGTGACCAGCAAGGGGCTGAAGCAGAGATGTGTCCTCACCCCGACCTTGTTTAACCTCTTCCTGTCTGAACTTTCAGCAGAGCTCGACAGCTGTGTCCACCATGCCCCAAATTTAGGAGGCCTATCATTATCAAACTTACTGTATGCGGACGACTTGATACTTATCAGTCAAACTCCAGTCGGCCTTCAACATCTTATAGATTCTACAAGCAGCTTCTCAAACAGAAAAGGGCTAACAATAAACTTGGAGAAGTCACAAGTGATGACCCTGAATCAAAGGAAATCAGGGCAACCTCAGTGGGTACTACAGGGCAAATGATTGGTGGTAGTCGACAAGTACAAATATCTGGGCATCATTTTTGATAAAAAGGATTCCTTTGGACAACACAAAGCAACTATTAGAACAAGAGGTACTGCACTGGCAGTAGCACTAAAAAGAATTCAGCAAAAAATACCAGGCCCTGATCTATCGCCTCTCTTAGAAGTCTTTCGAGCGAAATTGCTTCCAACGATCACCGACGGAAGTGAATGCATGAGAGGAAGAGACAAGTTAGTTCTGGATAAAACAGTGTCGAAATCAATTAGATTAATTTTTAACCTCCCTCAATACACTTCACCAGCCCAGCTAAGGCTAGAATTTGGCCTTCAAAAGCAACAAGTAGCTTGGAAGGGAGCCTACGTAAAATGCTGGTACAAAATAAAGGGAGCAGAGAACTGCTCTATGAATTCATACCTATGGAAAGAGCTGAACAAAAAGAAAAACAATCCAGCTGCGATCTATCTACAAACGGCACTAAACTATTTAGCCCTACAAGAACTATGGGAAATTAATGGCCCACAAAAAACTTTCAAACAAATAGTAAACACAACAGTAAAGTTACTGTCTTTGGAACGTGAGAGGGATTCGAACCCGCAGGCAAGCATTAAAATCCTGCTTTGATGGAAGAGGCATTCAATTAGCATGCAGATTGGTTACATTTGTTAATATTGCAAAAGCTATGTCAAATCTAACTGTAACATAACAGAATAAACCAGGAGATCCGTTTTTAATACAGCAGAAACCGCAAAACTGCTACTTACTGTTATAACCGGACATCAAAATCGGACACCAACGGAGCACAATGCAGGATACTGCTCCTCAGACATAGACAATAATTACAATAGCTAAACCAGAACTTTTTTTATCTGCTTTTACACCAGTTAATTCTTTCGATAAAATTTGTGATTTATTTTATTCATGCAATAAAGATTTTAATTACTTTACTTACAGTGGATCAGCAGATTCAATAACATGTTGAAAAAATACAAATATCATGCACAGGTCCCACAAACCTTAACATTGACATTAGCGAAACCATATCCATACATAAATATTTAGAAGTCCATCAGTGTTTCACACTATATTTATTTTACAAGTTCAGTGAATCTGCAGATCCACCACAGGGCCACAGTGGATCCATCACTATTCCAGGAACTCACCCAAACCTCAACTACTCATTGGATACAGTAAGTCTCCACCCATGCACATTACAAACCAAACCCTAAATCAATAATTTGGGTTTCACATCACTCAAGAGACAGTCAGAAAACCATACCCCCCTAGTTTTTTGGATTTTCTTCAACATAAGAGAGTTTCAAAGTCAAAATGTCTGCTGCTGAAGATGAAAGAGAAGGGGAAGATCAGGATAAAGAAGAAGAAGACTTGTCACCTCCAAAGAAGGTCTCTGAAGAAAGTTGTTGCAAAAATTGTGCAATGCAATATATGCCGCAAAAAACTGTCGAGAGTTACGGGAAGAAGTATTCGCATGGCATATCCTCCTTGTGGAAACATCTGAAAACCATACATACAAGGACTTATGAGAGGATGATCAGAGAGAGGGAAGGTAGTGTAGCATCATCAGCAGCTGGACCATTTGTGGGACCCTTATCACCCAACCAAATGATTACTATCCCTGCTGTTTCACCAAAACTGCAAGACATGGTGACACATTGCAGAAAATTCAATATGCTAATTCCATTAAATATTATCTGTTGTCCTGTTTATGGATGCTGTCAGCAAGCATAATTGTTTTTTTAACCTCACTGTTCTACTTTCCATTCCTCTTAAAGACTGAAGCTAGTTGCTTCTTTCAGGTGGCCTTTTAGTCCTATAACTACCCTAATTTGAACCACTTAATCTAGTCAAAAAACAGAGAAAACTACATGTTTTATGTTTTTGTGCAATTGTGTGTTTAAGTGTTTGTCTATACATGTATCATACCCCGCATAAGTGAAATCAAAGTGGCATATCTGACTACTTTAATATTCACCAAGGGGAATAATACTACAACGTATTAAAGAAGACACTAGCAATGTCATCTAAAATACTAAAACGCAAGTGGATGTGTAAGTGGCTGTATAAGTGTCTCGGTGAATGTGTGAGTGCCTGTATGGGTGTATCAGTGCTTGTGTAAGTGACATTCTGGGTGTGCAAGTAGCTGTGTGGGTGTTTGAATAAGTGTATGGGTGTCTGTATGGGTGTATGAGCCTATCTGAGTAGGTATGTACATGAGTAAATGGGTGTGTGAGTGACTGTATTAGAGTGGGAGTAGGTGCATGAGTGGCTGTGTGGGTGTGCAGGGGCTGTGTGAGTGACTGTATGGGTGTGTTAGCAGGGATGTAATTGTCTGTGTGGGTGTGTGAGTGGATGTGTGAGTTGCTGTGTGAGTCTGTGAGTAGGTGTGGGTAGGTGTGATTGTGGCTGTGTGGGTGTTTAAGTGGATATCCGAGTGGCTGTGTGGATGTGTCAGGTGTGTTAGTGGGATGGTAAATGTCTTTTTGACAATGTAAATCAGTGTTTGATTGTATGAGTGGCTGTGTGGGTTTATGATTGGATATGAGAGGTGCTATATGGGTGTGAGTGGGAGTCTGAGTGGCTGTGTGGATGTGTCAGTAGCTCTGTGAGTAATTGTATGGGTGTGTTAGTGGGGATGTAATCTAAAAGTCTGTGTGGGTGTGTAAGTTAGTGTGTAAGTGACTGTGCGAGAGGCTGTGCTGATCTATGAGTGTGTGGGAGAGTGTCTGTATGGGTGTGTGAGTCGGTGGCTCAGTGGGTGTGTACGTGGGTGGCTGTATGGGGGTTTTAGTGGGTGCGCAAGTGAGTGTGTGAGTAGCTGTGTGTGTGTCTGTATGGCTGCACAAGTGGATCTCTGAGTGACTGTGTGGGTATTTGAGAAGTAAGTGTCTGTATAGGTATGTGATTGGCTGTATGAGACTTCAAGTAGGTTTCAGACCATGTAAGTGGGTGTATGTTTTTGAAATGTAGTCCAGAACACTCTTAAAATGTAAACTAATTCAACAACACTGAAAAAACTAATTTGTAAACCACATTAAAAATATGAGATAGCATTACAATTTATAAAATTACAACTTAAACTTTTATTTTAGAAATGCATAACTTAATAATAACAATAAATCAGTACACAAATTCCATGCATTAATGCTATGTTATAAAAAAAAGTCAACATTTCATGTTTTTTTAGTGTTCTCAGACTTTGTACTTACACAACATAAATGATGTACTGCATAAAGAATCATCCTTGAACATTGGGGAAAAAACAATCATATAGACCGTATAAAACCCCCACAACTGCACAGTAATTTCACTGCAAATAAGCAACACAGTGCATTGCACACAATACAATATTTTAAGCAATCATTTGATCTATACCTGCAGCACTAATCCAAATAAGCATATGTTGAAAATTATAACTTCATCTACAGTACCACTACTAAATATATAAGGCACATCAGCATAGGCAAAGCCTTATTTAAACATCACCCTAAGAAGGTTGGTTATAAATTCTGACAATGCATCTATAATAACAAGAATATTACTCTTTTAAAACTGTGACTGTTGTTAGAACTTTTGTTCCAGAAACAAAAGATAGAAAGTTGATAACTTCCAAGGCAAACTTTGCCTGAATTTAAGGTTTGTATCATTAAATTCTGTCCATCCACTTGTACTATATAGATAGACAGTGTAATGAGCAGATCTAATACTAGCTCCTTTATGAAAAATTGTAGCAATAGTTTTACCAGAAAGAGATATTTGTCCTGCTTTAAAGTCAGTGATCTCAACATCTAATTTACTGCCATCTGCTCAGCATTGTTGTAGCATTACAATTACACAGTCGCCAGTTCTTGCTACAAGTAAATTCAACACAATATCTGCTCGACAATTTGGACATACATTATTTTGTGTAGCTTTCCTCATTATTCTCTCAAAAGGCACAATTTTGGAATTTGTTACCATTAAATAAATAAAAACACTTTCATTCTATTTGTGTAGTTGATGTGTATGAGCAATCTTCACATTCATTGTGCCATTAGTAAATAAGTCCAAAAAACTCATTAACAGGTATCTCCACTTGTTCTAAAACACCAAACATCCCCATTGTAAACTTCTGTGCATCCACTTGAGTATTTTGAGTAAACTGTACAGATCCATTAAATATATCTGCAATGTCTTGAATGCCTCATGCACAATGTGTTTTAGTTTTGTCACTGTGAAGAGGTGAAACACAACACACAGTGCTGAGCTCAGTACCTTCGGTTGTTTCACTTGAATTGCATCTACAACAGGAGGTAATGCAAACAATACATTACCACAACATTAGCATAGCAGTTCATACCAGAGGGTTTAAGTTATTGGTAACCAACAATATCTCCCTCATTTTCAATGTTTTGTTTCTCAACAACTTCCTTCTTCTCTTTCATTTCCTTTCTCACAACAGCATCACTACACTGCTTTGAAACTTCCCGCTTTGTACAGATGGAACATTTCTCATAAACTGGCTACTGCCCTAAATGAGGAGCATACAGTCTTTTAACTGGTTGTATTCTTTAACACAAATTGAGTCTGTGTTTAGTCTGCTCTCATCAAATTTAACTAGGTACAAACCAAAGTCCTAACTCAACACAAAGCTACATATAACATACCTTCCTTAAAGAGTGTATTACCAATATTAATAAATGTTGCATCTAAACTTAAATCTCATGATTTATGAATAGTTGCAACATATGCGAGACAAACTGGAAACTGTTCAGTCTAACTTATAAATCTTTCTCAATCAAAAAACGTGCAGTATCTTGTCCAATTTGCTTTGCGTTGTCAGTCTCATCAAATGTAAACACAAGGTATTCCACCTCATTATTATTAGGAAAATTAATACAATCAATAACTTTACCAATAGCATAATTAACCAAAGCTTCTTCAACATTTACATTTTGGCGCAAAATCACCTTACAGTTTGTGCATACACTTTCACGTTTCTCCAACTCTTTAGTTTGTTAAACACATTTTTCTAATGAATTCAGTTTTGCTTGTAGATTTTCATTTAGAAATACAGTGACACCCTGATGTTTCATTTCATCTATTGCCTTGAGTTGCAAAATGTCTTCTTTCTTCAATTCCAGCAATTCATTGTTGAAACATGCACACTCCTCCAATGTAGGCATTAGACACACAATAGGTTTACCATCTTGTATAATAGTGAACATTAGTTCTGCTGCTGTCTTCATTGTAGATACAGTATTTTTTAACAAGACGACTCTCTAAAACACATCTTCCCTCTTTTGGAAGAACACCTACTCTAGTATCTTTCAAAATATTACCATATTCAATATCTGATGCTTTTCGCATATTCCTTATTAATTCTGTGCATTCAAAATGTAACTAAATATTTTCATTTGCAATGCTTCCCAAATAATTCTTAGTTTCATAATGCAGCAGTGTTTTGCACACAGGCTGACCCAATTGTTTTCCTCCAAATAAGACATCAAAATCTTTTCTCAGAACATCTTGCATTCTCAAATCGAGCATTAAGCTTGGTACTATACTCAACTCATCAATGATGAAAAGTTGTAACTTTTTGAACACTTTTGATAGTTCATGACAAGCTTCACCAGATAACTTTTGGTATTTCAGTTTGTTGTCATGCTCATAGCCAGCATCAAAAGTTGATGCAAAGTAATACCTTTGATATTGTGTGTTGCTAATCCAGTAGGTACTGTAACCACACATGATAAATTGCGCTTTGCATTCCTTTTGCAGAAAAGCAGTAAGAACTTTTATTAAGAAACTTTTACCAGTACCAGCTTGACTACTGACATACAACAGAATAGGTTTAAATGTGGTGCATGCACACTCTTTCTTGTCATGAAGCAATCCGTGCTTGAACTCATTCATTGCAATCGCAGCCTCATTTTTAAATATTGGCTGCCAAGTAGGTCATGACTTTGAGGAGATAAACTTTGACTATTCTATGAACTCTCCTTAGCC
Source organism: Triturus cristatus (assembly GCF_964204655.1). Classification (NCBI taxonomy): domain Eukaryota; kingdom Metazoa; phylum Chordata; class Amphibia; order Caudata; family Salamandridae; genus Triturus; species Triturus cristatus. Next base: position 798,701,224 of record NC_140592.1, read on the forward strand.
ACCTCAGCAGCAATTGTATCTTCGTGAATGTTATTTAGAGGTAGTAAGGAGTCACAGCTGTGACCTCTAGCTTGCTCCCTGCTACTCCTGGCACTTCCTTTGCAACCCCTGGCCTCAGAGTGGGCAAAATGTTTACCTCCCCCGAGGCCAGAGGTCACAAAGGAAGTGCGAGTAGTAGCAGGGAGCAAGCTAAACTTCACAGCTGTGACACCTGACTGCCCCAAATGATAAGGGTGGGCGGACAACTCCGTTCCACCCACGGAATGGGCAGAGATTTGCCCTTCTGCCTTCCGCGATATTAGCTGGAGAAACAAGGCAAATCTCTGCACACTCGGGCATAACGGAAGTTGTCCGTCCACCTCCCGCCCGCCTCCCGCCAGCCTCCCGCCCGCAGTATTAAATACATTAAAAAAGCAATTTTTAAATAACCGTACCTTATCGGCGATGTCCCCGGGCTTCCATCCTTCTCCAGCACGTCTTCTTCTGGGAACTGCGCATGCACGGGAGTCCGCGCATGCGCATTCCTGCCGAGGAATGCGCATGCGCGGACTCCCGCGCATACACATTCCTCCGCAGGAATGCGCATGCGCGGACTCCCGTGCATGCGCAGTTCCCAGAAGAAGACGCGCTGGAGAAGGATGGAAGCCCGGGGACGCCGCCGATAAGGTAAGGTTATTTAAAAATTGCTTTTTTAATGTATTTAATACTGCGGGCGGGAGGCGGGCGGGAAGCAGGCGGGAGGCGGGATGCGCGCAACGGAACTATGCAGAGAGTGCGGAGATTGGTTCCATCTCCATGCCTCTCCACGTTAGTCCCTTACGCACATTACGCCCACCCTTACCAAATGATATCCATATGTATTTTCCTGTTGAATTTCATCGGTCAACATTTCTAAGTAGTTTGCAAATAAGGAGTACTCAATGCCATCTTTTGCCGCATTGAAAGAGTCTTCATAGCAGTCAAACGCTCCTAGTAATTCTGTTTCACAACACCAAGCTCTAAACAGCTGCTAAAGTGCCAAATAGAAACATTCTCTTATTCAGGAGTCTGGCAACTCAGCTTTCTGTGGTTAATTAGATAGCCCTTGCTATGTCGCACCAAACATTCATTGCAAATAACTACTGAGTGGGTGTGTGATTCGTTCTCTGGGTCTCTGAGTTTATGAATCAATGGCTGTATGAGAGTGTGAGTGGGCATGTGAGTGGCTGTATGGATGTGTGACTAGGTGTGTGAGTCGCTATATGAGTGTATAAATGGGTGTGTGATTCATTTTAAGGGTCTCTGACTGGGTGTGTGAGTCCCCGTGTGGGTCTTGGATTGGGTGTGAGTGGTACTTTGATTCTCTCAGTGGATGTATCAGTGACTGTATGGATGTGTTGGAGGGTGTGTGAGTGGCTGTATGGATGTGAGAGTGGGTGTGTGAGTGTCTGTATGGGTGTGTGAGTGGTTTTCTAGGTCTCTGAATGGATGCGTGAGTGACTGTATGGGTGTGTGAGTGAATGTGTGAGTGGTGGTGTGGGCTTGGAAGTCGGCATCTGAGTGTGAGATGGGTGAGTGTATGAGTGGGTGTGTAAGTAGCTGTGTGGGTCTCTGAGTGGTGTGTGAGTGGCTGTATGGGTATGTGAGTGGGTGTGTTGGTGGGTTTGCTGTATGGGTGTGTGAGTGAGTATATAAGTGACTGTATGGGTATATTTGTGGCTCTGTATGTTGGTGTGTGAGTACCTATGTGATTCTATGAGTGGGTGTGTGAGTGGTTTGCTAGGTCTATGAGTGGATGTATCAGTGATTGTAAGGGTGTGTGAGAGGGTATGTGAGCAACTGCATTGGTATGTGGTTGGGTGTATGGATGTATGAGTGGGTGTGTGAGTGGCTGTATGAGGATGTGCATGGGTGTGACACTGGCTATCTGGGTCTGTAAGTGATTGTATCAGTGACTGTATGGGTATGTGAGAGGGTGTGTGAGTAACTTTATGGGTAGGTGAGTGGGTGTATGAATGTGTGAGTGGTTATATAGGTGTGTTAGACTGTGAGTGGGTCTGTGAGTCAGTATTGGTGTGTGATTGGGTGTATGGATGTGTGAGTGGGTGTGTGAGTAGCTGTATGAGGATGTGCATGGGTGTGACACTGGCTCTCTGGGTCTGTGAGAGGTTGCATCTGTGATTGTATGGGTATTTGACAGGGTGTGTGAGTGACTGTATGGGTAGGTAAGTGGGTGTATGAATGTGTGAGTGGGTGTATAGGTGTGTTAGACTGTGTGTGTGGGTCTGTGAGTCACTGCATGTGTTTTTTTATTTGGGTCAGGATCCACAAATTTGCTATGAATTCACAGGAGGGCATCGATGAGCGCTGCAGTGGAACTGCAAATCCTCGCACAAGCAAAAAGTTTTTTAAAACAATTTCTTCATCACAGACCCCTCGATCAATCCCATGGGCTCAGGACAACTATATCTTGACTCTTTGTATCCTATTCATACTTTATTCACTCCCCAGGATCAATGTCCAGATTCACAAAATGGCGGCTGCAACTTTACTCTCAGGTTGTGGCCAGCCAATAACGGCATTGCTGTTGGAGCATGGACATAAGTGATGTTATCAATGGTGTCATTTGAGATGTCCTCAGTGATGTCATAAATGATGTCATACAACATGTCATGAGGGATGTAAAATGTGAGGTCATAAACAGTGCATGGCAGGGGCACAAGTAACAGGTAACTTAGCTAACTATAACTGTTAAAATTCTGTGTATATTTTAGTTCATAACTTTAAAGTTGTCGCCGGCAAATTTACTTAACTATAGCATGACTTAACCTTTGTTTTTTTCAGTGAATATTCAAGGATTTGTTTTAAACAAAAACAGATGTTTTTATCACACCTAACTATAATGTTACTTTAACCTATGTTTTTTTTAGTGAATGTTTAGGTTTTTTAAGATAATGTAATAAATATTACCATATATAAAACCAAACCCCTGCTGTGCATGGACTTCATGCACAATGGGGATTGACCACAGGTCCTTATGTTTTTAAAGGGGAGGGGGCCATTTGGCCCTCTCCCCCGAGCCTAATTATGCCCATTAGGCCCTGGGAACCACCAAGTGGACCCCCTCCTCAGACCTTGGTAGTCCCTGGGGACCACATCCCCAAGGACAATTATTAAAATTAAAGGGGAGGGGACCACGCAGCCCCCCTCCCAGAACTTTTCTAGGCCCTTGGGACTCCATCCCACAGGGCCACTGCTGAAATTAAAGGAGGGGACTGTGCAGCTCCCCCCCTGGGCTTTGCAATGCCCTGCGGACCCCATCCCCAGGGCCATTACTAGGAATAAAGGGGAAGGTGGGCCATGCGGCCCCCCTCCTCAAGCCTCAACTCCATCCCCAACGGCCTAAAAATCAGAGGGAGAGGGGCTACATGGTTCCTTATCTGAGCTACTATCTGCCCAGGGATCCCATCTCCCAGAGCCCTCAGTTTCTCAATAGTGGGTGCCCAACTGGGACACCCACCATATACTTGCTGGGGGCTGCCTCCTCACATGCAGCAGGAGCTGGCATTACTCCTGCGCAGATAGAGCAGCTTTTAATGCTGCTCCCTCCAGTTGGGAACAATATTTTGATCTGTTTCCGGGCAGGAACAAAGATCACAAGTTTGCCCCGAGTGGGCAGGAGCATTTTCAAAGCTCCCTCTCAATGGGAGTAGACTTTGTGTTTGCTCTTACTTGTTGGAGTTTTGAAAATGCTCCCACCAAGCTAGAGCAAACACAGATTTCCCTGTCCAAGTCATTGTGGGCAGGTAAACTGCTATGTACCGGGGTGGGCTCTCTGTGACATAGCATGTGAACCGGCTTGGGTAGGCATCCATGCAATACCCCTTGTCATATAAACTAATTTTGGCCCTGGGGGTAGGCTCCATGGGCCTCTGGAGTTTCTTACATGCTAATTTCCTCCCGGGGAGGGTCTCCCTGTTGCCTTTGATGGGTTGGAGAGGGGAACGCATGGCTCCCCTCCCCTTTTTTCATCATTAAGGCTCCTGGAGTTGGCTCCCTGGGGGTCTTTAATGACTCGGAGATGGGGGCCATGCAGCCACCTTCCCGTTATGAATAAAGCCCAGAGGTTGGACTCCTCATGGCATAAACTTCATAAATGCAGCCAGAATGCCATTTGTGTTTGTTTTTGATCTCTCAGGAGTCCAGTGAGAACACTGCATTTTTTGCAGATTTATTTAGGCCCCAGGGGGTCCCTCTGGGTCCTCCCTATGGGGCCTACGGGCTCAGGGTATTCCTATAATATTTTTATTTTTTTACTTTAAGACAGGGGACTAAGTCCCTGGGTCCTGGAATGGCTGCTTACAACATTGTTCGATCCTCCAGCACACGCTAATATCACCATACAGAAATGTATTCACGTAAAATAAATAAATGACATAATCGCAACATTTCTTGTCGCTCTTGTATTCTTCAATTGGGTCTTAGGGCTCTGGTCTTTAGTCAACACTTGTTTTGTCGTCAAGGGAATGAACCTGCGGCTTCTTCAGGGCTAAATTATAGAAATATACAGCGCCATAATACATATTTACATTATTATGTCACTTTAAACCCAAATAAAGTGACTATCCTGCCTATGTTAACAGTATTCTGGTGACATCACAGTGACAACCCATGCATAGTTTCTGTGAGGTATTTCCAAAGTTATGTGTAGCATGAAACGTAAATTCAATTTCTTCATTTGGCCAGTTCCTTCACTAAGTATATTTTGTTTTTTATTCGTCATATGATATAACATATGTATATATTGTGAGGACTAATTTTAGTCTCTGTTTAAAGGATTTCCTACATTAATTTCTATCTTACAGTCCTCAGCATTGGCACTGGGTACCCTGGGTTGGGACCAGGGCACCCACACTGTAGGCTGGGCCTGGGGGATGGGGTCCCTGTGTCCAAAATCGGTCTGGGAGGGGGCCCACATGGCTCCCCTCTACTTAGTATTTAAAAAGAAATTGCAAACGCCGGACCCTGGGGAATGGGGTCCTTGAGCCCAAATCAACCCCGGGAGGGGGTCACTTGGACCTCCTCCCATAAAAACAAAAAGTGAGACCAGCAAGTTGCCAGAAGCACCCTCCCTTTCTCCACTACACTGCAAACACTCCTACTGCTGCAGTGCTGGTTGGTGGATGAGGTCCCATTTGATGCCCAGGGTCCTTGGGGCAAAAGAAATCCCTTCTATTACCTCCGATATGTCCCAGACAGTGGGATTGTGAGAGGACTTGGAGGCCATGCCCCCTTTCTCCATTACTCTGCTAATGCACTGCTTGGTGCACTGCTGGTTGGGGAATAAAGTCCCCTTAGCTCCAGAGTATCCTTGGGGGCCAACAAGAACTCCTGTTACCTTCAAACTACAGTAGCTTAGTGAGCAGAAGCACGATGATGGAGCAAACCCAGATCTGAGACTGGGGGTGAGTGTCTGAAAAGTTTCAGCACTCCGTCCATCATCTTGTTGTGTTTGCTAAGTTCGCTAAATGGCTCACTTTGTCACTGGATTCAAGCTAGCCTGTCTGATGAGGCGTGAAACCCAGAAACCAGTCCCAGGATGCTTGTTTCCGGTCCAGGGAGGACCTGGCCCAGCAGTTCGGGCTGGACTGTTCCCATGAGGAACTGGGTCAAGATTGATTTGCATATGTCTGGGTCCAAACTGGGGTGGCTTAGTGAGCAGGAGATCGATGAAGGATTAAACCCATATCTGTGACTGGGGGGAGTGTCTGAAACATTTCAGCACTCCATCTATCATCTTGTTGTGTTGGCTAACTCCGGTAAATCCCACACAGCGGGATTGCTGAGAAGTCTTTGGAGGCCATGCCCCATTCTTCACCACTCTGCAAATGCCTCCTGGCACACTACTTGTTGGGGGATGAAGTCCCCTTGCCTTCTGAGGGTCCTTGGGGGCCAGAAAGCTCTCCTGTTACCTCCAGTAAGTCCCACACAGCCTAATTGCTGATAGGTTTTCAGGGGTCAGGCTCCTTTTTTCCACCACTCTGCAAATGTACCTTCTGATGCATTACTAGTTGGGGAATGACTACCCCTTGAATGCTGTGGGTCCTTGGGGGGCAACAAGCTCTCCTGTTACCTCCAGTAAGTCCCAAACAGCTGGATTACTGAAAGGTCTTCAGAGGCCATGGCCCCTTTCTCCACCACTCTGTAAATGCGTCTCCTGGTGCACTAATGGTTGTGGGAAGAAATCCTCTTTGAAGCTGCCGGTCCTTAGGGACCAAGTAGCCCTCCTGTTACCTCTAGTAAGTGTGACACAGCTGGATTCATTAGAGCTGGTTGGAGGCTCCACCACTCTTCAACAACTACTAGTTAAAAAAAACATCGAAATTCACTGGAAAAACCCAAAGGTTACAGGGACGTTATAGTTAGATTGGCAATTCACTCCTACAAAGCAAGAGAAATTCAGCAGCTGACCCAACTATTACTTAGGCAATGAGCTGCTTATGACCTCACATATTTCATCACTCATGACATGGTCAGTGACATCACTGATGACATCTCATATGACATCACTGATGACATCTCAACTTACATCACTGACTATGGGAATTTTTAATTCTTTTAACACAACTACAACTTCTGTTTTTTTTGTACTTTTATCTTTGGTCACTTGGCCACCTCACACATACTGTTAATGTAAATCTTTGCACCTATCACATTGCATGAAATAAAGCAAAGACATGGCATGTTTAAAGGGCTTAGATTTACATTAACAGCAGGTGTTAGGTAAAAATTGCTTTTTTGGTTTACTAATAACTTTGGTGCTGTTCAATGACTTTTGATTAAACTTTCCTAAAAAGGGCTCTTATTAGCTCAGTTTCTTCCTGGAAAGCTTCAGGGTGACCTGTCAAGTGTCCCTTCATTGAGCACAAATTTTCCTCGAAATTGGTACCCTGATAAAAGCAAAATTTTGCGCAAAGTTGCTGTCTGTGAAAGCAAGTAACTGTTTTTAGGGTGTCCAGTTGATTTTTTCCCCAAATCGACCCTGGTCATGGGAGAGAAAGAAGCAGTACTGAAAAAGGGAAGCCCGGAAATTGTGCATCAAGCTTATCAAAAGAGGAAGGCGCGCGCTGCATCGCAAAATGCGATGCAGCGCGCACAACGAAATTCGTTTTATTTATTTAAATGTGTACTTACCTCCGTTTATCCATATTCCGGGGTTTACATTTCCCCACCCTGCCCCTCCCCCGCCCCGCCTCACTGCCCCACCGAACTCCCTCCACGGACCGCTACTGTTAGCTTGCCTTGTGATGGTGCTGAAATTGTTGTTTGCAAGCCCCTTTTCCTCCAATATACACAACCTTTTTTCACGTCCCTGAGTCTGTCTTCAACGCGTTGCACCAAATAGCTATTATTTTGTACAGCAGAGCGTTGTCTCGCACTGTATTATCAAATGATCTGTGGTTTCCTTCCCTCAGTACTGTGTATCCAGATTGCTTCGTCCAGGCAATTGATCACAGTGTAGAGTGCTTCAAGCGTGTAGCACGTTTATGAGCCCTCGGGGGGCGTGGGAACATTTAATCTCTCTCACCTTTTTTCCATTCTGACTAGCATACATCCTCTCTTTTTTCCAGTGTGACGTATATTCAACACTACGGTTCATGCTTGACAATTTAAATCTTGTGAGTAAAATTTAGAAGGATACCGTTCTGCAAGAACCCTTTGCGTTCATTTTAAAGACAACCAGAGCATATGTGATGAAATTCATATTTAAGAAGGGTACCGTGTAGCAAGGACCCTTTCCGTTCATTTCAGAGACAACCAGCGCATAGGTGATGTAATTCATATTTAAGTCCCCTGAGCGCGGGCACATCTCGAAACCTTTGCCAGCTACATAATGTATGGTAGCCACAGCGAGACGCTTGTGTGCTGCGCAGTCATTCATCTTTCATAGCCAGTCCATGCTAGACCTGTTCGCACGAGCTCAAGTGTCCCAATTCTCCGTGCTGTTTGCTGCTTTCAAACTTGCATAGAGTTATATGTTCTGATGAGCATCCATCTTCAGGCCTGGGAACTAGGGGCCTCATCCAACCAGAACTTTTGCACCGCCTGAACGTCCCTCTTTGGCTGTTCCGGTGGCGCAATGTGCCAATGGCATATTTACAAGGACAGTAAAGCCACGTTGGTGGCTTTTCATGGCTTTATTATATATGTGCAAGTAGAAAAATAACATAAAGAATTCTTCAAAATATGCATATAGAAACAATGCGTTCATGATATGAAAATGCCATATATCAGACAAGTAGAATTAATAATTTATTAATCTAAATACATTTTCTTTTTTTTGTTTTTTCATATATCAAACAATGATTTTCAATCTAAATATATTAATACAATTTGTGAGCACCACATACATTAACAAACAAAAAATTCATGCAGATACAATGAAAGCAGAAACATAAACGACTAACTACGATACAATTAAAGAAATTAAGGAAAAGAACACTCACATACAAGGCAATTTACAAAAACTATACATGAAAGAAACATCAACTGCAAAAACATTTTACAAATGTAAGAGTTATAATACTTTAAAAAGACAATTGTAGTACAATAATGAAAATGAAAAAGACTGCTGCAGAAAGACACCCTCCATGAACCCCCTACCATGGGCCCACTGCACTCCCTGCTGCAGAAAGACACCCCCACCCATGTAGTCTCAGTCTATGCTATACCGCATCTCCCATACGGACTGCTCACGTGCCGCCCCTACTGCACGGGCGCCCTGGGAGGAGGAGCTGGACGTCCCCTTGACAGATGACCAATGGACCGACTGCTGTCAGCAGACTGGGGAAATATCCGCTGGCAGCAAACTGAGAATCATCCACTATAAATACCTACACCGCCTATATTATTCACCAGCGAAACTCAAGTGTTTCCATCTTAGAGACATAGACCGCTGCGACAGGTGCGGGGTGGAGGGCCCGGACTTCTCTTACCTAGCCTGGGGCTACACCCCTGTTAGACACTACTGGGACAAAGTGCTAGAGGAGCTTGATCAGATGACTGGACTGCACATTCCGGACACCCCGCTGATCCTATTATTAGGCTACACTAAGGAGCTGGATATCTGCTACAGGAGGTATGTATCACTCGCTCTCCTGACAGCCACACGCAGAGTGGCATGCAGACGGGGAAGAGGGAGGGCGCCCACATTTAAAGAAAGGCTGCAAGATCTTACCTATTGCCAAGAACAACTGCACACAGACGCTGAGCTGCTGCCACCAACATCTCGTCCGTGGGACATCTGGAGTCCATCACAACAATACCTACTGGCACAATCAGAAGCTGCCGAGGCGGTGGGTACCGAGTCTAGTAGTAACTGACCGCGAGTCCCCATGGGGCGCACAAAAACTCTGGGCACTTTAAGTTCACTGGTGACATGATACTGTTTTAATTTGCTGCGGCTGAAAACTTACAATGTAAAAGGTTGCATCTTGTTAGGCATTGTATAATCTCTGTAAATGGGGCATGGGGATTGTCTATTTCTTTATTTACTGTCATATAAATGTTCTTCACATGGTGTATACTTCTTTGTTCATGATACCCAATAAAAATAGAGTTAAAAAAAATAATGAAAATGAAAAAGACTTATATAATTAAACAGAAGTGCGCCGACACGTGTTTCCGAAGTTACAGATTGTTGAAAATGTGTAACATAACCTTCATCAGGGCGTTGTCGGTATTTTTTATTTTTAGAATTGGTTTCAACTGCCATCCAAGCAAGACTTATTCAATAGAAAATTGTAATTTGAAAAGGGGCTCACAACAGTCTTCGAAAAGCTGGTCTAAAGGAGCAGTCTATAGCGAGTGGAGGAGCAATCAAGCTCCATAGTCAAGAGATAGCCAAAGGTTCAATGTCAGCTGCCCACCTTAAAAGGACTCGGGCATGATCAAGGGTAGCAAAGCCATAAAGGTCTAGAAAAATATTCAGGACCGCGTCTCATCGATGGCCTCAATGTGCCTCTTTCAGGCAGAAAACTTTGTGAAAGGTGCTTTCCATGGTTGTTGCTGGGGGCGTTCCCAGCAACATCCATGAATTTTTGACACTGCCCCCGATTTATGAGAAATCGTAAGTCTGAGGCAGTGCGATAAAGTTACGCCTCCACAGGGAAGGAGTGAGGGAGGCACAACGAGGAGAAATATCTTTATTTCTCCTCGGTTTTCCTCTTTCTATGTGTGCTGCGTTCTGCAGTACACATAGTCCTATGGGATCGAGATGAGGTAAACATTTTGTTTTTGTCCTGTTTTGGCACCTGGAAAATAACCTCACCAGGCCTGATTTTATTCACCAGCTTGTCAGAGATCCACCATTGCTAGAATATTCTCTTAAATACAGAAGTAGCAAGGCTGTGGGAAAAGAATAGCTTGGCAACAGGAGACATCCGCATGTGTTGATCTTATGCTGCCTAGCGGCTGTGCTTGGTCAACTAGTGGAATCTGTGCTGGACGACACCTCTGCCAAGGGGAATACCTGAAATTCTTCAGGGCCCTGAAAGACCCAATTCAACATGGTATTCTTCAGGATTTCCTCCCTGGGTATCGCAAGCACATACTCTCTTTTAGTCTGGATTGGGGTGAACACTCTAATTTACGGGCACTGTCTCTAGTCACACACAAATCATTGTTTTCAGGTGCTTTAATTAGTTCAGTGGTAGCATATCTAGAACACAGCAGCCAGAGTGCCTTGGAATATCACACAAATGTCCAGGACCGGAAACCGTGTCTGTAATCACCTGGAAGGAGGTGGGCACTCTTGTCTGGGTAGCTTGCACCCTCTAGGGACGGCAACCCTTAGGAATGCAATGGTCCCTCGCCCTCAGAGTGCAGTGAGAAAGGAGCTGTCACCGTTCTTTTGTTCGCAGAGAATCCTCAGGGACTCTCTAACACCCCACTGTTAGCCTTCCTCTATGCCATGCCATGCTAAAATCCAGTAATGTGTACCTGCATCATAGGCTAATATTCACCCAGTAGTATTTCAGTGGTTCAGTGGCCACAAAGGATGAGCCTTAGCTTAATGGTGAAACATCTCTTTGCTTCACACACTTTAGATGCACAACAACAGTACAACTACCATTCCCAATGCTATAGAGCATTAGCATTAGTTTGCTTTATATTTGTCTTATTTTAGTTCAAGTTGGACCAAGAAACAAAAAATACCAAGATGACTGACTCAGACTTCCATCTTACATACCAATGTAGACAACAATCACTTTTACCTTCAAACTGCCACAGTCTATAGTTTCCTTACGGGCTCCTATGTTCCACTGAAAGTGCAGTAGACTGGTAGCATTCTAGTACAGCTCCTGAATGGATTTGTACTCAACATGCTGTAGATATTTTAGACTCTTGAGTAAGTATGGCACCTTGATTCGCAGTAGGAATGATGTGGACAGATATTTTCACAATTACCATACAAATGTCGATCCTCTATCTGTAAATGTTTATTGAAATAAATGATTTGAACTGCCATCACAATTGATAATTTCATAGTCACTGTAAGGACAGTCAAAGCTATAAACCCAAAAGAGCACACCATGGTAATCACCATCACTTTTAAAGTTTTAAAATGTTTCTATGACAGTCAGATGAAGATACCTAGAGATGGGTCCCCTACTCACTACCCCATAGAGGTTTAACCCATTCGGTGCTCATGACGGCCTGGAGCCATTATGATGCACAGTGGGCATGTGCTCATGACGGCTCCAGGCCGTCATGGCACACACCCACCCACGGGGGAAGCGCTGGCGCTCCCCCCGTGGGATGCCGATCATCGCGTTTCTACCGGGGAAGGCAGGGGAAGCCCTTCCCCTGCCTAAGCCCGCACCCCCTCCATTTCATCAATGACGTCAGCGCGCAAGGCGTGCTGACGTCATTGGAGGTTTCCCTTTGTTCCCCAACGTGCAGAAAGCCATTTGCTTCCAGCGCGTCAGGGAACAAACAGGTAAGTTTTGACTCTGGGGAGGGGGGATTTCACCAAAAGAGGCATGGGGGGCAGATCTCGCCTTTTTTTAATCAAGGGCCCACTAGGCCACCAGGGATTTTTTGGGGGAAGAGTGACCCCTTGGGCAAGGGTCGCTCCCCTGTAGTGAGGGCTGCGATTTAGATACATACATTGCTATGTTGGCATAAGCGCGTTAGATGTTAGAAAGCCATCTTGCCACTTTGCTGCCTTTGCACACGACACTGCAGATACACGTTATTATTTGAAAACTGCTTGCTCGCCTTTTTCTTCACATGAGAACTGTCTGTTGTTCACATCCCTAGACGTGCGCTGCGACCTTGGTCTGAACATTGTGTAAAGAAACAGTCTGGTTCGCCAGACAATGCATGTTGTTGAGTTCAGGTTGATCGGCCCACTATTTAGCCATAACATGCACGCAGCTGCAAATACCTGAAAGTTGAGTGCTTTTAATATTGCAGACTGCATGCTTTACACACATTCGGAAGAAGAGCTTTCCAGGAGCAGAGTACACCTGATCCTGTGATGTGATTCCACTAAGCTGATCTTTACGGTAAGGGGTTCCCCATTCAAGCCTAGAGACCTTCTACTAGTCTAATAATATTAGTTTACTAGCGAAAGGAAGGTGGCTGTATTCCACTGTCATTATATTATGATTTCTCCGTTCATTTTCTATGGTATTGTAACAATGCTGATGGTATTGATTTTAATCATTTGTCTGCTTATGTTAGCCAAAGTACTGCATCTTAGGACACGTAGTTTATAAAATAAACCTTTTAAACTTTACAGTGTCTCTGATTACTCTTGTTGTGGACTGATATGAGAATAATTACGAACAGGTATTTCTGATTCCCACCATTCCTGAGAATACTCTAAGTCACTTGTTCTGGGTTGTCTATACATTGGGACCTCCGAGATAATACGGATAACGAATGGGACACTGATGCTGGGCGGATAGGGGTTCTGGGTTCTGAGGTGAGTTTTTGGTACACCACAATTCACTGAGGTCCTGGTTTCCTGCGCATAGTTCTGTGCATGAGCAGAATCCCTGCAACATGGCGCACCTAACGTTTGGTCTTTTGATTTGAAACGCCTTAGTAGTGCTTATATTAGTCCGCGACACCCTCACTCTTGTTTCCGGATAACGGAAGTGACGGATTTTACCTACCTATTGGTACCCTAATAGGTTCTTTCAGGCTTGTTAATTAAAAAGGTATCTTATATTTTTTTTAACCCTTATGCTACTGTAAAATCCGTTGTTGTTTTTCTCTGTGTCCTTATGGCTGTCGAAATTGTAGCACATAGTCGAGCGCCTCTGCGACGTCCTTTGACGCAGTATGGAGTGCCGGACGATGGGATGGCCGTTATTTTTGTGGTGAGTGCAGATGGCTCCCACCCTTATGAGTTGTTTTACTCTTGGGTGACGCTGCCAGCAGTGAATGCGGATGATAAAACGTTTCACTAGTTTACTCACACGCGGGTCCCAGCAAATTATACGCCTTACAGGACGCTAGAGATTCCCCTTTCAGCCTGGCAGCATAGCATTTGGTTTAATGGCGCCCCTCCCCATGCGGTTGCACCGGCTAGACTCGGCCCTTTGTCAATTTCAGGGGCCACGTGGCCGGTGCTGGACGGATTTACGCCTCATCCCTGATATTTCACTCTTGCGGTGGATGAGTTGCGTACGCTTCATACACCCTCATTTCAGTATATAGGGCTTTGGTGCAATACGTCTCACGCAACGTGCAGGTGGGGGCACCTGCTGTTACGGGACTACCAGCTGGTCATCCTGCGGTTGTTATTAGCCCCGTCATAGTTAATTCGGTGATGGGAAAGCACCCCCAGAATAAGGATGATTTACCTTATTGGCTTGCCGAGAAATTTGATCAACTGGAGGCCGTTTTTCCACACTCTACCGCTGTGGAGAAACACCGAATTCTCACCATTAGTTTGCCGAAAGACTTAGTCCCAGAAGTGTCCGATTGTGATAACTGGGGTAAGGTTTTTGCCGCGGTCTATTCGAAGTCTATGGCTATGCTTCCCTCCGTCATTAAACGTGTTCAAGATAACCACGGTCCGGAGGCGGCTGTAGAGTTGGGAATGCGGATTGTCGGAGTGTTCGACGTAGTTGCCTCTCTCGTCCTTGGTAATCTCAAGGGAGATGCGGTACAATTTCAAGTGGCTAATGGTTTAGCCCGCGTCGATGAACTCGATAAGCCCAAAAAGTTGCCTAAAATTATTGCGGAGGCTTATAGAACTATAGGCCGCAGTAGTTTAGGGGTTAAACCAACTATTATCATTCCTGACTTGATACAACAAACTAAGGTGAGCTCGTCTGTAAAAGACGATCGTCCAAATTTTCCAAAGCAAGATTGGCGACAAAAGAAACAGGAAAAGTAGCAACAGAAACAGGGGTCTCGTCCTGCGTCTCCCACTCAGCCGACTAGTGAGCGCACATACGATTTGCGCGATTGCACTAGTATTAAGTCACCAGATAGATTTCAGGTTACTGAACGCTCTTCTCGTTCTTCACAGGAGACATCGTCCTCGCAGTCCGGTGAAGGACAACGTGGCAATGGTCGGGTGCCCAACAAGGACGTGAGCAACCCCGTCAGGCTGACGGTAAAGGCAAGCAAGACGAGTTTGCACGTCAACGTCCCCCGTTTCAGAAGAAGAAAGTTGCTGCTCTAACAGCGAGGTATGCCACAGATAGTGCGGACGCAGCTTCGGAACCTGACATGGGCGCTAATGCTACTCGACAGCGCAGCGGAGGTTACAGTAGTGTGGCAAGCACTATGTCTATATCTGGAGGCGACAGCAACTGACACGTTCATTACTGTAGATACTGCTGACACTAGAGTGGCTCCCCCTGACAGACTATATAATATAGTCCTCTTAATTGAAGATGACATACAACGTACTATTCAAGGGATTTTTTGGGATAATCTGACCTCTTCCTATGACATTCTTTTGGCGGAGGCAGACTGGCCCCCGGCTTTCATTTTAGATGCTCTGAGAGGGGAGGAGAAAATCCTCCCTCCTTTGCGCACACGGTGCCAAAGGAACACGCTAAAAAGTTTGCCGAGGAGTGGGCACAGGTGCTTGCTCCTGCTTTGTATCGCACTCAGGTAGGCTGGGATAAATTGTCCCCCAGCCATGAGATTCCATTACGGTCTATGCCCCAGCCGCAGACCCAATATCCCATGCGTCGTGAAGCTAGACCCCACATCGCGGAAATCCTTGATCAATTGGAATATCAGGGTGTTATTGAAACATATGTGTCACCGATGAATAATCCTTTATTCACTGTAACGAATCCTGATGGGTCGTACCACCTAGTTTTGGTTTAATGGCACCTAAACTCTCATTGCCGGACGTGCGCGGTACAGAATACCCACAGTTCTGTCCTCGTTGATAGTCTGGTGCGTAAACGATTTAAAACCACACTCGTCATATCCAATGGCTTTTACAGCCCCAACCTGTTCTCTATTAGTAGTCAGTGGACAGCGTTTACTTCAGGCGGCAAACAGAAACAGTTTAAAAGATTAGCCATGGGCTATAAAAACAGCCCTGGCATCTTTGCCGCTCGTGTTGTCTCTCTGCTAGAGAGCATAGACTCTGATGCGTACTCGTATGTTGATGATATCTATCCCACAGACGACGAGTTGTGGCACCATTTGTGTTGCGTTGATCGCATTATTGTAATGTTTGCGGACTTCGGTTTCAAATTCAACTTTGCGAAGTCTCACATTGCAGAGTATACAGTGTTGTTTTTGGGCTACGAGTTCAACAATGAAGGTCGAGGATTGGCTCCTCACTTTCTGGAAAAGTGCGCATGTTTGCGTGCTCCAACAACATTGAAAAAATTACAGTCTTTGCTGGGCTTTCTGAATTTCGGTCGTACGTACATTCCTGATTATGCCCAGCGTATCAAGCCGCTTTATGCCTTGGTACAACCTAATTTTTCCAAAACGAGCTGGCTGCCAGAGCATTCAGCAATTCTGCAATCTTTGCAAGCTGATCTTCTTGCTTCAAAATACTTACTGACACGTGATAACCGCACTAACCTGGTAATAAGAATTGTACCAGGCGCAGTGGGTTTCACGTACTTGACGTTTAATGAGGGCAACACCGTCCCCATTGCATACAAATCACACCTGTACACTTCGGCTGAACTGCGCTTTTCCTCTGTCGAGAAAGTTTTGATGGCGGTACAGATGGCAATTCTGAAAGAACGAGCTCTGTCGCAAGGAAAACGCATGTTGGTGGTTACACCATATCCTGCCCTAGAGGCAGTGACGAAAGCAAGTGTACCTAATTCTAAAGCTTTGCATCCACGTTGGATACAATGGGCCACTTCCTTGACATCGCCCGATGTCACCTATATCTTTGATGCCTGATTACAGACTCAGGAGTATTTACAGTATGAATTAGTTCATCCTGCTCCTCTGTCTTTGTGCCCGCTCGAAGATTACCATTGTGTCATTTACACTGACGGCTCGGCGCAACCGGTGACTGGATCGAAGCATGCCTATTCAGCAGCCTGCGCATTTGGGGCAGGTACTTTCGTAAATGGTGAATTCCAATCTGATGTCATGCATACGCAGTCATTGGGCGATTGTACCGCACAGTTGGCGGAAATCCGTGCTCTAGTGCTTGCACTGGAGTTTGCTGATCCTCGAGTCACTACTCTTATAGTCAGTGACTCGTTTTACTGTGTTCAATCCTTCAACGACAATCTATTCTTTTGGTCTCAAAATGAATACCGTGATTCCAAAGGTAGCACAATTAAGCATAAAATGCTTTGGGTTCGAGTGGCAGAACTTAAAGAACATCTGCCTCTCGTGAATGTAATTCACACTCTTGGGCACCAGCGAGTTGGTGTCCAAGCTGTAGGCAACAGCTTAGCTGACGAAGCAGTGAAAACAGCAGTGGCGACATATCTAGTAGCAGCAGTTACAAGATCCAAAAGTAAGATCGATGATGACATCTTGGCAGCTATTGCTGCTACAGAGAAGGGAAGTAATTACCCGAGAGGTTTCCATTCTCGCTACCATTATCATCTAAGTCCTGATAACGTCCCATTAGTGAGAATTAACGACGTTGGTGACAGATTGATTCCCAACGCAGACTGCAGACCATCCTTGATAACAGCAGCTCACGAGGGTATGGCCTCTGCCCACGCCGGCGTGGCAGCTACTGTTAATCTGTTACAACAACGTTACTGGTGGCGCGGTTTATATAAACAGGCTCGCACTCATGTTCCTGATTGTGACATTTGCCAGCAGATTAAACCTTCAACTGCTGCGTGACCACCACAAACTCAGTTGTACATATCCAATAAACCACTTGAGTGTGTTTATTTGGATCACTGCGGTCCTTTCTCCTCTGATACTGCGTACAAGTATATCTTAGTTGCAGTGGATTTGTGCACACGTTTTCTGTGGGTATGGCCACAAAGGAGTGCTGATGCCCGTACTGTCATCAGGGATTTGCGTGTCTTTGTGGGAAGATTTGCGTGTGGTACTTTTCATTCTGATCAGGGCCCTGCGTTCGCCTCTAAGGCGTACAAAGAAGCCATGAAAAATTTGGGGGTCCAAGTCAAATTTTCGTCTCCCTACCGACCTGAGGGTAATAGTGTGGTGGAGCGAATGAACCGTGACTTAAAGCAATCCTTGACAGCTAGGGTTTTAGGCACTGGCCGGAACTGGTTGACCCATTTGTATGACGTCCAACGTGCACTTAATAATCTCCCTAGAAGGTCTCTGGGTGGGCGTACCCCATACATGATGCTCTTTGGCTTGACAATGTTTGTCCCGGACCTTGACGGTCTAGACATGGCGGCGCCTGCCTCACCCTTTGACGTAGATGAACACTGTGCTGTATTGCAGACTCTACAAGAAGCCAGAGACAGTCTCGCGAAGGAACATATGCCCTCCACATCTGATGCTGCGCTTCAGATTCCGGTAGTCGGCTGGCTACCTCGAGTTGGTGACCTGGTCCGTGAGAAGGTGGAGAACAAGAAGGAGTTCGGCCCCTCTTATCGTGACCCGGTTCCAGTGCTCGGCGTGCAGGGTACAAGAACAGTAATTTTACCTCTACTTCCTGGTCGCAAGGATAACAGTTACATCTCCATTGACAATGTCAAACTACAGCGAGTGGCCGATTCTTCTTAGTATGACTCCAGCGGTTTCTTGCCCTGCGATGCTGAGAAATTCTGTTTTGGCTCCGGCATCTACCACCTTGTCTGATATTGCCATCGAGATGCATACGGTTGCTGATCCTTTGTTACTACCACCGGTTGGTGGTTCACCTGAAGACACTGAGTATGCTATTCTGCAGATGTAACATTGCCCGTTTTACAATCAACCACAGTTACCCAGTCCCGTTTCTCCTTTGACACCAACTCAATGACTTCCAATGCCCCGTCCAAGGTTTCCATTTTTGCTTCTTGCTTCAAACGACATTTTTTAATTCCCCTTTGGACTTACATTTGGCTGATGCTCATATGTATTTTTCTGTTCATGTCCATTGGATTTGTTGTGGTATTTTTTCGTCTTGTGAATGGACACTACCTTAAAGAAAGATCTACAATTAGACTTATTGACGGAACTTTGGCCCCCCACTCCTCATCACACATCATGAAAAGGGACCAGACTTTTGTGAATATTACTGTCAGGCCAGTGTTAGATGGGATTGCGTGGGATGCTGTTAAATTTCAGATTCATGGTCCAACTGAGGTTATCAATGTACCAAATGTATTTCGTGTTTCTATGGGTGATGTAGTTAAACAAAACATCCGTTCTGATGACTGGGACGTTCAGGCAATAGAAGCACTGTTTTCTGATTTGAAATATTATGCCGCATTTGATGCTGAGGATTTTAGAAAGTGCTAATTATGGTGAACAGTTTTGCTATCAACATTATGGCAATCATTTTCTACACAAAGCAAATACGTTTCGAAATTTTGTAAATTATACCGAGTGGGAACATTGTCCAACGCCAATCCTAGGTAGCTCCACCACGTTGGTGGAAAAATTCAAATATGTTTCAGATTTTAGTGTTTCATATCCTGCCTCCTTTTATTTTAAAGTGGCGGCTGAGTCTCCCTCAAAAGTCAGGCTGACACACACTAAATTGTTATATTCCAAGTCCTTTATGGATGATTTGTCAATCAGCGGTTATGATCTGTGGAAGGCTACTATTGATCTTAAATCGGTTAGGGGTTCCAAACCGTGGCAGGTACAAGCAACAGAAGCTTTGCATCGTGCCTGCCTCATCCCAAACCACATGTTGTTCTTAAACTCAACAATCTTCCAGACCACCTGCTTTGGATTGGCTACTTCGAAAAAACTAAATTCTCCCTCTACTCCGGATCTGGGTGCTTATCCAAATTGGAGTAATCATACAGATCTGTCCCTGATGCGTTGCAGTCATACGTTACTAATACATCCTTCAATATTTCCAAGTTGCATTCTGAGGGATGGTTGACTTGGCAGACAAGTTCTGATTCCTGTCAACATCGTTTTCTGGGTTTGACACCTGGGTACACGCAGGTTCGCGTGGACCCTCGTTTTGAATCTTCTCATACTGTAACTACCTACTCTGTGGGGAAGTTATGCCAATCTTGGCTGCAACATTCCACCGTGCCATTTATTAAACTTCATTTATCTAAATTACATGACAAAATAGATTTTAATGATTTTGTTAAGGGCCCTATAGGTGGCAGGTCCAAAAGATGGGTGTATGCTATTTATAACGAAGTTTGGAAGTTGTCACAGATTGAAGCTGCTTCCAGATTGAGGGCTATTGATCAAGCCAATATGGAAAAAGTGCTAGCTGTTATAGATAATAGCATTAACACCCTTTCTTCCAGAATTTACACTTTAGATAATATTGTTTCTTCTGTTGTTGATATTGTGCAGAATGATATGTCTGTTTTGTACCATGGTCAAAATCAATTAGGTTCCATAATGCAATTTGCATGGACATTTCAAACGTTAAAGGCTGGGAAAGTTCCCTGGGACTACATGAATACATCATCTTTGTTCCTTCCCTTTAATCTCACTGCAAAACAACAATTCATGTCCATGAAAGATGCAACATATTCCTTACTGCATATTGAAAAGTTAGAACCTTTGCCTTTCTCTGTGGCCGAATTGAATTCCGCTGTGTGGCTTATCCACGGGTTAATCACATTGCTGTTTCCTTTGTTTAAATTCAGTTCATGCATGAAACATTATGCCCTAGGTAGATATGAACAACTGGGTACTGCCTTCCTGCATGAAGTTTGGTCACTCCCATTTATATACAGGTGCATGAGAGACGGTAAGAGGTCTATTTGAAAGGTGAGGAATGCACTTACACACCTGATCACTCTGTAGTCTGTAGGCACATTCAATTGCATGGCGCATGCAATGTGCACGCTCCTAATTTAGCTTGCGTCCTGAAAGGGATTCCAGTGCCAGCTATTATACCCTCTTTCACGCTGCTGGCTAACGGTAGTTATTTGCTTTTAAATAATAAGGCTTGCTGCGGGATGCTAGTGGGAATTCCCTACATAGTGACTGTATCACAGAGAGTAGTCTGCTGTAAGAATGTCCTTTTCCCACATCCGCATGGGCGGCTAGATGTATCCATCTGGCCTTCCATTCCAACCTTGAAAGCGGAGTTCAACAAGATGAGCAGAATAAGGGCTCTATTGTCTCAAAAAGAAGTTGCATTGACTTCTTCCCGGGAATCACTTGTCCTTCACGTAGCAAATACGCGCACCGAGGTGCAAGCGCTTTTGAATACTGACCTCCCACTTCATTTTGGTGCCCTGATTCAAACTATCTTTAATGCCTCGTCAACAACGGGCTTGGCACATTTTTTCAAAATTGTGCGCTCCGGCCTCGTGACCTCCTTCCAAACTATTTTTGGTGTGATACCGGCATTTTTTCATTCTATTTTTTCCAGCGTCTTTGGCGGTCTCCCGTTGATTCTCTCCCTTGTGGCTGGGGTGCTGTTGTTGGTCTGCTTACTACGCAATGGCTGCACAGTTTTTATCAAACAACAGCCTGGCCCGGCTGCTCCATCTTCATAACCGGATGCTTGAATATTATGGAACATTGCCACTGGCAACCTTAAGCATAGCCTATGGATTGTCCTTCCGGTTTTCCTACATTACATGCGTACAACCTGTTTTTCATTGCCTAGATTGTCCATTCGAATGGGCTCTGGATTTGTGTTTGTCAAGTCAATCAAGTCAAGTTCATTTTTATTGTTTGATTACTTAAAATCATTACAAACCCCCCCTAGAACAAATAAATAAATATATCAATAAACTAAAACCTTGTTGTTCTAAATAAAATCCACATCACTTGTCAAAAAATTTAAGTTTAAAAGCACTTGCGTTAGCAACTTTAAACTTGAAACAACAGAATTATTAAAGTAAAAAAACCCGTTGGGGATACTGATGATCTCATAGTGCTCGTTTTATTTAGAATCTCCGTCGGCTTGTCGTAAGAGTCTGCTGACTAAATTCATGTATTTTGTTCCACGGCATGCCAGTATGATCGACGTACCCTCTAGCCAGCAAATCACCGCTTGCCTACAGGAGCGAATGTTCAGCTCATTGAAGATAGATTTCAAGTACTGTCTCCTTTGGTCTAGAACAGCTGTACAGGCACATATTAGGTGGATTAAAGTTTCCTTTTTATAACCACATAGTCTGCAGGACTCTGATTTAAATGGCTTTTTCCACTGTGGGTATAAGTCCTTTGCCTCGGGCACGCCCATTCGAAACTTTAAAAAGCTCGTTTTTAACTGTGAGCTAAAGTGGGCGGATAAATATGGTTGTGGCCTCAAAAGTCTATAAGAATTTATGACTGTCCACCCGTGCCGCCGCTTGGTGAGCGCTTTTTTGTCAGCCCACAAAGATTTCTTTTTAGCTGCGCTGTTTACTATTTTGCCAAAGCTTCCTCTATCCAACCCGTTGGCCCATGCTGCTTGTAAATCCATCTCGGCCAGGGACTCTCTCAGAAAGCTTCCTGGAGCTTTATTTCTTCCCAGCATAAGCTATTCAAGGTATCCGGGTCAGAAATGCGGAGTGTATAGCAAAGTTTAATAAAACAGCTCATTCCTCGGAACTTCTGATGCTGGAGGCCGAATTCCAGTCTGACCTGGGAGGGCGAAGCAGATTTTGGCAAGTCAAAGACTGCTTTATAGATCTTTGTCTGCAGTTTATTCAATAAATGCGCTTCTTTGCCACACCAAGATGCCAAGCCATAGGACAAACTGGGTTGTATTTGGGCGGCCATTACTTTAAGCAAGTAAGAGAAGTTTGGGCAGTCCATCTTTTTACGTAGTAATTTATATGCATACATTAATGAATGTGCCTTTGCTTTTAGTGCCAGTTTGTGTTCTTTATGAGTTGCACCCTGCCCAATTATTACGCCCAGATATTTATATGAACTTACTTCTTCAACGGTTGCCCCCTTAGCCATCCATTTGAACTTTAGTTTCTTGCGATCCACTAGGCGCACTATTTTTGTTTTCTCTTTATTTAGCTCCAGTTGTTCCTTGTCCAAATGGGCTACAAGGTTATTTATTGATCTCTGTAGGCCGATGGGAGTTTGGCTCAACAGAACTATGTCATCCGCATATTGTAGTATGGCAATTGGCACGTTGACCATTTTCGGAGGGTGTGACTCTGTTTTTTCAATGTAAGGTGCAATGTCAGATAAAAACAGATTGGGGGCTAAAACACAGCCTTGTTTTAAGCCGCTTTGCGTCTGAATACTTGCAGTTGTACTCGAACCGTCGCCCAACTTGACTCTTGCCCAGGTATCCGTGTGCAAGGTGGTTATAGCGTTTAGCATTGTAATTGGCAGGCCCCATTCTTTAAGTTTTTCCAGGGTTGGCTCCTGCTCACTCTATCGAATGCAGATTTGATGTCAATAAAGCAAGCGAACAGCCGGCGATTCCTTTTTTGCGCTCTTTCTGTTAAAAGAGCAAGGGTTACGAGATTGGTTATGGTACCCATACCTTGCCTGAATCCTGTCTGAAACTTTGGGATTATGTTTTTTTCCTCCATCCAACATTTCAACTGAATTAACAGGCACGAGGCGTACAATTTTGCTTCCACGTCTATCAGTGAAATTAGTCTATAATTTCCAGGCTTACGATGGTCTCCCTTTTTAAATATGGGGTGAATGATATTCCCCCTCCAAGAAGCCGGGATGTTAGACTGGTTGTAAATCCCATTGAAGAGTGGAGTGAGATAGGAAGACCAAAACTCTGGGTCATTCTTTAACAAGGCGTTAGTGATACCGTTGGGGCCAGCCGCTCCCTCGGGTTCGAGTTTCCGTATAAGCCCTCTTAGCTCATTCCCATTTGTCAAGGTATTTATCCCGCAAATGGTTGACGCTGATTTTAGTGAGCTATCTTCCACATAAGCTGGAGTGGTGGAATCTTGTATTTCTTTTTGATCATGATCTTCCCCAAGGGCCCTTCCTAAAGGTCCCGTCCCTGCCTTATTATACAATGATTGCACATGTTCAGGCCAGATGTCTGCTCCGATTCCAGCTTCTTGCAGCAGTTTTGGACCAGTTGACAGCTTGTTAATTATACCCCAAAACTCGCTGCTGTTGGGCTTTTTACTGGCGGATAATAATTTCAGCCAAATGGATCCTCTGCGTGCTGTTTTAGCTTTCCACAGGTTCCTCCTGTAAGTGCGCCTCAGTACATACAGCTTCATTTTTCCTGTTTTATATCCCGTTTTCCCTGCTTGTAATAGCAGTTGCACTTCTCTTGCGATTGCTCTTTTTTGATTTCTGAGGTCTTGGTTGAACCAGGGATCATTTCTGGTCACCATTCTTGCGCTTATCAAACTCGGCGTCTCCTGCCCCGGATTATGATCAACTAATGAGTCCCTTAGTGGCTCATGAGTTGGACTGTTCTGGCGTCAGGATTATGGCCTGTGGAGTGGCACATGGAGTCCTGGGGAATTGGGACATCATTACAGCTGCATATGACTTCCTGGCACGAAGTTATCTTGAAGAACACGCCAGTTGCCCTCTGATTGTACTAGAGGCCCCAGTTGTTGAAGAACATGTGTGTTCATTTGCTTTACTAAACTGGATGGCGGACACTTTTACATGACACTCCAATGACTTCCTCTTGGAGGCTGTTGCTACTTACTGTGCCTATACATTGATGGATTAACTTGGATGTCGTCCAACTTTCCTTTGCACAAACTTTCTGGTTTTTTTATTCGACATTCGGGCTCTCCGAGCCTTGCCGTTAATTTTTCCATTCAATTATTTTTTCCTTTTTTCGTTTTTTTTTCCCTTCGAACCTTCACTGCCTTTTATATGGATTTCCAATTCGTGCCCTTAGTTCTGTTCTATCGAACTTGAACTCTGCGTCCCTTATTATATCCCTATTTTGCTAGTGGTCCGATCAAGGGGGGGTGTAGTGAGGGCTGCGATTTAGATACATACATTGCTATGTTGGCATAAGCGCGTTAGATGTTAGAAAGCCATCTTGCCACTTTGCTGCCTTTGCACACGACACTGCAGATACATGTTATTCTTTGAAAACTGCTTGCTCGCCTTTTTCTTCACATGAGAACTGTCTGTTGTTCACATCCCTAGACGTGCGCTGCGACCTTGGTCTGAACATTGTGTAAAGAAACAGTCTGGTTCGCCCGACAATGCATGTTTTTGAGTTCAGGTTGATCGGCCCACTATTTAGCCATAACACGCACGCAGCTGCAAATACCTGAAAGTCGAGTGCTTTTAATATTGCAGACTGCATGCTTTACACACATTCGGAAGAAGAGCTTTCCCAGGAGCAGAGTACACCTGATCCTGTGATGTGATTCCACTAAGCTGATCTTTACGGTATGGGGTTCCCCATTCAAGCCTAGAGACCTTCTACCAGTCTAATAATATTAGTTTACTAGCGAAAGGAAGGTGGCTGTATTCCACTGTCATTATATTATGATTTCTCCTTTCATTTTCTATGGTATTGTAACAATGCTGATGGTTTTGATTTTAATCATTTGTCTGCTTATGTTAGCCAAAGTACTGCATCTTAGGACACGTAGTTTATAAAATAAACCTTTTAAACTTTACCGTGTCTCTGATTACTCTTGTTGTGGACTGATATGAGAATAATTACGAACAGGTATTTCTGATTCCCACCATTCCTGAGAATACTCTAAGTCGCTTGTTCTGGGTTGTCTATACATTGGGACCTCCAAGATAATAAGGATAACGAATGGGACACTGATGCTGGTCGGATAGGGGTTCTGGGTTCTGAGGTGAGTTTTTGGTACACCACAATTCACTGAGGTACTGGTTTCCTGCACATAGTTCTGTGCATGAGCAGAATCCCTGCAACACCCCTTGATGGGAGGATGATTGGGCCATTTCTGTCCTCTTTGGGTGGCAGATCAGCAGTATGCTTTTTAGGCCCATCTGCCTCAAGGGGGGCAGAAGCCATTAGACAACAGGGGTTTTAAAATTTTTCAATTGGGGAGTGGCCTCAAGGGCAAGGGTTGCTCCCCTTTTACAGGGGTGAATATTTATTAATACTCTTAGGCCCACCTACCCCTTAGCTTTAACTGGTGGATTGTGTGTGGACTGGCGCATTATTTGAATATGTGATTGTAATGGTTTATTTTCTCCTTTTAATTCTAGTGTAAAGCTTTTGATTCCTGTTTGCGGTTTTGGCAGTGGTTGTTCTGCAGTTTTGCCTAATTGCATTTATTTGGTAAGAAAAACATTTTTGTTGTGTTTACTCCAAATGAGTATTATTGTCATGCATGAATGATTTTTTTTGTAAGTGGTGTCATAATGGCAGCATATTTGTTAGTGTTCAGAGCATGAAAGTCTTTGTGATGTGTTTTGCATTGTCTTATGTGTATTTTTTTTTTCTTTTTCTTTTTTAGTCGGATATTGTTGATCCTTACTGTGTCTGTGCAGAGTAGGTGGTGGTGAGTGTAGCTGCTTCTGTCAACTGAGTGGTATTGTGTTGTAGTATATAGGTCTTTGTGATAAAGCTACATTTCTTTTTTTTAACAAAGGGTTTGTCGTTGTTGACTTGTTCGACAAGTTACCTTTATAAGTAAGTATTATGGCTAGCCATAGAATGACTGCTCAGCAGGTGGTTGGTATGCTTCTTGACTCTTCCTCTGAGCATGATTATGAGACTGACAGTGTGTCTGAGGGAGAGGAGGGAGGGGAAGATTCAGGCAGTGTTTTCTCTCCAAATGGAATCATCGGATGATGAAGGTATTCTCAGTGCGGATGAAGTGCCTGTTTTAGAGGAGGATACTGCTGTGCCGATGGTGCAAGAGGTATCTGGATTGCAGCCTGAGGCTGCTAGGCTTCCTACTGGAAGTGCTGGACTCTGGGTTGATCCAAACATGGTGCAACCGGTGTTGCCTGCCTTTAGTGGTGATGCAGGGTGTAGAGTGGATTGTGAAATTATTTTGCCTATACAGTTTTTTCAGTTGTTTATGGATGATGTATTTTTGGGTGAGATTGTTGAGCAGACTAATTTGTATGCTGAACAGTTTTTGAGGGACAACAGTGACAAAGTTAGGCCCCACTCTGGAGCTACCTGGTTGACTCCCACAAATCTGGACGAGGTGAAGAAGTTTTTGGCTTTGACTTTATTGATGGGTTTGATAAGGAAGCCGTCCATGGCTTCATATTGGTATACCAGTCCCTTGATGGCAACAGCCATATTTTCTGCAATATGACTCGTGATCGCTATTTACTTTTGCTTCGGATGCTGCATTTTGTTGATAATGCTTTGGCGTAGCCACAAAATCACCTTGACTGTGACCGTCTTTTTAAGATTCGGCCTGTTCTTGATCACTTTGTAGATCGATTTTCAGAGATCTATACTCCAGGGAAAGAAATATCTATTGATGAGTCTTTGGTCCTGTTCAAGGGCCGTTTGGTTTTTAGACAGTGCATTCCTAGCAAGAGGGCATGCTATGGAATTAAGCTGTATATGTTGTCTGAGAGTAGGACAGGATATGTTTTTAATTTCCGTGTGTACACTGGTAGGGATTCCACTATTGACCCCCCTGGTTGTCCGTCCACTTTTGGAGTTTCAGAGAAAAGTGTGTTGGTTCTTGCTAGAGGACTGTTTAACAGAGGCCACCATTTGTACCTTGATAACTTCTACACTGCTGTGCAATTGTTTAAGGAATTGTTCAAAGTGGACACTTTTGCTTGTGGCACAATCCGCTCTAACCGTAAAGGTTATCCAAAAGAGCTTGTTTGCAAAAAAACTTCTGAGGGAACAGTGCAGTTCATTGCCTAGTGATGAACTACTAGCTGTAAAATTTGTGGACATGCTGACTACCATCCATGATGAGAGTACTTCACCTGTGCCTCTTTGGGGTCAGATTGCTGAAGTGCGCAAACCTGTGTACATTTTAGATTACAATAAGCACATGGGTGGTGTTGATAGAGTAGATCAGAGGTTGGAACCTTACACTGCTATTCGTAAGGCTTACGTTTGGTATAAGAAGTTGGCCATCCATCTTTTCAATTTAGCAACTTTCAATGCTTTTGTTGTGCTCAAGGAGTGTTCTCCTGCGTCAAAGTTGACTTTTGTTCAGTTTCAGCAGTCTGTGATAGGCAGCCTTGTTGTTGTGGAACAGGCAAGTGTTCCTAGAGTTGGAGTGGTGGAGGATGTGACTCGATTGAAAGATCGCCACTTTCCTAATCACATTCCTCCCACACCCTCAAAAGACTTTCCCACTAGGAGATGTAGAGTCTGTTGGCGAAGAGGTACGCAGAAGAAGACTCGTATGTACTGCTTCGAGTGTCCTTCTAACCCTGGGCTGTGTGTGCCTGATTGATTTAGAATGTATCACACGCAAAAGAATTATTGGGAGCATCCGTGAGTGGTAAAGTGAACTGCCTGGTCTGTATTGTTTAACATTTTTGTTCTGTTTCAAGGTTGGCATTAGTGCGATGTATTTAGTTTCAGATTTTGTGTTAGTAGATTTGTATCTATTTGCAATTTGTTTGTTTGTAGTGAGGCAACATCAAAATTGCCTATCACAAAATGTTTTCGGCCCTTGCCTCTCGCGGGTACTTGGGCCTCCCACACGAGTGAGGCACCATTTTTATCGGAAGACCCTGGGGAACGCTGGGTGGTAGGAAATTTGTGTCAGCCCGGTGATGCCACAACTTTCCCACACAAAAATGTGTTGAAAAGGTGATTTTTTCAGCTAAAATTGAGGTTTGCAGGGGATTCTGGGTAAGGAAACGTTGGGGGATCCACGCAAGCCATACCTCCCTGGAATCCCCTGGGTGTCTAGCTTTCAGAAATGTGTGGTTTTGGTAGGTTTCCCTAGATGGCCACCGAGCACGGGGCCAAAAACCCAGGTGACCCGCCTTGCAAAACCAGGTTGGTTCGTGATAGGCAATTTTGATGTCGCCTCACTACGTTTTGGGCCCTTGCCTGTCGCGGGTGCTTGGGTCACGAGTGAGGCACCATTTTTATCAGGAGACCCGGGGAACGCTGGGTGGTAGGAAATTTGTGTCAGCCTGGTGATGCCACAACTTTCTCACACAAAAATTAGTGAAAAAAGTGATTTATTCAGCTAAAATTGAGGTTTGCAGGGTATTCCGGGTAAGGAAACGCTGGGGGATCCACACAAGCCATACCTCCCTGGAATCCCCCGGGTGTCTAGTTTTCAGAAATGTGTGGGTTTGGTAGGTTTCCCAAGATGGACGCCGAGCACGGTGCCAAAAACCCAGGTGACCCCCATAGCAAAACCAGGTTGTTTTGTGATAGGCAATTTTGATGTCGCCTCACAACGTTTTGGGCCCTTGCCTGTAGCGGGTACTTGGGCCTCCCACACGAGTGAGGCACCACTGTGAAATTGTGTTGTGTCCCCGTTGCATTTTGCGCCATTTCCTGTTGCGGGCACTAGGCCTACCCACACAAGTGAGGTACCATTTTTCTCAGAAAACTTTGAGTAATGCGGGGTGGGTGAAAATTTGTGGATCCACGCAGATTCCAGAACTTTCCACCACAGAAATGTGAGGAGAATTTGTTTTTTGGGGCAATTGTTTAGGTTTGCAAGGGATTCTGGATAACAGAACCTGGTGAGAAGTAGTCGAGTCACCCCATCCTGGATTTCCCTGGGTGTCTAGTTTTCAAAAATGTATAGGTTTGCTAGGTTTCCTTAGGTGCCGGCAGAGCTAGGGTTCACAAACTACAGCTAGGCACTTTGCCAAAAAAGGGTAATTTTTCACTATGAAATTGTGGTGTGTCCATGTTGTGTTTTGCGCCGTTTCCTGTCGCGGGCACTAGGCCTACCCACACAAGTGAGGTACCATTTTTCTTGGAAGACTTTGGGGAACGCGGGGTGGGTGGAAATTTGTGGATCCACGCAGATTCCAGAACTTTCTACCACAGAAATGTGAGGAAAATTTGTTTTTTTGGGCAATTTGTTAGGTTTGCAAGGGATTATGGGTAACAGAACCTGGTGAGAGGCAGTCGAGTCACACCATCCTGTGTTCCCCTGGGTGTCTAGTTTTAAAAAATGTATAGGTTTTCTAGGTTTCCCTAGGTGCCGGCAGAGCTAGGATTAAAAAACTACAGCTAGGCACTTTTCAATAAAAGGTTAATTTTTCATTGTGAAAATGTGGTGTGTTCATGTTGGGTTTTGAACCGTTTCCTGTCGTGGACACTATGCCTACCCACACAAGTGAGGTACCATTTTTATTGGGATACTTAGGGTAATTCAGATTTGTAAAGCAACTGTTATTAGCTATTGCCTTTCAATTCATTTCTGCCTTCCAAATTAAAGTAAATGTGTAAAAAAGAAGTCATTTTGAAAAATGACCGATAATTCTCATGCTAGTATGAGTGTTCCCAATTTTGGAAATGTGCAAATATCTACTGTTTCTAAACTCTATATTTTTTTCCCATTTCAGAAATACATAGGTGTCTGTCATAACAATTTTTCCATGTATACATTTTCCCAGATTAATTGGTATATACCCGCTACATAATAATAAACCATTGCAAGTCGCTGCTCAGTTTTTGGCTCTGTGTTCGTCGGGTTCTTGGTGAACCTACAAGTCCTTTATATCTCCACAACCAGTAAGATCCCGCGCATGTAATGATATGTTGCTCCACAAACCCTTTTTGGATACCATTTACAGGGAAAAACGCAGACACTTTCATTTGCAGCACTTTTTTCCCATTCCCCCCCCCCAAAAAAATGTTGCTGTATTTTGGCTAATTTCTGGGTCCCCTCCAGGGGAATCCACAAACCCTGAGTATCTTTTGAATCCTCATGATGTTGGAAGAGAAGGACGCAAATTTGTCGTGGATACCTTATGTGGTCAAAACGTTACAGGGGCCAAAGCACAAACTACCCCAATTAGCCCAAAAAAGCTTAGCACGGGGGGGGGGGAGGCCTAGCAGCGAAGGGGTTAAGCTGCAGCATATCAAGGAAGTAAAGATGAAATACATCTGGGGTAGGTAATTAGGGCTAGTCTTCTCCTTTTAACTCAGGCCTAAGACTGGTTTGCCAGTGGATTGTCCTCTTTCATAATGGCACAGAAGAGTTGTGTGACAGAACAACGCATGCCTGAACAACACATGCCTAAAGAACGCAGCCTCAACCACAACCGCGTCTACTCTTTACCACGCATTCCTTCATCCTGCATGCCTTTACAATGAATTTCGTTGTAAAGGCAAAATTGATAAAGGCATATGTGTGGTAAAGATCACACCCCAGCTCGTCCGCCCTCAGCCCTAAAACCCATCCCCCAGTCCTGCAATTCATCCTACCCCAGCCCTAAAAATGACCCTGATCCCCCACCCTGAGTCCTAAATCCCAGCCCAAAATAATACCCTGACCACTGTCCCCCCGCCCTGAGCCCTAAAACAGGCCCTATCCCTAAAAACTGCCCCTTCCTGTCCTCCTCGATCTCTAAAACTCAGCCTCCAGTCCTAATAACTACCCTGACCCCACAACCCCGAGCCCTAAAACCCTGCCTCGGTCCTACTTACCAATCGGGGTCCTGTTCCTTCCTCTCCCAATCCTTCCTGTCTATTCCTCTCCTCGCCAATCCGCTGAGCAACTAGAGCACTGAGGGCCAGCTGTACGACAAGATTTAGCATGCACAAATAGGTTTGCGACCCGTTTGCCCATGATAGGGCCATGTACAAACACTATTTTGGGAGTCGCAAATAATTTGCGACTAGCAAAATAGTGTTTGGTGACTCGCTATTAGGAAGGGGCGTTCCCTAACTAATAGAGACTCACATGCCATGTACGAATGTTTTGCGATCACAATTTACCACCCTCTTCAAGAGGGTAGTAATGCAGTCGCAAATGGGAAGGGGTCCCCAGGGGACCCCTTCCCTTTTGCAAATGCAGGGGAAAATATTTTTCAGGGGCAGGCATTGGTCCGAGGGACCACTGCCTGCCATTAAAAAATAAAACGAAAACGTTTCAGTTTTAAAAAAAGAATGCATGCGTTCTCCTTTACGGAAAACGGGTTGCATTTTTTTAAAAAAAACTGCTTTATTTAAAAGCAGTCCCAGACAGGGAGGTCTGCTGAGCCCATCAGGCCACCATCCCTGGAAGAGTCAGCCATTCCCAATGGGGTCGCAAAGTGCGAGTGCCTCATGAACACTATTTTTACTCCCCATTTTGAATGCAGACGACAAGTGAAAAATAATGAAATTGAGTGCTGTCCAATGATATTCCTAGAAGGTATAGTAATTTTAGGCATTTTCGTCCATTATTATAGCTTTTAGTAGCAGCAAAGTATTTGATCTCTCCGAGTTGCATCTGCAAATCAGAGGTACCCATTGTGCTGCCCACCCTCAATGTTGTCCTGCAATGGTGATTTAGATAGCAATTATTTACTCATTTTCCACGCAACGCATCCTCAAAATTTGCCCTCTTGCTCGAAAGGAGAATAAACGCCATAAATTCATACTGGCCTGCTTCTGCTGTCATCCCCTGCATTGGCGCACAACTAAGGCTGACATGCATGGCGCACACCCTCCCGCCATAGTGCAGAAGTCAATGCAAAATTGATGAACGGAATTCTGAACAATGTCAAACATTCACCCCAGTACAGAGATCTTGGTCTAAAACCATCATTTGTTGCTCACCATGCATTCCACTTTGGACCCAACCATATGCAAATCAGTCTTGACCCTGCTCCCATTGTAACAGTCCAAAGCGAACTGCCAGGCAACTGGGGTGGCATGGTGAGCACAAACTAGGGATTTAACCTAGATCTGTGCCTGGGGGGTGAGTGTTTGACAATGTTCAGCATTCCCTCCGTCATCTTTTTGTGCTGCTATAGTTACCCTAAGTGGGAAAGGTATGCCCAGACTTGGAGCTCGTGCTCGCTTTGCCACTGGATTCAAGCTAGCCTCGTTTATGAGGGGTGATACCCCAAAATCAGTTCCTGGATACTTGTTTTCCGGTCCAGGGAGGACCTGGCATGACAGTTCGGGCTGAGCTGTTCCCATCCGGAGCAGAGTGAAGACTGATTTGCATATGACTGTGTCCTAACTGTGGTGACATGGTGAGCAAAAAAATGATGGATTTAACCCAGGTCTGTGCCTGGGGGTGAATATTTGGCAATATTTAGTTTTCCGTCCATCATCTTTTCTGTGTTGCTATAGTTGCCCTAAGTGGGAAGGGTATCCCCAGATGTGTGTACCATGCTTTCTTTGCCACTGGATTCAAGCTAGCCTGGCTGAAGAGGCGTAATACCCCTAAACCGGTCTCAGGATGCATGTTTTCCGTCCAAGGAGGACCTGGCTTGGCTGTTCGGGCTGGACTCTTCCCATGGGGAGCAAGGTCAAAATTGATGTGTGTATGACTGGTTTCAAAACTGGAGTGGCATGGTGAGAAAAAACAATTCTGGCTTTAAGCTAAATCTGTGCCTGGGGATGAGTGTTTGACAATGTTCAGCATTCCGTCCATCAACTCTTTATGTTGCTATTGCCGTTTGTGTTGCTCTTCAATAATAAAGCCCCTTTGATGCCTTCTTGATTTAAAGTCATTCAAAGCATCAAAAAGCTTTGTTTACACTGAGAAAAGGACACTTTTGTAGAGCAAAATCCCTGTTGCACTTGATCGTAAAAGCATGTACTGCTTTGTGTCACTTTACACCTGTGCAATGGCTTACTACATCGCAGTCTTTATGTCAGCAATGATGACTTCACGTGTTGTTATGCAAATTCGACTACAGCTGCATACATTAAGGCTTTGGCCAGTTGCACTTCTGGTGCAATTTTGGATACACACATTGTAAAAGGTGAAATGCAAACATTTTATTGATGTCAGAGTGAATTGATGTAGACTACTGGTCTGCCATCCTGAGAACCTTTTAATCAGAGACATATTTTTAGGCAATGATGTATCATTTTGATATCACCTTGCCTCCATGTTATCAAGGGCAGATTTACTGCGACACATTGTGTCAGGGCAAAGTCATGTGATGTGGCACAAAGTTTCGCAAAGTCTTAGGAGGGAATTTACTTTTCAGTGCAGAAGGCATTTTGCACCGGAAAAGTGCCTTTTTCAGTAAAAATAATGCTTTGTGCTGCTTTGCACCAAAACTCTGGACATAACGCTAGATCTACTAAGTTAGTCGAGCGAGCTTGCTCAAAAATAGCCTTCACTGCAGTAAAGGCACAAAGTTATAGATACGTTTTTATTTCTCCAAACATTTCACACATTTCATACGTGTTGCACAATACAACACAAATCCAACCTGTGTCATGTTAAAAAAAAATGTCTAGGCATAGGATGTTTGTTATCCTAGACAACGCACACACTCCAGTGCATCAAGGTGCACATGTGTATTTGTGGCACTAGGCAGTCTGTTTGTACACCAGCCTGAGGGAAGAGAGCTGAAGCAGGCTGTTTTCTGAGTAAATATGGCTCCGCACTGCTTTTTCCCCCTTGCGCAATGCAGCACAACTTTTTTAGTCAGTGGGGATCATCCTTACTCGTGACTTTTGCCTCAGGAGCCGCCTGCACAGGTGGAGGGGGAGAGGCACCAACACTCTCCAGCGCCTATAGTGCTTCAATCACTCCTGCAGCATGGGGTCATCCTTGCTGGGGACTTCAAGTCCCAGGATGCTCTGCTGCCATTTTTGTTGAGGGGGAGGAGGCCACCCCCCTGGTTTGACAGAGGGACACCCCCGTGCATTCTAGACAGGGCGTTACTTGAAGGTACGTGGATAACTTCTTCTGACACTGTGCCTGTGCCTCCTCCTTTTATTTTCATCCGGATGGACCCCTGCCCTTTTATGTTATTTTCATCTGGATGGACCCCGAA
Organism: Triturus cristatus; assembly: GCF_964204655.1. NCBI lineage: Eukaryota > Metazoa > Chordata > Amphibia > Caudata > Salamandridae > Triturus > Triturus cristatus. Next base: position 798,735,577 of record NC_140592.1, read on the forward strand.
CCCCAGCCCTGGCGGGCACCTGTGACAGATTCTGCCCTGTATCTGCACTTATGGTTGCTTCTAGCATGGTTTGTAGTGCTCAGAGAGGCCAGGAGGAACTGTGACGTATTGACTAAGGGCTTTAGGCTTCAATACTGGACATTCTTCACCAGGCATTGGTACTTCTGTACAGTCAAATACTTACTTGGGCTTAGCTGGGAAGTGGGATGCATTGACACCACATTTGGGGGAAGTTCTTCAGCTTGCTGTGATAACCCCCTTACTTCAGCACGGTCACCTAAAAGATCCTTTTGCAAGGTCACACCAGGGTGTTCCTTGAGTTACTACCATTGAGGGGTTTTGGTCCCAGGCAGTGTGTGTGGTATCAAAAGAGATGGACCTGGCTGAGAAAAGGTTATCTCTAACAAGGAATGACTCCCCCTCAGTTGTACCTTGTGCTCTCAGTCCCCCTGAGGCTCCTACTACATCTTTTGATCCTTGTGTCCTGTCAGTAGCTTGTCCACGGTGGGAAGTTCAGGATGTAGTCCAGGAGGCTTTTTGCCCCTGTCGTTGAGGGGGGGGGGGGCACTATGGACAGTAATATGCAGTAGGAAAATATAAAACCAAGTCCAACTGTTAGGCCCAGGAGTAAGCATAGGGGAAACGTGGGTGTCCCTAAGCATAAAAGTGTCTCAGTTAACTTGGGTGTACAGACTGACCCACTGCTGCATTGTTTCCGCTTACTGGCCAGTCTGATGTTTGCCCTTGGGAGCTTAATGGTATCATGAACATCAAGTTATATCCAATCATCTCAAGGCTAGCAGAGATTAAAGCACATGTCTTGATGATCATGGACCAGTTGAAAACCTTAGTTGCCCCACATAAGGAGCAGAGTCTCTTCCCTGGGGGTGGGGCCTATCAACACTGGCTTTGCTTGGCCACAGTGTTTTAGTGAACTTCACTGAGTTAGTCCCTTTACCCCCCCCCCAGTCATCCAGATTCCCCCCACTGTTTCACATGCTACCCCAAGTCCCATAATCCCCCCTGGTTAGTCCATGTCTTCCTGTATGCATGCATCCTCTATCTCCTTGGCCAGGGGTGGTAATTAACATGCCCCCAGAAGCAAACCTGTATGTGGTAGTCTCAGGGAACATCCCGCCACATAATAATTCCACACCAGAAACCTTTAGGGAGCTAAAGAACAAGGTGGTGCACTAGTTTAAGTCTCATTCTAACATAGGTACAGAGATTTATGACTCAATCATCATGGTCAGGAGGGTGGGCTGGTTGGTCCCTGATGCCAAGAGATGGGCAGAGGACTCCATGGTGCTTAACTTTAATAAACCCACCATTGCGGTGAGTGTCCTTACCACTCAAGGCTCACACAAATCACCTAGCTTGACCAACATCCTGCTGCTTCCATTGGTCTTCTTCTACAAACCTGAGACTGTGTGCCAGTCTTCAGGCATCCTGAAACGGGGTGAGCTGGCTTGTCGTGGTCGCCCTGCATTGGCTCCGTTGATGTCCTGAACCCTGCCCCTATGTAACAGATTTTTCGCCCTGAGTCTTGAGGTCTGTGATTGACTCGCTGCTCCTGGGACACTCCCACTGTTAGTCCTGCCTATAACTCCCTCCTTGAATACTCCATCTGGTAACCAGGATGAGTTGAGGCTGTATTCCTGGAATATTGCGGGCCTATCTGCTAAGTTTAGTGACAGTAACTAGGTGCAGTTTGTTAGGACGTATCATGTCACCTGTCTTCAGAAAACCTGGGAAGTAATTGATCTTTTTTTCCTAGAAGGATACAGAATGTATTTTTCTCCTGCAGTGGTGTCAGTCTCGGGGAGGGTTAAAGGGGAGTTTGTCATTTTTGTGACATTGGAGCGATGTGGTTATATCATAGACCTCCAGCGGAATTCACTTTTGTTTCAGGCCCTGAAGCTGCATGTCCCTGACTCCACATCTATGGTAATGAATATTTTTTATAATGCAAAATCAGGGTCGCAGGGGGCCTCCAACCTCCCCAGTCTATGCTCCACTTTTGACTCTTTGATGTTGTTCAGGATAAGCTTATATAAGTAGGTGGCTTTAACTGCCATCTGCTTTGACTGCCCCTTAGCTTCAGATTACCTCAATTCTAAATTTATGATAGCAGAGGGGCTCCACATGGTTCATACATCCAAGGGTACGGAGTTAAACATATTCTTAAGGACATATAATCTGGTTTCCGGCCTAGAGAAGTCAGTAAATTTAGTTAAGCCATACATTTTCCACATGTTTAAAGGGAGGGGTTGTGTGTCCATAATACATTTTATCTTTGTCTCTGCCCCTCTGTTTTTATTTATTTAGATATTTTTTTTAATTCATAGCCTATTTAGTAACCATAATCCTTTGTCCCTATACATTGTTGGAATAAGAGGCGGGATCAGGTCATTGATGGAGACACAGGGCAGGCCCACTCTCTTTGACCAGGGTAGACGACTGAGACGGTCACAAGTAGATCCCAAAAAATGCAATCTGTCGCTGTTTTCTGAGTGCTGGCAGGAGATAATTACCTGCCTGGATCTGAATTCCTCGGGGGGAGTGTGATCTTGTCTGCATCTGTGCATATTTTTCAGAAGATGCCGGTACTACCATCAGTCCCAGTGACAATACCCAGATGAGATGAGCCACACTGGCTTGATCGGGCCTGCTCCAAGTCCCTTCGTCTTTTGAAGGTTGCCCTAAAGCAGGTTCTGAGGCAGGGAGTATGTTGCCCACTGCCAGGGGAAATATAAGAAGGCATTTCATTTCCTAATTACAAGCTTACATTATGTACGACTTAGCCCAAGCTAGTGAAACTAGATGTAGGTTCCTCTTCCGGAGGGTTATAAATATGCCTTGTTTTGCTGAACTGTCAGGGTCCGCTCTATTTCACCCCATCTCAGAGCAGCAATGGTTGGATCACTTCAAATTTGTGAATAATTTTGGATTTGCTGATGGTGTGGCGGATCTGGGTGATTTAGCGTTGGGTAGAGGTAAAGTTGTTTTTACCCTAGAGGAAGTTTCTCTGGGCATCCAGGCGCTATCCTGTAAAAAAGCCCCAGGACCCAACAGTATACCTCTTGACTTGATTCAGGATAACACTGAGGTCTGGGTACAGTCCTCACGCTGGTCCTAAATGCTGGAATGAGGGAGGGAACTACACTTTCATGGTCTACTGCGGTCATAGTCCTGATATTCAAGAAGTGAACAAGGATAACCCCCAGTGTTATCGAACAATCTCACTTATTGATACAGCAGTGAAGGTCATTGGGAAGGTACTTCTAACAAGGTCGATGCTGTGGGCAGATGCAAACTATATATTCTCACAGTTTCAATATGGTTTTAGGCCAGGCAAATCAACAACTGATCAACGCCTAAACCTCTATTTAATTATAAATAAGTAGACTGTTGCCAGGATCACTCCACCTGGTGCTTATGGACCTCACGTCCGCATTCAATAGGGTCATCCGTAAGAAGCTGTGAGATCTTGTGATGGATGTGAATCCAGAAATAGTACACCTCTTATCGAACCTACAGGCCAACACCTCGGTTGCGGTGAGGTATTCACAGGGGGTGTATCTCACTGAGCATTTTAGCACCACAACGTGTGTGTATCAGGAATGTATACTCGCCCCTTTTTTGTTCACCCTTTATATCAATGGGTTGGGACAGGCCCTCCTCAGGGAAGGCTAATTGCCCCAGGGTGGGAGCGAGATCGTTACTGGTCTTGTTATATGCCGATGACGCAGTGCTCATGGTGCAAGCCGCTGTGGGACTGCAGTCACTATTGGATAAGTTTGTCTCTTTAATGGATAGTTTGGACCTAGTGCTTAACCGCACAAAATCATACGTCAAGGTAGTTGGACCTTGATCAACCAGATTCTAAACCTTTAAGGTGGGAAGTCACATCTTGGCAACATTTCCAGTTTTTTTCTATCTTGGGGTGTTATTTGATGGCAATATGAAAAACCCCTAGTCAAGGGAAGGAGATGTGATCTGGTCAAGGCCAAGAGGGCTGTATGCAGCTTTGCGCAGAGGTTGGGCTCATGGTCACTGGACACCTTAGTTGAACTTTATCAGGCTAAGCGTGTTTCCAAGGCTCTATGTGGCAGTGAGGTATGGGGTTAGAGAAAGGTTGATAGAATCCAACTCGCAGAAAACATGTTTTTAAGATGCATTCTGCAGGTCCCACAAAGTACCCTGACCTTTTCTGTTCATGAAAAGCTTGACGTAAGGTTTAATGGAGACCTAGTTGTTCTCAGGCCCATGATGTGCTGGATTAAGATTTGGACTGGGGAGAGGTCCCAGCTGAATACACAGAACACTTGGACCTCCTGAGGCGGAAGCCGGGAGAGTCGAGCTAGCGTTTTTAAAATTGTCTTACTGTGTAAATTAAAGTGATTTTAAAACTTTATTTTACTATTTTTGTGAGTGTATGCAAGGTGATTGACAACTTTCCTACCTCCATCCCCCTCTGCCAAGGGATACTGTCTCGAGTGGACGCCCTGCCCTGGGACACGCAGGCCACGCCCACCACCTGACAGGCCACGCCCCTTTTTAGACAACGAACGCTTAAATAGCGCGCCATTCCTAGCGCGAGGCAGAACACTTGGACCTCCTGAGGCGGAAGCCGGGAGAGTCGAGCTAGCGTTTTTAAAATTGTCTTACTGTGTAAATTAAAGTGATTTTAAAACTTTATTTTACTATTTTTGTGAGTGTATGCAAGGTGATTGACAACTTTCCTACCTCCATCCCCCTCTGCCAAGGGATACTGTCTCGAGTGGACGCCCTGCCCTGGGACACGCAGGCCACGCCCACCACCTGACAGGCCACGCCCCTTTTTAGACAACGAACGCTTAAATAGCGCGCCATTCCTAGCGCGAGGCAGAACACTTGGACCTCCTGAGGCGGAAGCCGGGAGAGTCGAGCTAGCGTTTTTAAAATTGTCTTACTGTGTAAATTAAAGTGATTTTAAAACTTTATTTTACTATTTTTGTGAGTGTATGCAAGGTGATTGACAACTTTCCTACCTCCATCCCCCTCTGCCAAGGGATACTGTCTCGAGTGGACGCCCTGCCCTGGGACACGCAGGCCACGCCCACCACCTGACAGGCCACGCCCCTTTTTAGACAACGAACGCTTAAATAGCGCGCCATTCCTAGCGCGAGGCAGAACACTTGGACCTCCTGAGGCGGAAGCCGGGAGAGTCGAGCTAGCGTTTTTAAAATTGTCTTACTGTGTAAATTAAAGTGATTTTAAAACTTTATTTTACTATTTTTGTGAGTGTATGCAAGGTGATTGACAACTTCCCCCTCTGCCAAGGGATACTGTCTCGAGTGGACGCCCTGCCCTGGGACACGCAGGCCACGCCCACCACCTGACAGGCCACACCCCTACCTCCACCACTATTTATCATGTGTTTCCACCGGAAGCGCAGCGGACGGGCGCAGCGGGGGCGCCGTTTGCGCGCCGAAGGCGCGCCTAAGGCAAGCCCGTCTGCGCCCGTCCGCGACCAGACCGCGGCCGGGGCCAGACATGCTGCTGGCGAGGGATCTCAGGGTGAAAGGATAGTGTGGTCTGGTGAGGCCTTAAAGGCTCTGGCTCCCCCTTCTAAATGCTGTCCGCACTCTACTGACCCTCTAACCTTCGCCCCTCCTCAGAGTTGTAACATTTGTGAGTCAGTTTTTGGCAATGTAAATTCGGTGAGGCTTCCTATTCCCAAATCTCCACTTCAGATAGGCATTAGAGCCGGACTACTGAATTGTAGATCCCTGGCCAAACATGCTGATGATGTCTGGCTGCTACTTGAAGAACAGGAATGGGATATCTTGTTTTTAACAGAAACATGGTTGAAGGAAGACAACCTGACCTCCATTGCACTGGCAGTCCCTTTGGGATTTAAAATATGCCTCGCCAACCGCCCTGGGTCAAAAAGAGGCGGTGGCGTGGCGATCATTTTTAAAGAGCACTTAAGACTAACCTCCTCAGCACCTACGACTACTCAAGGAATTGAAGGCCTCCATTTCTGCTTTCAGGCAAGTTCTCAGCTTTCATTAGCAGGACTGGTGATTTATCGCCCACCGGGCGGCGCAGATTCTAACTTATCTACCCTACTGGACATGATTGTTCAGAGCTCGCTCCTCCACCCCCATTTTATTGTGGTAGGTGACTTTAACATCCACATGGATAAATCCGACTGTGCCATGGCAGAGCTACTCAGAGCTACTTTAAGCACGGCCAGCCTTAGACTGATCAATGAGGGCCCTACACATAGGGGGGCCATACTATTGATCTTATCTTTTCTAATATCAAAAATGTGCTGTCCGAGGATCCACTTCCTCTGACCTGGTCAGATCACTCACTTGTCCCTTTCACACTGAACTTGGCGCACGACATTTTTGCATCCAGTAAATGCTACTTCCTAAAAAGACAATGGAAGAAGCTGATCCCCGAGACTATGGGCCCTGTCCTGGAGAAGACTACCCCATCCCTGACAAACAACGCCAATACTGATGCTCAACTCTTCAACGAGTGGGTTGGAAAAATGGTTTCCTCTATTGCGCCAGCCTCCCGTGCACTATCGAAAAGAGACTCTCCCTCAGCACCCTGGTTTTCGCAGGCGTTAAGAACAGAGAAATCAGCTTGCAAAAAGCTGGAGAGACTCTGGAGGGTAAACTATGGTCTGGAGGAAAAGATTAGGTACAAAGAAGCCTCTAAAAGTCTACGGAAAGCTATTAAGAAAAATAAAAAACGTTTTTATGCAGACTCGATTCTACAGGCAGAACAGTCTAGTAAACAGATTTTCAAAATAGTACAGTCTTTTTTTAAACCTAAGTGCATTGAGAGGGAGGTTGCTCCAACAATTATGCTTTGCGAGCAAATATCTGAGTTCTTTGATCAAAAAATTAAAAAGGTCTACGACTCCTTTGGTCCAGAAATAATAACAGTGAAACAGGACCGCGCGAATAAGAGCGAGCTAAGTGAGACTTTCACCCAGTTTCTTAATATCCCCGTGAGTGAGGTACGGCAAGAACTGTTCCGATGCAAATCAGGTTCCCCCGACGACCCTGCCCTGCAAAATTATGGAGTTCTATAGCCGACTTCGTAACTCCTACACTTCATCATATCTGGAACTCCTCCATTGCTTCGGGCATATTTCCGGATGCATGGAAACATGCTACCCTCCTGCCCTTAAAGAAAAAGCCTAACGGGGACCCGGAAGATCTCACTAATCTCCGCCCGATATCCCTATTAGCCGCCCCGGGAAAAATGTTGGAAAAAGTTATACAACGCCAGCTGAGTAAATTTGTAGAAGTAAACAAAATTCTCCATGAAACACAGTCTGGCTTCCGGCCCGGCTTTAGCACGGAAACAGCGCTTATTGAGGTGGCCGAGTCAGTCAGGTGGTCGATGGATGCAGGGAACTCAGCTATGCTGGTACTCCTGGATCTGCGGCCGCCTTCGATACGGTGGACCACGCCAGACTACTCAGCCGACTGGCCGAGATAGGAATTAAGGATAAGGCGCTGGATTGGGTACACTCCTATCTATCTCAGAGAACCCAGAAGGTGGCACTTGGAACAATCTCGTCATCACCCAAGCCCCTTGGCTGCGGAGTCCCGCAGGGGTCGGCTTTAAGCCCCCTTCTGTTCAATATCTACCTTGCTCCTCTCTTTACGCTAATTGCCAACTGGGGTGTCAAGGCAATTTCATATGCCGATGACACACAGCTGGTGTTTCCGTATTCCGAGATCACGCAAGAGTCCTTTTCTAAATTCAAAGGCTGTCTTCAAGACGTAGCCCACTGGATGAACGCTAATAAATTAAAACTTAATGCCAACAAGACAGAGGTTATTTTTTTTGGCAAGAGCTCCCCGCCCGCGTCAGATCTTTGGTGGCCGTCGGAGATGGGTCCTGCTCCGACACCCAGTCACACGGCAAAAAATCTTGGAGTGAGATGGGATGACTGCATGTCCTTTACCTCCCATATCCAACAAGTTGCCGGTTGCTGTATGAGCAAACTGAGAAATCTGCGTAAAATTCTCAGACTCCTTCCAGAAGACTGCCGGAAAACGGTGATCCACGCCACTGTGACCTCAAGGCTGGACTATGCCAATGGACTCTACCTAGGCCTACCAAAATACCTGACACAAAAGCTTCAGGTAGTTCAAAATGCGGCTGTGAGACTGTTACTGCGAATTCCACTCAAGTAGGCAGTCTCTCCGCACCTCCGATCTCTACACTGGCTGCCAGTTGCCAGCAGAATAAAGTTTAAAGCACTAACGTTGGCTTTTAGATCTTTGCATGGCTCCTGTCCAGTATACCTGAAAAACCGTCTTCCCAGATACTCCCAAGCCCGCACATTGCGGTCTAACTGCCGTGTTCAACTGGCTATTCCACACACGAAAAAGGCCCGACTCGGGGGTCGGACTTTTTCGGCTAACGTCTCCACTCTGTGGAACACCCTCCCACAAGAAATCCAGCAGGCCCCTTCCGAATCCTGTTTTAAGACACTGCTAAAAACGTGGCTTTTTAACCAACTACGCTAGCTTTTTTAACTCCTGTATTGCTATTTTAACTACCTCCCAGGTCTTCTGTGTTCTACTAGCGCCGGGACACCTCCTCGCGAGGTAGCTGTCGCGCTTTATAAAACCCAGTATTATTATTATTATTATTAATAGACTGATCCTGTCTGACTGTTAGTCCCTTGATCAAGCACAGAAAATCTCCTGGATTACCCACGTTAAGGCAGCTTTTACCAGCATGGGTAGGGCTGATATATTTCATAACCATCATTCCCTGCCCCCTGGAGCTTAAAAGGTTTTTTGAACGTATCATACTGCAACATGAACACATAGAGTTGGCAAAACCCATGCTATTAAAACCTGTACAAGTTACAGAACCCTAGCTATCTCTTTTACCTTATGCGAGGGATACATTTGTGGTGGTGAGATTCAGATTTAATTTGCTGCATCATCTTTTGACGTCCCCTAGTGAATGGTCTCGCCTGAAAACTTTGGGGCCCTGTGACTGCGACAATATGTCTCCACTGGATACCCTGCATTTTGTGCTGCTTTGTAAATATTTTAGCAGGTCCAGGAAGCAATTTCTTCTCTCGTTACTGAATCCTGAATTTCTCACAAGCGTGCCTGGGGCTTATGTATTTGCAGCTCCTGCCAAACAAACATGCTCTATTTGCTTTTTTATGTATTTTTAAGTACAGTTTTGAGGTCAAGGAGATCTAGACCTGATTAACCATGTTGTTGTACATGAGGATTCTCAATGTAATGCATCATCAACACAATTTAATCTTTTACATTTTTTTAGTGTTATATGAATGTATGCTTGCTTGTTTTTACAGTTTTATGAAGTGTATGTTTTATCTATCCTCCTTTTGGTAATGTTAATAACCGAATATAGATTTGTATAATGGTGCTGTGCTACGTTGATTAAAATTTTGCAAATTTGCCCCCCAAGTATTTGACATGATAAACAAAGAGGCTACTCTATGCTAAGAACATCAAACCTTCCAACCAATAGTTTCTTCAGGCTGCAAAAGTTACCATATCTATTTTTACTTGCCATACTGAGAGTTTGCACTATTTTTGGAGATTACTCAATTCATCTTGCTTTACATGACAGTGTTTTATTGTGTACGGGGAGAGTATTATGCATTTTTTACAGTTCAGATATTATTCATAGTAACTCATCTTTATCACCAGGACTATCTGACTGGAAGTTATGCATTGGTTCAAAAGCAGCAAACTGAAACAAGCTTTTAGCGGATGCAATAATTTTGATGCACTACAAATTGAAATATTTTGAAACACACAAAAAAGATGTGTGAACAAGTACAACAGTTGTAAAGAATAAAAAATGTATAATTCCTCATTTAACTCTAAGAAAAATTACACATAATTGATATAGCAAAACACAGGCTGCACAAAACACTTTGGGGTAGATTTACAAGCCCCTTGCGTCTTTTTTGCGTCACTTTTCCCATGTTAAAAGTGACGCAAAAGTGGCGCGAGGGGCTTGTAAATCTGCCCCTCTGTTACTATTATGGCTATTTTACAATTCACCGTCCTTTGGGTCTAAATTTTGATTTCGTTTTGAGCTTTGACATCTCACATTCGCTATTCAGTCCACGGTCTTATAAAAAGGATAGTCCTTTATTAACCACATACTACTGAATGCTACATAAAAACTAATAAATATTTACAGTAATGGCACATGAAAATGCCTATGCTCATATACTTTAAAGGGTTCTCATACTAAAGAAAGGCCTCCAGGTTAAGTAACTACCTTACTGAACCAAGAACCTCCATCAATGGAAGCACATTTAACAGTCTGCGGACCAGCAAACACGAACTCCTAGAAGCACTGGGCCTCATTTATGAAAAGTGATGCATCACTGTGTGAAAACAGCGATGCGTCACATTTCATTGCGCCCTCCCTGCGACATGCTGGATGCGTCATATTTACAATATGACGCATCATGTCACAAGGAGCTACAGATACGTCAGTATTTCTGACGTATCTGTAGGTGCAAAAATGACGCATTGCTGGAGTGTGTGACAAAAATGACGCAACTTCAACAATTGGTCATTTAACTTGGGCAAGTGCCATTTCAATGTGCCTGCATCAGTCTTACGCCTGCTGTGAGGCAGGTGTACGATATTGACGCATTTGCGTCCTAGAAGTGGCACAGTGAAATCTCATAGACTTTACTGCGTCACTTCGCCGAGGCTTACTTGCGTCAGAACGCCCATCCTGCCCTGCATACATTAGGTGCAGGTATAATGTGGTGCAGGGGGTTACAAAGTGACGCATCCACCTAGATGCGTCACTTTGTAAATATGACGCAGCATTGTGCATTTTTTACGCCTCTGGAGCGTCACAAAAAGTGATGCACCGGCGGCGCAAAAGTGACACAAGGACTCATAAGTAAGCCCCATTGTATTGCCCCATGTGTCTAACACAACCTCAGGGGCATATGCCCCTCTAAAGCCAGACCTACTGTTTTTTCAAAGTATCACATCGCAGTCAAAGGCAAGATATAAGGTGGCACATTATGCACATCAGTACTGAAACACAGTAATGATGTTAGCACTTTCATCAGCATGAAAAATATATGCACTGAAGAAGTGTCAACAATGTACATGTCATTAAATTGTTTAACATGTATTTCAATGTGTAATACAGCACCTAGCAGCTACACAAGCTCATAGTAAAAGTCCAAATAACATAGATTCTATGAACAAAATTCAAATGATCTTGCTCTTGTATACTTTTTCTGTGTTCCTAGAGACCTAGAGTAGCAAGTAGACATCGACGTCATTTAGGGGTCAGCAGGGATCGTAGCTGCAGCCCCTGGCTTTCTCACGATTTCTGGCACTGCCTTTGCGGCCCTTGACCTCAGAGGTGGCAAAATTAGTTCCTGGAACACAGCAGCAGCTCATCATCATGAACTTCAGTTGCGGCTCCACTCTCCTTGCTTTCTGTCATTTTCTTCTCACACTAATAATGAATAATATTAGATTATTCACTATCACTGTAAAAAATATTGAGTACAAATAGCTAGAACATGATCTTTCCAACTGAGGTATTTAAAACAAATATTTTTAAATGTATGCTGTGTTTGTTCATGCTTGTAGGTGAGAGTTGGTTTATGTGAGAATGTGTGTAAGTCTGAATGTGGGTGTATGTGTAAGCAAGTTAACCAAGATGGCCGACTGTGGGAGAGCTCAGTCCAAAGGCTCCCAGGGCCAGGGATAACCATGGGTGTTAATCCCTTGCAATTCCCTGCTGTTGAGCCCCCCCCCCCTTTCCTGGAACCAGAGATCAAGTGAATAAACAAAATAGGTTGCCAGGGACCAAGGAAACAAGAGGCAGCCAGAAAAGAACATCATACATGGTCCCCCCCACACTGGTCTTCAGCCATGGCCCGCCTGTACATTCTGCTGTATGGCCCTGGATGGCAGAGAAAGCAGTGTGCAGCATTCTCATTGAGTGAGTGGCACCTCTAGGTCCAGTAGTGATTCCTGTGTTGCTCTACAGCTTGGAAACCACCACGACTAGGAAGACAAAGGAGACAGTGCTTCCCTCTAGTTGAGTCTACTGCCCCCTGCTCTCGGCTGAAGCCTGCTGCACTCAGCTAGCATCTCCTGAGCTCATGGCTGCAGCCCCATGGCCCAGTGTCCCTAACTGGCACACACTGAGCTCCTGAAGCACTGGATAGGGCATGCAGATATGACGATTTGGGCTTGTTGTCACAGCTACACCCGTGTTTGTGGATCAGGTCCTCCGCATCCCACTCACACTAGGCAGCTGGCCGCCGCTGCCCCGGATCTATGCCAGAATACCCTCATCAGCTACAGAGATAGGATGAGCCTGTGACCTCATTGCACCCCCCCTGGCTCCCTTGACATGGTCAGAGGCCCCCCTGTTTCTACTCACAAGTACTTTCTGTGCAGCTGCATCAATCTTAACAATGGCGTCCTCGCGGTGAGCCCCCTCTTTCAGAGAGAGCTCCCCACCTCTGCTACTGTATTACAAAGTCTCGCCTTCTCACCCTCACCTCATTATTAACCCACCGAGCATTCAGAGGGTTGAGATTATGATCTTCATCTGCCCACATTCAACTGGGATGTAATTTCCACAGGCGAGTGACTTGTTTTGATTGCTTGTGGGCAGAAACTCAATATATTCCAGTGAAGCCCGAGTCGAACGCCTCCATTTTAGGTTTATTTCCCATCCATCCCACATTGCTTCCTCCCCCATGGCAACCATCTTCCTTCTAGCCTTGCAATCCTTTCCAAAACAAAAAATGGACTCTGACCTAATTTCATCCCTTAGCAGTTGTGATGACCAAGACTGACAACCAGGACCTCTAGTGAGTCAGAATAAACCCCTTCTACATACTGAAAATAAGTCAGCTAAGAATATGTTGGGAAAAGAGTGTCCCCCTCACTGCTCCCCGGACTAAGAAAGTAGCAAGAAAGTAGCAATCATGACCTGGAATGTAGCAGGTGTTAAAAATAAGCTGGCAAATATTGAATGGCAAAAATCTCTAAAGCTTTCAAAATTGAGTTGCCTACAAGAGACATAGCTTAAGGTGGCGTTTCATGTTGAAGGCTATTCATCCATCATTAAACCAGCTACTCCATCAACTAGTGGAAGAGCACAAGGGTGACTAGTGATACTAGTATCTACCCTACGACCATTCACCTTGATAAAAATATATACTAGCTCACCTTACTTCCAGATTATATGTTTGCAATCAAAGAAAAAACTAGGAATTGTACTGGCAAATTACTACAGTGACAGATTTGATTCCTCTAAAAGTGTAATGGTCTCTGCTTTGCAGAATGAGTTAGAATCGTTTGTTTGTTGTATCAAGGCATCCTATATTTGCATCTGGGTTGGGGATATTAATATTACAAAATGCGAACTGGTTCATGATGAAGTGTGTGGGTACACATATGATTCTGGGAATGGTCAACAACATTTTCTACATAATGAATATGGACAAACTTTGAATGAAATAATTTATAAGTATAACCTTGAATTAATGACTCAGAATACAGGAGTTGAAAATGCCACACGACCCACTTATCGAGGGGGGGAGGGCGGGGGTCACTTCTTGATTATTGATCATATCTTAATTTCTAAGTGTGGCATTGCATTGTTTGACTAATTCAGAGTTGTCCCCAGTTCTTTTCAACGATTGTTGCCAACCCTTAATATTAAGACCCATCACAAAAATGGAGTATGGTTAGCATGGGATCAACTTCAAATGGACAGGTATCAATCAGACTGCCCTGTTTCTAAAAAATCATCAAAGATGACAACGAGACATTCTTGCTTTGTACTGAATGGTACCTCCGCCCTAGCAAAATACGTATAGCATTTTGTAAGCTCACAGTGGCAATTGCAGCTAGTTTAAAAACGAAAACATAAATCGATAATCTAAAGAAATCTGGTTGGTTTGATCATCAATGCTCATGCATAAACTAGAATTTAAAAAGAAATAGAGAATAAGTGAAACACCTACGAACACTATATATAATACAATACAAATAACTTAATTTTGATCACTGTAGATCTTAAAAGTACACCATAAAACAAGACAATTACAGACACAAAATACAAATAAGACATGGCATCATAAATAACTGTTCGTAGTCCATTTACAAGAGCAGCATAATAAAGTGATCAGAGTGTATCTTTGTATTTCACTGTAATAGCAGCAAAGTGTGTCAATTTCTTATACATCATTGTTTATAATTAAAAAACGTCATCATAAAATAAACTAAGAGCAACGATAAAACATATAAAAAGACTTACAAGAGAAAAAGAGCAGCGTTCACTTAAAGTGACACAAAGCACACGAAATGGCTTTAGCCGGAACCATACAGCATAAGACAACCTGAGAGCTAACAGGGAAATACTTGATATGCCTAATCCACATAGCCATTAAAAACTTAGCTGTACAAAATACAATCATGTGCGTTGTATTTGACTGCTGTATTGTATAGGCCTCCTTGTACTTCCTTACCCCCACATTTCTGCACAGTGGGGCTTTCCATTCAGTTCGAGATTGGTAGTACAAGGGTCAAAAGAATAAAATGTGTTCAAGTGACTCAGTTATCTCTTGACAGCATGGAATTTTCAATTTTCTTATATACATGTAAACTCGAAAAAGGAAGGCCCATCTTTGAAATGGCACGGGAAGATCTAAAACAGACAGCTGGATGAAGGGATAGTGCTCTGTTTTGGAAGATAATAAACCACCGTTCCTGAGGGAGCTAACCACCCCTACAACTGTGACTTATGTACACACACCAGACTGGCTAGCTCATTATGGCAGGATATTAAACCCTAATAATATTATTGTGGTTCCCACCCATGAGAAAATAATGTAGGTTGGCTCCCCTTATTTATTTCCAGTCTCTCTGGAATAAGTGAATCTTGCCCTAGAAAACTTCGCAAATGGAGAGGTCCCAGGGTCAGATGGGGTCCCTTTAGATTCATATAAATCACAATCAGCACTCTGGGGACCTGTTTTAACACTAGTATGCATAGCAGCATCAAAGGTTGTATACCAGCAACATGGGCTGAAAGTATTATAGTTCCTATTTTTAAAAAGGGAATAGAGGAGATTCACAGTGCTATAGGCCAATTTCCCTACATCTGTCAAGTTGCTGGGTAGGATATTCTTGGAAAGATTAGAGACTTGGACAGCTAAAAACTATGGGGCAGATTTACAAGCCTCTTGCGTGACTTTTGCGCTGCAGTTGCGTCACTTTTTGGATGCAACAGCTGCGCAAACAATGCGGCCTATTTACAACGTGACGCATCTAGGGAGATGCGTTAAGTTGGAAAGCCCTCCGTCACATTATACCTTTGTCAGGTATAATGTATGCAGGGTGGGCGTTCCCACGCAGGAAGGCCTCGTAAAAGTGACTCAGTGAAACCTACAAGATTTCACTGCGCCACTTTTAGGACGCCACTGTGTCACTACCTACGCGACGCAGTGTAGTGGGAATAGGCCTCAACACGCATTGCTGGAGTTGCGTCGTGCTTGCGACACGACTCCAGCAAATGCGTGACTTTTCCGCCAACAGATGCGTCAGAATTTCTGACGCATCTGTCAATCCTTGCGCCATAGTGCTCTGTATTGTAAATACGGCGCATCTATGTTCCGCAAGGGTTTCTAAGGGTGGCGCAGGGAAAGTGACGCATCTGTACAGATGCGTCACTTTAAGTATAAGTATAAAAAAGGCTTATAAAGCGCTCGAATACCATAAGGTGTCTTGGCGCTGTGGTGTATGTGACTTGCAGGAGAATAAAATTACAGCTGGACCTGGAATAGGTGATGCTTGAGCAATTTTCTGAAGAGAACATAGCTAGGTTGGAGTCGCAACTCGACAGGCAGTTGGTTCCATAATCTCGCTGCACAGATGGCGAAGGAACGCCCACCCCATCTGGCAAGATTAAATCTGGCGATACACATAAGGCCAAGATTGGCCGATCGCAGAGCACGGAGCGGAGTGTAGGGTATAAACCTGTCAGTCCCATCGTTCGCGCCCCCGCCAAAACGAGCCCGATGCACCAAACAAAGTGCCTTGAACTCGATTCTTTGTTGAACCGGGAGCCAGTGGAGGGAGTTCCTTCCCGCAGAGGTGGAGCAGCCCCTGGGTAAATTAAGGATAACACGGACTGCGGCGTTCTGCAAGGATTGGAGCTTTCTGACCTGAAATTTGTCAGTGCCCAAAAACAGGGCGTTGCAGTAGTCCAGTCTGGACATGAAAAGAGCAGCCATCACAGTCTTTTGTAATGCCAGAGGTATGTATGGAAGAACCTTCCGCAAGGTTTTGAGCAGAAAAAAACAGGAGGACGTGAGGCTGTTGACCTTAGCTGACATGTTTAGCTTTTGATCGAAAACCACCCCCAGGTTCCTCACCTTGGTGACTGGGAGGGGACATTGCCCGGGTGCCAAAGGCCACCACAAGGAATTCCAGACTGATGGCCCCTTCCCAAATTCCATCACTTCTGTCTTTTCGGTATTGATTTTCAAAAAACTCAGATGCATCCATTACATCACATCGGAGAGACAGGCGTGGAATTTGGCCGCTATTTGATCAGAATGCTCAGCAGCTGATATCACTAGCTGTGAGTCATCGGCATAGGACACCAACGTGAAGCCATGCTTCCTAACCAAGTTCGCCAAGGGTTTAACATAAATATTAAATAGGGTGGGGGTAAGAGCTGAGCCCTGGGGAACACCACAAGGCAGAGCAAAACTGTCTGAATGTAGACCAGCCCAGTTTAGACATTGTGTTCTATCGTCCAGGAAAGAAGAGAGCAGAGTCAGGGCTCGGCCTGCAATCCCAACCTCATGGAGGCGCTGAATCAGCACCCCACGGTTCACAGTATTGAACGCAGCAGACAAATCCAGAAGGACGAGAATGGCTCGCCCCCCTTTGTCTACTGTCGCCCAAATCCCCTCAGCTGCTGTTATGAGGGTGGACTCTGTGGAATGCCTGGGCCGGAAACCGTGCTGGGACCTGTCCAGCAGGGTATTTTTGTCCAAATGCCCTATCAACTTTTGATTAATAGCCTTCTCAGCGACTTTAGCCATCAGAGGAAGGCCCGAGATGGGGCGATAATTCTTAAGATCAGAGGGGTCCAGGGAGGCCTTTTTGAGGAGGGGTTTAACACAGGCTGCTTTCCAGGTGACTGGATAGGTACCTGCTGCTAGCACCTGATTAATTAGGATCGTGAGACATGGCACTATCCTGTCCGCCGCCAGATGGAAAATGTGTGGGGGACATGGGTCAGAGGCGGCACCTGACTTTATGGAGCCTAATAGTGTCAAAGCCTCCCTGTTGGTTAAAGGATCAAAAGTGGTCAGCCTACAGATAGGCGGCTCCTGCTGAGGATCCAAAGTGGGGGGTCCCAAAGTGTTTAATAAATCCTCATAGATAGTAGTAACCTTAGTTTGAAAGAAGGAGGCAAGCTGGTCACAAAAGAGCTGATCCGGGCTGAACTGGTTGGTCTGCTGCGGACTAGACAAGAAGGCCACCGTTTTAAAGAGTTCTTTAGAGGAATTCCCAGCCTCGGAGATTTTGCGGGAGAAATAATCTTGCTTAGATTTCCTAATGGCCAGCTTGTAATTGTGCAGGGCCAAGTTGTAAGCTGACTTATGGCTCCTGTTGTAATCAATTCTCCATAGCCGTTCCCGCCGTCTGCACTCTACCTTCAGTGCTTTCAGCTCCGGGCCATACCAAGGTGCGCCTGTTCTGGGTAGCTGACTGAAGAGGGGCAACCTGATTAATAGCGTCCCCAAGCCAGTTGGTAAATTGGGCGACAGCAGTATCATTATTTTCCTCCAGGATAGGAGGGGGGTTTCCCAGTGCCTCCATCAGAGACCCTTTAGTGACCTTACCCCATCTCCTGAAAAAGATTTTGGTGGGTTTTTGGGGATCATTTCTTACCGTTAAATTTAGGCCAATCTTAAAGAACACTGCCCTGTGATCGGTCCATGGGAGAGATTCAACCCCATAAAATACCAGGTCTGTGTGGCTGGAAAAGAGACCATCCAGGGTGTGCCCCCCATCATGAGTTGGGGATGTCACCAGTTGAGATAGTCCATATGCCTCCATACTGTCCAGTAGTCTCGCAGAGTCCGAGTTACTATCATCCTCCAGATGGAGATTAAAATCCCCAAGGATCGTATAGGCCGCGAACTCTGTACAAGACTCTAGATGCACCTGGAGGGCCTCAAGAAACGTGGCCCTAGGTCCAAGGGGTCTATACACCAGTAACCCATGGGCAATGTTAGAGTTTTTTAGGAATATGCTAAATTGTAGCGCTTCTGCATGCATATTTTCAATAGCCCTGACCTGAACTTTTAATTGGTCATTATAAATGATCGCTAAGCCCCCGCCTCTGCCCACCGTTCTGTCAAGACAAAGAAGTGCGTAAACGAATGGTAAAGCGATGTTCCAGTCTGGGCAGGAAGCCCTATGTGCTTACTAATTCGCATTCTGGATTTAGAAGTGAAGTTGGCACACTGTAGCAGTGTACTAAGCTACACCTCTTTGTGAGCAAATACACCATTGTAAAGAAAGGCCTTTTATTTTTGTTTTTCCGATGTAAGCAGTGCGTTTGATTTAGTTAGTCATGCCAAGCTGTGGGAAACTTAGGGGCTACTGGGTGCCCCTTCAGACAGGGCCGTAGCCATGGGGGTCATTTGAGGGCCGGGCCAGCCCATATCAATCTTTGCCCCCCAAATGTAGGAGGCAGCTGCCACAGTATTTATGAAAAACTCAGTTTGAAATCAGTTCATCTTAATGACCTGTATTCTCATGAATGCATAAAATGTAACTGAAAATAAAAACTGCTAGAGTTCAGAAGGTGAATTAGCAATATAATGCATTCTTTTATCTTGATACATTGACTGCAAGTTCAAAGACATAGTTTAAATGTCATGCTATGTCCTTTGACAAATTGACCCTTACTCTTAATGTGGAAACATTTTCTTTTCTTTCTCTGACTGCAAAGTGAGACGATTTTGCAATGTGAACTATGTGACAATCTCACTAGGGTGCAGACAGGGCAAATGGAATTATTTGGCAGGAGAGGGGCAAATTATAATTATATAGTAAGGTTGAATAAATTATAAGGCTAGCACAAATACAAATTAAGCGGCTTAATGCAGCACTTTGTGAATGTAGTCATTCATTATTTTGTCATTTTTACACATTAGCACTGTCTGGGCAAAAGTTTCACATCCAAATACAGCTAACAGCAACTGAAAGGGGACCGGTCAACCTTTGCAAAGGACCTTTCACTACACAGCAGCACACGTTGTAGTGTTTTAGTAACTTTGGATCTGTCTGAGGTAGAAACAATTTTTTAAAAAATCTGCAAATTATGCCACAGAAGGTGTATGATTTAGCAAATGCAGCAAATTCATAATCATGGACTACTACATGACTGCGTAATTCCATAATTCCAGTCGCTCTGCATGCAAGAAGTGCGAAAGATAGACATAAAAAATGTAAATACCTGTAAATGAACTGTACAAATATTTCAACATATATCAGCAATTATGAAAGCAGAAATGAAAGGCATTTTGTTTCTAATTCTGAAGTGTGATGGAAACAAACATTTCAACATGATCAAAACAAATCTTGGTGATGCATACATGATAAATATTGTATTATATTTTATGCAACATTTATACAGCGCTTACAACTCCTATGTGTGGCAATGAAGTGCATACTTACCTGGGCAGCCACCTATGCCATATAGAGTGGTGTGTGGCTTGAAGGGTGTTGTCTTTGTTTTTATAATTCTATGTGGTATGTGCTACCATGTCATCCATGATGACAACAAAGTGTGCTTATCGTGCTATGGGACGCAGCATGTAGCAGTGTGGTGGATGATGAGGTGTGAGAGACACATGTACAGTTTATGGTTTTTAAGCATGTTGGCAGCCTTGAACAGCTGTGCAGGTCACTTTATGGTATTTCCTATGATTATAGTCTGCTTACATAGTTACAGCATTGGGATGTCCAATCAGACATTTTGTGTGTAGATGTGGGCCTGACTTGCATTGCTGAAGGGAGAGAGAAGTGGAGAGATCTGCTGGGATGTGCATTGTTACTGTCATCCCATATCTGAGTGTCATTGTGAGATGTAAAGAAGCAGACATAGTGTATTTATATTTGGGACCTGCAGTGCTGAACTAGATTAAATCCCTCCGATTGACCCACAGTGTGTGACAGATCTTTTCAGTTACTCCATGCCAGTTCATTTAGTGATGGCTGGTGTATTGGCTGCACAGCACTGGTGATATTTAATCCTCATAGCAGATGTGTCTTATGTGAATTTAAGATGTGTAAGTTGCAGTTGGCGAATGACAGACAGCTGATTGTGATAGTAAGTATTAGTGTGGGCAAGAAATTTTATATATGAAGTTACATAACTATATATTACCCCATTGAATAATAGGTCAGTCCTCCTTAACTTACCTGACTATCTGAAAGTAGATTGCTGGTTGGGTTGCTTCCAATCTGTCGATAGTAAGCTGAAGATTGAATTAGAGGGTGTGACTGTCTTTCCGGGTTTAATTGCTGGAATGTGTGGATGTAGTTGTCTTGCAAATAGACATGTTTTCAACTGTCTTCTGAATTATATATGGTCCTGGATGCTTTGAATGATGGCTGGTAGTGAGTTCCAGAGCTTGGAGGCTTTTACTGAAAAGCAGTGCCTCCTACAGATTTCTTATTGTAAGGTGGTATGGTGATAAATGGTGCAAGCCTGGAGTCCTTGAAATTAGTTTATAGCTGTAGCGCCCTTTTCCTTGGATACTCTGTGGACAATGAAAAGTGCCTGGAACATAGCACTTCTTTCTATAAGTAGCCAGTGGAGTGATTGGAAGACTGGAATCTTGCGCTCTCTTAAATGAAGGCAGAGAAGAAGTCTTGCAGCAGCATTTTGGATGAGTTGTATTTGGTATATGATGAATGCAGGTGCGCCAAGGTATAGACTGTTGGCATAGTCAAGCTTGGAGAGTACGAGTGTGAGTATAGCTTGCAGTTTCTGTAGGTATCCATGTTATGGGAGGATGCAACACAGTAGAAGGCACTAAGTTTGATATTATTAACATGTGGTATTAAATATTGGCCTGAATCCATGGTTACCCCTGGGTTTCTGACTCCTCTTAATATTGTTGGAGGTGTCTCATATTCCTTAGGCCATATGATGGCAGGCTGGAAATTTCACCATTGTCTGCAGCTCATGTTCCCTGTCTGTTGTATTTAGCTTTAGATGGTTATTCACCATTCATGTGTTTATGGCCGGAGGCAGTCATCAAGTTTTAAACTGTAACAAGCTTCCAGACAATCCATTTTTTAAATGATTTGGAACACATCTTGTATGTTTTAACGGGTGAGGTTGAATGATTTATTCAGGTTTGGTAAGGCGGTTAGGTAGATGTTGAATACTAGAGAGGAGAAGATGGACCCCTGAGAAATGTCACAGCGGTGTGAGCGAGGAGCTGATGTGAAAGCTGGTATCAACTCTAGTTCACTGTCACATCTGAGACGAGTAATTCAATGGGCATTAGCTGCACTCCCTTCTTACTTTTCACATATGGTATGTCAAACAATAAATTGCTGAGTGAAAAGATTGCACAACTGTACGGGACATTGATATTATGTTGTTCTTAAGGCAACAACTTTCATGTTGTTTCCTGTTCCTGATACTTAGGTGTGTCACTATCTAAACCTACTAGCCATTTCGATGCAATGTACAATCAGGTGACACCAAATTCCAATATGCCCTATTGCTTTGATTAGCCTATTGTGCTGCGATAAAGTCATCAAAAGTCAGGTGCAAGTTACATTTGACTGCAACTGCTCCGCCCCACACTGGCCTGTTGTGAAATATAGGCTGGTGAGATAATGTATCTGCTCTAGAAATCACTATTTTGTGTCCAGGAGCCAGATAGCTTTTGTAGGGTGATCCACCTGTTCTGGAAGACTGCAAATACCCTAACTAGCTAGTTTGAATCTGCAATTGCCCAATGTAGCCTGTCATGTCACAAAGGGATGCCATAACAGATTATCTTTCAAAAGTGGTTTAACATGTAGATAACTGGATCAACACACATCTCTTGAACAAAATATTATGGAAACCATACTCATGACATCTGAGGCAGAAAGCATTTGTATTACAATTGACTTGCCAAAACATCTCCGAAGAACATCAACTAATATTTTCATATATTCTAATATAAGATCTGTGTAGTATGAATCCACTTTTTGAAATGTAATGACACCTTTGAAATTCTGTTTTATCTTTAGCTAATTGATGGCCATAGCAAATAAATTGCTCTTATGAGGTCCTAGGTCATAATAAACTAAATGCATAATACTCGGTAAACACTAGGGAGAGTGTGTTTTTTTGGGAGAAGTGTTGGAATACAGGGTAGTAGGAATTTTATGGATCCTCACATTTTCCAAAATTTTCTTTCCCAGGAATATGAGAAAATCTGTGATTTAGCTAAAGTTTGGTGTTTGCAGGGTGCTCTGGGTAAGAAAAGATATTGAGATCCATGCAAGCCTCCCCACCCCAGACTCCCCGATGTGCCTTGTTTTCAGAAATGACTGGGCCTGGCAGGATTTCCTCGGTTCCGACAGCGCCCTGGCCTAAATCCCAAAGCTATTTATATATAAAGAATTGGTCAATTCACAAGATGGAATCTTAATGTTTCCTTGTGTCTTAGGGGGTTCTGGGAGCCGTTCTCGATGCTATGGATAGCCCATTCACACAAGTGGAATAGTATTGTTATCTGGAGAAGTGTAGGAACATATGTGGTTGACTTTTGTGGATCTACTCAGATTCCATTAGTGCGGTCTTCTTGCACTTTTGTATTGCTGTGTTTACCGTTTGATGGGCAATATAGAAAAATGAAAAATCAAACTTGGGACTCGTGGAAAGCATTTCCATTGTGTAATGACTTTGATTATGGGAAAGAAGATGTTTCCGTTTGTTTTTTTTACCTGAAGTATTTTCTTTTCCAATACTGTGGACCTTCTGTTGATGTCCACTACACCATGATAGTAGTGTAGTGGGCATCAACAAGTCATCATTTGCCCTAAAACAGTTAAAATCTGCCAAATCTATGCAGCCTGATGTCCTGTCCAACAAAAATTGAAAACAAGCTGCAGGGATATGATGGCCACATTGCACTAATTCTTTGTGCCATGACCGCAGGGGAGTTCTTAAGTGCTGGGAGCCCCCCAGGTTGGTAGGCTTCTTGGACTGGTTAAAAGTAAAAAGCACAGTGTTCAAAGAAAGGTGGCAGGTCCTGCTAATGGCTATGCACAGCCAGGGAAAAGTTTCAGTTGCCATACATGGCATACATACATATAGAGAAGAGAGATAGAGAGAAAATAAAAAATATTGAAAAGTTGAAATAAGATTGAGGAGAAGATAAAGAGAAGTTGTTCTAGAAAATGGAGAGAGTGTTGAGGGAAAGAAAGGAGTGTAACCAGAAAAAGCAAGAGAGAGAGAAAGCGTAGAAGCGATAGGACAGGATAGTGGGGAAAAGGTTGAGAGAGGGAGTGATGACAGAGATTAGGAGATGGGGAGAGTATAGAGAGTGGTTAGATAGAGCCCAAAATTGTTGTTTTATCCACATTGCATTTTCCAAAAGCTTAACAATGTCACTCCCTTGTTAATTGATACTGTATACCCTTTGTGGGATGTTATGACGCCTTGTCTTTTACTGCATATGAGTCATGTCTACATTTGGTGATATAGTCACTGAAAAGTAGAAACTACTTTCTGAGAAGTCCAAGTTCTATTCAGGAGGTGATTTGGCTTCATAGTGTACATTTAAATACAGCAGTCTCTAAACTGTTTCATTGCATCAAGCCTGACTTTTATCTGCACCTGTAGCAATGCTGAACAATCCCTCTGCAAGTAAATATTTTCCATTTCTAGTGCACATGACAGGCTTCCATGGTTTTGATATTTACCACTAAGAAAAGTGCATGCTTGTCCAAGAAATGTTGGCGGAATAGAGGGTAGCACCTTGAGGATCCTATGCAAGGAGTCGACAGCATGTGGAAGAGTTTACAATGTCAATAAAAGTGGACAACTCTGTAGCGTTCAAATGGGATGTACCATGCAAACAGCTTCAGCATCAAAGAGATATGTTATCATGGAGCAGGATCCTAGATGCAAACTATGAAACCACCACTCAAACCTATTAGAGGCAGTGCTACTGCTTGCCCATCTATGGCTCCTCTAACAGGAGATGTAACTAGTGTCTTCAGCCAGGCCACAGACCACAAATGGACCCATCCTGCTAAATCACCTATCCTTTTCCATGTCTACCTGTCTTGCTGGTCGATGTCTAACAAAGGTCTGCTTTGAAACAACACCTTTCGCACAACCTGCCTGTAAGTATGAGAGGTGTATGGCAATGTACGAGCCTGCTTCAAACTAATGTAGCTTTGGTTGGTACTTTTGATCAAATGTATATAAACTTTCCATCTTTTGTCACTGTCTTATAGTGAAATTCATTGTGGAACCTTCCTAACTTTCTCTATAAAATGACATCTTAACAGAGGGCCGCTCTCAGCAGGTTTGGCTTCCACCTTGTGCTTCTTCTCCGAAAACGGTGGCCATGGGTGTACCACAGGGGTCATCCCTTAGCCTCCTTCTTTTTAACATCTATGTTACTCCGCTGGTCTATCTTGCGGAAGCATTAGGGGCTAAGGTGATGGCCTATGCTGACAACACCCAACTGCTGTTTTCCTGGGGACGAGACGAGGATTCGGTTCTCCCTGCCCAACATTGACTATCCTATGTTTTTCTGTGGGTCACTCAGGCACAGCTTAAATGCAATGAGGAGAAATCGGAGATCCTCTTGTATGGCACATTCCTTGACGACTTCAGAGAGAAGTTATGGCCCCCTGGTTCTCACCTTCCCAGCTTTAAGGGTGATTCCGTCAAGAATCTCGGGGTATGGTTCAGTGAGACCCTGATCTTCTCCTCGCAGGTCAAGAAGCTGGTGGGCTCTTGCTTTAACATCCTTAAGTCTTTGAGGAAGTTTCTTCCTCTTCTGCCTAAGGCTACAAAGGAGACTGTGGTTGATGCTTTAATTCTCTTATGCCTCGATTATGCTAATGCATTGTACGCTGGCATTCCGGGTTACCTGTTGGATAAATTGCAGGTAATTCAAAATTCAGCCGCCTGACTCCTGCTAGGTCTTTCCATCAGGTGCAGTGTGCGTTCTCATCTGCGATCTCTGCATTGGCTCCCGGCGAAGGCTCGGATAAAATTCAAAATGTTATCCATTGCTCATAAAGCCCTTTATCGGCTGGGTCCCATCTATCTACATAATAGGTTGGCTTTCTATACTCCGGCAAGACAGCTGCGTTAGTCCTCTCAACTTTTGGCAGAGATTCCTTGATTCAAGCGCCAAAGACTTGGCGGGAGTTCTTTTTCCCGGCTGGCGGCGCAGGCATGGAATGCTTTACCATTGGCTTTGAGCGGCAGTAAAGACTCTTTGATTTTTTTTTAAAAGCTGAAAACTTTTCTGTTCTTGTTCTTTTATCTGTTGTTGATTCGGACCCTCGTCAGGCTCGCGCCGGGACACTCCTCGGAGTATCTGTGCGCGATACAAGTGTATATAACATAACATAACATAACATATATATTTTTCACCCTTTTTGCTGGAGTGAAATATTTAAAACACACTGGTTGCCACTGATTACCCAAATGTTGTTGATGGATATGCTCCAAGATCTCTGTAAACTTATTTTAAAATAGTGAAGAGTTAACTTAAAACTACATTTACGAAGTCAGACGGAATTAGTAAACGCCACACTTTGGGAAGATAATTAAGTTTTCTAACTTTACCTGTGTTAAGGTTTATTCTTTTGAGCCTTCCAGATATGATAATTTCCTGATGTGAATGTCCTAGGTAGGTGATCTTCCAGCAAAAAATGTTGAGGGTGGAGGCTGTAAATGCATCACCTGAGGTAAGATTTGTCGGAGGAAGGGCTGATAGATGATGCCAATTTATATATTTTTTAAAAGATCTTTATTAGTTTCGCATTTCTTAAACCCTTTGAGAAATACACAAAGCTTCAAGCCAGACTACTTTACAACTTTAAATCCCTATACCTTAAATCCAATCTAATTGGTAGTATTTAAAGTTAGATTGTGGAAAGCTGTTTGAGTGTACTTTAATATGTAGCTTAAAAAATACAAATATTCCGTAACATAGAACCACATGGTGTGCACCCTGAATACCAAATCCAGAATATTGATACATGTAAGTATAGATTTTCTATACCTTCCTCCACATATATGTACCTATGTGATATATGTATCTTCAAGGTATGTAGATGTAGAGTAAGGAATAGTAATTCTATACTCCCTTTATGCACTTATCTTTCAATATTCTCTCATCAATAGTCTTGTACCATACTAATTTGGTGGTCGTTTATTTAGTAGTTCAACTAGTATTTGTGAAGTAATGCACCTATAT
The DNA here is from genome assembly GCF_964204655.1 of Triturus cristatus. Classification (NCBI taxonomy): domain Eukaryota; kingdom Metazoa; phylum Chordata; class Amphibia; order Caudata; family Salamandridae; genus Triturus; species Triturus cristatus. The sequence goes on from NC_140592.1 coordinate 798,762,167, forward strand.
AGCACAGCTTTAATGTTTGGTCGCAGTTGAGGGCCATGCCCCCCTAAAAATATACTTCTGGCTACGGGCCGGCCTTCGGATGTTATTTTTTTCTTATCAGCTCAATCCATTTTCACTGAATGATGTCCAGCGGTCTCTGTGTTTGGTCAAGTCAGAGTCACCTTCAGATATCTGCCCTCCTAAAATCATGGTGGCTCTAGCTAGTAATCTTGCCTTGGCAATTCAATCTATTTCCGAACATACGGTGAAAAGAAGCACTATTCCCTCTGATTAGAAAGCTGTGTATGTCTGACCAATTTTAAAAAAATCCAATCTAGACCCTAACATCCTAGCTAACTATTGCCCCTTATCATTGCTACATCTTTTGGGTAAAGTGCTAGAAGGCCTAAGTAACAATCAACTAACAGCTTACCTAGAAAAAAATTAAATCCTAGGCCCTTCACAGTCTGGAATTAGAGCAGGCCACATCACAGAAATGGCCTTGATGGCAGTTATCTACTCTCTAAGACTTGCTCTGGGCACAGGTACTTCTTCCATGCTAGTGCTGCTGGATCTCGCCGCAGCTTTTGATATGGTCTCTCATTGTAGACTGCTAAAGAGGCTGCACGAGATTGGCATTCAAGGGACTGCACTCAAATGGCTTCATAACTTCTTGAATGATAGATTCCAAACTATCACTCTGAGCCCCTACTTCTCCTGTAAGATGTGTTTCGATAAGGGTGTGCCACTCAGCTCATGTTTGAGCCCCACTCTGATCAACATATATATGGCACCCCTTGCTAAGAATTATATCCTGTGTTGATGACACGCAGTTGACACTCACCTTTGATGCTGATTTAGATTCAGCTAAAGATCGTTTCATGGATGGAATGCTAGCTATCTCTGGGTGGATGATGGCTAATTACCTACAAAGCCAACACTATGTGGTCAAATGAGTAGTGGCCTCCCCACATAGGATCAGCTCCATCTCCCAAACAATCAGTCAAGAATCTGGGTATTATAATTATCCAAGCCCACCCTATGAAAGCCCATATTTTGGATACCACGGGCAGCTGTTTCAATAATATGTGACTTCTACGTAGAATTGTTTCTCCTCTACCACTCTCTTCGAGAAGAACATTAGTCAAAGTTCTAGAAGTTAGCCGACTAGATAATGGGACCTCTCCTTTAGAAGCAGCTAATGAAAAGTGTGTGGCTAAACTCCAAGTGGTCCAGAATTTGGTAGCTAGACTTATTTTCAATCTTCCACCAGGTACTCCGTCTGCTCCTTCATTGAAGTCACCTCACTGGCTGCCAGTGAAGAAACGGAGCATGTTTTGTTTAAGTTCTGCTGCCTTACATACAAGGCGATAAAGGGCAATGGCCCTGGCTATCTCCAAAAGAAAGTTAAACTGTATGTTCCCACCGGAATTTTGAGATCCATGGACAAAGACTTGCTGTTTGTTCCCTGCATCAGCTTGTCTAGATGTGGAGGGAGATCTTTTTCTTACTTGTCCCGTCAACTGGAACAAACTCCCTGTGCACATTCGCACACGTTAAAACTATTGCTAATTTAGGAAACTTTTGAAAGCTTCCCTCCTTCAATGAGCTCTTTTGCTATGTCTGCTACAGTTGTGCAGCACTAAAATGCTCCAGGGTGATTCAAGCCTTTATATTAAATTCAATCAGCATAATATAACATACCACAGTTATATATTCACCTGATTGCCTATGTTCGCTATGTTGATGAATGCACCTCAGGGTTCAGAGTTATGAGAGGTATATGACAAGGATGCATTCTTGCACTCTTTTTGTTCTCACTATCTGTGAATGGAGTGGATGATCTCTTACAACAATTGAATGCAGATCCCTCCACAATCGGCAGACGTCCCACCTCTATTCTTTTGTATGCCAATTAAGCAGTATTACTGTCACAGACCTCAAACGGCTTACAGACTTTAATTGATGGTTTTACTACATTCATAGAGGGCAAAGATATGAAAATAAATCTGTTTAATATCTATGTCGGAACTTGTGGTACAGGTGAAATGAAGAAGAAAACTCACTTTGCTAAGGGCCAGGCATCAGTGGAATTAGATAGCTTTTCCTATCTGAGCACTCAGTTCTATAAATCTGGTTCATGGAGTCCTCACCTAAAAATTGGTAAACTGAAATTTATTAGAATTTCAGAAGCAATATTTAGATTTGCATCCGAAATTGGAAACAAACTCATAAAATAGATGCTGCTATTGTATAAAAGCAAATGCATCAGCAGTGTTACTTACGGTTCTGCCTCATGGAGGCTGCAAATAGTTAATTTTTACAAACACTGGCGAGTAACTTCTTACATCGACTATTGGCATTACCCCAATCTACTTCTTCCTTTATCGTTTATAGTGAACTTACAATTCTCCTCATTGAAGATACCATTCACATTAATACACTTTTGTTTAGGGGCAGTATTTGAATTAAGTCTTGAACCAAATTTACTAAAGAGGTAATCAAAGATTGCTGGGCTCTTGATGGTAGAGCTAAAATCCCTTGGTTTGCGCATGCGACAAGCCTCCTGATTGTAATAGACAAAAGCGCCTTCCTGGATGAAAATCCCTTGGTTTGCGCATGCAAAAAACCTCCTGACTATAATAGAAAAAAGCTCCTCCCTGGACGATTCAACAAGTATTTTATATTATAATAAAAAAAGAGCTGAAGATGCTCATAATGGAATATAGGGAGGCTACGAGGGATTCCAGGGAGAATGTCAAGACAACAGTGCAGAAATATACTAGAGACAATCTGTGTAACAACATACCAAGCTACTTACTACTTGTAACTAATACACAGGAAAGGTTTTACCTTACCAGGTTGCAGTTGGGTATTTTACATTTTCTAATAGTGTTTCCAAGAGTGGGTATGTGGCAGAAGAACTCACCTAAATGTCCCTCTAATGGTATACATGCACAATCAACCAAGGAATTTATCTTGTTTTGAACATTTTATCAGGACATCAGGAATCCATTTTTAAAACCAATATCTATAGCACATAAACTGTTTTATTTTAAGGATACTTTTAACTATATATACACTTTAACAGCAGACTTATGCTTTGCAGTATCTACATTTGTTTATTATGCCATTAAGCGAAGGAAAATTCTAATTACTTAGAAACATTGCACTACGAGTCAGACTAATAACTCTATTATGCCTTTTTGCACAGTATACTGTTTTGAACTAGAATATTAACCCCTTTGCTGCTAGGCCTTCCCCCCTGTGCTAAGCCTTTTTTTGGGTATTTGGGGTAGTTCGGATTAGGCCCCTGTAAATTTTTGACCACTTTTGACCACTTAAGGTATCCACGTCAAATTTGCGTCCTTTTCTTCCAACATCATGGGGATTTTAAAGGTACCCAGGGTTTGTTGATTCCCCAAAATTAGCCAAAATATAGCAACATTTTGGTGTGTTTTTTTGAAAAATTGGAAAAAAGGGCTACAAAGGAAAGCATCTGTTTTTTTCCCTGCAAGTGGTATCAACAAAGGGGTTGTGGTGCTGAAATCACAATCTTCCTAGCTTTCAGGGCCAAGCAGACTTTTGTCATAAAACCAACATTTTTTACACAGTTTTGGCATTTTTCTGGGACGTGGTCTATTTTTGCTAATTTCTGTGCTTTCAACCTCCAGGTGATAGTAGCACACGAGGGGAAGAGCGTTGCGAATGTGTGCTGGTGGCTTTAAAAACCAATGAAATTCCCCCGTTATAGTTAGTTCAGATAACTATAACTTTCGCGACCGCCACTCTATCACAAGGATGATGTCATCAGTGATGTCATCAGTGATGCCACTGACCATGTCATGAGTGATGTAATATGTGACGTCATGAGCAGTGGATTGCGGGCGCGCGAGTTATAGTTATCTGAACTAACTATAACGGGGGAATTTCATTGGTTTTTTACGAGTGAAATGTCCACCTAACTATAACCTGTGTGAAACCTATGGTTTTTTAAGTGAATATATATATATTTAGGACCTAGTATCCATAGGAAAAGCGTTTTTTGATTTGCCGATATCTTTGGCACCGTTTGACAAATCTTTGTGAAATTTTCAAAACTTATGGCCCGCTCCGGTCAGCCCCTGTTTTGAAAGTTTCGAGGTGATTCATCAAGTGGGGGCTAAGAATAAAGGAGGTCCCAAAACATGTTTTCTCCATGTTAATTTCTATAGAAAATTTTGTCACGGCTACTGCCCAAACTGCTAAACAGAATTACACCAGAGGTAGCTCTTGGTCGAGAGTGCACTCTTTGCTTTAAATGGTGTAAATTTGTACAGTAGTTCCTGAGAAATGTAAAAAATATTGATATCTGGTGACCAGGGAGGATCCGTGAACCTTCCCGATCACGAGCTTCATTTTGATAGACTGTCAACACTCCAAACCAAGAAGTGTTGGCAGCCATCTTGTGACTCGGTAAAACCAAATCACAAGAAGAAAGGGAACAAAATTATTCAAAAAACAGAGAAGGGGGCAGGGTAGAAACACCCTAAGCCCCTAGGCCTGGTCAGGGGGTCCCACAGGGACCACGATGGCCTCAAAAAGCATTGAAAAAATAAATAAAACGGCAGGGTCTGCACTGGGTGTGCGAGTCCCACTGAAAATGAAAAAAACACTTTAATGAGCCCCCGGGTGGGCCAGGTCGCGGGGGCATTCTTGTTTGGTTATGCGGGGGTCCTGCAGGGGCCCCTGCAGCCCCAGGGACCGCAACCTCCCCAGGGCAATAGGTATTGAAATGGGGGGGCTCATGCCCCCCCGCAGCCCCGGTGACCACCAATTCCCTGGGGCTTTATTATTATTTTTTTTTTGTGTGAGGGGGCTCCTGCCTCTCTTATGCAGCCCTGGGGAGCGCCACCTCCCTGGGGCTTTAATTAACAAATGTGGGGGGAATGGGCCCCCCCCGCAGCCCTGGGGACCACCACCTCCCCGGGGCACTAATTAAAAAAAGCTGGGGGTCCGTTGTGGACTCCCACCCCCAGGGACCACCACCTCCCCGGGGCTTTGCTTATGAAGGGAGGGGGGCCACACAGCCCCCCCTCCTGTAGCCCTCTATGGCCCTAGGGACTGCCACCCCCCAGGGATGGCTCCAGCAATGTCCTGGAGTGCCCACCCCGGGACTTGCAGTTTGCAATGGCAGGGTGGGAACATGGCTCCTGCCCAGCCATTGCAAACACTGCTTTGCATCGTGGAAGCGAGAGCAGGAAACCTGATCTCGGTTCCACGAAGCAAAGTAGAATTGTTTTTGGGCAAAGGGAGCTGCATGTTAGCAGCTCCCTTTTCCCAAAAGCAATGCCGGCTCCTGCAGGAGTCGGAGAGCTGGCAGGGACCATGAGGGCATTGGGGGTCCCCACAGAACCCAATGTGAGGGCCGGCCCCAGGGGATGGGGTCCCTGGAGCCAAAAGTGGCCCAGGAAAGTGGGACCAAGCGGCCCCCCTCCTGAATATTAATTTTTTTAAAGGCCTCTGGAGGGAGGTCGCATGGCCGCCTTCCCGTTTAAAAACAACCTATGTCTCAGGCTCTGAGGAATGGGGTCCCCAGGGCCCAAAACTACTTAAGTGAAAGGGGGCTACACAGCCCGTCTTACCCCCATCCAAAAAAGCACCATCTTGACGGAGGACCCGCCTCCTCCCTTCACCACTCTGAGAATGCACCTCCTGGCGTTTTCTGGTTTGGGTATTAAGTCCACACACACTAGCCCCAGACCTTGCTGAGGAAGGGAACTAGAGGCACGGGGCCTAGGGACTCGCCAGCCTCCAATACAATATGTATACACAAAAATGGGCTGCTCCTAGTATGGGTTCCTACAGTTTCCTACTTCCTTTATCTTGAGATGCATCACCAGTGGGGGCATCTTATAAAAAGTGACGGACTGGCCTCACACACCGCCCGGTGTCATGCTTCATCATCGGCTGTCCTCGCCCTCTAAAAACTTCATTTGATAGAGGGCGGGCATACACCTGGAGACAGGGATCCACGTCTAAAGCTAAGTGGTGGCCCATGAAATAGTGAAAGGTGATCTAAAAACCATTACATTTGTCAATAAACTGTATTTATTCAGGGAGCAAATGCATGGTATTAAAAGAGGTGAACGGTGATCTGGGACATTACTCTCCCTTCACCGTGTTAAGTGTGTCCAGGTGTATGCCCGCCCTCCATCAAACGAAGTTTGGGTATTGAGTCCCCTAGAATGTTACGGGTCCTTAAGGGCCATCTAGCCCACCAGGTACCTCCAGTAAGCCCCACACAATGGGATTGCTGAGAAGTGTTCCAAGGCTACTTGGCCCCCCCTCCATTTCACTTATAGAATAAAAAATAAAAGGCTGGGGCCAGGGGGATGGGGTCCCCAGGGATAAAATCGTCCCAGGACCAAAATCAGCCAGGCCCACCTCCCTTATTTTTATAAATATTTTTTTTAAAGGGGCAGTCCCCGATGGATGGGGTCCCCGGGGCCAAAACAGGTCCAGGGAAGGAGGACCACGCAGTCCTCCTTCCTGTAAAAAGCAATTGAAAAATGTAAATTGTCAGTTACATCATTGACATCACTGTCATATGTCAGGTCATTAGCAGTGCATTGCGGGGCCGCGAGTAATAGTTAGCTCAGCTGACTATACCTGCTGAATTTCTCTGGTTTTGTACGAGTGAAACCTCAGCCTTTCTATAACCTCTCTTGTTCGTTTTCTGTGAATTTCTATGTTTTCTTTTTATTTCATTCCCTTACATAACGTCCCTGTAACCTTTGTTTTTTTCAGTGAAAATCTAAGGTCTTTTTAAATGCTAATTCCTAACTATAACGTTCCTGGAACTATTGTTTTTTTTATATATTTACCTAGCTAATGCCAATATATCGGACCATCATATTCTGCTGCAATATTTTTCATCTCAATATGAATGTGATGATGATGTGCATATTCTGTCATGAAAGCAAAGCACCGGTAATGCCCTGTGCTACAATTTAGGCCCTGCTAAGAAGGTTCCGTAATTTAGTATTAAAAGTATGTCAAGCCACATTGAAATTTTTAGTATTAATGTAGTAGAGACATAATACCCGCCTTCCACCGCATATATTAGCATCAGCCCTTGCTTCGCAACCTGTGTCACAGAACGTTCCTCCTTCACCTCCTGCATAACAGTAGGGAGTTACTAGGATATTTTTTTACATTTCCAGTATTAACAGTATATTATAATCAAAATGTTTATTTCTGTTCATGATATTAATAAGAACTTTATTATGTATAAATATGGAAACCAAAATCTATGCACATATCCTCCTACATTTGACTTACTTCTTATTTTCACTATATAGTTGCTGTGAAATGATTATATTGTTAAGATTTGGAAGCCAGAATCGAGTTCTAATCCTAAAATGTCAAACTGTCTGCACAGACAGGAATCCCACTGCTTCCCCTCAAGCCGACTCTCTAAAGTAAAGAATGTGTGGAAAGGTGACACATAACAGCTCACTTCCTTCTGTGTACCTGGTATAATTCTCCAGGTAATCTTTAAAGAGAGGGTCTGTTGCTTGAAGAGCAGAACAATGCCCTATTACACACTGCGATTTCTACTGCGGGGATCATTAAGTTATTTTTGGAGTTTCTGAAAGTGCAAAGTCAAACTGGCATCCTGTCCAATGTCAGGATGACCTGGAAACGATTTAAATAAAGGTACATCTGCTAAAAAGATTCTAAGGCACATATGTTTGAGGAGAGATATAATAAAACAGAAATATCACTTTCTAAAGGCCAATAAAGACTACTATGCAGTACATATGTAAAATAATTAAAGATAACACCATAACATCTACCAGTTACCATTGTCATTGATCTGCACATAATAGTGTTAACAAATACAAATATTTTGCTCAAAGCTAAACGTCTAGCAGCCACTTATGTGTGCTTTCATAATTTATCAGTTCTCGTCTTTTTTTCTGTTCTTTGATATGCTAAACAATCCGGTGAGCAGTGGCGTAACGAAACTCGTAGGGGCCCCCCTGCAAAGTACATGCAGGGGGCCCTCACGCTCCAGATCAAGTCGGAAGCTCTCAGGCCACGGACCTGCCAGTGGTGGAGGGCCCCCCACGGAGCTTGGGGTCCTCCCACACCGCGGGGGCTGCAGGGGCCTTTATTATGCCGCTGCTTTTCACCATTGTCATGTTATAGATGTGGGTGCAGCAGAAAAAGGAAACTGGTAGCCACATTGATTATGTGCCACAAATGAAAAAGCGCACTCCAAATTTACACCCCCTGACATCCTATGAAAGGGAAACGGTGGTCCCAGGAACTCCTCAGGCATTTTACTAGAGTCAGAGATGGAATCAGGCAGTCTGGTCTGCAAGAGGAGAGTTTGTACCTGCACTGAGAGAGCACTTTTTAGGCTTTACTTAGAAAGGACAAACACTGTCTCTGAGTGACATATTGTTTCACACAGTAGGCTTACAGCACCCCCCCCCCCTCCCATAGCTTACCATTTGTTAGCCTCAGCGTCGCTCTCATTTCCTTTGTACATGTGTGTCACATCATGCAGGCATTATGTCTTCTTCTTGTGTTTGGCCCTCCCCTGGAGCACAGTCCAAGTATTTGTGTCCATCCACTACTTACGTTTATGAGGCTACTTTTTCATTTGTGCTCAGGCACTCTGTATGAGTGCTTGTGTTTTCAGTCTGTCTCCTATATCACCATCCATGTAGCTTTTACTCCCTACCATCAGTTCCCCTTCCATGTTGCTTCTTTTCCCTCCTACCCCCTACCAAGTACTTTACTCCACTGCACTCTATGCCACTTTGCTCTTCTCCTCACCATTCTACTCTACGCCACTGCACTTGACGTCCCATGCTACTCTACTCTGCACCACTCTGCCACTTCACTTTAGGCCACTGTACTCTACATCACTATACTCTACGCTATGCACTCTATGCCACAGCACTCTACTCTTCAATGCTCTATGCCACTGCACTCTACACCACTGCACTTTATGCCACTGCATTCTGCAACTCTACTCTGCACCACTGTACTTTATTCTACTGCCCTCTACGCCACTCTTCTCTGCACCACTCTACTCTATGCCACTGAAATCTACGCTGCTACACTCTAAACAACTGCACTCTATGCCCTGCAGTCTACTCGTGCCACTGCAGTCTACACTCTACACCACTGCTCTGTTCACCACTCTATTCTATGCCTCTGACCTCTATGTCACTCTGCTGTACTCTGCACCACTCCATACCACTGCACTCTACTCTGGACTACTCCACTCTACGACACTCTAGTCTACCCACTCCACTGTGTGCCACTCTACTGTATGCCACTCTACTCCTGTCCACTCCATTCCAATTTACTCTATGGCACTCCACTCTACACCACTCCACTCTATGCCACTGCACTCTATGCCACTCCACTCTGCTCTACACCACTCCACTCTACTCCATTTCACTCTACGTCACTCCAAGCCACTCTATGCCACTCCAAGCCAATCTATTCCACTCCACTTTATGCCAATCCACTCTATGCCACTCTGCACCTCTCTATGCCACTCCACTCAACTCTACTCCACTTCATACTGCTGTAGAAGATGGCTAAAACACTGGCAAAGCCAATAGCTCTTGCATAGGCGAAACCTATTGGCTTTGCCAACGTTTGTTTTTGTTATGTGGTGAATTTTCCTGGTCTACACCAGACACACCGGAAGAACGCCTGGTGCTCACTGGGTCCATTAGCCATTTTATATGCCATGGCCCCTGTCGTCGCACGTAGGGTGGCAGGTACATTAATTTCAGCTGTCTACATTTCTAGAGATGGCCTTTTGTCTCCGGGTGTAACAAAATGCTGTACTTTGTATTTTGAGTTGGATTTTTCACCAATTATAAAATGTAAAGAAAATGGAATTATCCAGATCCCACATTTTCCCTGGGGCCTTTCATCTGGATGCTTATGGAAAACTGTTCCCCGGTACTATTCACACCGAAACCTCCATTCTGCTGGCTCTATGCTACTGAAATTTTAAAATTAAAAAGGATTCAGCTTTGAGAGAAAATATTAAGTAACGCAGTTCCATTCTGTGGAAGAATTTGCAATATAAACTTTATTTGATTGAGTTGGTGGATAGTTATATTCAGAAGCTGGAAATCTTTCAGTACCTGTGCCAACAGTAGAGCCTGTCCTTATTTCAGAGGGATGTAGCACTATAGAAATATTGAATCAGGTACATTTTCTATGGTTTCCAGTATAAGTGAGGGGCTGCTCTGAATGAACCTACCATCAACCACTTGTCTGTTAAATATAGCAGAGGTTTCTAATTGATGGCTAGATGGACTGGCCTGATACTGGCCTATTCAGTGCATTCCTGAACTCATACGCCTTACTGGGAAGTCCTATTATGAATACTCACAGCCCTATGCAGTGAGCATATTAAAATGCTAGCATCTTTCCTTATTGGCCCCTAGTAAAAGAAAGGATTATGGGTAGTTGGCTGAAGAGGGGGTGGAGGGAGGAAGCAATACCCAGCATACGTGTGGTGTATATTTAAACTAATAAGAGCTTACGGTTTAGTGAGGCTAATTGTTGATTGATTATTTCATGCTACAGGAAACTGCATTACTTTACAGCACAGTTTGTTTACCATTTACACTGCCTCTTGATGGTACAGTTGTGTCTGATATATACACAAAATGATGAGTGGAATGCTTGAATTAATCTCAGCCGATGGTAATTACTTGAGGCCGAATCCCAGGACCATTTTCATCCTTATTAGAACTCATTTTAGCTAGTTCTAGTAGCACATTTTTCACTGGACCATTGTCTGAGCATACCTGTCTTACATATGGCATCACATGGAAGCATACAAAAACACTGATAAATGGAATGGTTGAATTAATCTCGGCCACTGCTAATTGCTTGGGGTTGTATCTCAATCCATCGTCCATCATTTTTTTGTACACCATGCCACCTCAGTTTGGACCCAGCCATATGCGAATCAGTCTTGACCCTACTCCAGTGGTAACAGTCCAACCTGAACTGCCAGGCTCGTTCCTCCCTGAACTGGAATACAAGCAATCCAGGACTGGTTTTGCCCATATTGGGGTTGTCTCTGGTGCCAGAGTGTTGTTGTTAATTGTGTATTTTCCTACGGATTCTGAACTTTCTCTGATTTCCTTCCTTCAATGTGATATAAAAGCTGAATATGTCATATTCGATATCTCCAGAGATACAGACCAGTCACTGGACAGCAGATGGATTCGATATAGTGAATTATCTGATGATTGGGAAATACTTCTATCCAACCATGGTCAATCTCTGCAATTAACTTTTGTGGACAAAGATGACACCCTAGGATTACTCCAAGAGCAGCAATATACCCATTCCTGGACTCAGAGTGGAGCTAAAGTGGTTCCAACTATTTGTGGGCAGTGCTTCTGCCTGAATGGCGTCAAGCACCCACCTTTCTGAACAAACCACTATCCAAGGTCTGCTGAAAGTAAACAATGGCAAGTTTGACAGATTCCTCAGATGTCTTTCATTTACTAAGACCTAAAACACTTCACATAATTGATTATCCCTTAATTTTGATCTCCTTTGCAGTACCTTTCCAGTCACATTATGGGAGAATGAGGTCGCTTGTTCCATTTAAAGGGAGAAAATAAAATCAGCATTTGGATGGGACCACCACTTACATATAATAAGAGTATATTGCTGTTGGGCTACAGTTTCTGCATTAGAGATGACAAATGGGTTATTGATTGTATTGTAGAAGAAGCATCATACAGGTGGCAGGTGACTGATGTAGTGCTACAGATGTAAGGGGTCTGCAGAGGGGTCAGCTGGGTGCCTTGAGGTAGAAAGTCCAGCTTTAAACTCAGTGTGGTGAGATAAAGTAAAAGTGACACACAGTAGGTATTGCAGAAACTCTAGTAAACACCACATATGCAAACTACATGTACATGTGGCAGCCTCATGCCACGGCATTCTCAGACAACTTCGGAAAATACTGCCCCTGCTCCCAGACACAGAACGCAGAATGTTGGTTCAATCCCTGGTGCTGACACGCTTAGACTACTGTAACTTCCTATATCTGGGGGCCCCCAAGTCTACCGTCAGCATGATGCAGGTGGTTCAGAACTGTGCTGCAAGGCTCCTACACAATGCTCCTAGAAATGTATAAGCCAAACCGGCGCTAATGAAACTGCATTGGCTACCCATTACAGAACGACTAAAATTCAAATCGCTATGTATAGCACATAAACCTCTGTGGGGCACTGGTCCCAAAATACTAAAAAACCTGATATCGTTCTACTGTCCCTCTCGGACATTGAGATCTTCAAATAAACTCCAAGCTAAAGTCCCCAAGATTAGGAGGACCAGAATGGCGGCCGCCTATTCTCTTTCAACGCATCCACTCTATGGAACTCGCTTCCCACCAAAATACGGGAAGTGACTAATCACCTCGAATTTAGTAAGAAACTGAAAACTTGGTTCTTTCAGCACTTGTAGTAAGATTGGATAACATCAGTGGCAACTCCGAGAGCTGGGATGCCTACGGGTAGCCATGCGCTAGATCATGAAATAAATAATAATAATAAATAATAATACTCACCTTTGTGAGATGGACAAGAGTCATGAAGTTTCAACTTACATTTATATCACAGCTCTACACATCCTGAGAAAGCGCATGTCTGAATGATCAATAAAGGGAAACATATTTGTGCTGGGACAGATTACCCTATGCAATCCATATGTCTACAGCACTTCCCTATGTTCGAATAGGAGGGTGGAGATTCATCTATCAATGGAACACCCCATTCACATAGTGTTCAACACTTGTCTCAATGCAATCAAAGAGCATTGAGCCTTAAAAAGGGCAGTTCCATCAAGGAAAAGGCACCTCCTTCTCCAAGGGAGGGCTTTGTCCTGCAGCAGATTGTTGATGCTTGTTCAACAGACTTTCGGGCCTGGGTACAGACAATAAAGCATCTAGAACAGCGATTACAAAGGATCTAATTTCATACAAATGCCTTCAAATTAAATTGGAGTTCTAGCAAAACCAGAAGGTTTTTGTTCCTAGCCATGTTTCTTGACTCTATTTTAATTTAGGTTTTTTGCTTGTTGGATGCGTTCCTTGCTTGTGTTTCTTGTAATCTACTCCCACCTAGGCCTGGATCCCCTCAAGGCCTTATTATGTGGGAGGGCTCCGACCAGAGTGTATGGTGTTCTGAATCTAGTGTTCATGACCTTGCCCATCCTCAAGTTGCCTCTCATGAAAACCTCTCTGTCCAGCATAGCGCCACCGTTCTACTTTAAGGCACATGCCTTATTTGAAACACCTCATTATTCCATTCGCCCAGCATCTTTCCATTATATCACATCCTCTCTTCCAAGTAGAGACCTATCTAACATCACCTCTTTTTTAAGTGCCACTCGTCTTTAAACCGAATTTCTATTAAATACCCCTTTCCTGTAGCGCCTCTCTTATTTAAAGCGCCCCCCTTTTCATTTCTTCCGTGAAATGTCTCTTTCACTTAAACTGCCTTCCTTCCTTAAACCTTCTGTCTTTCCCTTAAATATCCTCTCCCACTTCAGTAAAGTGCCTCTGCCCTGTAAAGCGCCTCAGTCCTTGCCATGCGCGCATGCAGTTTGCATACACTGAACGCCTCTCGGCTACACTGGCCCTACGAGGTTGTACTGAATGGAGTATCAAGCATCAAGGGGCCCACTTTGGACACTGCCTGTGGCTAAATGAGTCCCGTAGCTTTAATAACTCGGGGAATAAACCAGGCAAGCCCAGCCCCTCCCTCCTCGGTGGCTGTCATCAAACCCTAATCTGGGCCACACTCAAGTGAACTGCCAAGGAGGCACGTGCAGAAGGTTTGAACTGCCAGTGCCTTGATGACCATAGTTTATTCTGCGGCCCATCTCCAAAGCCCACCGCCCCTCAGACCAAGCAAGCGTAGGACTGGCCTCTGAACAAATCTGAGCCTCCTCCAGTACTGACCTGCGGGGCTGGCAGAGGCCGTGCACATCACTGCATGCAGGCAGGCGCCATCAGATGCCACACTTTCTTTCACAGACCTGCGCCGGCGGAGACAACTGCGCGCCATCTAATTATGAAAGTGGAAGCCTCAGAGGCCCGGCCGGCCCGGGCGTGCGCATGCGCACCAACCATCTAATAAATGAAGAGGCCGTGGCGAGCGCACACCATATAATTCATAAAGATTTGAAGAGGCTTGCTTGCTGGCTCCGCTGAGTGAGGGGGTCCCTGGAGCGTGGGGGCCAGAGGCGCAACTAGAGCCAAATTTCGGGGGGGGGGGCTAAGAAAAAAATTCGGGGGGGGCTGAATCTTTAAGCAATAGGCAGAGTGGAGCTGCAGGGGCTCTTAGGAGGGGTGAAACAACAGCAAGGCCTCATTAACATACAAATGGTCTTTTAAAGACCTGTGAAGTGCTCGGGTGAGGCTGTGTGTGCGCCCGGGAAGTGGTCTCATATCCGGCTGCCACACACGGCAGGGGGGACCTGAAGCCCTTTGAGTCCAATGGGTGTTGCGCGCCTGGTGGGGGCCCCCACGCACTGCGGGGGTTGTGGGGGCCTGTGTTACACCCCTGCTGGAGAGAGATCACATAATCATTGCACTGTTATAGTCAGGGATTTAAGTGGGATGCGTGGGTGGTCCCTTACATGGGCGTGGCCTCTGTATCACCTTATTTTGAATAATAAAACAATACAATAAAAACAATGCAATGAAAAAGAGTTGTCTCTTTTTCATGGTATTGTTTTTCACAGAATTGCACCAAATTTGGCAAAAAGGTAGCTCTTGGTCCAGAAAGCAACCTTTTTCTTAAATGGTGTAAATCCGTTCAGTAGTTGCTGAGAAATTCCAAAAAATAACAAAAGTATAAATCTGAGCACAGAGGAGGAGCCGCGAACCCTCCTGAGCAAGAGCTTCAGTCTGATTGCCTGCCAACACTCCAAAGCAAAATGTGTTGGCAGCCATCTTGTGACTCTGTGATCGAGTCACAAGAAAAAAGAAAAAAATGAAAGATGAAGAAAAGGGGGCAGGGTAGAAACACCCTGACACCCGAGCCATGCTCAGGGGGTCCCACAGGGACCCCCAGGCCCAACGAAAGCATTACAAAAAAAAAATCATCAGAATTTGCGCTGGGTGCATGAATCCGGCAGAGAAAATTGTAAAAAACAAAGCGCGGGCTCCCGCCCTTCATTTTAATGAGCCCTCAGGTGGGTCAAGTCCTTGGGGCAATGCAAATTTATGTAGCGGGGGCACACAGGGGCCCCCACTGCCCGGGGACTGCCTCCCAAGGGCTATGCTACTTATATGTGGGACGGCACATGGCCCCCTGCAGCCCCGGGGACTGCCACCTCCGCTGGGCTTGTTTTATTAGATGTGGGGGGCCTACCAGGCCCCCCAAGCCCCAGGGATCACCATCTCCCGGGGCTTTATTTCATTATGCGTGGGGGTACGCGCCACCCCACATCCCCCGGGATCGCCACCTCCCCAGGGCTTGGGACCACCACCTCCCCGGGGCTGTTGAAACGATGGGAGGAGGGTTGCACCCCCCCCTCCTGGAACCCTTGATGGCCCTGGGCCCAGGACATTGCTGTTTGCTATGGCAGGGCAGGAGCAATGCTCCCGCCCTGCCATAGCAAATACTGCTTTGCATCATTGTAGCGAGAGCAGGAAACCTGCTCTCGCTTCTACGAAGCAAAGCAGAATTGCTTTTGGGTAAGGGGAGCTGCATGTTAGCAGCTTCCCTTGCCCAAAAGCAATGCCGGCTTCCACAGGAGGTAGGGAGCCGGCTGGGATCGTGGGGGCATTGGGGCATGGTCCCCAACGCTGAGGGCCAGTCTGGGGGATGGGGTCGCCGGGGCCAGAAGTGGCCTGTGAGGGGGGCCATGTGGCCCCCCTCCCTAAAAATATTTTTTACAAAAAGAGACCTTTCCTCAGGGGATGGGGTCCCCGGGGCCAAAATCGTTAAAGATTTTTAAAAACAAAGATCAGGCCCTGGGGGATGGGGTCCCCAGGGCCCCAAAAATACTAAAAGAAGGGGGGGCCACACAGCCCCCCTTCTAAAAATACATTTGTAAAAAGCTGGCATCTTGCCGGAGGCCCCGCTTCCTCCCTGCACCACTCTGCAAACGCACCCCCTGGTGCGTTCTAAGTTGGGGAATTAAATCCCCTCGAAAACTGAGGGTCCCTGGAGCCAACTAGCCCACCAGGGACCTCCAGTAAGTGCCACACAGCTGGATTGCAGAGAGGTGGTCCGAGGCCATGCCCCTTTTTACAAGACACAAGTGGACTTCATCCCCCGAGCAGCAGTGCGCCAGGAGGTGCGTTTGCAGAGTGGTGTAAAAGGGTGTGTGGCCTCGGACCTCTTTCAGCAATCCAGGTGTGTGGCACTTACTGGCGGTATCTGGTGGGCTATCTGGCCCCCAGGGACCATTAGGAATGAAGGGGACTTAATACCCCAACTTAGAATTCACCAGGAGGCACGTTTGCAGAGTGGTGGGGAAAGGGCCTGCAATGACATCTTAGCAATCCCGCTGTGTGGGAGCTACAGGGATACTTTTAAACTGACCTCAGGCTCAGCAGTGCACACATGCAAGTGCAGAAAACAGCTGCTGGCCTCTAAATTGCCATGCCCTATTATATACTAGAGACTTAAACATAGTTTTAATTCCCCTGCCCTATTATGTATTAGGGCCTTACAGGGTAGGTCATGCCAATCATTGGGGTACCCCAACCCATAGTGTACCCTAGTGTATGTCAGTGTTTTCACTGTATTCTAAGTGTCTTTCAGCATGGCACTGGTTCTGGGCCTGGTTAGTCAGAGCCCAGGGTCTGTTAGAGTCAGTTACTACCAGTCAGCCAAAAGTTGGGGTGTGCCCAGGGCACAAGATGACTTTGCAACAAGGCCTCTTTCTGCACATCAGTTGGTTCTTTCTACATATCTCTTGCTTCTTTCTGCACGTTTCTTCCTCTTCCTGGACTTCTGTGGCCTCTTTCTGCATTTCTCTTGCTTGTTTCTGCACCTTTCTTCCTCTTTCTGCACATGTCCTACCTCTGTAGGCATAGTTAGGAATTAGCATTTAAAAAACCTTTGAAATTCACAGAAAAACCATAGGTTTCAGGGACGTTATAGTTCGAAATTAGCATTTAAAAAATCTTTGAAATTCACTGAGAAAACCATTGGTTTCAGGGACGTTATAGTTCAAAATTAGCATTTAAAAACCTTTGAAATTCACAAAAAAAACATAGGTTTCAGGGACATTATAATTAGTTGGACATTTCACTCGTACAAAACCAGAGAAATTGGCTGTTATAGTTAGTTCAGTTAGCTATAACTCACACCCGCGCAATGCACTGCTGATGACGTCACATATATATTTTTTTAATATCTTTTTTATTGACATTTGGTAAACCATGACACTTTCCCAGATCAGCATAATACATTAGATACAATGTGCTTTATTCCAATCAAACTGATGACATATTTGCACACAATAGGACGTTATCCCTATTTGGGGTGCTTCTAAACAATAAAAACCCACAGGACTAATGAAAACTGTGAACAAGCAACCCAACAAATAAACATACCCACCTCCTTCTGCCTACCCTGCCTCCACCTGGTCATGAGTAGCCTAGTTTACTTCGGGGTTTGAGGGCCATCTATTCAATCCTGTGCTTCAACTATCCGTATTTTCCATTATTGTATGTTAGGCCTCTCCTGTGGGCAACGGTCCCATCCCTTCCTGGGTGGATTGGGAGGGAGTCTCTTCTCTCTCTAGGGGATCCTTCTCTTTAGACAGGTGTGCAATCATTAAGTGCCAGGCCCTCACATCATCCTCAAGTTTCTCATCTTTTCTCACTTTTTTCATCCTCACTGACTCTGCAATGGCCCACTGTATCATATCTTTAATCCATCTCCCATATTGGGGTGGATCTTGACTCAGCCAGTGAATCGCAATCTGCCTCTTTGCTAGCACGAGCCCCAGCTGCACGAACCCTCTGGTGAGTTTCTTATTTTTGGGTGTGGGCAATAGTCCCAACACCACTGTTTTAATGGTGACAGATATGACCCATGCCCTGACTGCAAAGTGTCTATGACCTCACCCTAATAGGATGCCAATTCGGGACAGTCCCATATCATGTGGACAAAGTGTGCGTCCGGTCCTCTACACGTGGGACACGTATCTGCTCATTCCGGGTATATTTTATGCAGCATACGAGGCGTGAGATATGCCTGGTGTACCACATTATATTGGATTAATTTAATCGTGTGTTGGAACATATTTCTTTGACCCCTTCATGTACCTTCCGCAATGGTGTCTCCGTATGTGGCTCGCCCATCGCTTCATCCTATTTCATCTGTGGTGGAAGGGGAGCTATAGGGACATCTTCCCATAGTGCTCTGTAAATGTGTGAGACCAGTGTCCACCCCCCTGCTAGTGTGGTTATCGTCTGCAACACTGCCATGACCTGTGGCTATTGTGGGAAAGATGGTCAGATCTCTCTGGCAACCTCTGAGATTTTAGCACACTACAGATATTGTTCCCTGCCTAGTTGCAAAATATAATTTGCTTCCTCTCTGGTTATGAACCCCTCCGCAGTATATATGTCCCCCATTAGGAGGCAGCCACCCTCTTTCCACTTATGAACGTTCATTACCTGCTCTATCGCTTGAAGTGGGTCACCGCCCATAGCGGAGTCTTGGGAGCATATGTTGCTTTGTGGACTACACTCTGTATCGCCATCTCCCATAGTGATGCCACGTGACGTATCACATAAGGGAAAGATCTCGGTACCCTCGATCCCATCATAAAAAGTTCCAGAAGAGACAAGTCATGATGCCTGCCCGCCAATAAACACTTCTCTTAATTGTCCTGCTCGTCGAACCAGTGCACCGCATGCTGCAAATATCGCACCCATACAATAAAGGCTCAAACAAAAAACCTCCAGACTCCCCCATCCCCCATCGTCTCTGCAGGGTGCTCAGTCTAATCCTTTTCCGCTTGGATCCCCAGAATTACTCTATGATCAGGCTGTTGAGTTGTGTGAAGAACCACTGTGGGATCAAATATAAGGAGTTCTGTAAGTTATACAAACATCTCGGCAACACAACCATTTTAGTCAACGCCACTCTCCCCATTAGGGATAACGGGAGTCCCTTCCAGAAGGCAACAGATCACCTAATCCTGTCTATCCTCCTCCCTATATTGTCTGCTAGGTATGCCGTGCTAGTGTGCGTCAATGTGATCCCTAGATATCAAACCCCCTCCATTACCCATCTCATCCCCACATTAGGGAAGTCGTTCACAGGTTTACAGCATACATGGAAACCACGTGAAGCGTCTCCCCCAGTCGAATCCCCCAGCCTTCCATTTTTGTTCTTAATATAATAGCCAGTGGCTACATCGTGATAGCGAACAGTAGTGGGGACAGTGGGCACCCTGTGGAGTACCCCACCTCAGGCACAACTCTCTGAAACCTGTCCTCTTACACCCACCCGTGCAGTCGGTCTATTATATATGGTCTGCATTCAATTTAAAAATGGTAGTCCCACTCCCATTTTGGTGAGCACAGCCCACATATAGTCCCACTTGACTGAGTCAAAGTCTTGTTGCATATCCAGCAGGCCTAAGGCCCAATCCACAGACTCTAGGCTTGAGTCATGCCACACGTGCGCCAAGCTTTGCAGCTTATGTGTGGTATTACGTTTAGAAATAATCCCAGCCGGATCTGGATGGATTACTTGAGTCCTGTAGGGTAATACCCGAAACACCAGAATCCCACTCAAAATCTTTGCATCTACATTGAGTAGAGCGATTGGTCTACATAAACTCTGCAAAAGAGGATCCCTAGCCTCGTTAAATACCTCCAGCAAATGATCAACAAATAAGGGAGTGTACCTTTGATAAAGTTCCGCTGGAAGACATTTCCCCGGCTTCAGGCGCTGTATAGATGCTAAGATTTCATCCCTGGAAATTGGTGCACTGAGGACCTCCGCCTCTGTATCATCTAATTTAGGGAGGGTCCCGCCTTCCAAAAATTCCCACAACCCTTCTGAATTAGCCCGCTGGGCCCCTGTACATGTATATTTCAAATGCAACGCGTATTCCCTCAAAATCTCCCTCTGTGTTTGTAATCGGACCCCCTCATTATTTTGTAATTGCAAGACGGATATTTGTTCCTTTTCCGTTCTAATTAGCCCTGCCAATAGTGCCCCTGAGCTATCCCCCTGCATATGTAACCCTGCCTATATGAGGTGTATATGAATTTCTCAAGCCTGGCCCAGGCATCTAGTAGCTCCTTGTGTACCTTTGACCACTCAGCCAAGTGTTCCTTTGACTTCAATACAGTGCCCTCTAGCCTCTTCGCTTGACTCTCAAGCTTTGAGATGTTCCTTTCTAACTGTTGCTTCACTCCGTACGTGGTCTTCATACATACCTCTCTTATAACCACCTTCATGGCTTCCCACTCAGTCGATCTATTAGACGCAGACTCAGAGCTCTCCCGGAAGTAAAGTTGTATGGACTCTGAAACCACAGCAGCATAAGGTGGATCCGATAAGGTCTCCACTCTAAGCCTCCATAGCGGAATAGCCGCGTGGCCTGGACCATTCATCAACGTGAGCAATAGAGGGGCATGATCGAAATGTAGCACCTCAGGAACGTGTATACCCTGCGTCGTTTCACCAGCCCAACCATACCTCTAATATACCAACTAAGGATTCAGATTTGCATTGCCATTATCGTTAGACCAAGCATCCAAATATCCAATGATAAGACTGTCCCATTTATATCCTTCTGCCTCCCACAGCTGTTCAATATCAAATCTAACCCATGACCAAATGCAACACCCCATAGACATGAAAACAGTGGAACTTAAACTGACCTATTTCCCGTCCCCCCTTGGGCAGTAGTGCAAATTCCGCTGCTAGCAATTCATCAAGTGCAAAAATCAACACAAACCGCCCCAAACCACCCACCCCCGGACCCCCAGAATGACTTTTAGTCCATAACATATAGAGCTGTGACTCCAGGACTATTCCACTTTGTATGTGACCTGGAAAATTGGATCCAAGTAAAAGTTGTACTAAAGATCCGACCAAGCAAGGAGCGAGATTGCTCTCAAGCATCTCTCACCAGGTCTAATTCTGGAGGGAGCATCGCAGCCCCGTGCCCGCCTCTCAATGGAACTAAAGATATTGAAAAAATCTTATCAGGAAGTCTCTTGTAGTCCTTAAAACTAAATGCATTATGCATTATGCTTGGCTTATAGTACATCAGTGTAAGTTTGACAATGTTAACACTTATCTGCTTTCCTGGCCTCTCGAGTCAAGTCACCATCATTGCTGACCAGTTCCCGGTTCCTCAATATCTGTCTCTGGATGCTGTGTCACCAGAATGGACTCAGGTACAGTCTCCATGTCGGATAAGTATAAGGTGCCATCTTGCAAGACTGTGATCCTACCAGGATCTCTCCGCACCTCCGCTTGCTGTTGTCTTTGGGACCACCGACGATCCTGTTGAGTATCTGACACGGTATGCTAGAGGACTCCATAGACGAAGCCAGCTGTCACTCCCTGGTTCCCTGGTATCCAGCCAGAATGTGGTGTCCCTCAACAAGCAGAAGAGTGTGCGTCATTCATGTTCAACCCTTAGTTTCCTCAAAAACATGAGGCTGTATTTCAAGCTCAACTCATGCAATCTGCGTTTGACCAGCACATAGGATTTCCTTTGGTTTTGCACCCTCTGGGTGTAGTTCGGGTATATGGAGATGGTGTATCTAATTAAACAATTTTGCAATAATGGCCCACGGCGGTGCTCCCTGCAATCACTTCGGCAAGCCACTCATCCAGGAACAGTTCGGTGGAGGGGCCCTCTGCCTTTTCAGGGAATCCAACCAGGCGTAGGTTATTCCTCCTTCACCCCCCTCCTGCATCCTCTGCCTTCTCATCCAGCTTTAGTACTTGTCTTTTCAAGTCAACGACAGTGGCGCTAAGGGACTTAATCTCGAATTGCAATGTGCTCACATCTTTTTCCGTGTTGGCCACTCTATCTGATACCTTCCTCAAATCAGCTCACAATAAATTGACATCTATGACCACCGAGTCTATCCTATTGACCATATCATCCCTAGTCGTCTGGATGGCTTGAATAACATTTGCCAGCGTGGGGGACTCTCGTCAGATCTCTCTGGAGGTTTCTGGTCCCTGGCAACTCCGTCCCTTTGCTCCAATGGTTGTGCGTAGTTAGACATTTTGTTTAACTGAGACTTGAGGGGTTTATTTTTCCCCATAGCAGTCACCTTACAGTTGCCTTCCACGCCCAGGTTAAAGTCTCTTTGTTACCCTGGATTGGGAGGACTGCGTCTCAGGTTACCTCGTATCTTGATGAGAGTGAGTCACCAGTCAGATACTACACTTTGCTTGCTGTCCATTTCATGGTAATCAATTATGAACCTATACACAACCACCTCATGATAGTCCCCATCACCACTGGCGGAGGCCCGTTATATGACCCGCAGATTCACTTTTCCCTAGCTGCGCATTGAGTAGGTCATAGAGACCGTTCGAGAGTCTCCGAATAATCCTACTGAAACACCGTGGGATTCCTACTGAACCCGCTTTGCCGTATCTGGGGCCAGGGTCTTCGATAAGGAACAGCAAATTACTGCATGCAGCTCCCAGTCTTTAAATCACCCGATGCACTAGGCAGGGTCCTGTCAGTGTTCCCGGTAAGCTTGCTGCCAGGCTGATCACACCTCCCCAGTATGTCTCATGCCCTCAAATATTCACATCCTTTGGTCATGCCAGCGAGCATTCTTGCAGAGGACTCAGGCTTGAGGCACTATTATGCCTGTTTCATCATAGCTCACCAGTAAATCAGTCGTCCTCCAGCAGGGCCCCTCGTGGTTTACCTCTGCAGCGTTCCCTCCCCGTACAGTGCAGCAGATGCCAAGTTTCTCCACCCCAAGGGCCCCAGGATCACCTGCTCCTGCGCCGCCGGACTCGCTATGCCGAGTACGCTCCCTTATGTGCTCCGCTTTCCACCTGACAGCCGTAGCCACTCTGGAGTCAGCCGGCTGTCACAACCAGGTCTCGTCACTACTACTCAGTCGTCCGCTATGGCGCAGACGCTGTACTCTGCACCACCGAAGTATCTGGGAAATGCCCTCTGGTCCACTCTCCTTTGCACATTGGGGTCTACAGCGGATCCTAGGATCCCGATCAAGCCTTGAGCCTCCTGGGCGCCGCTTCCACACGATCCAGGGAATCCAAAATGGCGCTCCACCCCTCCGGAGGCTCCAACGCCACTGTTGAGGAGTTTCACCGCGATCTGCAGCTCCCCGAGCCTCAGTATACTTGAGCTCAGATTCTGGCCGCCGATGTTTCAGTTTCAAGGATAGGATTATGTAGGGTTATGTAGAAATACAGGCCGCCACGAGGAGCTCAAGCGAGAGTCGTCCACTCCACCATGCAGCATGGCCATGCCCCCGCTGATGGCGTCACATATTACATCATTCATGACATGGTCAGTGACATCACTGATGACATCTCAAATGACATTACTGATGACATCACTGATGACATCATCCACATGATAATCTGATGAACCTCCTCATACCCTAATATAAACTTTGATACACCCACTCTAAAATACAGACTACCATTTACGAAACCAGACACACCAATACAAGTTACTCCATACCCACTTAGTGATTCCTAGGTCTACATACACATCCACTTATTCACCCATACAGTCACTCATACATTCAGTCACTCATCAATACAGCACTATCATATTCCTAAAGGATGCAGTTCTCTCAAGAAAAACAAGAAGAGCTTTTGGTAAGTCAAAGGAATGGCACAACATGTCCTGATCTGTAGATGGTGAAGGAAAGAAGGTGGAAAGAAGGATATCCTGAGAGAGATGGAAGGGAGAAGGAAGTTTTGGTAAAATAAAAGGGTCAGGAAGAAGAACTACCATGTCCTGAAAGGACTTCAAATATAGAGGGTGCTGTAGCAAAGCGCCAATCTCTCCCTGCTTTCTGGCAGAAGTAATAGCAATGAGGAACAATATATTAAGGGTAGAAACACCAGAGGGACTGAAGAAAGGGGCTCAAAAGGGGCTCTCTGTAAGGAGTTAAGGAGCAGAGGCAAATCTTATGGAGGCAGCCAGGAATGTACAACTGCTCTCTTTAGTTGAAAACTTCTCAGCAAGCAAAAAGCGAAAGGGCCAAGTTGCAGGAAGGAAGGACCCCTAACAGCTTTCACTGCCACCCACTGGTTCCTACAGTAGATACTGAGTTTAATGGCTTAGTGGACTAATGCATCCACTGTAGGAGTCTCTGTTTGATCTCATGGCCATAGGTTCAAATCCTGGCGGTACCACTCAACCTATCATGTTTCTTGGGTTGATGAAATTAGTACCATTGAGCTGGGTAACAGTAAACAGCTTTTATTCAGCGCCAAGATGCCCATGGGCGGACATGCACTTTACAAATACATGTTATGTTACTACTACTTCAAGTAGGTGGTAAACCACTCGCAAACAGAAAGGGGGCCCAGGGGACCTCTTCCCCTTTGTGAGTGTGTGCAAATATATTATTTAAGAGCAGGCACTGTCTGCCCTTAAAAAATTCAACTAAAAAGTTTCATTTTTCTTTTTTGAATTCATCCCATTTTCCTTTAAGGAAAACCGGCAGCATTTAAAAAAAAAAACTGCTTTATTTAAAAAACAGTCCACCATCCCTGGGAGTGCTAACCATTCCCAATGGGGTTGCAAATTACGCTTGCCTCATGAATATTTATGCGGCAAGCAATTTACAACCCCATTGGGAATTGCAAACAGTGTCTGAGACACTGTTGCACATTCACTTTTGCGAATTGCAATTCGCGGGTCGCAATTCGACACAATTTGCGACTTGCAAAAGTGAATGATCGTACATCTGGTCCATGGAGCTTAGTTTATTGAACAAAAAAACACCAAAATTACAAAAATCCAATAAGTATAACGAGAGTTATGATTTTAGTTTTTTTAAATCCATATAACAAAACGTTTTTTATCCATAAATACATTAAAAACATTATTTAAATATATCAATAATGATGCAGAATTGTTAAATAGCACCTATTTGTCAGCAGGGAGTAAAACCTGAAGTCCATTGAGATAAGCAGTATAAACATTTAAGACAGTTTTAAAAAAAGACAAAGGAAACTGTATCCACTGCCAACCATTAGTACAGACTAAACAATTGATTAAACCTTAGGTGCCCGAGCATATACCGAAAAATCAGCGAGTATGTGGAAAATACTAAATCAGCCTGTATTCATTGGTATAACTGACTCACAAGAGAATATCAAATGTCACATAATGAATCAAAACCCCTGTATTAGAGAACATAGAAGTCAGGTATAGTGGGAGTACCTCCTAAAAGATAAGCTAAATTTTGAGATCTTAATCAAAATAATCTGCCCAGACCCTCTCAAACTTCTTAAGTCCCCCAATTCACAACGCATAGGCTTGTTCACTTTTTTTAACTTGCTTCATTTTTCTGAGCCATTCATGTATAGAAGGTAGAAGATCTGATCGCCATCTCTGAAGGAGAAGTGATCTAGCTAGAGCCATAGCAATATATAATAATTTGATAAGTCGTCTGAAAGAAGAAGGTCTGGGTTATAGCCAAGTACTATTAGCCAAGTATTTGACCCTATTGAAATTCCGAATTCAAGGTCCAGATAATAAAAAATGTATTTCCAGAACCTCTGAATCAAGGGGCATTGTAGTATGATGTGTGCCCAATTGGCTAAGGGATGGTTAAGGCAACAAAACCACTGCGCTGATTGATTAGAATAAATTTTATTTTAGAAAAAGTTGCGTTCTATAAAGTAGCCATTTACTTAGAAACAACATCCGTCGCCAATTGGCTCCCCTTAATGTGCAGAAATTGAGTTTGTTAACTGCCGACCACATACTCGCTGTAATTTCCATCTCCTCATGTTTGGCCTATTTCGTTAAGGCCTTCCCCTCCAGATCGATACCCTTGATAGAGGCTACACGCTTTTTCCATTCCCCAGATTTCTTAAATGCTATATCTTCTAATAGATCATATACTAAACATTTCTGTTCCATGATCTGGACCAAATCAAGTTTACTCAGGAACTTGCAAAAAATATTATAAGACCTAAGGAGAAGGAAGTCGTTTGTGATTAGATGAGACATTTCGGCTATGTTCAGCCATCTATCGTTCCTTAAAAAATCTGAGATTTTCCGGGATCCAGCCATGGGCCATGGCCCATTTTTGTATAATTACTGATGATTTTCTAATCCCAGATAATAAAATAGGGCCAGATAATGGAGTTGAAGAGTTAATTGCGGGGATAGAGTATCTTCTATAAAAAGCCTGGGGTTTATGAAAAAAACATCGTACTAATTTAGGAGATTTAACAATTGTTAATGGGCAGTGGATCTGATTTTCTTTACAAATTAAATTCATAAAATAGTTAATAAAAAGATCCGATTGTAGTTCTGGTTTAAATCTGGACATATATTGTGCAAAATAATAATCCCTCAAATTTGGGAGAGCTAATCCTCCATTTTCTAGCTCCTCATATAAAGTGCTAAGTGCAATTCGGGGGACCTTCTTTGCCCAGAGAAAAGATGTAAACATAGACTCTATTTTGGTAAAAAAAAAGGAGCTCATTAAAACACATGGAATCGCCGAGAAGAGAAAATTAAACAGCGGGAGTGCAGACATTTTAATCAATGCAGCCCTACCCAAAATGGTTAATGGAATAGAGTGCCATCGAAAGAATAAATCCTGGAATTTTCGTATAAGTGGGGCGAAATTCAAGTCATATAAATCAGAAATTTGCGCCGAAAAATAAACCCCAAGGTATCTTTTCGGTTTTGTATTTATACAAGAGAGAATATCGAGATGTAAAATGATAGATGCTCCACCACACTGTATAATTTCTGTCTTTTTTAAATTTATTTTATATCCGCCGAACGACTCAAATTGCTCAAAGATCTCAAAAGTTTTAGCTTGGACCTCCTTCTCAGGCTTTATGATGAGCATGATATCGTCGGCGTACAATTTCAATTTTGCCATAGTTGGTAGTGGAGGGCAGATATCTGTACTATTCCTAATGACAATCGCCAATGGCTCGATAAAAAAGACAAATAGTACCGGGGACAATAGGCATCCTTGTCTTGTCCCCCGTTTAACCTTAAACTGGCCAACCTCGGAAGCATTAATGATTATGTTGGCCTCTGCATTCAAGTATAGTTTCTGAACCAGCTCCGTAACTTTGGGAGGTATGCCAAAATTTTCCAGAATACAAAATAAAGTCTCCCAGACAACTAGGTTAAATGCTTTTTCGGCATCTAGCAGGAGGACTAGAGCTGGTATCTTCCGAGACTCAAAATAGTCCAGTGATTCGGCCAAATAGTGAGTATTAGTACCGAGCTATAAAAGATAATCTGAAATGGTGTTTGAAAAGAATTAAAAAAATTCTGTCGGGAGGTCGTCAGGGCCACAAGCTTTGTCATTCGGAAGATTTTTTATAACACCCTCGAGCTCATCTTTTGTAAAAGGACTCTCCATGCTCATTTTCTAAACATCTGAAAGTACAGGCAATTCATTTCTCTGGAAAAATCTTCTCAAGGATGTCATGTCAATGGTCTGTTGTTAGCTGTATATGCTCCAATAATGTTGTAACATTATATCCCCTATTATTACCTGGTCGTCAGTGCGAGAAGCAGTTATAGGACATTTCAATGTAGTTATCTGGTTAGTTACAGCCTGCTCCCTTGCCTGCCACACGAGGAACCTCTCGGTATAATTACTCTCTTCGTAGATTTTTTGCCTATGGTGCTGATAATATTTTTCACTAAGATCCCGTTTAGCCTGATCAAACTGCCGTTGATTGAAAACTGAGGGACTGCTGAGAAATGTGTCAAAAGACCTTTGCACTTTCTGCTCTAAGAATCGCTTTTCTTCCTTAGCTTTCCTAAGATTATCGGCATCCTTTCCGATGGCTAGTCTCCTTATAAAAGCCTTAAACGAGCCCCAGACCACATGCGGAGGTGCAGAACCGTCATTTTGCTCAAAAAATTCTTTAATCTCAGTTTTAATAGTTAGCACCCTGTTCTCCTCTGATAGATATTGCCAATTTAGCATCCATCTTTTAGGGGTCATAGTGTATTTACCTAACTCTAACTCATGAATCACCATCGCAGGATCCGAGAATCCATTCTGAAGGATTCTCTGCTGGCTAAAAATAAGTCTCCTAGAAATGAGAAAAAAGTTGATGCGTGACGAAATACGAAATCTGCCTGATGAACAAGTATAGGCAATCTTGGTTGCGAATACTGTCCCCCAGGGATCCAATATGTCCGGGGTCAAACCATAGTTTTGTACAACTCTCAAAGTTTTAGGTTTCAGCTGTTTTTTGGACGAAGCTGAGGAGTCAAGTTTAGGATTCAATAGAAAATTGAACCCCCCTCCCCCTAAAATCAATTCGCCGGGTACTTGGATTAAAGATTGAAAAAATTCCTCATACGTCATTGAATTATCCTCAACTGGGGCATATACACTGGCAAAAGTTACCAATCTGCTCCCTAGGTTACAGGTGGCCCAACACCACCTTCCACTCTGATAATTTCAAAATTAACAACTTCAGCCTGAAGTGTTTTTACTTAGGAAAATCGCCGTACCCAATGGGATGCCAAAGATGAGGAGAATCCCCTGTTAGCGGCCTAAGACCTAAACATCGCAAAGTCTGGCAGTTTCCCAGCAGGTATATGGGTCTCTTGTATTTTTTTTTTATTGAGGCCATTAACGTTAAAAGAAACTACTTTCAGAATTTCCTTTTTAGCCATTAGCATGCAAGCTGACTACATACATAGAAATGTACTGAGAAGCTGCAACAATGGTAAGTGGCCCCATCTGAAATCTAGCAAAATGTGAGTCTATTAATTTAAAATGGATGTTTGTGTGTATGAATTTCCACCCCTGTGAACTCACCCAAACCCCCTCAACCACCATGAGCAGACCGCGGTCCCTGCTCACATCTGCCAAGATTTGCCCCCCCATTGACTGGCACTATGACTTGGTGCCTAGTTCAACCGGCCTCCCTACCCCCCCTTCCTTCAAAAAAAGAAAGAAAAATGAAGAACACAAAAAAGAAACTATCTAAAAATACCTACAAATCTGTACTAGCAGCTGGAGAAAGCAGCAAGAAAAAGGGTTGATAATACATAATTAATTACCTTTGTTCTCTCATTACATCGATACTTTAACATTATATTGACATGTTAAAGTCTGCAGGTCATCGAAGTTTATCCCACAAGATTTGTTGCAGTCATTCCAGCGCTTCGGGGACGTTACAAACCGAGTTACCTGCCCCCACCACCCTCCTTAAAAAGAAGAAGACAACCAACATGAGCCAAGAAAAGAAAAAAAAAAAGAAGAAGAACCAATAGACAATAGATGACAAATTGCCTAAGAAAATATGCTAGAGAGAGGACAAGAAGCAAGATAAAAAGACCCAAACAAGTAATCGAAAACATTTTGGAAACCTATTGAGAACATTTTTAAAGCATTTATAGACTCATGCAATTAAGTTTATGTCATATCTTGATATTGAGGAGTCTAAAGGTCCTTAAGATTTCCCCGTTGAGATTTGTTGCAATAATTCCTGTGCTTCCGGGACATTACACAATACTTGAAATCTACATTTAACTAGAACTTTTAACTTGTTCTGCTGGGCAATCATTGCTTGTGACCCCTGTTCCTTGAATAAATGTAGCATTTTAACAAACTCTTTCTGCCCTTTGGCTGCGGAACCCGACATGTCCGAAAAAATGCAGCAGAGTGGAACCTCTGTTGAGGTAAACTGTCACTGTTTAATAGCCTTAGATTAGATTTGTTCCTTGACCCTGTAATCCCCAAAGTTGACCAACATAGTCCGTGGGAACTTTAGCATTGGGAGGGAGATAGGCTGGCACCCGATGTGCTCACATAAGAGTAAGATCACCATTAAACTCTGGGAGGACGTTCTTTTTAATAAACAAATCTACCCACTGTAGAGGCTGCTGTCCCTCAAGGTCTTCCGGGATACCCAGAATGCAGAGATTGGAGTGTCTAGAGTGGTTCTCTAATTCCTCAAGTTTATACTCCAGTGCTGCTCTCTGGCTCTGGAAGGCGACAACTTTATAGTTCATAGTTGAAACTTGGTCCTCCAACTGCGAGATCCTAGTTTCTGCTTCAAGGAGTCTTGCCGGCACCTGAGCCATGTTTTCTTCAATTTTAGTTAAGCGAGCATGGCTTACGGCAGATTAGGAGGCTTTCAGTTCTCGAATCTCGTCCAGAATCAGATTGAGGAGACTGCTGGCGTCCCATTGCATGGAAAAGGATCTGTTTTCCTGGGAGGGGTCTTGAGCTGATTCTAGACTGCCTTCAGACTGCAAAGCCTGTGGGTCAGAGGGCATAGACTCTGCTGGGATAGTCAGGACCCCAAGAGCAGATAGGTCAGATGAAGAGCCCCCCCTAAAAAAGGCATAGACTCTACTGGTATAGGCCGGGCGGCGTCCACAGAAGAAGGATTATCTGATGAAGAGCCCCCCGAGCAGAAGGCGCCCGCAGAGAAGGGGATGGCGGAGAAGAGTGGCTGTCATCTAAAGGATCTCTCAGACTCCTATTTTTAGCCAGATCCATGAAGTTGTCCATGGGGTTGTCAATTGGAGGGGGCTCATTCCCTACCACCTCCTGTTCCGCAGAAGATAAGCCGGGCTAAGCTTTAAAAAATAAAGGATACTTTTTGAGAGCCTTGGCTACTCCGTCGGAGTCGATCAGCGTCAGTGTCTTTAATTTGATCAAATCTGATGACATGGAGGTGCCTGCCCTAGGAGAGGTGACAGAGCAAGAGCTAGCACTTGAATCAAGGTCCACAGAAGGCCCTCCAGGATGATTTTGATTAACAGCCTCAGAGCTTGCCATTTCAGCGGTTTCGGTATTCAAGTCAAGGTCTTTCCTAAGTACCACCGCACGGTTTGCCCAAGCAGCAGCCTGGCCAACTCGTTTTTTCACCCTCTGACCCAAGCTTGGGGAGTCAGAGTAGGCTGTTACAGTAGCTTTCGCTCCTTAAGTAAAATTTCGCATAATGTAGTTGTTACGTTGATCCCTAAACAAGACAGACACGGCAGCCAAAGTTATTATCTGGGAGCCCACCAGCGACCCTCAACCAAGTAGCGTAGGGGACTTCCATGCACTGGTGGATAAGGATAATACATGCACTTACTCCCTCTTGGAGAGAAACCTGGTGGTCCCAGTGGTAAATAGTCCAAAAGTAGAAATTCCAGCTCCCAGGAGCAGAAACGCCGGCACCTCTCTCGGAGAGACACCTGGTGGTCCCAAGTGGCGTAATGAAGAGAAATAGCAAAAAGAAAGCTGTAAATCCAAGGGGCACAGGCGCCTGCACCATGCCGCACCGCAGGGAGTACCCAGGTTCTTGGAACTTAGAGATTAGACAAAAAACGCTCAGGGAAATGTAGAGTCAGACAGATGTCAGCATATTTAAAGCCCATTCTAGTCCGTTCTGGTCTGTTATGGGTGTGTAGACAGAAATGGGCATTTTGAAGTTAAATTCAAACAGGGCTGCTCAGGGCTACTCAGGGCTGCTCAGACGAGCATACAGGCAAGCCGGTACTCACGCTGCCCTGTCCGGCTCCCATGTAGCTCCAGTTCCTCGGTTCAAGTTACCCGGTCTCACTCTGGTGTGTTCGCGTATTCGTGGAGCTCAGCTTAGTGTTTCCAAGCGGCAGAGCTGCAAATCTCACCCTGAAACCCCAATCTCTGATCCATACTACATCATCTTCTATACTAAAAGAAGAGCTCAATGGAGAAAAGCCTTTCTCTCTCTCTTTAAGGTCGCTAACATGAGGAAAACAGCACACGGATTCACGCTAGCTATCTCCCATCCCTATTCTATAATGTAGCAGCCAATATCACTATCTATCATAATGGAATCATCCTCATGCAATCATCTGACCACAACTTAAATCTGCTAGATCACATCTTTCCGCTCATCAAGAAAAGAGTTATAAGAACACACCCTTCCTCACCAGTCAATCACAGCAAAATTATCAACTCCCAACCTGATCCCCAATTAAGTCAGCCAACTATCTCCGTCTGCACTTACAACAACTATAGACCTAACCGACACCCTAGCTAACAACACATCCCACCCTAAAACCGTCTCGCACCTTAACACCACCAATTCACTCACCATCCCCCCTCACCCCACACTACCACCCCAACATCCCCCCTGCTCCATTACTCCCAGCACCCCATTCACACCCCTTAGCCATCAACCATCCTCTTAGCGCCATTCATCTCCCCTATTCCTACTCCTCCCCCAACATCAACACTAATCATTCGGCTCTAACCTCACATATAATCACCACCTCCCATCAGCCTGACATCCCTGCTGCCCCTCTATCCTCACCTACACCACTACAGTACATGATATAGCCGACTTTCAGACCCCTCCCCATCCAGCTTCGTCACTCCCCACCTCCTTAGACATACATACAGAAAGAGCCAACTCAATGATCCCGTCCACGACTCCCCCTTAAATGGTACAAAAGGCGCAACTACTCCTCCTGCACCCACAGTCCATCCATCTAACACGGCCACTCTCACTCCAGACCCCAGACTAGATGGGGTATTATCAGCCCTTCAGCAAGTCAAAGCTGACATCCAAACCCTACACGAACTGATTATACAGCAACCCATGTTCACACGCACTAAACAGGAATACAGATCATTCCCACACATCAAAAACTCTAATCACATCCAACATCTACTCGTTAGCTCCCAAGATCTTGTGTCCCAACGATGGAGCACAGTGCCCTTCCCCAATGCCTTATCCCGCCCAATCAGGATGAAAAACCCGTTATCAGCTAATAAATTAGGGGACCTAATTCACTCTTATGAGCCATCTCACCTCCCACATAATGCTGGGCACCCAGGTAACCTTCATACAGATTCCCGAATCCAGTCTATCCCAATCAACACACAGACCCACTAGATATAACCCAGAGGCATAGTTCAAAATAACCTCACGAGAATACCCCTCACAATCGAACCCACCATAGTATTCAACAAGACGCAGCTAAAATGTATTCTCCTAAACTGCAGGTCCGCATCTAGACATGCAGCCAATATAGCTGATTTGCTACTCACTAACGTACCAGACATTCTAATCCTGATGGAAACATGGCTAAATGAAGCATCTACTCCCATCATGGACATTCTGCTACCCCCTAACTATGACATCACCAGACTAGACAGAACTGATAGGCCAGGCAGTGGGATAGCATGCATACATCAGAGCAATCTTACAGTGACCAACTCCAATGCCCCCGCAGTACCCTCCTGTAAATACCTCAGCTTAAACATCGCTAGTAATAACAAACAAATATGTACCCTAGACACATTCTACCAACCTCCTGGAGATAACCTCACATTCATAGAACACCTCATGGATATTGTAGCGACAAATAAAGGCCAACAAAATAAGCTAATTTTCCTGAGGGACTTCAACCTTCACTGGGATGACCAGAACGACCCTGGGGTAAACAGCCTCAAAGCTTTCCTCTCAGACCTTAATCTTAACCAAATATGTAACAGCCCTAAACACGACAAAGGCGCAACCCTCGACCTAGTAATTTCGAAAGCGGACTCCACACAGCCTGACTCGATCCTCCCCTGCGATTGGTCTGACCATCACGTCATTACATTCCAAGTCATGGAATCAGTTAACCGACTTTCAACACTACCCCTGAGAACAAAGACCTGGAAGAGAAATCTGAAAAACGCCAGCTTCGACCTTCTAGCATCCTCTAATTCAAACTTACTATGTCCCCCGGAAGACCTAGCCGATGGTCAAGGGCTGACCAATCATTACACTCCATGAACAACCTACGAGACAAAATAGCCCCTCTACAATTGAAAAGAACTACCACAAAAGACTCAAAACCTTGGTATGATGGCAGGCTAAATGAGGACAGACGTTCACTTAGAGTAATTGAACGACGTTGGAGATCCGCACCCTCAGCGGACCACCTCTACTAAGAACCACCAGAAACTCCTACTTTAGAAAGATCAGAAGATCAAAAAACGATTTCTTCAGTATTCAACTAGACCAAGCCAAGAACCGTCCCAAAAAACTATTCGATCTAATCAAAGCCCAAACCAAGAGCGCACCCATTCACCCCAAGGCTATCCTGGACACTCTACCCAATTGTAAGGAATTCGCCTCCTTCCTCTCTTCAAAAACAGAATCCATAAAAATAGACCTACTCAAGGATCTCCTATCCCTCTCGGACATGCAAAAGAACTCATCACTGTCCCCGGCAGGTGTCCAAGCTAACTACTCCACAAACTTCAACCTCAAAAACAACACAACTTGGACCCACTTCAATACTTACAGTGAAGATACCATACTAAAGACGCTACACCCTCTGAAACCCTCCAACCACTTCACAGACTCGCTTCCCGCTAACTACTTAAAATACTTCATTCCTCTGTTACTTCCTCTCTGGACCAAGATTGTAAATACATCCCTCCTTCAAGGAACCATTCCAGACATCCTGAAAACAGGTCAGGTATCCCCTATCCTAAAGAAACCAACAGCTGAGACATCGGATTTAAATAACTATCGTCCGATATCCAACATACCTATGCTAGAGAAGCTCTTAGAAAAATGTGTTCACATGCAGCTGATCAGCCACATCGAACAATTCAACCTGCTTAACCAATCAGCCATGACACACATAATTGACGACGCTCTAAAAATCCTGGACCAAAACTAAGCCTGTTTACTATTCTTACTTGAACTGTCATCAACATTTGACACCGTAAAACACGGCAACTTGCTAGAGCTCCTGAAACACAGAATGAAATTATCTGGAGCTGTATTTAACTGGTTTACCTCCTTCCTCTAAAACAGATCTCAAAGGTTCAAGGTCAATCAATCCTTGTCCAATCCCATGCCTGTCAAGTTAGGAGTTCCACAAGGCTCCTCCCTCTCACCCACTCTTTTCAACCTTTACATGGAACCACTTACCGAACTTCTCAGTCTCTCCAAGATTTACTTCCATATGACTGCAGACAACACCCAAATCTACAGCAAGATCCACTCACTTGAAGACATCAAATCTCTCAAAGCAACACTACAAAAAACCCAAATATGGCTGGCCGAAAACCATCTGAAACTAAACTCCCTCAAAACGGAGTTCCTCTTAATCGCTCCCCCTAACAAAGCATCCACTGTCCTGGACTGGATGAAGCACCTAACAGCTCTCAATGGACAACCTCTCATTGTCGAATCAGCAAAATCGCTAGGTGTGACTCTGGATAGTAACCTAAAGATGCAGAAACATATCAGCGCTTCCACTAAAGGAGCGAACTTCCACATGAAGACCCTGCGAAAACTGAAACCCTTCCTGCCAGCTTACGACTTCAAACAAGCAGTTCAAGCCATAGTTATCCCAAGAGTGGATTATGGGGCTGTAACCTTATGCGGCCTCCCAAGGTCGTCGACAGCCCCGCTAAGAGCCGCTATCAACTCAGCTGTGAGACTCATCACTGACTCAAAGAGAAACTCTCTCATCTCTCCAGACCTTAGAGCCCTCAACTGGCTACCGTTTGAAGCGAGAATTCATCTGAAAATCGCATGCATGATGCACAAGGCCTTACACCACAACTCTCCAAACTACCTAGCTCAGAAACCTGGTGCTCTCTGCTGGTAATAGCCTCCAGGAGTGCCAAGACTCTTCTACTGAAACCACACTGTTTTGCCAACAAAAAAACCTACAACCGATCCTTCTGTGGAATGGCTCCCAGGATCTGGAATGCTTTGCCCATAGAAATAAGACTGAATCCTTCCACTGCCTCCTTCAAAAAAGAATGGAAAGCAATTCTCACGGCTAAACTCACGTGAACTTATTGACTCTTTACTGTATTTTAACTACCAGTCTGTTTTATTGAGCTTAGTATTTTAATCGCTAGTTCTATATCTATTTGAGTATCGTACATCTGAATCACCTATAACTGTGTTTCTTCTATGTCTATTCTTGTGTCCTACATCTATCATGTACAGCGCTCTGATACCCGCAAGGGTCTTGTTCGCGCTATATAAAACCTTCAAATCAAATAAAATAAGGGTGTGTGGTTACGGCGGACTAGCCGGTAACCTGCATCCCGCCAACCTCCAGGATCGCACAAAACCAGAGTTATGAATTTTGAAAGAAAAAACTGAAATGTAGTGTTTAAAAGCATGAAGCTCCAAACCGGCCTATCTGGTTATGGAAAAAAGGCCAAATCCAAATGTTTAGTCCGACCACTATGGTTGGATACAGGGACTATTCTTATCCTGCTGGAAAGTACCTTGTTTGCGTCATCAACGTAGATCCGATGTGTGGAGCAGAGCAGGCGATGCACTATCACAATCCATTGGATGTAGGCAATGCATCAGTTCTGAGCCACGCAAAGTCAGAGATCTGTCAAAGCTGTAGGTGATGAGGCACACCGACGGTGAAGCGCTGTACTGGATCCTGGCAGCAGCTACAATGAGTCATCGCCGGAGGAGATGCACCAGTTCAGAGTACCACATCGACAGTGATGCATCTATTCTGGCAGTTGTAGCCCTTTATACTCACTTCTAAGGGTCCAGGACTAGACTGGCATTACTTGGCAAGGCAAGACTCACAGATGGCAGAGTCCAGGTGCTGTAGGTAGATGGGTTGGAATTATTTGATGTCCAGGGTCTACCTTAGAGATGTCTTATATGTATAGCTTTAGGCCTGGCAAGAGGGTTAACTTGCCATATTGACTTGGCAGTTTAACCCCTTCAGTGCCCGCCCCTTTCCCCGCCCAGTGCCGGCCATTGCATTAGCGGGCGGGGTCTATGACGAGCTGGACTCGTCATGGGCACAGCGCCACCGCGGCCCATGACGAGTCCAGCTCGTCATGGGCACTGAAGGGGTTAAAACTAAACACTCTGTAATGGCAGTCCTGAGACTTGTTTAAAGAGCACAATCTGTGCTGCAGAACCTGGGAACCTGTAATGCACTTTAATAGGTACCTATAAGTAAAATAAATATGCCAATTTTGGATAAGCCAATGTTACCATGTTTAAAGCAGAGAGCATACGCACTTTAGCACTAGTTAGCAGTTGTAAGGTGCCCACAGTCCTAAAGCCAACACAAATGAATTCAGAAAAAAGGGAGGAAGAAGGCAAAAGGTTTGGGGATGACTCTTCAGAAATGGCCATTTCCAACAGCCTCTTTACTAGCTGAGATAACATTTTCAAAACCTTGTTTAAAAGGAAATCTTCTGCCTCTAGAAGGAGGTTTCTAAGAGAGCTTTTTGAGAGTTACATACTCTCCTGGACGGAATCCATATGTGGCATTGTTCTGATATAATGGGACCAGAAATTGCAGCAACTGCCAATAAGGAGTCAAAAGTAATGTCGGAGAGAAACCTCGGATTGATGTCTTTTCCCTGCTGCAGTCCCTCTGATAAAGCATGAAAGTAATGAAGGAGGGACTGCACAGTGTAGGTAGAATAGGCTCCTGCCCTGACGGCAAAGTTTGATGCTGAGTAGGCTCTCTCAGCTGCATTATTCACCTTTATATCTACCTGGTCAGATTATATTACTCACATGATGGCATTGGTTGGCGTAGAAGATAAGGTTGCCGAGGCGCTATTGCTTTTGATGGAGGCCGGCCACCTCAATGTCCTTGCTAATGGGGCTCAGCTGCGCAGCAAGCGTTCAGCCTGAAAAGCGGCTAACAGGGTGGTGGCCACGGTGCTGCCTTGTGGATCCCTGTGCTGGCCCCAGGCTCCAGTAGTTCATGTAGGGAGGAGAGACCGCTACCGTACTTGGTGAGCAGCCCCGGGAAGGGGGCGGGTAAGAGACGGGCAGGTAATGAGAGGGGACATCTGGTGGACGCTTCTCCAAGTGTATTCTTTGTCCAGGGGGCAAAGGAACAACATGTGGTAAGACGAGAGGGCTCGACATGCTCTAGCCAGTTCTCTAGGTTTCAGAATATGGGCGAGGCTGCCATCGATGCTCAAGCAGCCTCATGAAGACAGAGGGCAGGGTCTCTGAAGAGCGGCAATTATGGCTGTCTGGGCTGTCCTATGCTTTCAGGGCTTGGGGGTGGGAAGTTTGGAGTAAACATCAGGGAAATGCGGAGAAGCTCTATAGACTGTAGAAGCTGGAGAAAGTAGATTTTAGGGGAGTTTATAGTGAATTGATGTCAGTGGAGGTTGAAACAGTACAATGGGAGCAGGAAGAAGGGTTAGACACACCGCAGGGCAGAGTCCTGAATGCGAATGACTAGACCAATGAGACATGGCTGGATCAGGTGCCCCATGAGAGTCAGGGCAGCCTGGGGTGGGGCTTAGAAGGAAGGGGCAATTGTTGGCCCCCGGGGCCCCCAGAGGGAGGCAGGGGGTGAATTTGTGGCCTAGAAGCTGACCGCGCCTCTTTTTGGCAGCAGCTAGCCTGGAATAAAGTGATGGGGAGGAGGAAGGGCAGAAAGGGTGTTTGCATGGGACGGCCAGGTCCAGATTCAAAAGAGCATCCAGTGTCCTGGGAGTCAAGCAATGCCCCAGGGTGGGGGGCTCTGAGAAGGGTGCAAAGGAGATTGAGCTGGAGCGGTGGTCAGGTGAGGTATTTGAGCTTGGGGATTTGTTTACTAGCACACTGGACCATGTTTCTATTTTCCAGGTTGACAAGTTCACTGGGGGGCCAGACTTGGGAGAGCCACATGTGGCTCAATGGCACCGAGGTGAAGAGGCAGCACAGCCCATGGGGCTAGCTGGAATCCATCGGAGGACGGCAAGATCACAGCCACAAGAAGGTCTGGTGTGATCACAGCGGTGCAACTGGAGGAAGGACTGGGGGCATCCTCCGCCAGGACCGAGCAAAGGACTATGCCTCTTGCATTGTTTGAAAGATCAGGGCCAAGTTACGACCACCCCAGGTAAGTTGACATGTAAACATATGTTGCATGGATAATAAACTCTTCCAAGGTGGTTAGACAGTGGGTTGCTCAAAGAATTAGGGGCACAGACTGAGCGAATGCTAAATTATGATGAGGGAAGTTTGGAGGAAAGGGAACTGATGGATGATGATAAGGGTCGGGTAGAAGTACAAAACTAAAGCATGAATGTGTGGTGGAAGGGTCTTCTAAGCCATCTGCACCTAGTTTGTGTCAGGATTCAAGGGCCCAGCAGCACACAGGGGGTCATGATGGGACCTGGCAGCAACAGTCAATGGTGAAGAGGCAGGCCCCGAGTGGAGCGGGCACCAACCTTTGCGCCAGGTAAGGTATCAAAGTATGGGCCTCACACGCCCCGCATTCTTGCTATCGGAGTTGCAGCTAGTGAGCTTCAGGAAATGAGGAGACCTGCAGAAGATTGGTGTCAGTTGGGGTCGAGACTTAGGAGCCTCAAGCAAGTGGAGAGGCCTGCCAAAAGATGATGCCCATTGGGATTGAGGCTAGGGAGCCTTAAGCAAGTGGAGCAGCCCACCAAAAGATGTTGTCCATTGGGATCAAGGCTACAGAGCCTCAAGACACAGGGGAGGCCCATTTAAGGAAAGGAAGGTATGTGTAGAACACTGACGTGGGCACTGAGGACACCATGGTGTGCACAGACAATGCCACAACAAAGCAGGGGGAAAGGAAACAATGGGTCAAAGAACAAGGGAAGGGGATTATAGACCAGGTGAGCACAGCTGTTAGGGTGACTGACACAGGAGTAGGTACAGGATCTGGGGGAACAAACAAGTGACCCAAAAGGGGTTGGGAGTGACAAGCTGGAGAGCAAAGAGGCAAAGTTCAAGAAGTTTCTCTACATGGGAAAGGCCTAGCAATTGGGGACCCACCTTATGTAGCCCACCAAAGAGAGGATTTGGAAGAGTGTGTATGTTCAAATTATGAAATTTATCCATAGGGAATTGAGGTGCAAAGAAGTGTCTATGGAGGAAAAATTAGAGCTATTAAAACGGCTGAGGGTGCTGGTGACAATATAAAACTGGACTGCAGCATTCCTCATTTATGCGAGTATTTACTGTGAAAAGTGCCTAGAGAAGTTGGTGCATTCTGTAACTACATGGATGTAAGAAAAGCACAGTTAAATTACAGGGGCTATGATTGGGTCCAGTACGAGGAATTCCGGGCTCATGTGCCAGTGGAACTGGATGCACAATGGGGAGAACAGGACACTGATTTATGGCAACATATTATGGGCCTGGCTAAATTTGGCAAAAAGATTTTTACAGCTAGTGGTTTGCCCATTATTTACAATCCCTTTCAGGTGTGCCCCACCTGGGGAGGTGTGGGGGTTCAAGCAAAGATCAGAGTAGCCAAGGCGGGCCTTTTTGAACTATAATAAAGGACTATGTAAGAGGGAGCTTTGTAAGTTCCGACAGGAGTGCTCGAATGATCAGGCAGACACCCATTGTTGACCTGCTTTGTAGCAAGTGGAGCCGGGTATGCAACTAGCTACGGACAGCAACATGAGTCACTCGGTGGACAGCAAGAAGTCCTGCATGGTCAGGCCTTAGGTTTCAGGTCCAGTAGGGGCGGGCAGGGATCTGAAGGGAAGGGCTCATAGGCCCAATTATTTGGACAAACTTGCGTTTTGGGCTCTCACAGTACGACAGGGTGGATAACACCAGGTAATTGCTAGTAGGCTTTACGGACTGTTTTTGACTTGGTTATGACAGCCCGAAGGTGTGCTGCTGGGAAGCTAATTTGAAGGCAGCCAGTGCACATGCCCAAGTGGTGAGGGAGAAACTACACAAGGAGATCCAGGATAGAATGGCGAGTCCCTCCGAGGACTGGCCTATGGAGCACCTCATGGTGTCTCCCATTGGAACAGTACCTAAGAAGGACTGTGAAGTCAAAAATAATTCCCTTTGTAACGAGTGGACATTCAACAGCTATCCACACAGACACCCAAAAAGCAAGCACACAGAACCCCAATCCTGAATGAGCTAAATGCTACAAGGTAAACTGAATAGTTATGTCAGAAACTTTTTAATAAAAATAATCAATATATCAAATGTCATTACAGACTTTCAAAAGTTTAAAATCCATTTGATAAAAAGGGCTGGACGCAAATTTTCTTTAAAACTGCATAAGATTGCACAAAATCAATAATTTAGAAGAGAGAAAACATACAAGACAATTACGTCTGTCATTGATTTGAGCTAGTTTGTAGGATTCAATCAAAACAATACCTGATAACGAACAATTCATTTTCTAATGTGTTCCTTTGTTCCTCAAAGATGGCACAACATGTGCATTAATACATTTTGGTGGATGATGTAATTTGTGGCCACCTTCTTCAAGACAAAAAAGATATATTTCCCTTATATAAGTGTCAATAAGATAAAAGTCTAATAAAGACAACCGTCTTTCTAATGCCTCTGGTTCAGAACAGGTGCAGACCTACCATCAACAGATATGTTTCACAGGTAGTAAAATATATCTAGAACCTCTTACTAAGGTGGAGTTCTTAGTTTGTTTAAATCTCAATTAAAAATTATGCTTACAAAAGCTGTCTGATTGTCTTGTTTGTTGTGCAGGGCTTGCACAATTTGCCTCCTCTTCTACATATGATGCGGGTAAGGTTGAGCTTCATCAGAATAAGGCATGAACAAATGTGTAAGCTAATAAGCTTTCTGTGGACGGCTAAGCTTGTCTCTCATGGCTCTGCCCTTACCCGCACCTTCATATCGGGTTGTCTACAGATATTAAGGAGGATCTGCGAATGTGGAGGGCCTGCTTACAGTCATTTAACAGTATCCTACAGGCAGGCTTGACGGATTTGCAGTGGGATGCCCAACTCTTCTCATACTCTGCAGGAGGTTGCGGCTTTAGCCTGTATTGGCAGGATCACTGGTGCACAGAAAAGTGGCCAGAAAATTGGAAAGAAGGTGTGCATAGTTTTGCCTTTCTAGAACCTTTTCCCTTAGTGGTAGCAGTGGTGTTTTGGGGGTAACAGCTGGCTCAAAGAGTTCTGTTTCTCGTCTACAACATGTCAGTCGTGCATGCAGCTGAGTATTTTCGTATTGCACTGATTGAGACATGAAATTGCGTTTAGAGCTAGACACGTTCCAGGAGTGGACAATGACATTAGGAATGCTTTGTCTCGTTCACAGTGGGAGAGGGTCCATGGGCTGGCCACAGATGCAGACCAGATGAAGACATGGATGCCACAAGAACTCTGGTTACTAGGAGAGAGAGGATTCTCCATTTGGTAGCTGAGTCTTTAGCTATTTCTACGAGGAGGGCATATCCGCTGGCATGGTCTGAATTCTAAGAAGGGAGGGCCACAAGGAGGTCACGGGAATGGGAGAGGGTTGAGGACATG
This sequence comes from Triturus cristatus, assembly GCF_964204655.1. Taxonomy (NCBI): domain Eukaryota; kingdom Metazoa; phylum Chordata; class Amphibia; order Caudata; family Salamandridae; genus Triturus; species Triturus cristatus. The sequence continues at coordinate 798,804,648 of NC_140592.1, forward strand.
GTTCAATTCATACTCTATCTCATAGAGAGGGGCCAGCCAAAAGTAACAATTTCGGTAAAGTGTTGGGCATTGCATTTCCGGGCAAGCTTCTATGAGGCAATGCCCTTTCAGCTGGAGAATCGGGAGCAAGGATTATGCAATGTTGGGTGAGGGGAGTGGGGCATGGGGCACACATATGGAGGCCCCTGTCCCTGGATGTCTTGACTGAGATCAATAAGTCCCTTAGGACAGTGTGCTCAGGGAATAGGGGGATAGTTCTATTTTCAACCCTCATGTCCTGGATGTTTTTTAAGGCCTTCTGGGTATCGGAGCTATTGGGAGGGTGGGCTGAGTGGGGTTTTCTGTGGGAGGAAGTGTACTGCGGGGAAGAAGCTTTGCATGTTTGACTGTTCAAGTCAAAGACCAACAAAAGGAAGGAGGGGCGAAGTGTGCTCCTGAGATATTACCCTGCAGCAGGCATTTGCACGGGATGTCAGGCTAAGTCTCTGCAGCTTGGAGCAGCCATAGAGGGGAAGGTATTTAAGCACGAAGGTGGTAAGTCTGTGACTTCTTTCCAATTGTTGGCAATTATGTGTGAGGCTCTGAGGTCGATTGGCTTGGCCCTGAGTGGTTTTGGCACCTACTCCTTTAGGATAGGGGCAGCGACAGAAGCGGGCCAACGGGGTACGAGCCAAGGGAGCATTATGGAGTTGGGCACATGGTCATCCAATTGCTTTTGTAGACATATTGGTGGAGGGAAATGGGTGGGAGTAAGTGTGCAGGTTGTCAACTTTGTTTCTATTGCAGGTTGTGTTCCAGGACCCCAGGTGGCAGGGATGACCATCCAGATTGTGGACCACTCTTTCGTGCAGTGGGCTGAGTGGCAAGCTAGAGAGAGCAGCCATGGCGTGAATCTGGAGGTTATCAAGCCTCCCCTCTATATGCTATAACTTGGGTAGGAAAAGGGGGGATGCAGTGGTGGGAGTTCATTCCCTGTCTGAATATGCTTCTGGTGGGTGGAAAAGGGCCAGATTTGCTTCTACTTCATATAGAAGAAAATTACCTGGTACTTTAGAAAGGCTTGGCACTTATCAAGGCCATGAAGGAGAATTTGAAGGCGATACACAGGTTACAGGCCAGCTACCACATAATGTGGACCGAATTCATTTCCAGGAGAGTATGGTGTGGGGCGGTCAAGCCCTCAGCTATAGATAAGGCGTGGAGAAAATTAAACGAAGATATGTGCATGTTCTGCAGGGGCACTGGGATTGGCAGCATAGATCATTCAGATCTCGGTTACTTGTATGTTGAATTTTTGTGAGTAGATGGGGTCCAGCTCTCGTTTATGCGAATGGAGCTATACATACTGCAGGTGCAATTGTATCCGGCTAAAGCACTGGGCATTCAGTGATGTGGGACATTTCCCGTTGGGCACACAGAGTGCTTGGGAGTGGGGGGAGCTGGAAAAAAGAGGGGCTGGGGAACTTCTTCTCTACAGTTTGTCCACCCTCCTTTTTTCTGGGTGGCAGTTGGCTGAGAAGTTGCCATGATGTGCAGAGGCTTATTATTTGCCAGCTGCAGTTCAGGCTGAAAGGGAAAGAGTAGGCAAGTTCATGCCTGGACGACATAGGAAGTTCAAGGTTAGGTAGGAAGTTAAATGAGGTTCAAAGGGTAATTGAAGTAGGAAAAAGAAGGGATTTTAGAGGTCCCAATTACAGTTGATCAGCTATGATGTAAGTATTTTATTGAGGTTTAAGATTGTTATGGTGGAGAGGGGTATAATAGAGGTGAGGGAAAGCTTATTATAGGTGATGAAAGATGTATAGTGAGGTTATAGTTTTGCAAACCAAAGGCCCAGGTTATTTTGAAAGGTGCACCTGTTTCAATAAAGCAGCCTTTTTCACACAATCCTGGTGTCGGTGGTCTGTGCTGCTCCCCTCTTCACCAAAAGGAGAATCGGAACCGCCACCATGATAGAAATATACAGGGCGGCTTCTACATTTTTTATTTGTTTTGCCTTGAAAATTGCTTAGCTGGATGGGTAAGGCTCACCCAATAAATAGGAAAGGCATAACAAACACATCAAGCACACACCTGATAACGAAAGTAGAGCTGCCTCCCAAACACTTCTTATGGGAGGCAGCATACTTGAAATACAATTGAATCAGTAGTCACTTTAGCAGGCTGACTTAAAATAACAGACTAAACAACAGAAAACAAAACATATAATCATATGCATAACTAACTGACTTCTTCATGAGGGATTCTTACCCGACACAGAAGAAAAAAACGAGATGTAACATGGGTTCCGCCTACCTTTACAGGTTATTAGACAGGAACTTCCTGTAATCTTCATATTGAGTGGGGATTTTATTTTTTACTTACATGGGTAAAATCTGTAGGCTGAATATGGAGTCTCTACGAGCAGGACAGTGACGAGGAAGACAGAGGAGGGATAATTTGAATTTGTTTATAGCTGTTCATGGTAGCCAATGAGACCATAGAGAATGTGATGCAGCCAAATGTATTTGTGGGTGTAACAAGAATGGACACTGAAACAAGGGAGTCGGGATTCAGGGCTACTAGTTGAAAAGTCTAAAAGTGAGTGATCTTGTGAAGCTGTAGTAAAATATAGCATACTATCATATTGCAGGAATTTCACACATAAATTTGTCCACATTGCAAAAATGTTACATTAGTGCAACAAGATAAAACAAGTCCATTTGCACCATATTTGCTGCTTGGATAATACAAGAATAGAGCAAATGGTATTTGCTCCAAACTAAATTATTGCACCAACCTAGAACATGGAGCAAACTGTTTTTTGTTTGATTTTAATTGAGTAGAAATCATCAAAACAAGTAACAAATGAGACCAACAATTGCTGGCAAAAGAAAGTCATCAGCTTCACAAGTGCTCTGATTGATAAGACACACATGATATGTGATTTAGACATACAGAGGCATACATTACGGGAGACATTGCAGTAGTATATAAAATTAAATGTAGCATCTGTTACAAGAGAAAACCTGTACATCAGTATATTGTGATAAGATTATTTATGTTTCCCTAATCTAGACCCAAAGTCCCCCACTCATCATTATACTCTCACACTTTAATGTGAGTCATCATGGTGACATAGGAAAGCAGCATGCGTGCATCGCACATAGGGTTAAAAGGGCTTTAGGCCCCTCCCCGTCGCGTGTCTCAGCCCAGACTGCTACAGCTTGAAATGCTTTGGTTTCAGCTGGGCAGTGTCTGGAGTCTTATCTCCACCACACCTGTGTTTTTCACAGGTCTTTAAAAGACCATTTACATCCATTTGTAACTTGTTAATGAAGCTTTGTTAGTTTTGTTTACTGTTCCAGTACTCCCTGGGTTCCCACTCTGCTATTCGCTGTTCCCTACATTTCAATTTTATTTTCACAGCCACAGTAGAGGAATGCATGGATTGAAAAGGCATTTCACAATTAGAGGTGACACCTTTCCAGAAGAAAAATACCATCCATTTGCTGTTGTTCTGCATAGACCTCGCCTTGAAACTAAATAGGGCTGTAAATAAAATGGTGTGTATTCATTTGTAGCATGACTTTTATGTCTTTGTTTTCTTATATTATTCATGGATCATTAATGCAGCCGTAGAACACATTTAAAAGTGCTTTCAATTTGTACTTGCTGTTTGAAGTATGCACAGATAAGTGTTTAAAATACCGGCTTTAGGTGATTTTGCTTATTTTTGTACTGATTCGGACATTAAAATACCTGTGGTGCCGATAGAAATCCGATCAGCTGAAAACTCTAATCAAGAGACTGAAAGTTTATTGCTAGATCAGCATATTATTTATTTCCTCCACCCTCCATCCCTGCTTGTTGCCATACCAGCAATAGTTTAACATATCACACCACTCACACTGCACTCACTCACACTATTCAACATCACTCAGCACTTACATGAGCACACCTCTTCCTCTGCACATATAAAAATTACACAACTCTCATGAATATACACATATTTCTCCGAAAGCACCCACAGACTACCTGCTCTTTCTGTGGTACTAGATACCTACTTAATTCCATCTTCAAAACAACGGGGCTTCTGCAAGAAGGGAGAGTGGACTGAGAATGTGAGATGGCACTAAGAGGGAGACTAGGGCTGAGTCTGTGGGGAATGGTAATGGAAAGAGGATTTGTGACACCTTCAGCCATCAATAGCTTTCCATTCAACACAATGCTTTATTTTGGGACACATAGCTTTTATTTACATTTTAATTGGATTGGATCCTTGGTTGCTGAAGAAGTCAAGCATTTCTTAAGATCAGTAGGATGCTATTATATTACATTTTAGACCATGGATTAGTTTATTTACTATACTGTAGCTGTTTGATCCACATGTAAAACCAATTATAACCCACGTACAGCTATCTTAAGGAAGTGCACTTTTCATTCACATAGTACTTGTAAAAAATATTGACAAAGCAATATATTATTATTTTTTAATAGTGCATAAAGAATGTGTTTTTATTAAGCTTCACTAAAAGGCAAGGCAAAAAAGGGTATTGGCATGTACAAATGCTATTTTGCGAGTCCCACGGACCACTGACTGCCCTTAAAAAAATGAAACTGAAAAGTTTCATTTTTCTTTTTTAAATGCATCCTGTTTTCCTTTAAGGAAAACCGGCTGCATTTGAATTAAAAAAAACTACTTTATTTAAAAAGCAGTGTCAGATATGGTGGTCTGCTGACCCCAGCAGGCTACCACCCCTGGGAGTGCTAGCCATTCGTACATCTGGTCATTGATTCCAAAAAGTCAGAAAAATTTGCAGGGGAGAAGTCTACTCTCCCTTAAATCATCTACAAGGAATCTGTTAAATTGTTTTTTGGTTTAAAAGCACATGAACTTTCTTGTGCATCAGGCACTTTTCATGCAACAATAAAAATATCATGATAACTGGTGATAAACGTTCCTACTAGGCTAGTGAGAGTTCAGAATTTTATCTAATGGCAGTGTTGGCTCATGGTAGACTAAAGTAGCGCAGAGGGTTAATGTGCCTGCTGCAAAGAACGTGTGCCATACACATCACGAACTGAATGTGACTGAACTATGAGTAGCACTATAAAAAATGAAATGTACGTCAGAGAGAGGCTACGAGAGATGAGGTACACAGTTGGAGAGTGGTAATGAAGGATTTCATGGAGAAAGAAATTATGGGTAAAGAGAGCGCCCAAAAAAGACTGAATGGTCACCACCAGTGCTCGTGCAGGCCCTGGCTGGGAGTCTTAGTCCCCCTGAAGGTCTGGTCTAGTTGCACCCCTGGGAAGCAGCAATATATATCTGCCTATCTTTCATCTTTTCATGATATACACTCTATATTTGCCCTGATCTCAATGTGGCTTGCTGCATTATAGAATATGTCTCAGCCAAATCATTATCAGTAGCCATTTCACAAACCCACTCCTTTGTGCTTGGTTCCAAGCAACTTCACCAGTTTGTGCTTACTCTGTGCTGAGACAGTTAGGAGAACGGCAAATGCCACCCGTCAATTTTCCCCAATCCGTCATCAGCAACAGTTCAAGCAAGGGGCATTGTTGGCGGTCACACCCTAAAATATTAGTACATGTAAGAATGACATGCATACAGTAGTTGAGCAGCCCATGCTCCGGGTTACGAAATAGTATATCGCAGCGGGCATGTGCTCCCATTTTCTCAGCCCCAGGAACACTTTGGTATTATAGAAGGGGCCTCAGACACTCTTACAGGTCCATCTGTAATACAGTTGCACCAGTGCAACATGTGTGATGGTGCGGCCTGTGGGAGTGTTCCTTCATTTGCATAAGAGTGTGCCCCATATAAATGAGGGAATCCTTTTCCTTTGTGGCAAGGAAACCATCGGAGGTGGCAGAGACTTCAAGACACAGGGAGGTGGAACACAATCAGTGCATCTTCTCAAAGATGCACTTTCTGAGGTGAACACGGGAGTGAAGGGGACCACCACAGGTATTCCTATGCATGCAGATGCAGTCGCATACTCAGTGCTTAATTTGAGTTGGTGGTTTCCGGTGCTAAGCTGCAGCACTTAATTGCCAACAGCAGGTCTTATGACAGTCTGCCAGTCAGTGGCGCTGTTTGTGTTTTTTTAGAAATGAGCACAACACTTGCTTATTGACTTTAATATACATTAAAATTACTGATACCAGCCACCCAAGCCATTTTTATAGCTTTGGGGACCTTCAGACCTTGGGGTCTGAAGTGCTACTTGAAGGAGTTTGATTTATGTAGGTGTGTTTGTACTGTCACCGGCAGCACTGGCGGGGGGGGGGAATGGGTGGTGGAAGCTGCAGAGGCCTCCTGACAACAGCCCTGGCATTTATTTTCTTACAAATTAAGAACTGCACGTATTGCAACCAAGTGGAGGGTGTGCCTGCGCCATCTTTACCCCTGAGGCAGGGCTGCCGCCAGCAGCCGCTAACAATTGGTCCATCTTTCACTAATGTGCTATTCCCAGTGCAGGATAGGGTTCACTTCTGAACTGGGAACAATGCATTTGCTATGCCACAGCATATATTTAAATTTGCACAGTGGAGCAGTGTGCTGTGCTGTACCTATAAAATGGCAGCAGGATAGTGCCGTGCCAGGTGGGTGAAGACTACAATACGGTGACCATATCTACTTGCCATAAGTTTCCAAAGCAGCCAACGAATAGCCGATTTTATTGTTTCCCCATGCAGCAATCTGATGCGACATTTACTTTCTGTGTTTTCATATCAAATGGAGAAATTATAAGATTTGTACTTTTCAAATGAAAAAGGTTTGAATGTGAGGTAAAATGGATGAGTCCATTTTGTATTACACAGATAGCTAAAATTGGGGAAAAACTAAAAAATCAATCACTATGGTTCGTTTCTTAGAAACTCAATTACGCATTTAAAATAATGTAAGAGCAACACCTCTTGTTATAACTACTTTTTCTCCCATCTTTGCCCTGGTGAAGAAATCCTTTTTGTGATATTGACAGTAGTAAAATCTGTGTGCCGGTTTCGGACTCAGTCACACAACAACAATGTTGCGAATTGATTTTACCTGTTTTACATCACATCAAACTTTTACTGATACTGCCAGCGTCTCAAAATCTACACCTCCATAAATGTTGCCTATTTATTAATATATTTCACTAAATGAATGTTGGCTTGGCACTCAAATATTAGGCATTATTATTAATAAAATCATTTTTGGCTCATTTTATTACACTTAGTGAAAACAAAGTCTGTGTTTGGCTTGATAGGATCAGATCATGTAACGAGTGAGTTACACAGATTCCCGGAGCAGTCGCTGAATCCACTGCTCTCTCTATCCCTCTCAGCATCTCTTTTTCATACACATTTGATAGATATTTGTATATGTTATGAAAGTCAACATCCCTTGCTCTCTCTAAATTTCATAAACATCTCTCTGAACTTTAAACATTTAAGTTGCTGGAGCACTTATGTGTACTTTTGTAGTGGCAGATGGTGTTTTTTCCTGAATGGAAGCATACGCGAAGCTGTAGGCATTTATAGAATTATGATTGATAATATAATAGATTTCATTTAAAGGTTTTATGGGACAAGAGGCGAGAAAATGATCTCCTTTGCCTGCTTACTAAATAATTTTCTGTCACTGGGTCTATTTCCCTCTCCATGTGTTTGCTCTATTAGCATACTTGTAATTATCCTCTCAGCGTGCTGTGGCCGATTACTAGAGCGCTTTCCTCCTGTTTTTCCAGCCTTCTTATGCAGGAGCTTTGTGAGATTGAAGAACATGTCAGGCGTTTGTATTCACAGAGAACACAGCAATTCCATGGCCTCCTACCTACCTTTGAACTACTAGGAAGTCGTCTGATTCCCTGATTGTTGATGCTGATTTTAATATCGAATGTCTTATTTAACTGTGACAGCCATAGACTTTGGAACATTGACCATGTTTCTGGTGGCAGAAACTCCTCTCCCTCCTCCGTTGGAAACCTTTGACCGACAGCCCATCTGACATTGGGCTGTAGATCAGTGTACTAGAGAGGGAAGATGTTCCAACATATATTTTTCTTGTTCAGGATCTCCAGAGACATCCTAGCAATCCTGAACAGGAAAACTAAGAAAACTCCCAGCATGTCAGGGACATTTATTTTCTGTTTTACAATTACTAACTCTAAATTTGAGAACTTTTGAAAACAAGAGTGGGCACATTAAACATGGCGCCCGCTCAGCAAAGCATTGGTGCCCTTAGCAGAACCAATGCAGACAGCTGCCATACTCGAATTAGGACTTTGAGGCCACAATATGAGCCCTGTGAAAGTGTCACAGCATAGGGGAATCTGCTCGGTTACACGGTCAAAAACTGCATGCAATATGTACAGCATATAATAAATATTGCATGCAGACTGTACCTTGGTAAATACAAGCAAGCAGGCTCTCTGAAAAGCAATAGAATGGACTCCTGAAAACTGCCTGCAGGCAAAAGCAGGCGATCATTTAGGCCAACCAACAAAACAGGCCAAATAAACACCAATCTAGTTGCAAAGTTCAAAAGTAGCTCACAGGAATACCATCAACCAACGCAACACATACACCCCCACCACAAATAAATGGCGAGAACACAACGAAAATCACAACGAGCCTCAAATGAGACACCTGATGCAATCCGTACTCAGGAGCTACAAACGCGCAGGCTGCTAAAAGCAGACATCAGTCACACACACCGCAGTATACCACCACAAGCAGACCCATTATTGGCCATGTCATTCTGCTCTGCTACATCCCTGTGCGAATATATGACATTACAATGCAAACAATTACAACGCATGCCTTTACAACGTGGTTTTTACATTGCAACCACCATTACAACGCATGATTTTACAACGCATTTTTAGAAACTACCATTACAACGTATATCATTACAATGCATATCATTACAACGCATACCATTAGTGGGCATAATACGTTTGGGGCAACAGTGGGGTAAGTGTTGGCTAGTGTAGGGGTAAAAATTACTATTCCCACTCCAGTGAGTGCAACAGTAGGGTATATGTTGGATAGTGTATCCCCATGTACCCCAAAACCCATAACCACCCTAACACAAAAAAATCCCCATTACTTACCTTATAATGCGTTGTAATGGCATGCGTTGTAATGGTATGCATTGAAATGGCATGTGTTGTAGTGACATGCGTTGTTATGGCATGTGTTGTGATTGCATGTGATGTAAAGGCAGTTGCGTTGTAACAGCTGCATTGTAAAGGTAGTGCGTTGTAATGACTGTGTTGTAATGGTTATTTCCCTCTCTGTGCTGACCAGACAGGATCATGCAGCAGGATGAAGATGATTAGGGTGACAAAGACTAATGGATGTCCAAAGATACAGTAAAAGAATTAAGATCCAAAAATGAACGCTCAAAAACATGACTGTGGTCGAGGTCCTGCTAACCTTCAGGTTGGAAATGAACATGATATACACATCATCCTGTCATCCACTCGGGATACTGTCATTCGCATCATTGTCACAGACTATATATCTCGCTCTTCAAATTGCTTGCCATGTAGACACTTCCAGTAAGTGGATGCACTGAGCCTACAGTAGTTCTGGGGCACAGGATGTCAGAGTTCATGTGAAAATATGAGCAACACTGTTCCCTATGATGGACTAAGTAATAATTAAGTAATACCTGACCCCAAGTAAGGTGCAGCGTTTGCTCATTGTCAACCTTTGAGCAGATACGAATCAGCCTCTGCCAGTTATCTTGCTGATTCTTCGATCTAAATTAAAGCTACCTTCTGGATAATGGGAATAAGCCTGTACGTCCTTACTACAGCACATTCAATACAATGATGCACCTTATTTGGGGTCGATTATTTCTTAATTCATTCTAGGAAAACGCTTTCTCTTACTTTCATCAGGGTCCCCACAAAGCATAAATAAGACTGTTTCTGGTCCAGATGAAACGACATTTGCATTCATAAATTGTGAAATGTGTTGTCTTGACTTGCTCTAGAGAAAAACTATTACAATTATTGTTTACATATCATTATATTTTGGATTTCTTTATATTTATGAGATCATTCTCAAAATTACGTCTCCAGAACCTGTCTTCCCTATTCCCAAGTATCTACACATCCCTGTAAGTGATGCAGGTGTCTCTTGAAGTGATGTCTCATAACCCTTCTTTGAGAATCAGGGACTGTGCAGGTGCAGGCTTATTGCATGGTAAAGACCAGATATAAAACACCATTGAACTTGCATTTGGACTGTTGAGGTAGAGGTTCAGATATCTGCGCCACAATGGTGGTGTCTTAGAATCTAAGCCAGACACGGCTTGCAATACTGTGTTCCTTTGTCAAACGTTTCACAATATATTGCAAGGTGACGTGGCTTGGCCTGAGAAGGTAACTAATGGACAAGACAGTTGTGGTGATGAAAAGACACATCTTTTAGTGGGGCATCACAGAAAAGCACAGGATGGCAATGTTAATGTTATCAGGAACAGCATCACAATCAATTAATTACGGACATACACATTGTAATGAAAATCCCTAACTTATGAAGGAGTTGGATTTTAAATTACCATTTTGAAAGTGCCACTTTTAGAAAGTGGGCATATTCCCCCTAGACAGCCAAACACAATAGAGAGCTTAGGTGTTCCTGGCTGGGTCATCACTCTCACGCCAGTAAGTCAACAGCTTTCATGGCATCTAAGAAGACTACCACTGCATCGGTCTCCAGGTAGAGTTGGTTCAGCATAGTCATGGAAAAATGTGTCACAATCACATCAAAAATAGGAATCTACTTGTTCCATACCAATTTGGCTTCCACAGTGCATGCAGTACCAAATATGCCACTTTAAAAATGTTTACAATATGTTTATCACATCTTGGATGAGGGTGCCGCCTGTCTGCTAACTCATTGATGTCTCAGCACCATTTGATACGTGGGCCATGCAAAGTTGCTTGTTACTAGAAACACACATGGGCACTGAATTAGAGGTACTGGGTGTCAAGGACTCCTGGCAGAGCACCCCTGAAGACTATTGAAATAATATTTCTTGATTTTTGATTTTTGACATTACTTTTGTCACCCTGGTGGGACTCTGCCTGCGATGTGAAGAGATCACTGCCAGCCCTGAGGTGGTCTCTGTGCTGTCACAGGAGCCACTGTCACAGTGGCTCCTGTGATGACACAAAACATTTGGTGCCTGCCTGACACGTTTGAAATGGATGTGAACAATAATTTTTTGTTTTGCAAAAACAAATTCTGTGAGCGAGAAACAGCCCCCACACCATTGTAATTTTCTCCAAGGGTTTGCCATCAATATTTTCTTTTCTGTTTGTGGCCGCCTTGTTTTACCTTATGGTGATGGACAGGAAAAAAGGACATCATACCTTCGTTCGCTGTAATATAGCAGGTGGTCTGATGCCCTTACTGGGAGGCTCACTGGCATAATACAAGTGCATAAAATATTGAAACACAAAAATATCGGAAAATAAATATCTTTAACAAAAATATTGACACCTTATACTTACTTAACTATAAAAGCCACAAATATCCTTGTTACCTTTAAATAAACAAATATTATGTTAAATATATGGATTCACGTAATATCAACTGCAACATTATCATCAAAATAATTAAATAATCATAAATACAATGATTAAAAAACACTTTTCACATAAAACAAGTACTTCAAATAAATCCAAAATGTGTAATACACATATTTAAATTAAATAAAACTATATTACATCAAGAAAATAATTACCATTCACTCCCAGAAATTATATATCTATAATTTAAACAATAAAAAAACCCAGAAATGTGGATTAGCTACAAACATTTAAACGCCAACCTAAAAATTAATAAGTATGATAGTTATAGTTAGGACCAAGTTTCCATTGGAAATCTCAAAATTCTATTTTGAATAACTTTGGCGCCGATTGGCGAATCCTCGCGAAATTTTCAAAACTAATGGGGTGCTCCGTTCAGCTCCTACCCTGAAAGTCTCGGGGTGATTCGTGAAGCGGGGGCAGAGAAAAAGGGGGGGTCCCAAAACACGTTTTCCCCATGGAATTTTCCTTAGGGACTTTAGTCGCAGCTACAGCCTGAACGGCTTAACAGAATTATGTGAAATTTGTCAGAGAGGTAGCTAAAAGGTCCATGAAGTGCCTTTTGCAGGTTTGGTGTAAATCTGTTTAGTATTTCCAGAGAAAAAAGCATTTAAATCAATATATATATCTGTACGCGCGCAGCGTACGCGCTGGGTGCGCACACTCGGCCGTGCGCGAGCGCACTTCTGATTGGTTGTTAGATGTAAGTAAACATTCGAATCAGTGGAAATCAGGAAGCGGCGGCCGCCATTTTGTCTCTCACATTTTGAGGAGGTGAGAAACAAAGGGGGAGAACGTGTAAAGGGGGCAGAGTAGGGAGATATTGACCCACTAGGCATTGTCAGGGGGTCACAGTAGGACCTTGTAGGGCAAAAAAAAAGATTTATATTTTTTTTTAAAGTATCGCCGAGTGCGCGCACTCAGCGCGCACCCGAAAAAAAACTTAACAAAAAAAAAATGCTTTGTAAAATATGTAAAAATATGTACTGCTTTATAAAATGTATGATTGAATATTAATACTTTTTTTCTTTTTTTTCAGAACTAGAAAGAAAAATTAAAAAATGAAATTCTGTTTCCTTGCAAATTAGTAAAAATGTTTTTTTTCAAAATAGTTTATTTTAAAAATAAGATAAGTTAAAAATATTTGTATTTCTTAATCCTTCCTTTTCATGCTTCCTTTTCTTCACCTCTCTTTGTTCATTAAAATAAAAAAAAATAAAAAATTGAAAAACATCCTAGGGTGCGCGCAGCGTGCGCGCACCCCAAAATAAATAAATAAATAAATAAATCCCCCCAAAATATTTTTGGGTTTAGTTTTTAGGTGGCTCTGAAAAGAGCCCTTGAGTTAATGTAGGGAAACAGGAAGAGAAAAACGAAAAAAAGAAAAAACATCTATGGCCTAGTGCACTGATGCGCATCAAATTTTCGCTGAAGGAGATCAAGACTGGTCTCCCCCACAGAAATAACACTACCGCAATCAGTGCACCGTGTAGACAACCTCGCCAAACAAGGTGGACCAACAAGAGGTGTAGAAAAAGGTGAAGGCACCATCGCAGAAGAAGTGCTTGCCTGAGCTGCCGAAGATGTGCTCGGCTGAGCTGCTGCAGATGTCGTCGGCTGAGCAGGTGGAGGGTTTGCTCCAGAAGCTCGACGAAAAGTCACAGGATGCATTGCCTCAACATGCCTCGTCATTGTGTGTATGCTAAAAGACTACTTCTTGTTAGCATTTCCACGTGATAAGACTTTTTGACACAGTACACAAGTAACTTTCAGTGCATTCACCTTTTTTTGTCCCTCAGGGAAAGTAAAAAACTGCCATATAAAGCTGTCTTTCTGCTTCCTGTTCCTCTGTCTCTCAAGAGTGTCCTGTTCACTCTCTGAAGATGGTTGCTGCTCAGCCATTGTCTCTCAACAACAGATTAGCTCCTTCTCCAAGGGAATCAGAACTAATAATGAAGAAAGTGGGAGTGGTGTTGGAAGAATCTGGAAGTGAAAGTACTTCAAACCAATCAAAAGTGATTATTCTTGATCACATGACTTGCCATGAAGGGATTGGGTGTGGTGTTGAAACAATCAGAAACTGGAAGTAATGAAAACCAATTAGAAGTGTTGTTTTATTATGCACATAACCCGATGTGCGCGCACGGAGCAAGCTCGGAGCGCGCACCGAGCAATTACGCATGCGCGAACGCGTACGAGCGCATGCGCATACGTGGTATGCACGTACGTAACGCGCATACGTAACACACGCATATACGCGAACGTCAGCGCGCGTACTCTACGCGTATACGGAAGTGTACCGCGTGGAGCACGTACGACGCACGCACGCATGCGTACGTACGCATGCGTACTGGGTGCGCGCTCTGAGCGTGAAATAAAACGTATGTATGCGTACGTAAATAACGTACGACGGAATTCATAATAAACTTACGCAAACGTACTAGGTGTGCGCTCTGAGCGCGCACCCTAAGAATTTATATTAAAAAAAAAAAAGTGGACATAACTTAATAGAAAATATTAACTATGCTGTTCAACTTTATCCTAATTGAAAGTTTTAAAAAAAATTAGCCAAACCAAATTAAAGGATACAGATAATATATAAATGAATGAATACATAGGACATTTTTTTTAAAACAAATATTTAAAAAATATAATTAAAAAATACATAACTTAGCATTTAAAAAACCTTGCACATTCACTGAAAAAACCATAGGTTTCACAGACATTATAGTTAGGAATTAGCATTTAAAAAACCTTGCAAATTCACTTAAAAAACCATAGGTTTCACACATGTTATAGTTAGCTGGACATTTCACTCGTACAAAACCAATGAAATTCCCCCGTTATAGTTAGTTCAACTAACTATAACTCGCGCGCCCGCAATCCACTGCTGATGACGTCACATATTACATCACTCATGACATGGTCTGTGACATCACTCATGACATCACTGATGACATCTCAAATAACATCACTGATGACGTCATCCATAAGAAAAATTACCACATCTTCTCACACCCTAATATAACCTTTGATACACCAACACAAAATTTAGAGTTCCATTGTCGAAACCATTCCAATATCTACTTATTAACTCTAAGGTCTACATACACCTCCACTCATTCACCTGTACAGTCACTCATACTTACAGTCACTCCATACAAGACTAGCACATGCTTTTATACATCTATATAGTCAGTCACACACCATCAATCATCCATAGAGGTACTTTCACACCTAGTCAGTCATGCAAATAATCACACACCCATTTACTTACCTATGCGGTTATACACACTCAAGTTAACTTACTCATAAAAATAGTACCACATTCTTACGCTCTAATAGAATCAAAGATACAAGCACACACTCATCCATACAGTCACTCTCACAATCACACACTCTCGCATCTACCCACTTATATACTCTTACACACATATATACTGCCTTTCACATATGTAGTTAGTCACAAATGTACCACTGAAATATACATTCAATCACTAACACACCCATACATACACTCACTCAACCATACAGTCCATCACAGATCCACTCTTAAAACCATGAACCCACAGAATCACCCACTCACACATCTAGTCAGAGTCACACACACCCTACCCACACAAACACTCAGACACCCATACAGATACTCAAACAACCAATCAATAACCCATATAGACCCTCATATAGCTATTCACAAAACCATGCAACCACTTACACACCAACACACAGACACATACAGAGATTCACACAGTTTAGTAACTAGTATGCATTAAGATACATTTAATGATTCACTTATAGAGTCAATTAAGCACCTAGTAATTTACAACCACTTATTGTTCAACAGAGCTTTCCCTATACATATTAAACATATTAAAAGTATTCAGAAACACATAGTCAATTGATGACGTCATCAGTGATGTCATCAGTGATGTTATTTGAGATGTCACCTATGGTTTTTTAAGTGAATTTGCAAGGTTTTTTAAATGCTAATTCCTAACTATAACGTCTGTGAAACCTATGGTTTTTTCAGTGAATATATATATATATATATATATATATATATATATATATATATATATATATATATATATATATATATATATATATATATATATATATATATATATATATATAAAATAACGTTATGTTAAAAAATATCAAACTATAATTAGCATTTACCATAGGAGGACTGAACTGATAAAACTTCAATTTAAACTATGCTAAACCAACTAATAAAATTATTAACAACTTTAACCAATAAAATAAAACAAACAATTAAATCCACAATATAGAAGGCACTCTAGTTTCAACAACCTAATACTTCAAAAGTGACAAACGTTGCCAGATGATGATACTCTGCCAGATTCTCCCAACAAACCATTAAAGAAGAAATATATACTTCTCAACAACCACATAACCAAGTAAGTAATACTTATATTTAAACAAAAACGTAACTGTTATTAGACTTAAAAATTGCAAATAATGAATAAAACTGTCTCCAACTTTGATCTTTTTACATAGACTTCCTAAAGGAAAAAAACTACAACTTGAAATATGATAAAGTACCAGAAAATAACAACTATCACAAACCAGCAAAAAGATCTAAGAAAGTAAGTATACATAAGTATATATCAAATTATAAACCCATGCAAATAGTGAACAAAAATAAACCTAACAACCATAAACTCTACAAACCACCAACAAAGTTACATTTTTCATCCAACAGAAAAGAGAGCACCTGCTTCACATTAGAACACACCCAATTGAAAAGCTGCAAAACCATAAAAAAAATCTCAAGAGAACATACATGTAAGTATATAAAATAGAAGTAGTTGCATTGTTTAATAGGTTAATAGCAAACATAAAAGTTAAAATATAATATATACTTCTACTATTACACTACTTTCAGATACAAAGACAGATGCTGCTAAATGTATCACTTCACAGAAAGTAAATCAGTTCATAATCACATGGGCTACACCTACAGCCAAGAAAGTGTGTCATCAGAAAATGTAAATCTAAACTGGAAGTGTACTAAATATTATTCTAATGCATGCTATGGGAGGGCAACAAAAAAAAAGGTGATGTTGTAAGTCATGTAAGGGACGACAACCCCCCGCCAGTTATACTACTGAGAGTACCCCAAACAAATAACAAACCAACTACCACCTATACCCACCTTAAAACATTTAATTGCACCAACTAAAAAAGCAACTAGCGATAGTAGCCTGCACCTGGAAGATATCAAGACATACACATACCTGAACATTTAACAATTACACATAATAAGGAACCTTTCCTTTCACATGACAACCTAAATAATGAAAAATTAATCCTAATATTTTCTACATCAGGCAACTTAATAAAATTTAGCCAGTGTCAAACCTTGATGATAGATGGAACCTTCAAAATTTGAACCAATCCATTCACACAGATATACACCATATAAGGTGAATATAAAAACATAATTATCACTTTTATATATGCCCTACTACCAAATAAATAAAGCAGCACGTACTACGACCTCTTAAACCATATAAAACATAAAACAAATAACTGGCACCTCCAACAATTTATCATACTCTTTGAACAAACCATGATTCAAACCATTCTACAAATATACACCTCACAGCCATACAAGGCTGTTACTATCATTTCATTCAAACTATATGGAGACACCACCAAATATCTGCACTTAGGGGCTTATTACAAGGACTAGGGTCTCAGGACTGCCATACCTGTGGTGGTGGTCCAACCGCCTTAACCTAAATGGTCAGAACACCAGATTATAAGTTTTGCGGTCTAACTGCCACCAGCCTACTACTACACTGCCAGGATCTTGGATCCTAACAGTGCTGCGGAGACAAAGGTAGTTGGGAATGGCGGTGGTGCCGAGACAGGCACTGCCGTCGGGGTTACAAGTTCTGTTTCCCACAGCCTTTTCATGGCAGGAACCCGACCCTGAAAAGGATGACCGAAAGGGAAAGGGCCCCAAACAGGGCCCCCGGGTGATTTTGCCAAGAAAGGGTAGTTCATGGGGTGCATGTTGTGCATTCCTCTGCATGCACAGTCATGCATTCACTGTGTGCCATGCACAGCATGGTGCATGGCACACAGTGCAAGGACGCGCAGAAGGTACTTCTCCATGGAGGCATCAGCTGCAGCCCTTCTCAATGGCCGTGCCATGCTGCAGCGGTTGGACTGCCTACTACAGATTGCTTGTCCAATGGTCCACTCAGAATATGGCAGTCTGAACATCGAAGCCTTTGCAGTGTTCTGATGACCGCAGCATCAGCAGCCCGATGGACAGACAGCCAGTGTCGTATTAAGGCCCTAAGTATAGAATATGCCACAAACAGACAATTTGCCTTTGAAATAACAAAACCGACAGCACTAGCCTATGTCTCTGTCACAGAGACAGCCAACCACAACAATTTACTCATAGAAAGCCCCTACTATGAACACAATGAAGACAAACTTAGACCCCTAATGGACTATTTTGAAGACACTTGGGTTGGTAGACTGCATCGCTCTAGACACAGACGCCAACCCAACTTCCAAATACCATGGTGGAATGTCTATGACAGCACCTTGGCACAGGTAGCCAAACGAAACAACGCAGTGGAAAGATGGCACAATGCCTTCCAAGCTACCCTAGGCAGAACTCAATCTCAGTATACACATTTTTTAGCATTACAAAAAGATCAAAGTACCAAAAACTATTAATGGAGCAATCTGCTAGATAAATTGCCCCTTAACTTATCAAACAAACCAAAAGAATGTAAGACATGCCACAATTTCAAGTCAAACTCTCCATAAATACTAAGGAGTAGATTACTTAGAAATCATAGCCAAAAACATATTATTAACTGACCAAAGTCCTCAAAACTATGACAAACTCTAAACCAACATATCAAAACTTTTTTTAAATAATTTATATAATGTTTTATTAGATCAGTCAAACAATTATTTAAAACCCCAATATTAATAAAGACTGATATAATAAGAAAATATACATAATTATTTTTTAATGTAACCATCACCAACCAACATAGTTGAAAGCAAACTCAATCCTTTAAATGAAATAATTAGAACACATCACCCAAACAATCACATACATTTGACATAAACAATATATTAGCACACTTCCCAAAATAAATGAAATAACTAAAACTTACTGTTTTGTAGTTGCACATTTTTCTCTGGCTCCAAGCAATAAAAAATAGTAATGCACCAAAAATGAGGTAAATAATTTTTTTTAAATAACAAAGATTCAAAAATATAAGGGATCCAATCGAAATCCCTCAAAGCAATCCAAAGTATTAAGACTCCCTAAAAAAAAAAAAAAACCATGTTTTTAAAAATGTACCACACCAGGAAACCCCCCCCCCAAAAAATCAAAGCAAAAACCATTGGTTATTTATAAACTGAAACTGATTTCCTTGAAAAAAAATGTAAACTACAAATGTCCATAGAATGCGTTCGTACACAAAAATCTGTACAGTTAGTTTTTCTTAAAACATGCGCAAAACACATTATATTCCCAAACATACAAATACATAACAGTTAATCATCAAAAATATAACTAAAATCACACGATTTAACATAGCATAGTGATACATTACTAAAACAGTGAACAAAAATGCAAACTACAAAGTAGTGAAAAGCACTAACAGTAATACATCCAAATATACAAAAAACACAAACAACACTATAACTTTTAGACATCCCTCCTAAACCCCCCTTCTCTTGAAATCCTTAAAAAAGGACTTACCACTCCCGAAGAACAGCAGCACCTTATAGATTACAAAGTTGAAGGTAGTGGTAAAAAGTGACCAATAAATAAAACTACAGAAAGATTGTCTCTCCATAGAGATGAATGGGAAATATTGTAAAAATGTTGAATACATTTTTAAAATAATGTATACAATTGTTAAACATGTAAAACAAATAAAATAAATTATAAAAATTATGAAAAATGTAATGTATGAATTAAATATGAGTATAAAGTATATATAATTATTTAATATATATTATTAAAACGTATGTTAAAATAATATTGAAAATATGTACATACAAAGTTAGGAAATGGTAAAATATTGTTAAAAAATGAAAAATAAGAGTTGAAAATGTACAACATGCAAATGTATATAAATATGATTTACCTGTTTCATTATGATTACCATATAATGATTTTTGTTTAGTTACTTAACTTTATATATTTGTTTATTTTTACTTGAAATATATATAGACACTAAACGGGTGATATTTACTATTCCCACTCCAACCTAAACCTACTGAATCAAGGTGCTGGATGCTTAAGATGTGAAATTTACAATATCCACTCCAAAAAAAAATCTTTTATATTATATATTACAAAATAAAAATATTACATACACAAATAATACTCCAGATTACCACATTTTTTAAATATAAAATGAACTAAAATATTATCTAGAAACACACTAATCTAAACTGCAAACCCTTTATTTACATATTTATATTTTAAAGGATAAAATGTATTTGTTAATTAGTGTTTAGAATTAATATATTATTGAAAATATTTACTACCACTCCTAAATTTCAAACAATAAAATAAAAATAAACTCATAATACAAAATTACAATCATACATTTGAAGAATATTTAAATACATTTTATAAGTTTAAAAATAAAATAAAGAAACTTATAAAATGTTGAGTTTTTTTCTAAAATATTGGTATTGTATTATGCCCATGTTCAGCCACAAAATGTCTTTGGAAAACATATTTGATATTTGTGATGGGCATAAACACTTCCCTTTTCCAAAAGGTAGTGTTTGAAACCAACTTAACTACTATATTTTATCTATGTTGGCCTAAAGCTTTTAGTATTTAAAGTGATTGCTGTTTAATTTTGCTTTAAATGTATGTCTCCTCTCAACTGTCAGCCAGTGAGTATATTTCCATTGGTGCCCCTGTTACCCCCACATTTTTTGCTTATTTTCATTTATTTATTACTCATGGCTCCACTGGTTGTTGCTGAGAATGTAGGGCCCCATTAGGATGGCACCCTAGCGGTGCTGGGACCGACCGACAGTGGTGCGGCAGTCCCGCAACACTGATTCGGATGCGACCGCCACCCTGGTGGTCGCATTCTGTACATTTAACATTGCGGAGAGTGCTGCTGTAAGCAGCACCCGCCGCAATCCCAAAATGGCATGTTGGCATGTTGTCTTTTGCCATGCACGAAGTGGCAGGCACCGCACGGTGCCTGCCACCTTGTGCATGGCAATGTGGGGGGTACCATAGGTACCCCCACCCCCCTTAGGGCTCGCACCGGGCCACCAGAGCAATTCCCGCCGGCATTTCCATGGCAGCATCTGCGCCATGGAAAGGCCTTGAAAACCAAACATCATAATATGGATGGCGGTGACTGCTAGAAGCTGCCACCATATTGTTGCCCAAGTCCACCCGTCCGGAAATCGGAACGATTGCCGACTGGCGGAAAAGCGGCAGACAAACTTTCCGTCCGCCGCGGTACCCCCAATATGGTAATATGGCGGGGGGTTAATGTAGTTGGGATGGCGGGCGGAGCGCCACCGCCGAGCCAGCAGTGGCGATCCGCCCACCATCCTAGTGACCCCCATAGATCGTCTATCAGAAGCCACAAATTATTTAGTCATTAAAACCACTTATCGAGGATTTTGGGAGAATATTAACCTTCAACATAGTCAAATATGAGTTACAGAGCACAACCACTTATATGTCTTTTGTCTGACTTAATAGTCAGTATGGTTTTAATAGACCCAAATTCAGACACAATCTGAGTAAAAAATTATTTGAAAACAAGTATCAATAGTGATTTAACAAAAATTAGAAAGTCCTTAGGAGTCTTGATGTAGTTGACTCGAAGTACAAGTTGGAAGAGCAGACAGCCGACACGTTTCGTCGTTTGATATGACTTTTTCAAGACTGTAGAAACAATATACAGTTGTTTGACTCTCTATTAGAAACAGCCATATTTTGAGGGTGCAAGTCTTAGTACATTATATCTAGATAAAACAAAGAGACATCTGTCAACGACCAGCTATAGCGTGTCACATTGAACTATAAAAGATATTGTTAAATAATAACTATGGTGTTTCAAGATGCTACCATCACCTTTGTGTGAGATCAGAGTCTAACACCCGCCATCAAAGAAACGCATTGAAATTAGTATAAGTGGTTTTGGAGAAAAAATAAACAAATTAAACAAATGAAACAGTGTGGAAATAAAGAGAAATAGAGGGTGAGATAGGATGACAACCGTCCAAACGTTAGTGTTTCACAAGAAATGTGTATTCCTACAAGGTTAGTGCAGAAATGGTTAAGTCACAACATAAATTGTGGATAGAATATGTTTGACCAAATGGGTCCACCCCTGCTTTACAAGAGAAAGTAAAAGACTAAGTAAAATAGTGGGAAAAGTACCTCACGAGTATTCCTAGGACAGTAGATAGAAATATTCTTTTGGAAGACCCTGTAAAGTTTTCTAAGGATCCGTAATGCACTAAATCAGAGCAAACAAATCCATATTATATCGCATTCAAGATGACTGTCAAATAGAGAAAAGGGCTTATTAATGCAATACAAGTGGTCTGTTTGGAGTTAGAATCCCGGAGAACACATAAGAGAATCAGACATGATCTACGTTATCACGAATGCGCATTGGTCTTGCAAGTAATATTAATTGAGCAAGGATCAAGGACTATGCACTCATTCCTATTGTTGAAATCACTCTAAGCCAGAGTCTGTCACCTCAAAAGGGAAATAAATTTACCCGCCACAGGCATATATAGTAACATACCTTTGATCATTCAAATAGCACCAACGATCCTCTTATGTAAAGTGCATCCAAAGGAACATTTTCAGGACAAGTAATGGTTCAAAACCTGTATTCCATAAAATCCAAATAGACCCAAATTAAGAGGTTCAGGTATAACACAAAGAAACTGTATACAGATGTAAAACGGACGTTGCAGCACTGTAGTGGAAACACAAGAATAATAATTGCCAATAAAAATGAATTACAAAAAAAGAAAGTGAAATGGCCAATAATAAATCACTAGATAACCATTAAGCCCCTTTCGAGTCATCTGATTTTAAACACCTACCTGATACACTTTGAGTTTAGATTCAATATTAATCGAGTTGTCATAGGTTCAACACTAGTGATAGTGTTTCTAAACGCTGAGACGTCCGGTGCAGTTTAGCGCATCATCTAAAATTGAGTAAGACAGAAGAATATGTGCATATGTTACACAGATCCACTGTGGTGCATCTCATCTTTAATGAGATTTGAATAGTCAAGTCTAGAACGACATAACCACTAATTCCTAATGTTGTGCACTCCACTATCCCCTCTTATAATTAGGAGACACAGGAATAATTAAAATTACTTGTACTATTGTACAATTAAGACCAGCTTTAAAGACGACTGGGACAGACTGTTCCAAGAATTATTTCAAAACAAAGATAATGTAAATGCAATGCCTTCCTCCAGGAAGGAGGAAGGTTTAAAGGTGAAGTTCCAGAACCTAGAAAGATTATGCAAACAAGAATTCTCTAAATGGTGGGATGCCACCATTCTGAGGAAATATATTGACATGAAACAGGTCCCATGGGGATTGAGGATCATCATCCTCCCGTCATTTGACGATCTTGGGGAGGATCTGTTATTAGAGTGGGAGGACCTACTTTTTAGCTCATCCTATGGGATGATGTCTATTTTGATCAAACACTCAGAAAGAAAGCGTGAGCAACTACTAGTAGATATTCAAACACTTGAGCAGGAATTTAATAAATCAATCCTGACTGAGGTCAAATAGAAAAACTATAAAATCTTGGAAGAAATGCTCATGAAGCACCAAATATACCTAAAGGACAAAAAATCAAGAAAACTGAGAAGGGATGCTAATGCTTACAGTGCAGGGAGAGTGTTTACTTTCGCTCAAAAATGTGACAACATCCAATTAAACACACAAAAAGAATTAAGCAATGCGGGAGATCCTAACAGTGTGGTCTCCAGTAGTGAATCGGACCTATCAAGCATAAGAAGCTAAACGAGTGAGGGGCCTAGCACTAGTGCAAATATGGGTAGTACAACAGCAATGCCAACTTCCATGTCTTTTTTATTGGAGGTGGAATGGTACCGAAAGGGGACCAAGGCAGAATACAACAAAAGACAGAATACCACAAAAAGACCAGGAGGGGGTACAATAGATCATGCAGAAACAGGCAAGGAAGGATACCCAACCAGGTTCAAGACTCAGAAAAAATAAGAATGGAGGGTGTGTTGGGGTACAGATGTTCCGAAGATAATGATGTATGTAATGACAATGTGGATAATATTGCTATTGTAAATCTATCAAAATATGCACCCAACGATCATGAAATAAAACTCTTATCGAAAGGCCTGAATTTTGTCCAGTTTCTGGACCCAATTTTACCCAACTACATGTTGATATGTTCAAATTTGTTCGTGAAATGAAACTTAAAAAATTCTTTGCTCTAAATCCCAAATATGCCACACCACAAGATCCAGGCATAACAACATGTTGCGATAGGACTATTCAGGAATTATACAACATAAGAACATTAGTTTCACTTACAGAAGAAGAAAACAATGTTACCTCAATTACACAATTAATGCTAGATTTGAATATATCCACTAACCTGGGTTTAGATAGCGGCCTTAAGCCCAGGTCAACATTTCAACCAGTACTAGGAAATGACAATGTTGTTGACACCTTCCATCATCTAGTAACACCCGATCTTTTCCAATGGGAGTATTCTTTTTCTTTTAAGCATTTAAATAAAATTGATAACCTCACAAGGGGGGAAAGAAGAGCACTACAAAATCTGAAACGGCTTCCTGAAGTAATTGTAAAGGAAGTAAAAAAAGTGGGAAACTTGGTGTTGATGGAGACGCATGACTACCTAGCAGAAATTGATCGACAACTTTTAGATACTAATGCTTATGCCAAACAAACATCCAATCCCATGAGAGACATCACTGATAAAATTGAGAAACATCTTAAGAAATGGAAAGAACAGGGGCTCATCAACGATCTTGAATATAAGTATCTTTTTATTCAACACCCAGTGGCTGCATGCATATATGTTTTACCAAAGATCCACAAGCCCGGAGTCTTCCCTCCGGGAAGACCAATCATTTCCGGAATTGGTTCTTCTACAGAGCATATCTCCGAGTATATAGATCAATTCTTACAACCTCTGGTAAAGAACTTACCCTCCTTTGTTTTAGACACTAAGGACCTGCTAAACCAGTTAAGAGTGACTTCACATGGACGGACAAATGCTGTTTTGTCACACTAGATATTGCTTCTTTTTATACTTTGATACCCACAGACTTGGGGCTAGAGGCAGTAAGACACTTTTTAGAAAATAGGGATGCTTCGTTCTGGGAGCATATGGAGATGCTATTAGAAATGATAATCTTAGTATTGGATAATAATGTATTCATACATAATGGCTCCTTGTACAAGCAACACCAAGGTGTTGCTATGGGATCAACATTCTCCCCATCTATAGCAAACCTCTTCATGGGATGGCTAGAAAAAATGTACATCTGGTCCAAGTGTCCTGCCCCTTGATGGAACATGTATTATATTGGGGGAGGTACATAGATGATATTTTGATGATTTGGACAGCAAATAGTGATCTATTGCAAGAATTGTGGGCCTTTCTTAATTCCAACAAATGTAATATCACCTTTACCTATGAAAAGAACAGAAAGGAGATCTCCTTTTTGGATTTAAAACTGTATTCCAAAGGGGGTTCCATCTTGTCCACACTATTTAGGAAACTGACAGCATGCAACTCAGTGCACACGCGGACACAGTGCATCCCAAATCACAGATGGCATCTATTCCACTTGGTGAACTAACTCGAATAAGACGCAACTTCAGTGAGTGTGACAAGTTCCAAGAGGAATTGGAACATGCCATTGCTAGGTTTAGTTCCAGAGGTTATGATCAAAAAGTTCTCAATGTGGCTAAAACAAAAGCTTTGAGACTCGATTGGTCTAAACTATTGAGAAACCAATCCAAGACAAAACGGGGGACAAAATTTAAAGATGAAATCTCTTTGATTACACCGTATAACTCTGCGAGCCATGTGCTGTACAAAATCTTAAACAAACACTGGCATGTATTACACCAGATCCGATTGTAAGTGAAGTTTTACTGACCAAACCAAGTATCGCCTTCAAACGTGGACAAAGATTACGAAATGTCCTTTGCCCTAGTTTCTATAATCCCAACCGTAACAAGAAAAATGCACATTGGATGGGGGCACCCCCAGTGGGATTTTACAAATGTGGGCACTGTAATGTTTGCCAATATGCTTGTGACAAGAAGACAGTTTTTAAATACAATACACAAACTATGCACACAGTTAAAACATTCATGAACTGTAACACCAAATTTCTAGTGTATTGCATTATTTGTCCATGTGAAAAAGTTTACATTGGCAGCACGATCCGTCTGATGAAAGAGAGATTACAAGAGCACATCAGGGCAATCAGAAATAACAACACTGATTACCCTATGGCCATTCACTTTAACTCTGTCCATGGTTCAGCAGAACTCCCCCGGGTAAGATTTCAGGGGATTGAAACTGCTTTTGACAATCCAAGGGGAGGTGATAGAACACATTGCCTATGCAAATTGGAGGCAACTTGGATTAATAGATTGAGGGCAGCAGAATATGAACTCAACACTGACAGGGAGCTGTCAGTATTTTTGAAAGATTAAATTCTGAAATGCATGTTCCATTGGTCTAGTCCAAATGAGGTATTGAAAAACGTACCTGGACATAGAGTAAGAATATTACAAAGCAAAAAACCACAACTCTCTTAACGTTATTGCAGGGTTGACCTTAATGCGACATCACTTTAATGATTAGGATTATTATGCATGCTGGTCCTTATACATTAAAAAAATTATATGTATTCATTTAATTTTTGTGTCCAATTATGACAAAGACTATTGCTATGTATGTGATGACAAATGCAACATCTAAACTATGGTACCCCCTTATTAAATATTTAAATTTTGTTAACAAAATTCTCATAAAAAATGCTTATGAGAGAATAAAACTTTAGGTCACAATATGATGCTAAACAACATGAGGAATACAACTGTACTTTTATGTGATGCTACACA
This sequence comes from Triturus cristatus, assembly GCF_964204655.1. Classification (NCBI taxonomy): domain Eukaryota; kingdom Metazoa; phylum Chordata; class Amphibia; order Caudata; family Salamandridae; genus Triturus; species Triturus cristatus. Next base: position 798,831,455 of record NC_140592.1, read on the forward strand.
TACTTTAAACAATGTTACCCTGACAACAAGTGTGTGTACATTACATACCAATGGAAAAACGCTAGGTCCGAACTGTGTTACCTTTTTAACAAATATTGATATAAAATGCTTATGAGAAAAATGGTAGATCATAACATGATGTTGAACACCATGCGGAATAGGACTGTATTTCAGCGTGATGTTATACATACTACTTGATTTATGCCACCTTCTCGCTAAGTGCATGTATAAGAAATGCCTATGGAAAAATGCTAGGTCAAAAAATGTTGATAAATACCGTGATATGTAACACGCAAAGAGTGTCTTCAACCATATTTCAACCATTTGACAGTGGTGGTTGGGTTCTCGCTTTATCACTCTTTCATACTTGCTTGCACAAAGCGTGTACTACGTTAGGATTCAAGGCCGATTTGTGCATATTGGATTCACAATAAGTTTGGCGTATGGCCATACTCCTTGCTTATGTGTACTTTTCATCTGCATAAACAGAGTTACTGTGGTTTTCTAGTACCCTGTAGGAATAGCTAAGATCAACTGATGACATAAATATTAAAGGAGGTGCATTTCTCCATATTGAAGGTGCGCTGCCAATGTCGAGTCAAAACAAGGTAGATAGATTATTCGGAACAGTAAATAGTTTTCTTTGGGGAATTAACTAACATATTTGTCCGCAATTATAAATCGCTTCCTCCTTACATTTTAACGCAATTGCAGCTTGCATAGTATTTACAAGGAAGAACTAAAGAAGAAATTATGTTATTTCTTATTGTGAGGGCTTTCCTCTTCATAATGGAGTTGTTCTGTGAAATCGTGTTTTCGAATGGCAGAAATGCCTCCGCTAGATTTCTCTCCCTAAAATCCAACATTACACAACACTACAAGATGGCGCCCCTGCTGACTTTTGAATTTCCATGTTACTTACAAGCATCATGTGATCGCTTGTATTAGACGCAACGTAACAATTACGTAGTGGACGCTTAGGCAAAGTATTCATGGATAAGATGTAGTCCATACACTCGCAGACACCACTTCTTGGAGACGAGACGCACAGAGCATGATGAAGGTATGCCAAAAAAGTGCTTCTATAGCGACCAGAAATTGCAGGCCGAAATTACGCTTGTTTACCGGATGGACCACTCTTTTACTTGGTTGTTTTAAGACAAGAAGAGCGATGGCGGCTTCTTGTATGAAATGTATTTGTTAACAAATACTTTTACTTAATTTTAGATGATCGGGTTATACATTACCAGATGATTTGACCTTTGGAAATATAATTACGAGTCTTGAATTTACCGCAATTCGAACATGACTAAGCATATACCTACATCATACCAGGTAGGCACTCAATGACTACCGATTTTCAAAGGGGGTCTAAGGTTATCTGTAGCTCCACTACTGGTTACTATATATATTCTTTTCTTTGTAAATTACTATAATAAGGTAGCATGGACTCTATATTCAAAGGATTATTGATCTATGGGTGATTTTTTCTATCCAGTGGGATGTGATTTAATGAACCTCACAATCCCCAAATCAGAAAAGATAATCATACAATTTGTTATTAGAAATAAGTGGTTATGTCATTCTAGACTTGACTACTTGAATCTCATTCAAGATGAGATGCACGTCAGTGGATCTATGTAATATATGCACATATTCTTATGTCTTACTCAATTTTAGATGATGCGCTAAACTGCACCGGATGTCTCGGCTTTTAGAAACACTATCACTAGTGTCAAACCTATGACGACTCGATTAATATTGAATCTAAACTCAAAGTATATCAGGTAGGTGTTTAACATCAGATGACTCAGAAGGGGCTTAATGGTTATCTAGAGATTTATTATTGGCCTCTTCACTTTCTTTTTTTCTAATTCATTATTATTGGCAATTATTATTCTTGTGTTTCCACTACAGTGCTGCAACGTCCGTTTTACATCTGTGTACAGTTTCTCTGTGTTTTATCTGACCTCCTAATTTGGTTCTATTTGGATTTTATAGAATACAGGTTTTGAACCATTACTTGTCATGAAAATGTTCCTTTGGAAGCACTTTACATAAGAGGATCGTTGGTGCTATTTGAATGATCAAAGGTATGTTACTATATATGCCTGTGGCGGGTAAATTTATTTCCATTTTGAGGTGACAGCCTCTGGCATGGAGTGATTTTAACAATAGGAATGAGTGCATTGTCCTTGATCCTTGCGCAATTAATATTACTTGCAAGACCAACGCGCATTTGTGGTAACGTAGATCATGTCTGATTCTCTTATGTATTCTCCGGTATTCTAACTAAAAACTGACCACTTGTATTGCATTAATAAGCCCTTTTCCCTATTTGACAGTCATCTTGTATGCGATATAATATGGAATTTTTTGCTCTGATTTAGTGCATTATGGATCCTTAGAAAACTTCATGGGGTCTTCCAAAATAAGTTTTCTATCTACTGTTGTAGGAATACTCGTGAAGTACTTTTCCCAGTATTTTATTTAGTCTTTTATCTTCTCTTGTAAAGCACAGGTGGACCCATTTGGTCAAACATATTCTATACACAATTTATGTTACGACTTAACCATTTCTGCACTAACCTTTAGGGATACAAATTTCTTGCGGACGTTTGGACGGTTGTCATCCTATCTCACCCTCTATATCTCTTTATTTCCACACTGTTTCATTCGTTTAACTTTTTTCATTTTTCTCCTAAACCACTAATACTAATTTCAATGCTTTTCTTTGATGGCGGGTGTTAGACTCTGATCTCACACAAAGGTGATGGTAACATCTTGAAACACCATTGTTATTATTCAACAATATATCTTTTATAGTTCAATATGACACGCTATAGCTGGTCATTGACAGATGTCTCTTTGTTTTATCTAGATATAATGTACTAAGACTTGCACCCTCAAAATATGGATGTTTCTAATAGAAAGTCAAACAACTTTATATTCTTTCTACAGCCTTGAAAAAGTTGTATCAAATGACGAAACACGTGCCGGCTGTCTGCTCTTCCAACTTGTACTTCGAGTCAACTACATCAAGACTCCTAAGGACTTTCTAATTTTTGTCAAATCACTATTGATACTTGGTTTAAAATACTTTTTTACTCAGATTGTGTCTGAATTTGGGTCTATTAAAACCATACTGACTATTAAGTCAGACAAAAGACATATAAGTGGTTGTGCTCTGTAACTCATATTTGATTACATTGTATATGGGTGAGAGAATTCTTTTCTGTATATAGGACGGACGATGATAAATGGCACAGTGTTCTACATAGAGCACACCTAGTAAGTGTATATTGCTAAAGCACTGGGGTAAGACTGTGACAAAGGTGCTGACTTTTCTTATAACCCCTGCCATTTTCTTCTATATTTTTTTATGAACCTTCAACATGTTAACTCAACATCTTCATTAACCTACATGGGTTTTTAGGTCTGGCTTGACTGTGCAACTGTCACCTGACTTTCAACCTATACCAATATTATTCTACAGTTCTTTGGTTCTACACAAATAATTATCCATTCCCTTGCTATCTACTTGTAATGCTTTACATTACCATACAATATTTATTTAAAGCCAGATCTATTGGCATTGCCAGTGCTGATTAATCTCTGAGTAGTACACATATCAGACACAGTTCAAGAAACTTTATTGGTTAAATTAGCACAAATTAGTGACTTTGAGCTGTAATGCATTAGCACATCTTTACCAGCAACGCAGTATAAAAATGGTAAATATGAAGAAAGTAAATGGAAATAAATGAGAAAAAAATTAACATGTAGTTCCATGGCAATGCTCAGATCATGAATGAATGACCTGCTGTCTTTTCAATCGAATGAGAAGGTGTGGAGAAAATTGTACTTACATGATGGGACTGATTCATAAAACCTTTACTAACGTGTAAATCAGATTTACAAGCGGATGAAGTGCAAACTCTACTCAGCAAATCAGTGTTGTCATTAAAAAATGACAGTCAGCAGCCTCATCTGGGCCTGGACCCTCCCAGCCTCATGTTCTTAAGGCCCTTTAAACACACGTGGCACTCAACAGGTAGGCAGCTCCCTGCAGCAGGGTTTGTTAAAATATTCTGATTAGAGGAAATCAAAGAATTGTCTCTCACAGTTCTTGGAAACAGGTCCTGGGGGGCAAAGATTGAAGCGAGGTAAGAATTTTACCACAGCAGCAGGTACGCTTTCCTCTTAAAATCCTCTCAGAACTCTCTTTAGGTGGCAATCCAACATGGTTTAAAAAAGCTGTGTGGGTAGGGATCTTTGTTGCGTACTTCAGCTCTACTCACCACAAATCATTTCTGTCCAGTCCACTTCACAAGCATGCCTTCATCTTCCACTGACAGCTATTCTAGGTCACCCTGCCCCAGTTGTCTCCACTTTAATTTCTTCCCTTTGCACGATTGCATCTTATGTCATTAATAAAGTTGAAGATGTGCGACAAGTTAATATCTAGTCAAGTATGACTACGTCATCATTTCACTTACACTGGCTCAGTCATACATACATGATGCATACTAAAACTAAAATGTTTAACTTAAACCAATGTTTTGATCCATTTTTTGGCACATTGCTTGTAGGATGAGTTTTCCAAAAAATTGATGCCACCCTTTTGAATGTCAAATAATAAATTTATATTCAGGAGAATGAACCATAGGCTTTAAATTGCATGACCTTAATTTTGAATTAATGTGAGAAGGAACCTGCTCCATAATTCTATTTATGTCCCGCATGGTCTCTACTTTTACAGTTGCCTTACAAGGATGAGTTTACTTTATAGTATTTTATATATCTTCATCAGAGCCTGAGCCACTGACAGCCAAACAAGCTTTTCACACAGTAGTAGGGGTTACACTGGAAAAACATGTTTTGCAGAGCACATGTTGCTGGGGGCCTATTCAACAGACCTCAGTTGTTTCCAGTGGCCAGAAGACTAAAAAAGAAAAAATAGGGAAAGGAAGCACAGTGAACCGATTGAATGAACACGGTATTTACACACATTTGCTATATGCTGCCACTGCTCAGCTCATTTGAAGAAGTGAAAAAAAAATGTTTTTAGTGTTTTTATTTTAAAACTTGATTTCATGTGATTTACTCTGCTGGTGCTTACCTCGCTCGTGTGTCTGTCTCCTGCCCTGGTCTGCTGCAGCTGCTGTGCCATTTGTGCGGAGGGTGAAGGAAACTTAATGGCACAACTTCTGGGCTTGTGAGCGGTCTAGTTGCTTTTTTTCTTTTTGCTATTGAAGAAACAAACAAGGAGTGAGATGCTGGCGATTTTATGGATGTGGATGTCAGGCGGTGAACTTTTAGGAACCATTGTGAGACTTTAATACAAAACTAACTCAATGCTGGAAATTCTGCATTATATAAAGAAGACACATTGCAAGGTTGTATAAGATGATGCGTATTCTTTCCTGGATTCCCATTTGACAGACCATTGCTATATATTTTTACTTTGTCTGTGAATAAGGAAAGCTTACATAAGCTGTGTGGCATATCTTCTTCTTCTTCTTAATCTTTATTTCGACTACAATGAGTCATAAAAGAAAACACAAATAACATGAGATTACAATTAATACAGTCAAAAGAAATATATCCATCATACACTTTATAGCCGGAAGATGAATACTAAAAAAGTTAGCAGACACAGTGGATAACACTAGAGCCAAACACCCAGCATAACAGAAAGCTAAGAAACTAGATGATCTCATAATTACAAAAACTTCCTTCTAGTTTTCCACATTGCGTCTAAAAATTTGCTAACAGCAAAAACGGTTAGTGGTGATAAATCCGTTTTAAGTATTCGAAAAGCCTCCAAATGTTTCCTAAAACCCCATTTTTTACATAGGGGAATAATCCACTTCCTTCTAGATTCTATATATAGAGGACAGAAGAAGATTACATGGAGATCATTTTCAGGCTGGTCAGTGCAAAGAGGACAATTAGCAGTAGTAGAAGGGTGCCATCTGTTCGTAAGAGCACGAATAGGAAGGGAGTTGTATCTCCATTGGAGATAAAGTTTTCTAAGGGTAGAAGGATAAATATCGTTCAGCACCATCTCAAACTTATAATAATCTTTTATTGAGATAAAAGAACTTATCATGGAACCCAAATTATCAGAAGTCAGCCAAACCGACCGGTTGCTTTCATAATACATTATTGCCAAAGCTTTACGCGATATGGTCTTGGATGCGAGTTCTGGAGAACTCCACAGAGAAGGGCAACCCAACCTATCAAACTCAGCCTTGATATATCTTATCCAAGGAAGGTTTTGTATGGTTTGAAACTTCAATAAATCCAAGAATTCTAATCTATAGGTGTTAAGTTCGGGGGTTGCCCATAGACGTCGCCAAAAGGTTAGGGGCTTTAAGGCTAATTCCTCCTTAATGGATCTAATTCCTAGGTCTAACCTAAGAGGAAGAAGAGGAGTACTGGAGGGTAAAGATGATAATTGTCGGAAACATTTATTTTCAATAGCCAAAAATGCTTGGAGGCAATTATTGCCCCACAATTCCGCTCCGTAAGTTACTGCCCCTCTGGCCTGTATCTTGTAAATTTCTAAGGGTGGACCAATAGGTTTTATATAGGAGTTTTTCCAAAGTTTAAGAATCCCCCCAATTTTCTGCGTTAATTTTAATTGGGATTTAGTTTGGTGTTGAGTCCATAGGAAGTTTTCATTTATAGTCACTCCCAGGTACTCAAACACCCGAACTCTCTCCAAACTAACACCGTCAATGGTTGGATTTGGGCGGGATTTCCTAGGTGGATTCAAAATCATAAACTTTGTTTTTGTTGTATTTTACAGGCCCCTATCCTGACAAAAAGAGACAAACCCATCCAGAACTCGCTGGATACCCATGGGGGACTTGGCGAGTAGCAAGGTGTCATCAGCAAACATAATCGCCGAAATCCCCACCCCAGCGAGCTTTGGCGCGTCTCTATTAGGGACCAAACTTAGATAGGGGATAACTCCATTTACATATAAGCAAAAAAGGGTGGGGGCCAGGACACAGCCCTGCCGAACACCCCTATTGACAGGGAAGCTTGATGATAGATTTCCCTCTCTCCCACATCTAACCTTGGCGAAGTTATCGGTGTGGAGTCGGATTATAATATCAAGAAGGGGGGATGGAATTCCTAGTTCATGAAGAACAGCCCATAGCTTGGTACGTGGGACCAAGTCGAAGGCTGATCGAAGATCTACAAAAACAGTATATAGGGATCCGCCCTCAACCATGACAGTTTTCCAATAAAGCATATTAAACCTAAAGATCTGGTCAATGGTGGATACAGATTTCCTAAAGCCAGCCTGGTAATGGCTCAAAATCTCAAACTCATCAATCCAGTCCAATAGGCGATTATTAATCAGCCTAGCAAAAAGTTTTTGAGCTACATCAATAAGGCTGATAGGCCGATAATTAAATGGGAGAAGGGGCGATCCCTTCTTGTAGATTGGGACCACCTCAGCACCCAGCCAAGTAGAAGGTATCTTCATACCCCTAGCAATTCCATTAAATACAATTAAAAGATAGGGAGCCCAGACTCTTGGTTCATGTTTATAAAGGTCACCGGGCACCTTATCGAGACCAGGGGCCTTTCCCGCAGGGAGTGCAGAAATAGCAGTCTGGACTTCAAGAAGAGTAAAACTAATTGGGTCAAGGACAGAATTGTCACTCAACAACAATTCAGATAAGGAGGGAACTGTGCTAAGGGATTGACTGTTATATAAAAGACTAAAATGCTCCTCCCAAACTTGGGGGGCAATATTCGGGCTAATTGCAGACTCAATATCAGTTGAACCAGTAGTCACGATCTTCCAGAATCTACAGGAGTCTCGATCCGCCAAAGCAGATGTTAGATCGGCCCAGTTCTGAGTGGCCCACTCAAGCTTAGCATGATGGATCAAATAACGATAAGTGCGTCGTTTAAAATTAATAAGATCTCGAGCATCATGTACCTTTAATGCAGTCATTAATTCAGCTTTTGCCAGTCTACAAGCCCTGTTATACCATGAATGTTTCCTAGATTGATATTTCTTCAAGGAAGCTAGGGGATTCAAAATATTTCCTAAGCTTGCATAAAGTGCATCATTAAGTGCAGCAATCTCCCTATTGGTATCTGGGACTAATTCAGACTCAACAAAGCCAGCCATTCGGTCCAAAGTTGAGCTAACATTTACGTAGACTCTAGAAATGTCCTCAGGGTTGCTAACCAGTTTGGACCCTTTCACCCTCCGTCTATTGTTTGAGAGGGCAAGGGTGTCTGTTCTATCTGAGTGCCGCGGGGGTTCAGTCCAACCCAGACCTAATAATGCGAAGTCCAAGATTAAAGGGTTGTGGTCACTTTCTCTCCTGGAAAGCACCACAAAGTCCTGGACTCGGTTCCATTCTTTGCACTTGACAAACATATAGTCGAGGTGGGCCTCTCTGCCTGATACGTTAAAGGTAGTTTTTGGGGGATTATCAGATTTGGATCGCCCATTACATGCTCTAATAGAGTGAGCCAACGATAGAGAGGTGATTTGAAGAGCCAATGGGGTCCAAGATTTTACAGTAGGGCCAGCCACCTGTGGAATTTCCCAAGAGTCATCCTCCTCTTGGTTTATGGCATCTAATAACCCCTCTAAGGGTTCAAAGTGGGAATTAAAATCCCCACCCACCACTAAAAGGATATCCTCTGGTAAATCCGACAATACCGTAAATAAGACATCCACAGCCCTCGATTCTGCCGATAAGCTAGTCGGTCTAGAATAGATATTAATCAAGGCCATTTGTGTCTTAGCCTGCCATTTCAATATTATGGCTTGAACATCATCAGATCCTGTATTCAGGACAGTAGCGGTGCAGCCCAGGTGGGTTGCCACCCAAATGGAAAGGCCACCAGACGGTCGGCCCTTACCTCCCCAAGTTGCTGGAAGAAAAAATGAAGCAAAGCCCACTCGATGATAGTCAATCCTGGCCCATGTTTCCTGAAAATAACAAATATCATGTTGATCTATGAAAGAGCCCCATTCTGGACAATTAAGCTTATTATGGAGGCCCGCAATGTTCCAGGAAAGGATCTTTAATAAAGAAGGGGTACAGGGTGGGTCAATAGATGTAACAACATTATCTAAAGTGGGTATATGGTCATTATAGCTAGTGTCAGTTGATGGAATCGCCACAGTCTGTACTGAAACTGATTCACCCTTATCTCCGTTAGAATTAATTCGAACTCGCAGTCAATCCACCTCTTCAAGAGGACTAAACCTATTTTGGCAAGGAAAGTTGTGGACAGTAGGCTTATTTAACCAGGACTTATCACAGTTCCGACTGCGAGAAGAAAGAGAACCCACCCTTGTCCAACCTTCTGCATTCTTGGCATGAACATAGTTATTTGAAGGGGGATAAAAGAAGGAGAGTGGTAAAGGTTGAATACAAGTCTCTCGCTGTTTCCCCCTCCAGGTAAGGATATATGACACAATATCGGGATCTCTAAAATTCACCACGACACAGTCACCCTTATAATGTTTAGTTGAGTTGCCCATCCAGTTAATCCTCCTAACCATTAGAATGGGCGCAGTTACAAATGGTGGGAGTGGCCTATGGGTATTTAACCAACTAGTGACTTTATTTTTGAGGGAGTCATAAGTTTCTAGATCGGGGTTAGTACACTTAGGGATTCCGGCCAAAATTATTACATAAGGGGCCGCCTCAGGGGGTAAGTTGACTACATCCTTCCAGCTTGACTTCCCCTGAGTGTTATTGTTAGTTCCATCCTTAGTACTATGGATATTCAATTCACCAACATTATCCATAGACCTAAGTTGGACAGATGGGCGGTTCTGTGTTGGCTGGGGAGGATCAGCAATAATCTGTGGTAAATTCGAGGATTGTGGCAAGTCCTCTATCTCAATTGCCCCCCTTGCTTCTACAAGTTTAGGGGGAGCACCTAATTTAAGAGCAGACGAAGAGTCTAGGGGTTGTATTTGGTGCACATTATCAATTTTAGGAGTAAAGCTTGGTTTGTTTGTTAAACAGTTAGTAATAAACCCTGTAGCTTTTTTTATTTCTTTAAGCGTATCATTAATAGAGTCAAATCTAGCCAAAAAAGGGTCGAATAAGATCTTTAACGCATTTACTAAGGAGCTAGTTAAGAAATCTGTCTCTCGACCTAGTCCAGCAGCACTGGTAGAAGGGGAAGGGTGTTGAGATATTTGGTCACATCTTAGGGTGGGTAATGGAGTATGGGTTTTGATAATGCCAGGTAATACCTTAGATGGGACCTCAGTTAAGGATTGAGAGGTAACATCAACCCTGGCCTTTTTCCCACCCTTCATCTTCCTCATACTTTTCCTTTTGGGTATCGCCCCCACCCGTGAACCGTGAGCTGGTCTTAAAGCTATTTCTTTCCCCAGCTCCGGAGCAACAACGGATGCCACATCAGTAGACATCTCTGGAATATATTGGAGGGAATCACGCCGAGAAGTTGAACTAGTTCTTAGGTCCTGGAGAACTGAATCGATCGTTTGGTCGATACTGTTCATTAAGGCAGTATGGGAATTGTCCAGTCTCTCCGGAGATCTTACAGATGCGAGCAAACCAAGGGAAGATCTCCTAGTACTTTCAATGCCTTCCGAGAGTCGTTGTTCTAACATTAACAGCTCATTGTTAACCACCGAATTAGCCCTGATAAGAAAATTGTCCAATGTACCTGGGAGCATCGGGGTTGATGCCTGTATTTTCGACCGTGTGGCCATTTTTTCCTCTATGGGGGCCGAGTTGCAAAAAGAAGGGGTCCGGTCCGGTCTTGCCCGTGCTTGAACGGGCTTGAACGGGCCCGCCCTTTGCCCGGGCTTCGCCCCGGACTACGCCCCGCACGCGTCCCGCTCACGCCTAAACAGGGGTCAATTAAATAATGGGAGGCAGTGGGAGGTGTGGCCGGGAAGAGGATCAGGTGCGGTGGAGAATTGTAAGGCGAGGCACCCTGGGCCTCGCAGTCCCAGCGACAACAGCAACCTCCTGCGATGTCAGCGATATTCACACTTCCCCCACAGTTCCAATGCAGCTCCTCAAGGGAATGGCAGGTAAAAATGATTTTAAAAACGAAGTCCGCGCCTACGAGCGGCTCCCACGAAGCGGGGGCCGCGAGGCGTTTTGTAGGAGGCAGTGGGAGGTGTGGCCGGGAAGAGGATCAGGTGCGGTGGAGAATTGTAAGGCGAGGCACCCTGGGCCTCGCAGTCCCAGCGACAACAGCAACCTCCTGCGATGTCAGCGATATTTACACTTCCCCCACAGTTCCAATGCAGCTCCTGTGGCATATCAGCTATTCCCCAACCACTCACCTGTATACCTTATATGGGTGGTCCTGATGAAGGTGGCTGTAAATTGAAAGTTGCCACCGAAACGTGCATTGACCTGGTTGTTTGGGTACCCAAGCCTACAACACTCTCACAGACATCCTTTGTGTTATGCCTTCCGTGTTATTTAAAGTGTATGTTATTTAGGCGGGGTGGTGATGCAGGTGATGAGAGAGTGGGGATATGGGGTGGTACGATAGGTCAGAATGTTTGTGTGGTATACAAAGAAATTTGGGGGATATATCACATGTTTTGATATATGATTTATTCCTTGAAGTGATGAAATATAGTTATGAAATGATTATATATATCAAGAGATGACATTGTTGGATATTTCAACCAATGTAAATTTAAATATGTCTTTTATATTTTTTGTACATTTGGAAAAATGAGAAAAAAAGAAAATAATAAAGAAAAAATAATAAAAAAACAGATAACACATTGAACAAGAGTTTGGAATATTAAATGGATATAATGAACAGCCCTAGAGAGCTCTAGTGAGCCTCTGTGAAGCAATATAGGTCATTGGGAAGTGCTTGGTACTTTTGAGGTGGTGTAGTTGCTACTTCATCACCTCTTAAAAGAGATGGCTGAGCGGACCCCCCACTGGCATATCGAAGGCACACCTAAGGCAAGCTCGACTGTGCCTGTCCGCATCAGGCCGGGGCCAGGATCCCTGGTCCTTTTCAGCCAGAGATAAGATCCTACACCCCCATGTTTTTGCACAGTTTAAGGCCTACACCCAAAAATAATTGTCAGGTCTTTAATCCTGACACTCTCCGAACCTCATGTGCATTCTGCCAGTTTGTTTGCTCCCCTACCACCTATCCTAGGGCTGTTAGCCCTGTGTTTGGACCGCAGGTCAGGGAGGTTGAGCCTGAGATCTTCCCTAGCTGCTGGGATGATCTTCTACTGTCCCAAGAACTTCTTTGTTTTAGCTTAAACTGCCATTCTCTCCCTAAGCACCAGCTACACTTATTTAATTTTTTCTGTGATATTAGTCCTGACACTGCCTTTCTTACAGAAGCTTGGCTGCATGAAGGTTCCCTACCTGAAGTTATTTCACCACTTCCTGCCAATTCCGCCCTGTTGGGGTTAAATATACCTCATGGAACTGGCAGTGGTATTGCCATCATTTTTAAAAAGATTGTAAAATAGAGGACTTCCAGATTCCGAACTATGAAGTGCTGCTATTTACTCTCTCATTTACCCCTAAATTTACATTTTCAGGGGCATTAATTTACCATCTCCTGGGTATGCCAGCATCTGGTGTTCAGCTCTTCCTGATTCACTAGGTCCCCATATTTTGCGGTCAGCTAATTTTACTTTGCTTGACAATATCAATCTTCATCTTGAGGATACTAATAATAATATAGTCTATTCTTTTATCAATGACTTGGGCACTCTCAATGTTGCTCTTCTCAACTCTGCACCTTCTCATATCGTGGGGCACCTTTTGGACCCCAATATTCCAACCTAAAAGCTTTGTCCATCGCTCCTCCTCTATAATTTTGTTGGTTGGATCACTATGCAGTGCCTTTTAGTATTAGGGTCTTTTCAACCCCTCTCTCTCAGCCTGTTCTGAAACCTAGAGCCAGGAACTGGTCAAAACTCGAAATTTTTTGTTAAATGAGCCGCTCCGCAATACGATACCCACCCTTATCGCTCAACCTGACCCTGACCAAATCTCTGTACACCAATGGCTTATGAATGCCACTGATTCCATCTTGCCACCTACGTCTAAATTGATGTGCAGAACTCATCCTCCAGCTCCTTGGTTCATTGAGTCCCGCAGACAAGAAAAGAAATGCTGTAAAATCCTAGAAAGACAGTGAAGGAAACTTTATACGACTGAGACTAAGTCGAAATATGTGGTGGTGCTGAAAAAATATCATGCCCTCTATAAATCAGCACAGCCATGTACTTTACTGAGAAGATTACTAGCTCTCAACATAGTCAGAAGACTCTCTTTAAAGTAGTTAATGATTACTCGGCTGCTAGCAACACTCTGACTCCACTCACTGTTTCTCAACATCAGGGCCACTAGTTAGCTACTTCCTTTCAAGGCAAAATTGATATAATTCACAGCCAACTAGCTGCAGACGCTGCTAAGATAGAGAGCCTTATGCCTTTTGCTGCCTCATCGGATAGTTACCAGGAAGTGAACCTTTCATCTAATAAGCCTGAGGAGTCCTCCAAAATGTGGGCATGGTCCTCTTTGGACATGGTGACATTAAAAGTGTCCGGTTCCCCGCTAGATCCCCTTCCTCCTACAAAACTCAGACTTTTAGACGATTCTGCCCTAACTGTTATTTTAAAACTTCTCAACACTTCCTTGAGTGAAGTTTATGTTTCTCTAAATTGGAAGCCTGGCCTTGTTCTCCCCTTGCTAACAAAAAATGAACTGGACCCCTCCAAAATTTTGGAAAGGCATGTTAATATCCAACTCTCCACATTCGTTGAGACTCATCAGCTGCTCCACCCTTCACAGTCTGGTTGCCAATGTAAGATCTAACACATTAGCTCTGACCTCTGGTGTCCCTCAGGGATCCATTTTGAGCCCACTGTTCTTTAACATCTATGTTCGTCGTTTAGCAGACGTAATTGAGAAGTATGGGCTCATCCCCTTTTCATATGCTGATGAAACTCAGAACATCTTTTTGTTGTCAGCTGCCCAACATCAACATCCCTCATTGCTCTGTCTGGGCTTGAGGGATGTTTCCCTTTGAATGAAAAAAAGGACCTAAGCTTAATGGTGATAAAACTGAGGTCTTGGTTCTGGTTAACAACCCTGAACTCTGGGGAGCCAGTCATTGGCCCGATTCACTTGGGCCTCTACCGACTCCGGCGACTGGGGTCAAGAATCTCTGCTTTATCATTGACGACAAGCTCTCCCTGAAACCACAGGTGTCCAAGATCACTGCTACCTGCTTTTCTGTTCTCAAGTGGCTCCAGAAGATCCTTTGGCTAATTCCTCGTGCTGCCCAGAGAGCAGTTATTCAAGCTTTGCTGATATCTAGATTAGATTATGCCAATATACTGTTCTTGGGCGCAGACAAATCTTCGATTCATCTTTTGCAGATCATTACGAATGCGGCGGTTCGCCTACTCTTCCGGTTCCCTAGACATGCCTCTGCTTCTCGAACTGCACTGGCTCAAGATTGATAAGCATATTGAATTCAAGACTTTGTGTTATATGTTCAGGGCAAGACATATTTTGGCCCCCCTATATGTTCAAGGTCTGGTGTTGCCCTATGTGCCTACTTGTCAGTTGAGATCATCCAGCCTCTCGCTGTTTGCTATGACCAGGTTTCATCTTGCCCGCATGAAGGGACGCTTGTTTGCCTACCTGGGCTCGAAACTCTGGATCTCTCTCCCAGCTTCTCTTAGGAACTGCCAGTCCTTACTTACCTTCCTTTACTTAGACATGGCTTTTCTAGCTGCCCTCTGTGGTTTCCGTCAGCTGCCTCTATCCAGCACCGGTAGACCCTTTGGGGTAGCTGCTCGCATTATAAGTCCCTCACAATAATAATAACGCCCTTCTCCTCAAAATGTAAGCACGGATGACTTAGAAAATGTGCTAAAAGTGTATTTATATTTTAAAGTAGCATAATGATTTTTTTCCAAGTAAACAACAAAAGAAAAACAAAAATGAACATGAAATATCTCATTTGACCTGAATCTTTGCCTGCGGATTTTTAAAAGATGCACAGCTTTAGTAGACATAGGGCATATGACTGAGACATGACATCAGTTCTAGATTTGCATGCTGGGAGGGGTATGTAAAAAGGGGTAAAATATTGGAATTGTATTCAAAGTGTGTATGTCTTCAGGCATCTTTAAAGCCCAATAACACTTTAGCTGGAGTAACAATTTTCAAGGATGCTGGTCGTGTTAAAAGAGTGCTATTGATGGTCAGCACCATTGGCAACTAAATCAAAAACTGCAAAATTAAGAGCCAAAATAATTTTTATTCCAGGAATGCTCAAAGTTTCTTTGCAGTGATGATACTTGCGTCTGGTTTGTTTCCCTCCCTCCTGGCCTCAATATTCTTGCCTGTCATTCTGTTGTTTCCCTTCAGACTCTTGCTTCCTCTCCCAGGCAGGCACTCCGATTTCAGTCAGCGAATATTGTGATCCTTAATGAGATTTTTGAGACAGTCTTCCAGCCTAAGTATGTAAATACAGTTTCTTATTGATGCAAGTGTTGTATTTTTGGAACATATAAATACCCTGGAGAGTGAGGTATTTTTTTTCTTCTTACGTCGATTGCATTCTTTTACCCTTTGGATACAGGAAGACTTCATAAGATGATAATAAGATTTCATGCTAGAAAGTCATGCTTTAAACTGCATTTCTCAGCCCGGGAATAGGAGAGGCTGCTATTGCGAAGCTAACAGCATTTTCCTCCAGTTTAGTGTCTTATTAGATTTTGCTGCTGGCTATGCAGAAAAATAATGTATGCTCGCCATCTCTCGCGCCTTGATCCCTTGCACCGTGTGTTGCTGCTATTTCTCCTCCACTACAGTAACATGCCGGCTGCTCTAGATCACCGATGAAAAACAGGTGCAAGTGTTCATTTTGGAATTTCGTTTTTCCCTATTTATTTTACGTTAAACGTGTTTGGTAATATTTGGTTTTTATATTTTGTAGACAGGCGCACACAGTAACATTTGTGTTCTGTGCACAAACCAAAAAAGCAAAGCCTCTTGGAAAGCAATCAACATCTAAACTGATGAATCTACCATGGAAGTGGGTAAAGAAATTCAGAACTCGAGAAGTTTGCTCATTTAGAGGCTTTGCATGCGCATGTGCGTGGGATTCTAAGGGCCTCGTTAGGCAATGCTAATTAATGGGTCGGCATTCCAGCCCCCATACAACCATAGAAGTACTGTGGGAACACGCTCTTAAATGCTGTAATTATTATCCTTTGCATTTTCCATCACCGCATGCATATCATGGGGCCGGCCGATCCCGCCATAACAAGCTCAGTTCTCCCACGCATAGTTTAAGACAGACCTTGCAGTCGGGGCTCGCACAGGTAAAGGCTGCGGGCGGTGAGGCTGGGCCGACGGGGTGGGGGGTAGTGGAATCCGACATAAGACGGCCATGTGAAAACTAACTAAATAAATAAATAAACGCACTTACCTTGCGCTGGTTGCATCGCTGAATGCGATGGGGCGAGCGAAAGGTAAGTGTTCTATTTATTTATTTAGTTTTCTTTTCACATTGCCGTAGAATGCCGGATTCCAGTACCCCCCCCCCCCCCTCCCACAACACCCCCCCCCTACCTCACCGCCCCACAGCATTTACCTGTGCGAGCCGGGGCGAAGCGCACATCACTGTCCACACCGGTTGGCTTCAGCCACCTCATTAGTCTTTCTTGCACATTGCACTTTAGCATTTACGCTGCTGCCCACAACAGTTTTAAAACAATCAAATCTGCTGTTCTACTTTCTGGGGTAGTCACCATCCATGCGTTCTTTGAATATGTATTACCATTCTCTGCACTGATCTGCTCTAAATATACTGTCTGGACCACATTAGGCCAGAGTTCAAGCAAGGAAATTTGTGACGTGTTCTCGTTTAGCTTTGTTTACTGCTCTGCCGCTCCACACTTAGGCCTGTGTTCTGATTTGCACACTGTTTGTAAATCTTTGCGTAAAAGCTGGATTCGTTTTATGCACTTATTGTTGTTTTAACCACTTTTTAAATGTAGACAGGCTGAACGCTCTCTGCTCCCCTTTTGCTGGCCTGTTTTGTAACGGGTCTGCGTTTTCTGTATTATGCTCATTGCTCTAACCCTATGCACACCGTGCACACTGCCTTCGCCTTATATAGTAAAATAAGACTCAGCTGCATTTTCTCCGCTGGCACTCAGCATTGCTTTTACAATATGGTTTTATTCTGAAAGTCATTCTTTTTACTCGTTGTAAAGGTTTTTTATTAACTATACAATAAAGTTGACTATGACTACTGTCATATTATCCAACACACTATCTTGGCGGGTGGGAGGCAGCCCACTCTGAGCTCCTACTTTGAGGATCCACTTAGAAACAGAGAATAACCAGTACAATCAGATTTAACACATGCACTTCACCTGGTTTTTCTTCATTTCATGGCCACGTTTTCACATGAGATTTTGGCAGCTATGAGTGAACAAACCTGCTTGTTTCCCATGTTATTCAGCTGTAGGGGGTCTGGTATCTACTGTTACTGTGGTATCAGGATCAGCCTAACCCCTCCCAGGCGGCGAGTTGCCTATCCCTCCCTTAGTCCTTTTTCCAAACTGTGCCCTTTTGACCTTTAAACACATCATGGACAACTTTCTTGGTGCCAAAAAAGGTTGCAGTTTATTAAACACTTAAACATTTTACACATTTGATCCTCTTGGTCATACGTAATGTTTTGTTGCTTTGCTTAACGATTTGCCATTGTGGCTCATTCAGTACATTTTTGGTTGTTATCTGTTTTCAGACAGATCACCTTTTGGAAGGGGGGGCCCCAATCCCACGGCCACTGTTGCCAGGGGTTAGGCTTCAACTTGCTACCGACTTGGTGGGTGTCCGTCTGGACTTGCCCCAGCCAGAAGTGCCGTCCCGCTTGCCTTCAGTGCCATCTTGGCCCCTCCCTGCTCTTCAGGGTCCCAGCCGTGTGACATACCAAGGACCCCATTTGAGCACCTCCTCTATCCAGCCTGCTGCTTAGTTTATCTCTTGCTCCTTTGGTACCCCTGCCGTGAGGCATCCAAGGGCACTGAGGGAGCCTTCCATCTACTCTCTCCGTGGCTACTGGCCACTTTTTGCTCCCTGCGTGTCCCTGCCGTGAGGCATCTCAAGTACACTGCGTGACCCTTCCATCTACTCTCTCCGTGGCTACTGGCCACTTTTTGCTCCCTGCGTGTTCCTGCCGTGAGGCATCCCAAGGACACTACGTGAGCCTTCCATCTACTTCTAGCAAATTCTCTCCTTTTTCTATTTTCTAGGTTTTTTACCGCCTCACCGCAACCCCATGTGGCTGTGACGCCCTCCTTTTTGCCTTTCTCTGGAGTGGGTGGGTGGGATTCCTTACTTCTCCTGCCGTCGGAGGGGACTTAAAGCTCGAGGGGGCTGTTTGCCCCATTCTTAATTCCCTCCGCGGCTTGCGCCCTGCTCCCCCTGATTGGGGGATGCCGCGTTCAACTTGGGGCGACCAATGGTGGTCACCCCTTTTTCCCGGGCTTGCGCGCCAGGGTGGGGGGGCATCCTGCCTCTGGGTGGCGTTTGGCCCGGGCCTCCATTGGGTCCAGCTTTGCCTTCCCTGGCCCAGGCTCTGATACAGTCCAGGTGCTTTGGAAACAGTCACTGTAGATAATGGGGTTCTGGCAGTTGAAGAGAAAACTGATGCACAGTAGATGTTGCTGCCTGTTCCCCTACAATAAACGTTAGTAACTTACCAGAGTCGCCTGTTATTGTTGGAGGGAACATTACAGATTTGGCGTCAAGTTATTCATCGGTGCTTCAGCCCTCAGCAACCCAGGAGGAATATGTCCATACAGGAACTGTATGTTGAAGTCTATTACTGATTGAACCTGTGTCGGGGGTTTCAGTCCCAACACTGGCCTATTTCAGTGCCAAGTTAATGTGCCCAGACAGCAGGTGGTGCAGGAGAGTTTAAAAAAAAACCAACAATTTATTGGCATTTTTGGGTTTCATATACAACATGCTTACAAGAATCAAGTCACTGTTCTTTACATATCCACAACAACGAATTCAGCAGAGGTTTCAGCTTCTAAATGACAATATGTGTCATGTCATGATAAAAAATAACCCCTACTGCCCCCCCTTTGTGCCGTTACATCATTCTGATTCACATGGTCTCTTTAAATGTCACGTGGTATTCCCCCCTCGAAACCTTTCCCGTATCTATAATAGGGGCTGGGTAAACCAGGATCAGTCCCTACGTCATCAGTGCCACTCACCCTGTCCAGGGTCCTTTCCTCCTTTAACTCTGTTATCATATGAGACCATGCCTGTAGGTCCTCTTCAAACTTTTCATCATATCTCACAAATTTCATTCAGGCCTGTTCCGCTGTGGCCCATTCATGCATATCTCTTATCCAACTTTCACTCTTCGGAGGTCTAGGATACAGCCATGCTATAGTAATTCGGCGTTTTACCAACACAAGACCCAGCAAAACAAACCTTCTACTCAGTTTCTTGCCCTTAGGGGAGGGTATTAAGCCTAATAATACCTGCCTGATCTCCTCAGGCACCAGCCATCCTGTGGCTTTCCGTAGGCAAGCAAGAACCTCGCTCCAGTAGGCGCGAAGCTCCAGACGGGTCCAGATCATATGCAGGAAATCTGCTGCGCTCTCCCTGCATCTTGGACATTCGTCTTTACGGATTTGGTGTATCACATGCAGCGTTCGAGGGCTGAGGTATGTCTAATGTACTATATTGTATTGAAGGAGCTTGAAATGTGAGTTAGAACTCACTGTTCATACCCCCTCATGTATTTTCTCCCATTCCTTGTCTGTCAAAGGTTCCTCTAACATAACTTTGCCCTGTACGTACCACGCTCCTCATAACGCTATTTTCGTTGTGCCTCACTTTGTTCAAATACGCTGCTACTTTATTGCCATTTTGCACATTATCAGGCACTTTGCACTTTTATTAGAAGCTTGGGGGACTGTTGCCGTTTGGGGCTATGAACAGATTCTTTTATTGAATATTTACTGCATTTTTAAACTTTTTCTTAGTTTGTATTTTACTTACTGTTAGCGCTGCTTACTGTTGCTGGTGTTGGGGCCGCCCCGTTCCGTCACGGCTGTTGTGCCGATTGAGCGGAGGGCGGACCCTGCAACACCCAGTTACACTGCCTTCTTCCACTTCCGGTGGTTCGCGCTCTTGGCGCACACCGGAAGGGTTTAAAAGCACCGATGGGGCGGACACGCAGCGGACATAACTTTGCCCTGTACGTACCACGCTCCTCATAACGCTATTTTCATTGTGCCTCACTTTGTTCGAATACGCTGCTACTTTATTGCCATTTTGCACATTATCAGGCACTTTGCACTTTTATTAGAAGCTTGGGGGACTGTTGCCGTTTGGGGCTATGAACAGCTTCTTTTATTGAATATTTACTGCATTTTTAAACTTTTTCTTAGTTTGTATTTTACTTACTGTTAGCGCTGCTTACTGTTGCTGGTGTTGGGGCCGCCCCGTTCCATCACGGCTGTTGTGCCGATTGAGCGGAGGGCGGACCCTGCAACACCCAGTTACACTGCCTTCTTCCGCTTCCGGTGGTTCGCGCTCTTGGCGCACACCGGAAGGGTTTAAAAGCACCGATGGGGTGGACACGCAGCGGACGCGCGCAGCTGGCGCGCCAAAGGCGCGCCTAAGGCAAACCCGTCTGCGCCCGTCCACGCCAAGTCCGTGCCCCGCCTTGTGCATCATCAACATTAAAATATACGAGCAGTGTTTTGCACGCCCTGAGACATCCTAAGGAGTTGACATGCTGTATTTTATATCCCGGGTCTGCGACAACTAGCTGTGTTTGTGGATTTGCTCTCCCCCTCCCCAGACCGGTGATGGCATTTCGCGCGCATGAGCGACTAGAGGAGACCTTGCCACAAGTCCAGCCTGTTTTTCAAGGCGGACTTATTAATCCTAGGTCCTTGGGCAAGCACAAGTATGAAATCGCTCATATGATAGAGTGCTTGGCCCTAGACATATTATTCGTAACAGAGACCTGGGCTGATGCGGCATCTGATCCCGATTTTATTACGGCCATACCTACGGGATACAAAGCTATTAGAGAAGATAGGTCTGCTAAGCGTGGGGGTGGAGTTGCCATTATTCTCAGGGATCAGTTCCCGGCAGCTCATCATTCCATCTCCTCCCCCCTCTATGAAGGCCTCCACTTCTCATTCACACTTCATCCCAAACTAACATTTAAGGGAATTCTTCTCTACCGCCCACCTGGCCCTCGCACCACGTTTTTGACTAATTTGGACAGTCTATTTGAATCAGTTATTTTAAACTCTGATTTTACCATTCTTGGGGATTTTAATTTTCATTTAGAGGATGCAGGTAACAAAGACACTGCAGAGCTACTGGATAGCCTTAGTTCCTTTGGACTCTCTCAATTGGTGCAATCCCCCACACATACAGCTGGGCACACACTAGATGGCGTGTTCTCCTCAGTTCAGGGTCTTATGATCAAGGAAACGCTTCCTTTAATTTGGTCAGACCATTCTCTAATTAAATTCACGCTCCCCATTCCCAGTGAAGGCAAGGAGGTTACCAGTAAACGTCCTGCTTCTGCTGGGCTAGCATGGAACAAAGTAGACTTACCGTCCTTTAATGCTCTGTTAGAAACCTCCTATCCCTCCCTACAGGATCAGGTAGACCTGGCCGTGGATAGCTACACTAAATGGATACTGGATGCAGTGAATGCTTCAGTCCCACAAAGAACTCTCTCAGCTAACAGATCTACACCTTCCGCCCCCTGGTTCTCCGATTGTCTCCGTCTAGAAAAACAGCACTGTCGTGGTCTAGAACAACGGTGGCGGATAAACTATGATGAGCCACAGAAATTAGCATACAAAACAGCATTATTAAAATGTAAAAAACTTCTTATATCTGAAAAAAAAAGATATTTCACCTCTCAGATCGAGTCTGCTGCCAACTCCTCCAAAGAACTGTTTGCAGTGATTAATAAGCTCTCGACACCCATTAACTCAGGCAGGAGGGTCAACCAGGAATTCTGCAACGAGGTGGCCGAGGTTTTTAAATCCAAGGTGTTAGACATCTTTAATGCTTTTAGGGAGGTTTCTGATTCTAGCCCATTATTATGCCCAAACAGCCCAAGCATCAACAAGCATCCACCATTTGTGTTTTCTGCAATCCCGATAGACACAGTGAGAAACTATGTCCTCCAAGCTAAATCGGGCTCACCTTTAGACCCCTGCCCCCCGAGGGTCTATCAAGAACTGGCAAACTCGGTGAGTCCTCAACTCACCGATATTTTTAACCTGATGTTCTCCTCCGGTGTTTTCCCGATTAGCTGGAAGCAGACATCCATTTTACCTTTACTAAAAAAAACAACTCTTGATGCGACCAACCCCACCAATTATCGGCCCATTGCCAGACTGCCGTTGCCAGCAAAGATAGTGGACAAAATAATGAACAACCAATTGTCCCTATTTATCAATGCCAATGGCCTATTGGATCACACCCAATTTGGCTTTCGCAAGGATCATTTCACGGAGTTGGCATTGATTAAATCCTCCGAGGAGATCAGGGGAGTTATGGATGGTGGAGGTGCAGCAGCTTTGGTGCCCCTCGATCTTTCTGCGGCGTTTGATACGGTGGATCATCGCCTTCTGCAGAGATGTTTGGAAAGGCTAGGATTAGGAGATACAGCACGAGCACTTATAGCCTCCTTTCTCACTGATCGAAGATCCACCGTATCCATGGATGGTTTTAATTCAAATACTTACACCCTTCCATGTGGTGTCCCGCAGGGTAGCTCTTTGAGCCCCACACTATTCAATATATACGTCTCTGAACTAGCGCCCCTTATTCGGGAATTTGGTTTCAGCCTGACCACCTATGCGGATGACACCCAGATTGTGGTGGCAGCTTCCAAATCCCAACAATCTCCGGCTGCGCAGTTCAGAAGCTGCATGAGTGCAATTAATAAGTGGATGACAGCACACTGCCTGAGGCTCAACTCCAGTAAAACTGAAGTTTTGATCTTCAGCAGTGTGCAGCCCCCCTGGAATGATCTGTGGTGGCCTGTCGAGTTGGGCTCCCCGCCTATTCCGGTGGTTAAGGTAAAGAACTTGGGTGTGCTTATGGATGCGAAACTCACTTTCCATCACCACACAAATGCGGTAGTGTCGGCATCGCATTTCCTCATTAAAAAAATTAGGAAAATCTTTCCTTACATCCCCAATCACACCAAGAGAACAGTAGTCTCTTGCCTTATCTCATCCAGGCTGGACTATTGCAATGGTTTGTTCCTTAACGCCCAGAAGCAACACCTGCGCAAACTACAGATGATTCAGAACTCAGCAGCTCGTCTCATACTGGATATCCCTAAATATCACTCAGTCTCCAAGGAAATCCGTAATCTTCACTGGCTTCCTGTACCCCAGCGCATCGATTTCAAAGCCTTGTGCATTGTTTTAAGGCCTTGCATGGCATTGGTCTGTCTTTCCTGCAGGATCATTTTTCTTGGTATTGTCCCACCAGACAGCTGCGGTCCACTGGAGCTCGATTACTTGCTGTTCCAAGAATCTTCAAAGCCCACTGGGGTGGACGCAGTTTCTTTTACGGTGCGTCTAAATTGTGGAACACCCTTCCCTTTTCTCTCAGAAATGCCAGCTCTTTGACGATTTTTAGGAAACAATTGAAAACCTGGCTCTTTCAGAATTAGGGGCAAGGCTGTATTGTGTCACTGTTATGTCTAGCGCCAAGACACCCCCGGGTATACGTGCGCTTTATAAATTTCTGCAACATAACATAACATAACATAACATAACATAATAACCTTGCTCATTTTATATGGACCTGAAGCACTCCTCCTGGTAGATCCTCTCTTATAGCCCTGTAAAGGTGTGATATCAGTCATTTGCTCTGCGCCATAGATAGCATTATTTATAACATCTTAGTGCTAGGGGGTTCTTCAGGAAATGTTGGCCAAAATTCCCTTGCAGGAACTGGCCGGTCCCCAAATAAAAAGTGTCTTCTGCCTCGGCTCGTGAAATAAATCTACCCTCTGTAAACAAATCGCCTAGAGTGAGGCCTCCCCCATCTTTCCACCTGTGTACGGACATAGAATCAGCTATACATGCAAAAGGACGCAGTGCCCATACAGGCATATCCTGTGCGAATGGTGCACTTTTTATCACATGTTGCACTACCGTGTTACACACCGTGCCACATGACGTACTATATATGGGATTGAGGGGGGACGCCCCTGCCAAGCATCAATAACTCTGGTAGCGAGTGGCTCCAATGCGTACCGAACAGCAGCCTTCTTTCCCAATTATCATCACTGTCTAAACAATGAATTGCATACTGCAAATGGAAAGCCATGTAATAAAATTCCAGGCAGGGCACCTCTAATCCCCCCAGGCTATGTTCTTTGCAGTGTTGTTACTTTCACTCTTCTCCATTTAGTGCCCCATAGGAGGTCTGTCACTATGGTTTCTAATATTTTAAAATATTGTCGAGGTATCATATATATGGAGCTCTGCAAAGCGTACAGGCAACGGGGTAGGATAATCATTTTTACTAGTGCAATTCGGCTCATTAAGGATAACAGTAGCTCCTTCCAAAATCATACAGAGCCTTAAATACCCTTGATCACTCTACCGATGTTAAAATCCAGATATGTAGAGGCAGTATTTGCAGTCATATCCCCAGGTACCGCAGTCCCTGCCCCGTCCACGGCAGCTCCACTTGTGGCAGCTCCGCTTGCGTCAACTGTGCCAGGTGTCAGATGAGAATCAGTTTAGATTTCCCGGGATTTATATGGAGACCAGAGATCTCTCCAAATCGGCACATCACTCCAAGGAATGTTGAGACCGAATATTCCGGCTGTCGTAGATAAATCAGTGTGTCTGTGGCATAGAGGGAGACAACGTGATTAGACTCCCCCAGCCAGATTCCCCATGGTTCCAATGTTTCTCGAAGAGCGGTTACCAGGGGTTCCATAGCTATTGCAAACAGCAGTGGGGACAAACGGCATCAATGACGGGTGCCTCGACACAGAGCAAGTTGTTTGGATACCACCCTGCTGATTTTGACTCTTGCCACTGGGCTTGAATATAACAGCCAGACCCAACCAAGGAACCATGCTCCCACTCCGACCCTTTCCAGAACCTGCCACATGTAATGCCAATCTACGGAATCAATAGCCTGTTCAGCTGTCTTCCATTAAGGCCGGGGCATCCCACACATGCGCCGGTCGACGCAAGGTATGAGCAGTGCTCCGCCCTGGGATAATCCCCGCTTGGTGCGTATGAATAAAATTGGACATATTAGGCATGAGACGTGCCGCCAGTATTCCACTGAGTAGTTTGACATCTAAATTAAGTAATGAGATTGGCCTGTATGAGTTAGGAAGTAAGGGATCTCTATCTGGTTCCAGTATCGTGGCAACTAGCGTCTCCCGCATAGATGGTGGCAGAACGCCCCCCTGAATTGCCTCGTTATAGACCTCTAATGGCCTATCAACCAGCAGATGGGCACATTTCTGGTAAAATTCTGCTGGTAGGCTGTCGTTACCTGGACTTTTCAATGATTACATTTTGAATGGCCAATGTCACCTCCTCCCTTGTTATTGGAACCTCTAGGGCCTCGACTGCATCCTGATCCAGTCGGGGGAGCTCAACTAAGTCTAAGAAGTTTTTTATCTCTTTCCGACTGGGCAACGATCCACTGCTATACACCCCTTTGAGGTATCCCACTAGGACCTCAGCAATTTCATTTTGAGAGCATACCAGTTTTCCACTGCTGTCAAACAACTGTAGAATGGGTTCCAACGGAAATTCCCAGTGCGCTAAACGAGCCAGCAATGCTCCTGTTTTATCACCTTCTATGTGCAGCCTTTGATGATGACCTATGTAAACGTGTTTCTCTAGTTTCCAGAGGTCTGCCTCCTTTGCTGCTCACCATTCTGTCATCCTATGAGGAGCCGTAGGGACCTCTCTCTCTAACTTAATTTCTTTTTTTGAGTAGCTACATCTCTTTCCATTTGCTGCTGCACACCATATGATGTTTTAATACATATTCCCCGCATCACTACCTTCATGAAGTCCCACTCGAGTGCACGGGTTGAAGCTGTTCCCCAGTTTTCCTCAAAGTACTTTTGGAGAGCTTCTGTTATCTCAGCCAAGGGGGGGTCTGTTAATGCTTCCGCGTTCAGTCGCCATAGGGGAATCCGGGACCGAGATCTGGATCCCTCGACACTAAGCAGTACTGGTGAGTGATCCGAGAGGTACCTGGGCAAATATGTTATCCCCTTTACCTCGGACCCAAGCGCAGCCCATACATACCAGCAATCTAAGCAGCTGAACGTTCCAGATGCTGGAGTATGACAGGAAAAGTCGGATAGTCGGGTGATGCTCTCACCAGATATCATAGAGGTGTAGGCCTTCTAGTAGGTCTCGCAACGTCTTCGTCATTCGGGGTTTGGTATTTTGGCATGGTGTTCACGGTCCAATAGTCTGTCCATTATACAGTTGACATCCCCAGCTAGAAACAACGGAGCTCCCAAGTACGGTGCCGCTGTCTCCACTAGATTTGGAAAGGACAGGGGGCAGTCATCATTAAGAGCGTATACATTGATTATGCATAATTCTCTACCGTCTAGTTTTCCATGCAGAACCCTGTATCTCCCTTCTGGGCCTATTACATGATGAAGATGCTGAAATGGGGTGGTGCAGGAGAGTTGCGGTAGCAATTCTTTAGAATTTATGAGCAAGACTGTTTACGAGCTTCTCCTCAAGCTTTCTCCTCCAGGGCAGCTTTTTCATTAGAATCCTAGCACACGCACGATTCTGCGTGCACATTAGCTTTACCTTTGGGGCATTGTCTTGACCGCTAAACAGAGGCTGCCTTATTGGAAGAAGGCATTGTGAGTGGGCGTTGTGAGTGTAGTGTGAAAATTCACTCCTTTGCACATTCCTGCTACTGTGGTGATACACACGTCTTTTATTAACAAGCAGCTGTAAAGTACTTTTGGGAGAATTATTAGAGCTCTCTTTTCTGCAGTGATGTATGCACCTTGTGTCAAAGCGCACTAGGGTTTCTTTTTCTCGCTGTGAGTTGACAGTCTTCAGTAAGCAGGGTGGAATTTCCATAGTAACCCTATAGAATTAGGCCTCCCCACTTAACAATGGATATAGCTCACTCTGCATGAGGAGATAGTACAATATATCAATTCGTTTGATGAAAGACATTAATTGGGGACACTTGGTGGTTTTAAAAAAACAAATGGATCATAGAAAATAATGCTTTTGAGTCCTAAATTAAAATGTGTAGTAATTGTGTGTATTTCTCAGTTTTTTAAAAACATTTTATGATATAAATCTTTGTCCTGAAGAAGCTGGTGAAAAAATATTTCATTATTCACTGAAACGCTGCATCGGCAAGTTCTTGTGTTTTATTAATATGTTGAACTAAATGCTTATTCATTGGATGTTTAAAAATCTGTGTATATTATATAATGACTATTTTCAGAAACTAACTATGTATGAGTTTAATAGAGACATCTATACTTTTGTTTTAACTTGTGATTTTAATTTATATGAAAATTATTGCTAAAGGTCTATAAACAAATGAAGGAAAATAAACACAGTTGTTGTGCTTCACACTATAAGAACTTAGGGGCTCAGTTGCGGACTGGAACTGCTCGACCATAGGTTTGCATTTACAACCGCAGAATTGGGATGCAACCACCCTATGGGCGGTCGGAAACATCCACTTTTCAATGACAGCTTGTACGGAGGGCAGAAAATGCCCACAGCACAAGCTGCCATTGAAAAATGGATGTTTTTAAATATCCCTGCACCATGTGGCAGGCACCATGTGGTCCGGCATTAGTTGATTGAATCGTCCTTGGACATAAAGCTGGTGAATTCCATACGATAACGTTTATTCTTGAGGTGGGTATGCCAGGCCGGGAATGGGGGCTGGCTTAAGTTCTTAAACTGCTCACTGGGCTTTAGATTGATCCCCTTTTTTATTGATTTTCTTTTCAGAATATATTGGTCCTGATGAGAACCTCACAATGATAGAGGTTTGAAACGCGTAGACCAGTTGGTCCTTCACACACTCCACACAAAAGTCTTGCCCTTGATGTTTATGTGGGATTTGAAGTGTTTATTAAGAAAATAAATGTCTTAATATGTTTGAAACACGAACAACAATCTATGCCCAAAAGGGAGTAGTGGTGTAAGGACCATTTAGTTTAGTTTAGTTTAGTATGAGTCAGCTTTTGGTATGAATGGATTGGCCAAGTGTGTTAGATGATTGAATGTTTAAATTTTCTAGGGTGCTATTTAATGTATTGTCATTTATATTGAATATATATGTTTGTATTATGTACAGTTGCTCTGTCTTTATCACACAAAAAAAGAATGTGAAATAAACAAAAAGTTTTTTTGAATAACAGGCAATTCGTAAAGCCCCATTTTTGTTGTTTCAATTCACAAAAGTGTGTGAAAACATTCTGTTGGTTAAACTAAAACCAGTTAGGACAAGGTGTTTTGTTTCTTAGTGCCACATGGTGAAGGCATGTGTAGGGGACACCATAGGTGCCCCCACAGGCCCCATAGCGGAATGGTCCAGGGGTGAAGGAGGCTTTGCTAGATGCCCCCAAAGTCACTTTACGACAGCCTTTCCATGTCGGAAAGGGCAACATGGAAAGGCTGTGGTAAAGTGAGATCATAATACCGAAGGTGGAGCCGAGGCTGGTTCCGCCGTCATTATGGGATCATGACTCCTTCCGACGCTCCGACGGGCTCCTTGAGCCCTGCGGGTTTCCTTACGACGCCCGAATTATATTACGCCAGTTGGAATGAAAACAACGATGTCGGGGGAAAGCCTCCAACTACCTGCCGAATGGCTTTTCGCCCAACATCGTAATCAGGCCCTAAGAATATAAATGTTTATGAGTTTGTGTTTGTTAGTTCTTTGGTGCTAGTAGACATCCATTTAATTTTTAAATAAAATGCCAATTTTTATTGTTTCTAGACAGACAAAAGGGAAACAAACCTTTTTTCTAGTCTTTTTATTCTATTCTTGGCAGTGTTCATGACATCCTTGAGCTCTCCAATCCTCACGGCGATGCGTACATTTAGCTTAATGCTTCTGTGCATGACCAGCCTTCACTATGATGCACAACCCTCACATAAAGCTTGTGTGCACGATATTCCTGCATTCTTCAAGGATGCACATCCGCACTTTAACCTTACGGTGATGCACATACCTTAGTCAATTTAAAAGAAGTTTATTACATTTCATTGCACACTCCGCAATTATGGTGATGTGCGCAACACTTCTGGATCCAGTAAAGCTCAGAAGGTGTTGACAGGTCTGCGCACTGATTCAACTGATAATCACCTTGCGCACATTTATGGTGATGTGCACACCGTAATTTGCTTATCCTTGACTATTTAAATATATTGTATGAACAGTTCTATTGAATTTTAGTCATATTCTATAAATGTTTTAAGGGATAGTTTAATATTGGTGAACCATTAGAGCCTGCTTCTTGGTGAATACTGCATGAAATGTTTTAGGGTTGCACTAGTAAGTCAAATGCACCTCTTATAGGGTAGATAAGTATTTAGTAGTGAGCAATAATTATTTAAAGTCTGACCTTGCATGTCATAGTCTTTGTTGTTTAGGTTATTATTGTAATGTATAACTTAGTATAACGTCAGGACACACATCCTGCACTTTAACTTTATGGTGATGCACACACCTTAGTCGGTTTAAAAGAAGTTTATTATGTTTCATCGAGCACTTCGCAATTACAGTGATGCCTTTACCACATCTGCATCCAGTGTGGCTCAGGAGGTGTTGACAGGTCTATGCGCTGATCCAGCTGGTAATCACTTCAGAATCATCTAGGGTGATGCGCACACCTTAATTTACTTATCCTTGACTATTTAAATATATTGTGTGAACAGTTCTATTGAATTTTAGTCACATTCTTTGAGGAGTAATTAAATATTGGTAAATTCTTAGTGCCTGCTTCGTGGCGAATACTGCATGAATGTTTTAGTGTTGCACTAGTAAGTCAAATGTACCTCAAATGCAATAGATAATGATTTAGTAATGAGCAATAATTATTTAAAGTCGGAACTTGAATGTTATAGTCCTTTTTGTTTAGGTTATTTTTGTAAAGCATAACTTAGGGCCTCATTTTGATGTCAGTGGGACCGCAACCAACAGGCCATCAGTGATGGACCCAGTTACATCCATGCCATCAGTCTGACCACCACTTTACAATGCAGATGGTCAGACTGCAGGGGTCTGGGGACAGACCATTGCCTCCGACAGGCTCAAGGAGCCCATCGGGGAAGCAGTCGGACACTAATCCCTACAATGGAGGTGGTGCTTGCACAGGCACCTCCTTAGGGATAAGAATGTCAATTTCTCACAGGCTTTTCATGGTGGTTCCATCACAATGAAAAGGATGTCAGAAAGGGGCTTTGGGGACCCCAAGCAGATGTGCTGTCCCCACAAATATACATGCACCGTGTGCCAGGCACGACATGGTGCCCACACGGTGCATGGATGTTTGAAAACATGCTTTTTTCTAATGCTGCTGGTGCTGCGGGCATTTACCGGGCTGCAGCAAAAGCTGCATTTGAAAAATGCCATTTCCGACCGCCTACATGGCGGTCGTATCAAAATTTGGGAGGTAGGACTGCCTACTACTTTGCGGGAGTTCTCAATCCCACTGTGATGTCAGTCGAAAGAGCATCCAACCGCCATCATAATGAGGCCCTTAGTTATGAGTGCCCAAACCTTCATGCTCACTCCACCTGTGCTATTTTTACCACTGAAGGGTGAACCCTAAATTAAATGACCAGAGTGGAAAGAGCACTTTATAAACTATATGTCAGCAATAGAAGAGGAGGATTCAGAAGAATTTTCTGCTTCAAGAAGAAAGAAAAGTTTACTTCATAGTTTAGGACCAGAAGGTCTAAGTGTACATGGTCCGATGGAAAAGAAAGTAAGCTCTACAACTGATGAGGATGTTTTTTTATATGCATTGGAAGATTAAGATAATTAATATATGCCAGCAGTATGTGCTACTATTGACTGTTTCAATTTTCTTCATGGGAAGCAGTGAAAGCAAAGACTAAAGGCCTGAGTGATATCTTGGTGGATGGCATACTCCATGACAAACGGGACGGACGTCCAATCCTCCATATTACAAGTTCTATTACATCCTATGGAACTTATAATACAGAGGACAGGATATCCATCACATTTATGACGGAGTATCCCATCAGCCAAGATCGTAATCAGGCCCTATGTTTCTGCATTGAAAGAATTGGCCGTGTGTTGCTAGTTTGGCACACTTCATGATGAAAGGATACGTGACCAAAAAATTATGCATACCAATGTTAGCAACTTGCAAGAAAAAGTGTGGTTTAGTGGAGACTCATAATTAACAGATATTTATTGCTATTTGACAACATAAAACTATCAAAATATGTGCAATTATTATTCTTAGCTCAGCTTAGAATCATGACTGGAATTGCCTCCCATCTGCAATATCATTCTGCATATCCAGAAATTATTGCTAAGAACCATTACATGTCTAAGAATAATGTGTTGGATAGCAATGATTTGTGTGGCATAAACGCCTAATTAACGCAATAATGATGAAATACTTTCTAATCATCATAACTCTGCTGTACTCTGTTTTAAACATAATTGTTTCATTACATCATTAAAGGATACATCATAAATGCTTTGCCCTTGAGATAGGATTTCGGCAGAATGCCTCACACAGTTGTATGACAGGACCACGTATGTGATTATATTGCATACTTTAACAACGCATCTTTACCACAACCGCATCTTTACCACACATGCCTTTACAATGAATTTCTTTGTAAAGGCATGATTGGTAAGGCACATGCATGGTGAAGATTACACCCTAGCCCACCACCCTGAGCCCTAGAACCCAGCCCTGAAAAGGACCCTGACCCCAGCCCTAAAAACACTCCAGCCCCCTGCCCGGAGCCCTGAAACCACACCCCCAGCCCTAAAAACAACTCTGACCCCACCCCAAAAAACACCCCAACCCCCCCTCTGAACTCTAAAACCCAGCCCCCAGCCCTACTTACCAAGCTGCGTCATGATCCAGCCTGCTCCTTCCATTCTGGACCGGGAAGGAGGAAGTCCCTCCATGTCTTCAACACCTCCCACAACCCCCACACCTAGCCCATTCACCCTGAATCTAAAGCGGTGACTGTCTTTACCACGCATATGCCTTTACTGCCTTTACAAAGAAAATCATTGTAAGGGCAGGTGTGGTAATGGGATATGCATGGTAAAGGCATATGCGTGGTAAAGGCAAGTGTGTTAATGCTTGTGTGGTAATGAACACGTGTAGTTTTGACCATGTTGTAAATGGCATTTTCTGCTTAACCCTATAGCCTAATTATTTGGTTTATGAATATATACAATTTTCTGGGTGCTGAAATGAAATCGTTACTCTCCTCATGTTTTTTTCTATTTAAAATGTAATTAGTGTAAAGCAATGTAAACCTTTTAGTTCTCATTTTCCAGTGTGGAAAGTATGATGTGCTTCTTTATATTTTTTGTTTGGTAAAGTAATCACTATAACCTTACGTTTTTGGTGTGGCACATTTCCTTTGTAAATCACTTCAAAAATACTGCAGAATGGTGGCCTGCCTCACAGGATGACTGCCAGATAGTGCTCTGTAATTCAAATGTCAATTTTAATTGTAGGCACCTCATTTCAATACGGGCCACCTGCTTGCCTGATGGTGAGAGATGCATTTTATGCTTTTGGTAAGGTGTTGTAAGGTGTTGCATCCAAAGAATATAGGGCCCAATTCAAAAAGGTAAGTTTGCAAGTGAACTTTGTATTAATTTGTAATTTAACTTCATTAAATCAATTAATTTTAAGTTAAAAAATATATTGTTTGAACTCTGCTTTAAAATTGCAATCACCCATAATTACTTCCATTTTTATTATTACTTAATTTGTAACAAACGTACTCACAAATTATGTACGTTTAGTCATTATTAGGCTTTTGGAAACTAAGTTAAATAGGTAAGTGTAATATATATTTTTTTTAAATAACAGTTAGCATTAAAATATATCTAAGGTCCAAAGGTTAAATATTACATTTACAAATAATTCTACAGATATAAGCTTTGGGGGTGCTGATAAAGAGAGCATAGGTCCTGGATATGCTTTCATCTTGGATAGGCACAGAAGGGCAACCTCAGAAGTCTCCTCTAATACGTATCAAAGAGAAGTACATTTTGTTGTGCATCACTCTACGTTAGGTACATCGCTTCTGGCTCTTGGTTAAATAGGATGGAAGTTTCCTTTGTGTACAATATATGACAGTGCTGGTAACTGCTTCTTGGATTCAAGAATGGTACCGTAAGAAATTGGAGTATTATTTGGGGTGGGGGGGGGTCATCTTAAAAATAATCACAATACTTGTCAAGGGGAACCACTAAAGTCACTAAATAATCTATGCTTAGCACTCTCGTAGATTGGCAAAAAGTAATCAGGCTTAATTTAGAGCCAGCGTGCAAAGTATTTATGCAGTACTTAAACAGCAATAAGGTGAAAACACCACAGAAGGAAAATTCCAAACCAATTTAGAAAGATTGTGTACATTTTGGCAAATAACATGACACCAAACTAACAACAATCTAATAAGTGGAACCAGAGATATGATCATTTTAAATTTGTAATTCAAAATCAGTGTTCAGAGCCAAAATTTATTATCTGGTCATGCTAGATTGAGTCAAAAGTTATGGCCAAATGCAATGGATTTCTGTTCGGGTACCGGGACCAGGTTTGGCCCAATGAAATGTATACCTTTAAACGTGGACATTTTTAGGGAGAAAAAGTGGTCATCGGCTAGTCGTTGGCGAGGCAAGCTGAAAACTGAACCCAAAGCAGGGAAGCAGGGTTCGAAGAAAGCAAGAGCAGGGACCCAGTGCAGTCTATGACAAAATCAATGAGTAAGCAAAGTATGTGCCAGGAAGGTCTTGACGTTGACAGGTTTCTGCTCAGCTTCTGTCCTAATGAACCCCTCTACATTCAGACTAAGAGACTTTTCGGGAAATCAGATTTCCTTCAGTGGGTCAAACCAGCAAACTGAGGCCAACTGATGATTTGACATCAAAGGTTGCAGCTTCGACAGCGATCCTAGTCTCTGTCAAATTTGGAAAAAAGTTTCAAAGTCCTAACTTTTGCTGTTTGGACAGGAGGAGTACACTCCAACACTAGCCAAGAGTCCATGACTTGGGGAGCACCACTTGGGGGTTAAGACTCATTTTAACAGAGACATGCCGCAGGGTCCAGGGCAGGTGCAGTTGGTACTGGTCAGCTTGGCAGGTGCAGGGAGAAAGACCTCTGGAAGCTTGATGTGTTCCTGTAGCTCAAACGGGAGGTCACCAACTGACTTTTAGAGTCAATTCTGGGGTCCTAGATTCAAGGCAAGCAGGGCCAGACTTCATTCAGGGTAGGGCAGTACTTCTTCTGATACACCTCAGGTACAGGAGTGTTCTGAGGAGAAGTCTGTAGGGTCCATCTTTATGCAAAGTGTCAGCCAGTGGATGGGGGGCAAGCCCTTGTCCACCGGCTTAACTAGTTCTGAACAGTTCCTCTACCCCCAATGGGTTTGGCGCCAGCCTGACTGGAGAGAAAAAGTGAAGGCAGGCCTAGGTGTGAGATTCATCTACCAGTGACAAGGTAGGCATCCTTTGAAACTTAATAATAGGCTGGGCATAGCCCCGAATCCATCCTGTCAAGGGTTGAACTCCTCCCCACTCCCAAGTTCCTTTGTCCACTGCCTGAGAGCAATACACAT
Source organism: Triturus cristatus (assembly GCF_964204655.1). Taxonomy (NCBI): domain Eukaryota; kingdom Metazoa; phylum Chordata; class Amphibia; order Caudata; family Salamandridae; genus Triturus; species Triturus cristatus. The sequence goes on from NC_140592.1 coordinate 798,866,415, forward strand.
CTCAACACCGGGGGGCCATAAAGGGTGTGGTGACTGACAGCTGGACACTTGTAGGAAAATCTTTGAGGCAGGAAAATGAAAATTGGTCATTATGTTACTATTAAAATGAGTCCTCAAACCACTTTCGAGCTACTCCAAAACTGAATTTAGCACTTATAAGAGGTATTTATAAGTAACTCCTAAGAGTACATTAAGGGTGACTTCTAAGTATTAAAAAAGAAGGTTCAGGCCTGGCAAATGGTTTGTTTTGCCAGGTCGAAATAGCACTTTACAACTACACACCCAGGCTGCAACAGCAGGCCTGAATACATGTTTTACTTTAGTGGGTGGCATAATTAATGATATAGTCCACTAGTAGCATTTAATTTACAAGCCCTGGGTATATTTTGTACCATATACTAGTAGCTTACGAGTAAATAAAAATGGTGCCAATTAGGGATATGCCAGTTCTAACTTTTTTTTAGGGAGGAGAGCACAAGCACTTACCACTGGCTAGCTGGAGTAAAGAGTGTATAGTTGCATGGACAGCGAAAATGGGTTCAGCAAAAGAAGGCAAAAAACTTGGGGGCATATTATCAAGCACGGCGTTAAAATTATCGTGCTTTAGCAGCAGAAAACTGCCACTAAAGCGGCGATAATGGGCTTGATAATATGCCACAGAGAATTCCAATAGAAGCCCATGTTGACACCAGAACATGGGCTTCTATGGGAATTCTCAAGGGCATATTATCAAGCCCATTATCGCCGCTTTAGCGGCAGTTTTCTGCCGCTAAAGCGGCGATAATTTTAATGCCGTTTCTTGATAATATGCCCATCGGGAAGTTTCACATAAGAGATGATAGTTTCCAACATTACAAATATACATGAAACAAGGCTTCCTGTAGCCAAAGCCTCCTGCGATTTTACAGTATAGAAATATTGCACTGCCTGGTTCTACCACATCCAGAAACACCAAGGGTAGAAAAACCTATTCACTCAAATTCAGGTGGCGTGAGATCCCATGTAGTAATTCCACTCTACCCGACTCTTAATGTCTGCCTTAGCCTGACACATATGCACATGTTAACATGATTTATATGACACACTGATTCCCTCGAAAAGATCTCAAAGCTTGCCACCATGAGTTCCGTGTGACAATATGCTGAAAGTGCCATATGGGAGCAAGAGACCTGGGATCAAATATGTTTTTTGCCCACAAGTTAGGACGTTGCTGTATGTGAGAATAATACCTTTGTGGAATTTTCATGTTGGTATTGGGGTTAATCTGCTGCTTCATTAATAGCTCTACATCCACTTGAGTTTAAAATGAAATGAACAAAATACTGTATTCATCCAATTAGTACTTCAAATATCTAAAGGTCTAGGGCATTTCTCGAAATAGTAATGCAACCATCTCTCACTCCAGCAAACAGTCATAAAACATGTGAACCAGTAAACTCCATCTTCTGCCTACAACCTTTCTCAAATGCAAAAATTACTGTCAACTCATTCTGCCTCATTTTATATGTCACCACATCTCACTATCTTTCACTTCACTTCACTGAGGGACCCAAGGCTTTTTTTCTTAAGCAAACTGCTTATACTTTAAGAATACATTTAAAATGAGACTGGTCGGGGGGCGTGGCTTGGCGCCCGAGACGCATGGCGGCGTCCGGGTGAAGCTCTCCGGTGCGACCTGGCGGCACCGCGTCTTATGATCTTCCCCCGCGGAAACAATGCCGTTTTTGATTATCGGAATACCCGCTGATTACTGCGAGGACCTCGCCGCTCCCGTTGCATAGCGGGAAATGCCATTTTCGATACAGTGAGTCTCTTGTGGAGGCGATGCGATTTTGCGGCCGCAATTTTGTTTCTTCCTTTTTCTTCTCAATGAACCTGAGTTACCGAGTTTTGTCAGAGGTGGGCTTTATTTTTGAGCTGTGCACTATGATTGATAGCGCTCAAACTAAGTTACCCCCACTTTCCCTCCTCTAAACTCTATTGTCAGCTGCTGTTATTTTTATATACAGCCTTTTTTACAGTTACCTGAGGAGAAGATTTTATGGCAGCCATTTTATATCTTATCCTTCGAATCTCCGATTACATGTTCACTCATCAGGCTGCAGTGTTGTTACACGTACCTGTATTATGGAGCATCAGCTGTACTTTTGAATATAATTTGCCTCATTAACTCTCTGTTTTCCAGAGGTCTCCTCTTTTGCTTGCTGTTTATTTGATATTTGCTGGATTATTCCTTCCTAGGTGGCCCTCTTTCCACGCCGGTAACTATTTTGCCCGCATCTATACCTCTTATTGACTAAATCCTGTGCTTGGTTTGAACTCTATGGGTAGAACAAAAGGCGCTTTCTCTAAACAGCCCGCGCCCAAGCATATTTTCGTCAAAAAACTCAACATTTTTTACTACCTTCTCCAAATTAGAGGACTCTTTGTTGTCTCCTTTTCAAATCTCCGTGACAAACATGGATCCCTCTCCCTCACCAGCACCCTCTGGAAAATCCATCACCAAGCGTTTAAAACAAAATCCACTCTCTCCACCTAAAGCAACTTCACCTATTTCTATGGAGACATTGTTGGAGGAGATTAGGGCCCTTCGACCCTTTATGGAAGACACGAATAACAAACTACAAATCCTTACCAATACTTGGTCTCAACTTGACACACAATGTACTGCAGTTGAATGTAATATGTCTTCTTTGAAAGATACCGCTACCAGTGTGTCTCACCTCCAGTCTCAAGTATCCGTACTCCAACGTCAAGTCGAGGACCTTGAAAACCGCAATAGGCGGAATAACCTGCGCATTTATGGTCTGGTGGAGGGAATGGAGGGATCGGATCCTCCTGCCTTCTTTAAAACTTTTCTACCCAGGGTTCTTCATATGCCAGAAACCACCACTCTCAATATTCAGCGAGCCCATAGATTAGGCCGTCCTCCCTCATCTGCTTCATCTTCACAGAGGCCGAGAGGTGTCATCTTGTATTTCCTGGAATACACGGATTTACTGAAGGTTCTGTCCCCAGTTAAATCTTCCCAGCGCATCACCTGGTCCGGCTCAACCTTGTTCTTGTTGCACAAGATTATGCCAAGTCCACTGCTAACAAACGTAAGGCTTTTCTTGGCATGAGACCTGCTCTCCGTTCCATGGGTGCACACTATGGGCTCTTTCACCCATGCCTATTTAAGGTCACATTCAACAACAAAACGACAACCTATGAAGATCCACTGCAATTACAGAGTTTTATAAACTTTAACAAGACGGATGCTATGGATTCTTCAAGCTCTCCGTCTTCAAATGTTACCTGACTTTATGTTTTTTCTTACAGGGCTTTCACTTTTTACTCCTCTTCTCCGACATCACTCATGTATCATCTGTTATTTATCTAGACTTTATTAGACTAGCAATTTTGACTTGGCTCTCCAATATATCAGTTGGTTTGTTTTACTTTTTGGCTCGTATTATTCACTATATGTTATATTAATTGTTTCATTGTTCTTTGTTCTATTTTACTTCCGCAGATTTCTTATCTTTTTGACGTGTTGCCCCTCGTCCTCCGCTGGGTCCTTCCCAGATGTACCGTCTGTGTCATGTGGCTTCACCCCTCCCCCTTGTTTCCCTGAATCTTCTTTATGTAAGTATGTTTCCTGTTCACAGGTTCTCTTCGTCTCTTCCTTGTTGTCTTTTCTCACTGTTCCTCCTTTCCTCTCTTCTCTTTTCCCTTCTTCTCCCCCTTTTCTTCTCCCCTCTACTCCCCCTGCTTTATTTTCTTTCTTATTTGTTTACTTGCAATGTCACACCCTTTACTCATCGTCTTTTTCTCTTGTTGAATTTATTAATATTATTGTATTTGATTTTTTCCTCTTCCGCTTCCTTGTTGGTATATTCTCGAGCTTTCACTTTTTTACTAATTTTAGCCTTATAATTGTCTATTGCATTGTATGTTTATGGTTTAATCACCTTATTCATTGTCAGTTAAATTCAGAGTTACCACATGGAATATTAAGGGATTAAATAATCCTATTAAAAGGCAACGAGTGTTATCCCATGTAACTAGATTAAAAACTGATGTTGCTTTTCTTCAAGAAACCCACTTATCTGACGCTGAAGCATCTAAATTAAAGAAATGTTGGGTGGGCAATGTGTTTTATTCCCCAGCTTTGGGTAAGAAGAATGGTGTTCTCATTCTTTCTCATAAGAAATTTAATGTATCGATTATTTCTCAAGAAACTGATTCTGAAGGTCGCTGGGTTATTGTTCAATTGCTTATTGATAAAGTACTGTTGTTTTTCTTTAATGTTTATGCTCCAGTCTCTGTTTTTTGGCTGCAAATTTCTGATAAGTTACATTCTTTTGATGATAATTATATTTTCTTTGGCGGGGACTGTAATCAAATCTGTGATCCCATTTTGGATAGGAATTTCCCAGTCAAATTTGTGACCAATAAAATGCACTCACAATTTACTTCTACCATTCATCGAAAATCTTTAGTTGATATTTGGAGATTGTGCCATCCTGACCTTCAGGAATACAGCTTTTTCTCTCCCCCACACAAATCCCAATCTCGTATTGACTATCTCTTTTTAAGTAAATCTTTAACTCAACATGTCCTCAACTCTGAAATAGGGTCCATTTTAATTTCAGACCATGCCCCGGTTTCTGTTGATTTTGACCTAATACCTTATAACTCGTCCGCTGGGCGATGGCAAATTAATAATTCATTGCTTGCAGATGCTAATTTCTCTAGCCAATTCAGTTCTTTTGCTTCTGAATTCTTCACTATAAATACAACTCACAACTTCCCCCCTGCTATGATCTGGGATTCTTTCAAGGCAGCTACAAGAGGCTTTATCATCAATTTTGTCTCTCAGAAGAAAAAAAGTTTTGAGAAACATTCGACTCAATTACTTGCCAATATTAAAAAAAACAGAATATATTTATTATCACTCTTCTTCTGAATCTTCTTTAAAAGATCTTATCACTGCTAAGATTGCTTTTAATAACTTATCTGCAGAAGCGGCTTCTTCTTATCTTTTGAAAAGTAGTACCCGTTATTCTGGAGGTCAGAATAAAATGGGGAAACTACTGGCTAACTATCTAAAAACGCGCCGAGACAGGACTCGGATAGACTCTCTGACTAATTCAAGTGGTGGCATTCTTCTTAAAGACGAAGATATTTTAAATTAATTTATCTCCTTCTATAAGAACCTTTACACTCTGGAGACTCAACCACTTCCCTCAGATCTATCTTCTTATTTTCAATCAATCAACCCCCCCCCTTCACAACACATTGATTTTGATTCGCTTCAGACAGATATTACCTTGGCAGAAATTTCCCACGCTGTCTTGGTTCTGAGACGAGGTAAAACCCCTGGTCCCGACGGATTTACCATCGAATTTTATGAGCATTTTTCGAAGCTTCTTCTCCCACAGCTTCTTCTTTTATTCACCTCCTTTATTGAAAATGGTTCATCTCAAGGCACCTTTCAGGACGCTATGATTTGTTTAATTCCTAAGGAGAACAAGGACCCTTCTTTTTGTAAACATTATCGCCCCATATCTTTATTTAATACAGATTACAAAATCTTTGCAAAGATCCTCGCCTTACGTATTGATCCTGTCTTACCCGAACTTATTGGGCCAGAACAGTCGGGTTTTGTAAAAGGTCGACTATCTTCTGATAATTCTAGAGTCTTTTTCGATATTCTTAGTAAGGCCTCTTCCATAGATTACCCTCTTGCTGCCATCGCCTTAGACACTGAAAAAGCCTTCGATAGGATTGGCTGGGATTTTATGTTCCATGCTTTCAAATGGATAGGTTTCCCTCCTAAATTAATTTCCTTGATTTCTTTATTATACTCTGGTCCCAGAGTGTCTATTTTTGCTAACGGTAAGGTCTCAGACTATTTTTCTCTCTTTAGAGGGGTGCGTCAGGGTTGCCCCCTATCCCCTTTACTATTTGTAGTTGCCTTAGAACCTTTTCTAACTAAAATAAGGCAAGATACTCAAATCACAGGTTTCCAATTGGATTCCCAGCAAGTTAAAATGTCTGTTTATGCAGATGATATTCTTCTATATTGTTCCAATCCAGACACTTCTCTCCCCCCTTTTCTCTCTCAGGTAGATGCTTTTTCGAAATTATTGGGTTATCGCCTAAATCGAGATAAATGTGAAGTTTTACCCCTCAGTGTCTTGTGTCTCTTTTTTTTTTTAAACTTTATTTAAGAATTTTTCTATCATCAAACAGCCAAGACAAAAACAATAAATACAAACAAAATAAATATACATCAGTCAAGTAAATGCATGACACATGAAGTCAATAAATTAACAGCACAAAATAAAGTTAATAGCCAGTTAGAGAGTGGGGTCCATAATTTCGAGCCGATTAACCTTCTTTTCTTGCCCTTTGTTTTATAAACAGCCATTTCCAAATGATATACAGACAATAATCTAGCTTGCCAGTGACTAAAAACAGATGGTTCGGTATCGAGCCATTGCGTTGTAATACAACACCGAAAGATTGACATAGATATAAATACAAATCTATCCTCCAAAACTGTTCTAGTGCTATCGCTACTAGTTTGTGCACCCAAAATAATTAATTCTGCAGTAATTTGTGTTTGAACACCTAAATGAGTAGACAAAAAATACTCTACATCTTTAATAAATTGACTTAAATTGGGCACAAAAAAAACATATGTATAGTGTCTGCAGCAATAAGTCCACATCGGTTACATTTATTCACTCTACCATGTGCCCATCTAGCAAGTTTAGCAGGTGTGTAGTATAGATCATAAATGGACATAAAATGTTGACTTATTAGTGATCCACTATATAGCGTTTTGATAGATATTTCTATAACTCTATGCATATCGATTCCTTCCACATCAAATTTCTCTTGCCATTTATCTTCCAATGCTGATAAATCATCCTGATGTTTTGCCAACATTAATTGATAAATATAGCCAGTTCTCGATCTTTTCCGAAGTGCTTCAATAATTTTAACTTTTTGAAACATAATTTGATTATCAGCACATTTTCTATCTAAGAAGCTGCGAACCTGTAAGAACTTATTCTGTCCGAGAAAGATCATATTTTTGTTGTAAGTATAAAAAGGAGGATATCTGTTGACCATCAAATAGATCTCCCAATTGACGTATACCAGCCCGATACCGTCTGAACATAATTGAATCTTTGAAAATGTCCGGTAACAAAGGGCAATTAATTAAAGGAGTATAATAATTTAAATTGGAACTAAGTCCAATTCTTTTTTTGATTTTCCTCCAAATCTCAAAAGCAGTTATGATAATTTTGAATTTAGTTTTTTTATAATAACTAGGCTCAATAATACGAACTAAACATTGTTGTGCCTCTTCTCCTAATACCATCTCATATATTGATGGTTTTACTGATTCATCCAAACGTGTTTCATTAACAAGTAAAACACCCATATTCTGTAAAAAAATAGACCAAAAATATAACTGAAAATTAGGAATTGCCCAGCCCCCTCTATCTCTTGGTAAAGTACACTTTTTCAGAGCACTTCTAGATCTATGATAGCTCCAGAGAAATCTGGAAGACATTCTTTCGATTCGATTAAATATAGAGATAGAAAAAGATAAAGGGATGGTTCGAAATAAATACAAAAATTTAGGAAAAATAAGCATTTTCAACACGTTGCTGCGGCCATATAAAGACAAATGAAGATTGTCAAGTCTTCCTAAAGTTTTGTTAGCAGAGGCAATTACTGGATCAGTATTTAAACGAACAATCTTATCAATATCAGCTAATATTTTTATACCTAAATATATAGCCTCCGCCTCAAAATGCATATCATGTGGACGTCCTGAATCTGAATGAAGTAATTGAGTCTTAGAAACATTAAGCTTATATCAAGAATACCTGCCAAATTCTTCCGACGCTTCTATTAGCTTGGGTAAAGCAGTTTTAATATCCGTTGTGACTATAGCAATATCGTCTGCGTATGCAAACATCTTATAAGCTATATCATGTATCCGAACCGGTTTAATTCCAGCATTATTATCCAAACTGTTTAAAAAAGACTCAATATACAACGCAAATAACAGAGGCGAAGTGGGACAACCTTGTGTTGTCCCCCTAGTAATTATTATATTGCCAGAGAGCCGGCCTGCAATACGCAGCACCGCTTTTGGATTTTTATATAAAGCCTGAATAGCTTTAATAAATTCAACAGGAAAGCCCTTCCAAACTAGAGTAGACCATAAAAACTTCCAGCAAACCCGGTCAAACGCTTTTTCGGCGTGTAACAAAGCCACTGCAACCGGAGAATAGGAGGCCTGTGCCCAATCTAATAAAGAAATGATCCTTTTAACATGATCTGACCTATCACGCCGCATAATAAAACCATGTTGTCTCTTAGATACCAACAAGGGCATAAGATTATTTAGCCTGTTCGCAACAATTTTAGAATAGATTTTACTATCCGCATTAAGACGAGATATGGGTCTATAAGATCCCATATCTACTTCTTTTTTCCTTTTTTTTTTTAAATTACTATAATGGCCTCTGACCATGAGTCCGGAGGGCTACCCAAAAAGGATTGTTGGCATACTTCCAGCAATTCATTTTTCAATATATTTCTAAAAGTACGATAAAACTCCAAAGGAATCTGATCCGGGCCCATTGCTTTACCCAGAGCTAATGCTAATATAGCTTTTTCCACTTCCTCCCACGTTATTGGGGCAGATAGAAATGTTTTCTGCAACTCAGTAAGTCCTGAGGTTACAACTCCCATCAAATAATCCCCCCCATCATGATCAGGTATCTCACTGAGCGGAGCACTATAAAGAGATTGATAACATTTTTGAAAGGCCTCCAAAACCCCCTCTCTTGTTTCTTGAATGACCCCATTAGCGTCCATGATTTTACTTATATCATTATAAGCAGCTTTTTGCCTTAGTCTTTTAGCCAATACTTTTCCAGTTTTCTCACCAAATTCATATACTTGCTCCTTATGTTGTTTATATTTTAAAGCTATTTTATCCGCTATTTTAGAATATACTCTAGCCCTATTGACAGTAAGTTCTCTTTGAGCCAATTCTGAATCCCCACCAGACCTAATTGCCTCAGCCAATTTATGTTCGGCCAACATAACCATCTTAAAATCATTTTTATATTTGGCAATCAATTTCTTACGTCGTGATAAAGAAAAGCTGAGGGTTTCCCCCCGAACTATGGCTTTAAATGCATCCCATATAGTTTGGTTAGATGCCGTTCCTTTATTAAAAGAAAAGAACTCCTGTATCACTTTGAGCATAAATTGACAGTATTCCTCGTCCAGAAGCAAACTCCGTTCAAAGGACCATGAGTGATTTCCTACCTCTAATTGTGGTTCAATTATAAATTCAAGAACTAAGGGGTTATGGTCAGATAAAAGTTTAGGCAAGATCTCTAACTCAAGTTTGCCTAGATATTGCAATGAAACAAAAAATAATCTAATCTCACAAATTTGGTATGAGGAGCTGAGTAAAAAGTATACCCTGAATCATCTCCATGAGTTGCATTCCAAACATCAAAAAGACCACGATCTAAAATTAGATCCCTTAACGCTGTAAATAAACGTGGCTTCCTACCATTATATAAAGAAGTCATCCTTACATTTAAATTAGCATCCAAATGAATATTCATGTCTCCACACAAAACCAGGGGTTGTGGCCATTGAGCTAATTCAAGATTAAGGAAATGTATAAGTTCCGTATCATCCAAATTGGACCCATATACATTGCATACCGTAAATCTGAATTGTCCCATCTGAAATAGACTAATCACCCAACGCCCCCATTTATCTTCTGCCAATTTAACACATACGCCTAAACCTCGTCTCATAAGAATTGCTACCCCTCTCTTCACCCCTGTTTGTTTAGAACATGCAACCAATTCTAGTCCAAGTTTACTCAAACATCCCCTTTTGGCCCAAGCAACATGAGTTTCTTGTAAACAAAGTATATCAACATTTATAATCTGAATGAATTTAGAGTGTCTTGTGTCTCAAACACTATTTCAGTCAACTGGATTCTCCTGGCAATCCTCAAAATTAAAATATTTAGGATTATGGTTTGCCCCAACTATTTCAGAAACTCTAAAATTAAATTTTGATCATATCACTAAAAAATTAAATGACTCAATTACTAAATGGCATCCTCTCTTTCTCTCCTGGTGGGGTAGATTAGACTCTATTAAGATGATGCTTTCTCCCCTTATTCTCTACTCTCTCTCAATGATTCCTGTGCATATTCCGGGCTATTATTTTAAGAAATTTGATAGCATTCTATTAAAATTTCTTTGGAAAAATAAGCCTCCTCGAGTGGCCTTATCCATTCTTAAAAAAGATAAATCAAACGGCGGACTTAAGTTTCCTGATTTTAGGTCCTACCATTATGCGTTTTCTCTAAAACAAGCCTCTCGATGGCTCTCTTCTGACTCTCCTACGTACTCTCCGGTTTGGCTGTCCATAGAAAAATCCTTCACTTCCCCCTTTTCTTTTCTGGAAACCCTTGCTTTCACTGCTAACACCTCCTTTTTACGCCATTCTGTCATTTCTCACACACATAAACTTCTAACCCCTCTTATGCCATCCTCCTATCCCTCGCTCACCTCGTTGTCTCAACAACCTATCTGGCATAATAAATTGCTACGTATTAAAAACCGTACTTTTTACTGGAAATCATGGCAATCCAAAGGTCTGCTATGGATCTCCCAACTCTTGTCTGATAATAAACCCTTATCTTTTCCAGATCTTCAACATAATTTTTCTCTTCCTAACTCTTTCAAGAAGCAATATGATCTTTTACTTCCTTCCCTCTACCAATTTCTTTCATCACTTCCACCTTCTCCCGATCTCCCTATAGCATGTTCTGCGTTATTTCCATTATTAAATGCCTCCCCTTCTGCATCTTCTCTTTATAAAAGCTTGTTGTCATCTTCGGGAAGGTGCAAAACGAAAAGGATCTATCGCAATGTTGGTCTGTCTCTGTTTGGGACAAAGTATGGTTAAAAATCCACAAAACTCATTTTCCTCTACTACTCCACCATCATGCTGGTCCTGTCCATGTTTAAAGGCCGATTTAAAACATATGTTATTTGAATGCCCCAATATTGACAAATTCTGACGCTTAGTTTGGTCTCAAATTAACAAAATTTTCAACACTAAGGTCCCTTTTTATCTACCAAATATTTTCCTAGGTTCCTTATCCCCTTTCTGGCCTCAACCCCCATCACGCTTTCATCTAGTTGATTTGTTACTTGCGATAGCGCTACACCTAATCACCTCCAATTGGAAATATGCAGATAAAGTCACTTACAGAGCCTGGTGGAAGGCCCTCTGCTTTCATCATAGACTTGATACTAATTACGTTACCCCTGTCTCTTTAGCAATTAAAAGAGACTTACTATGGCTTCCCCTTACTACATACTTATCTGATTCCGCTTCTTCACATACTTCAATTCCTGCCATTATGAGAACATTGGATGAAGTCCGCAAACCACCATGATTATAATGCTTTGTTGTCTTTTTGTTTAGCAATCTAATACTGTTATTATATCTTACATTTGTATAACTATATTTAATTACTACAACTATATAACTCTATTTAATTACATACAATGTTACACTTTATTGTTTCACTTGGCTTTGAGCCTTTGAGCCTTTTTCCAATGTCATTTATATTGTTTCCAACCCCCCTTTCTTTCCATTTATTCTCTTTCTTTTCCCTAGGATACAGTGTTTATTGTAACCATTGCGTTTTCTTTTCCTTTATTATATATATGATTGTTACTTTTTTTAATTGTTTTCATTGACTACATCATTGTTATTTCTCTTTTGGTTCAATACACTCAAATAAAATAAAAAAATGAGACTGGTCAAACCATTATGCTCGCATCAATGCAGTAAGTAAGAACTGATAAGAATCATCATGCAGGTATAGCTTACTAACCATTCCTTCATCCAGATGTATGTGATGTTCTGTGGAGAAACTAATTAGGTTGCCCACGTGCTCATCTGGGTTCCATGTGGGAGCTAAAAATTCATGGGAGAGTGGGGGCTCTGGATTTGACAAAAACATTGAAATTCATATACCCAATGCATGTTTGAATTCTTCCTTATGGTCTGAAGTATCTGGTCACTTCTCAAGTTACACTGTAATAAAACCCATTTTCTCCTGCACTGTTTCCTTTTTTTGCCTCTTAAGTAGCTATTTTCGGTCTAAAAAGAGGTTTTACAACTTCATAAATCGTACTATTGTTCTGTCAATGGTTAGGATTGAAAATAAATGCTTTACTATACTCTCAGTCATGTATCTTATTACCCTTACAATTGTTTATGGACAGTCACGAGAGCATATGCCTAAGTAAACATAATCAAATATTCTTTTTCTAGGGTACAAATAACTTTCGATGAGTTTTTAGTTACACTGAAAGGTCGTTCTTTCTCGCTTCTTGATGTTGCATCTTTTCTTCCGAACAATAGGATGAAATCAAACAATATAAAGCAGCAACTTCTTGCATGCCTGGTACTGCCAAAGGGTACTGATGTCTGCAATTACGAAAAAAACTAGGACCGACGGTAAAAATAGAACTGTGGGGGGTATTTCACACAAAGGGAGGTGGCAGTACAAAGGTGAGACTCAGAAGTGCTTCTTGCAGTATGGAGTGGATTAACCTCAGCTTCCGGGGTTAGTCGTTGCTTAGCTGCAACGCCCGAATAACATTCTTTCCTGCTACGTTCTTGCTTTTTTTTTGTAATTATTGTTGGTATTATCTCTAGCACTACAACACTACTAGACAATAAAATGTATTTCACCCAACGAAGCACTGTATGGAAAAATAAATCGCTGCATTGCACAAAGTGCAGAAAATAGCACAGAGCGAGATCTAGTGAGAGTTGCCAGTTGATTACATTACTGGTGGTGCTTGGGTTAGATCTGGCTGTCTCCATGACACTAAGGGGCATATTTATGAAATAGTGTTACAGCGCAGCAAGTCGGCTTGCTGTGATGCAGTGCGTCACTAGGAAAGGGCAGGAATGCACCTTATTTAAGACATGCGCCACATTCCTGACTTATCCCCCTTTGCCGGTGCACAATGAGCTGACAGGGTGCAAGGGTGCCTGCGTTGCATGCAGGATTGTTTTTGTGCAGGATAGACTCCCTTCCTGCACAAAATAAATCCTGAGAGACATTTTCATTTTCCAGAATGCAGCACACATAGGGGCATATGTTCAAGGAAGTAGTGGAGTGAGGCGTTATCCAGCATGGCTTAACGCCTCACTCCGTCACTTCTGAAACGCAAGGCTGCACCATATGTAAAACGACATGGTGCAGCCTTGCGTTTCCCCCTGCGCTGGCGCTACACTAAGCAGTGTAGCGCCAATGCAGGCAACCTTGCACCCTAGTGCAAGGGTGTCTGCATGCAGGTTAAAGATTGTTTATGTACAGGAAGGTCTCCCTTCCTGTACATAAACAATCTTTAAATGGCATTTTGTAACTTCTATGTGTGCTGTTAATGCAGCACACATGGAATTCACAAAATGGATTTTTTTTTAAAGATTGATTATGTATAGAAAGGGGGACCTTCCTGTACATAAACAATACGAGGCATTTTGCTTTTTCCATGTGTGCCGCCTTGTGCAGCACACATGGAACACGCAAAAACGAGGAGCAATAATGCATTACTCCTTATTTCGCCAATTTAAGACCAGGTTTTCCCTGGTCTTAATTTTGGCGCTGCCTCCTAGTTACGTGTTGTAATCGCCTACTTGGTACGTTCCTTCCCCCCCCCTCTTTCCTCCTCCTTTGGTTCTTCCCTCTCCCTGTCACCAACATTCCATTGCACCCTTCCTCTGACTAGGCTGGATCCTGTGGTGGTGTATGACCAATAAAGAAGAGTTCCTCCTTACCTGATTATTGGTCTTCATTATAACACTGGCGACGATTCGCTGTGATCAGCGTTAGTGGAAACAGTATGGGCATATCGCACTTCTCCAAACAGTGTGACTGGGGTTTCTCCGTTCACCTCTCTCAAAGGAAGGATCCCGAAGACCAAATTAACTCCACCGGTAGGGCCAAGGAAGGCCGCCGGTGTAGTAAACAGAGGTGAAATCTCAAGGAAAGTGGAGGAACACCAAGCTAAATACAAAGTCAGGTATGACCAGACCAAACATGTAAAAACACAAATGTTCAAAGAAGGTGATTGGGTCCGGGTGGACTTACCTAAAGCACGCAGGAAAGAAGCGTCAAGATTTTCAGATCCTTACAAAATAACTAGTGTGGGTAGGAATGTAGTCCATCTCGACAATGGCCAAACATGGAGCATGGACAGAATCATTCCTCATGGACAAGGGGGTGACTTGGACAACGGAAGTGACCCGGAGACAGAGTTGCAAACCCTCAGTCACAGAAGGTCTATGAGAGCAAGGAGCTCACCTGTATGGACCAGAGACTACTGTGTTAAATGAGAATCATTGTCAAATGTTCCTTGTGGTTCTTTACCTAGCTTTGTTGTTCTACTGCTTACATGTTCTGCAGTGACCTTTCGCTGTTTGTTATATCTGCTATGTCTCTCTTTGCCCTATGCAGGGAGGTGTATTGTAATCGCCTACTTGGTACGTTCCTTCCCCCCCCCTCTTTCCTCCTCCTTTGGTTCTTCCCTCTCCCTGTCACCAACATTCCATTGCACCCTTCCTCTGACTAGGCTGGATCCTGTGGTGGTGTATGACCAATAAAGAAGAGTTCCTCCTTACCTGATTATTGGTCTTCATTATAACATTACGCTTCCCTTGTAAATAGGGGGCAGTGTCAGAATCAAAGGGTGTTACGGTGGAACGCCCACCTCAACACCCACTGCCCACCCCTTTCACGCTAAGCATAGCGTGAAAAGGGGCCTCATTTACAAGGCAGCGTTAAGTCATGTTAAGTAGCTTAACACTGCCTTGTAAATAAGGCAATGCTCCTATCTCCACCACAACACCATAAAAAGTGATGTTGGGGTGGCCATAGGGGTAGTACATATGCCCCTTGAAAGAGGAGGTAAATAAAGATATTCCACCTCGTTACACCTCTCCTGGGGACGAGTATCTTTCTGGCCCACTCCCTGGATTACAAGGTCTTGTAAATCTGGGAAAGTGTCAAAACCCACAGAAGTTGTGTGGAAACACTCACGCAATGCCTATGGAATGCCTACCCAGGGCAGAGAAACGCAACGCGGCAATTTGTGCTGCCTTGCATTACTCCAGGTTTTTTAAGCCACACAAAGCGACTTTGTGTGGCTTCAGAAATCTGACATAAGGTTTACATCGCTCTTGCACCACGATGCTTGGTTCACGAGTGATGCAAACCGTGTCATAAATATAGCCCTAAGCCTGGCACAGATGTGCAAAGGCGATCCAGTGCTAACCAAAGATTTATCCACAATCTAGTACAAATTGCTAGATATCGACAACAGCACATGGGTCAGACATGTAATGTGTGCTTTAGGGTAAAGTAAGTTAAATGTAGGTAGAGCAAGAGATTTACCACATGACCGCTTGCATGTGCCTGATTTTACTTGGCTTTAGAATTTTTGGAAAAGTCTGGTCATGCTAATTTAGTGGATACATGTCCCATACATGCCCTTTTGCACACTGTTGCAAAGTCATCCTTGTGTCCTGGACCCCCCCATTTTTTGTTGACAAGTACTGATGGTAACTGACTCTGACTGTCCCTGGGCTCTGCATAAGCAGGCCCAGGGCCAGTGCTATGCTGAACAGACACTTAGAATACATTGAAAACACATACATACACTAAGGTTAGGGTACCCTTATCATTGGTATGACCTTCCCTATAAGGCCCTACTGCATAATAGGGCAGGGGGATCAAAACTACATTTAAGTCCTTAGTATATAATAGGGCACCAAAGTTTAAAGGCCAGCATCCCTTTATGCACTTACATGTGTGCTCTACTGAGGCCTGAGGCCTGAGGTCAGTTAAAAAGCAGCCCCGTGTTGCAGGACTGCTTTTAAAATACAAAATGTGCCCAAACTCGAATTTGGTGTTTGGGGCACTTACAAATTAATAACATTCAATGTTTTGTCATATTAGGTACCCCCCAGGGTCTCCCCTAGGTGTTCCAGTGGTGAGGGATCTGGTATTTAAGAAGGACCCTCGTAAAATAAATCTTATATGCCCTGGGTTTAGTGAAGTTGCAAATTTAACTCCCCACATTGTAGTAAAGTACTTCCCAAAACTTGATTTTTGTGCTAGGAGTACTGTGAAGTGAGGATCTGCAATATATTTGACATATTCAGAACCCCTAATGTCTCCCCTAGGTATCCTATGGGTGTGGAATCCTGTAAATATAGGCAGGGCCCTTTTAAAAGATGTTTTATAGGCCCTGATGTTGGAAAAATTGCCCAAGTCATTTTCTTCATTGCAAATAGCCAGCCCCATAGGTTAACATGGTCATTAAATAATAACTAACGTGAAGGATGTCATAACAATATAATTCTAGGACTTCCTAGAATAGTATTGATGAATCCAACAATATGCTAAAGTTGAACTTATCCTAAAATGTACAGACAAGAAGTTATAAGAATTTCTCGTCTGTAAGCCAAAATTCAGCCTTCCAGTGGTCTGTCCTGATCGGTAAGAGTTAAATGGATTAGCCAGGCTGCTTTGATGAGGTGATAAGTAACCCCTGGGGTTAGAGAGCCATTTTGGGAGGGCAGGGTTCTGCTACATAGGAATGCCAGAGCAGGGGGATGGGTTGTACACCATAATCTTCAATAGGAGGAGGAGCCAGGCAGTAGATGCCAGTTTCATTTACACCCCTATTCTTTGAACCCAGCCAAATGGCAGGATTAAGGAAGGAATGAGCAGATGCCATTGGGCGGGACAAATATGGAGATGAATCATCCTGAAGGTGGGCTTAGCCAGCTCTTGTCTCGCTGCTGAAAAAAACAGCTATGTTGGATTTTGGAGAAATGGTTCTCTCTGGGAGACTATAGTACCACACTTTGGAGAATAAGGTCATACTCTGGGGTGTTGCCATGCACCTCGTTGGACAGGAGTACTCGCCTGCTTGACCCAGAGAACTTGGAATAAGTATCTGAGAGGGGCAGAGCCTCTCAGATCTGCTGCCTGATACTAAAGGTATAAGGGTCCATGCTGGAAGTTTGATTTGCGCCAACCAGGCCTAGCACTCCGTCTGACTGCGCCTGCTGCACAACGTGGAACTACAGCCCTGTGGATCAGACCTGCTTCAAAAGGACTAAAGAGTGGATTCGCTGCAAGCCACAGGTTAACAGAGCTCACCTGGACCATCGCCACCAATAATCACCAGCCTGAATTACTACTAATTGATTTGTAAGTGTTCTGTCCAAGTGGATTGTGGGAATTGAAGTCTCAAACTTTCAAGGACTATCTTTGGGCTTCCAGATTCTTGGAGTAAGTTGTGGACCAGGAGTTGGTGGAAACTCAAGCTGACGAACACTCACTCGAGGGAACCCGCAAGAAAAATCTCCTTAAAAGTTTCTAAGTACAAATATAGAAATGGTGACCGGGACCAACCTCGAGAGTCAAGCTGCCCACCTTCAACAGTGAGCCGGCCTGGATCTCGGGTTGGTCCTGCTGTAAATCTCCGGAGTCCTGACTTACATAAGTTTGACCGGGAGCGCATCGCAGAGCAAGCCAGCGAACCCTCACCGAATCGGGACTGGCTGAGAGCTTCGAGGGACCCTGGAAAGAAAAGCTCCATAAAGGTTTCTAAGTCAGAAGGTAAAATCTTTGACCGAGAACTGCAGTGAGGGGTAGCCGTGCAGGGCTCCATTGCGGTCAGCCTGAAACTTTGACTTTGTCCCGGTCTAGTGCAGCCAGATGTTCCAATAGGCACTAAAGGTTTCTGTGTGCTATTTAGGGCTAAATCTTTAAAACATCATACCTGCTGTTCCCTACATTGGATGTTTTTCATTTTAGTGTCATTTTGAAGATACAAATAATTCTTAATTTTATAATTTAGTGTTGGATATTTATTGTGAATTGTGTCTTAATTATTTACTGCATTTGTGTTTTTAAATGCTTTACATACCTGTCTTCGAAGTTAGGCCTGCCTACTCGAAGCCAAGCTACCAAGGGTTGAGCATGGGAATAATTTTCTAATACCTATTCTGAGCCCTATATTGTATTAGTGGTATTATTGCCAGTGGTAGCTGCATATTTAACACTACTAATAACCCACTTTCCATAGCATACATTAATAGGGAGATGGGGTAAAGATGTTTAGGCACAACATAAGATTCAACTTTAATAGAAAAATGGCTTTTTCACTTTAAAGTTGTTCCATCACAGCAACTTGGATAGAAAGCATTGTGTCAGCGGCCAGAGCAACCTTTAGTAAATCTGCTTCTCTCTCTGTTATGTAACCATTGAGAAGCCATTAATAGCCTGACTTCATTAACCCTAAATATACAATTAGGGACTGATGTACGGATGCTCAGTAATTCAACAGCTACCAAAAATTGGCTTTAATCTCTGCCGTCCACCTCTCGCATTCACACCTGAGTAAGAGTGTGGGAACTGATGGTTTTCCCATAGGCAGAGCTGCAGCAGGCTCTGCTTTCAGGAAACTCATCTCATCAGACCTAAAGCCAGACAACTGCCAATTGCAGGGGTTGATTTATGTATATGGTTGCCATCCTAACACCGGTCTCAGTGCCATTCGGCCTGTCTGCCTGTGTGCATCAACATCATGCGCCCAGAGAGTTAACCTCTTCGCTGCGGCGCAAATTCCGCCGCAGCGCTGCCGCAGTGCTGGACATTCCATTCGTGGGCGTGGTCATGACGTCTCCCGTCTGTCGTCCGCACACGCCCATTGTGACTTATGACGGCCGGGAGACGTCATGAGCATGGAAGAGGTTAAAGGCCACAAATTGCATGCATGTGCTTGGAGAAATCTCACAGTGCATGGGAGACATTGAGTTATAGATTTACTGAGGGGTGCTCGGGTGCTCCTTTGGTGCTGAGCAATTTTGCACAGTAGCAGCAGACTTATTTTTATTGGTAAGTAAATAGTCACATTTCTTTGTGTTGCTTTGTAACATGTGAATTCCTGTGCTCAATATTAGGAAATAGACTTCGGAGGGTTATTTTATTATACAAGACAGACACACACGTAGGGGATCTGTCTTTAGAGAAAACTGAAGTGCAGATGAAGTGGGTCTCCCTACCTTGGCGTGGTTTCACCCCACCTTATGGTGGCTAGCCCATCGACAAGTAAATTATTCCCGTTGTCAAATATTTTACCTGGCATGGTTCCACAATATCATTGTCTTAAAATTTCCTGACATAAATATTTTGCCCTACTTATCATATACAAAAATGCTGCCAAATCGGATCTAGTAAATCAAATCTACAACAAATGAGATGTTTGTTTTGTAAATGAGCAATATTTTTTCTCTGGGGGGAGCATTGCACCAGTGTTGTGTGATTTAAAGTACTATAACAATAACAAATGTAATTTTCCACCGTTGTCATGTCATTGGAAAATAACTTTGACCTTGCGTCCCTCTGAAAGAACATGGAGGGAATCTGGACAGAGTGTCACTTTTTCCTTGCCCTTCACATCAAAAAACATTTTTTTAGAGTGTACCCTGGATGGCAAGCCTATGGGACCACACAACCTAACAATATGGTGCAACTTTGCATTGAATCACAGATCCCAGCTTTTCCAAGGTTTTTCAAGTTAGATCACCATCCATCTGAGATTTAATAGATATAATTATAGAAAGTAATATGGATCAGGCAGTATATAAGTGGCAAACGGTAGCAGGAGAAGGACCACCAGTGTCTGTCTTTTAAAATAAGGTTCGCTTGTGCGGTTTCAGGGTAAGAGGTTCTGTGCTTGTTACACAAGTGTACATATGGCTGTGCACATATGTGTGGGCTGAACGAGTGAACTACTGTCGAAGTCAGCCCGGTATCTGCAAACAAGTAGCCTGTTGCAGATATGGAATATAATAAACTTATTATGGCAGGTGTAAGTCTTAAATGTAATTTGGCATTTCAAACAAAATATTCCTATTTCATTTTGACTATAGAGTGAGTCTGCAGTGCATTGCTGTTAGTCAGTAGTGTTCCACTGAAAGTCTGCAGTGCTTTACTGTATTCACACTGTGGGGTAAGCCAGTGACAGCATATTTACTTTGTATTGGTTCAACATTGAGAATAGATTACTCTTCCTTTTCTCATGTTCTAAAAAGTCTTGAGCGCATAATCTAATAATAATATGGACATTTTCTGCACTCTTTCATCTACTTTGGTTTTGTAGTATTGTCCTGGGTCAACCTCAATTAGCATTTGACTTTGAATTACAATTTAATTACACTGAAAATATAGAACTGACTGGACTGTTGTTTCTTGTTTTGCTTAGTTATGAGTCTCAAGCATACACATATCCCCTGAAGAAGCCTTGAACTGATCTGCCTTGCTACCCTGGTAGTCAAGTGATAAAAAGTGGTAATTTAAGCCCAGTTGTGTTGGTGTGTTGTCTGCAGTATGGTGGCCCGGTAATCACAATTGGGCCCATTATCCCTTGCCTGCCCTGGGACTCTCCAACCTACATATCTTTTATATGGTAGTTTATATAGCTTGGATCCAGATCCAAAGAATAGTGTAATCACTTATGGAGAAAATGTTACTCTGGCATGGGCATGTTAAATATAAGAATCAACACTCTGGGCAGTGTAATTTATAGCTTCTGATTGGCCAGGCTTTATAAATTGCAATTTTCTTCTGAAATTTTATGAAATTACACAAAATCATGTGACATTTGATGAAATTCTCTTACCTGTATCTCATGTGAAAACTGACTAGGAAGGCGTACATACCTTGTGTTCTAAAATCGTGTGAGATACCAGCATGCGACTGGTTAGGGAAGAAAATGTCTGCCTTTTGACGATGCCTGCTCTAACTAGTTTTCAACTAACAAAACATGTTTGAAATGTTATGCCTATGGAGATTTTGTGAAATTGTCAACATTCATGGAATATTGAGTTGTGATTTTTGGTTTTTTTCAAGGTTTAAAAATATTTGCGTGGGTACACTTTATTGGAGGGAGAAGGGAGAGCATCGTCCCCAGCCTGGGCACCCACGAATGCACCACATACAGAGCTTAATAAACCACGTCTTTATTCTTCTGCGTGTAACCGCAAACTCAACATTCTCAACCTGCATTCAATTCACTACACTAACATTTACGTCACAGTTTTACGGAGTCCATCAAGAGCCAAATGGGTACTGTCTTTGCTAGCTCACAGGACACTACAGAGGGAAAATGCAATTATAGATGTTACACTGTGCAGTTGCTTTGTTTTTTATTTACACTGCACGTGTGCCTTCAGTAACTCAAGGTGAAAAAGCGATGTGCCAAGAATCACAGGTATTTTGTCTAAAACCAGCTCCAGGGATCCGAAATTGAAGCTAAAATATACAGAATTATGGGGTATATTATCAAGCAAGGTGATAAAATTATCGCCGCTTTAGCGGCAGAAAACTGCTGCTAAAACGGCGATTATGGGCTTGATAATATGCTCTATGGAATTCCAATTGAAGCCCATGTTAGATGTGAAGAACATCTAACATGGGCTTCAATTGGAATTCCATAGAGCAAATTATCAAACCCATTATCGCCGTTTTAGCGGCATTTTTCTGCCGCTAAAGCGGCGATAATTTGATCACCTGGCTTGATAATATGCCCCTATGTGCGGGCACTTTTCAAATGCAAAGCAACGCAACATGGTGCAAAATGCCACAAAATTCTTTTTGCACCAAAACATTATATGAACACAGTACAAAATGTATTTTTTTGATACCACTAAGCAGAAACTTATGCATGCAAAGTAGGAACAGCAGGGTGCAAACAGCACAAAAACCCAAAGGAGTGACAGCAGAGTCTGATCTACTACATTAATGTGCCCTTGCTTTGCGTGGGACACTAATGCGAAATCAAAAGATTGGGAAAAGTACAATTGTATGATTTTCCCATGCATGATCTGCATTATAATATGGTACTGAACTATTTGGGATATTTGGGCAATGCACTGCTGCAGATATTTGTTCTAACTTTAAATATTCAAAGGTCATAATTAGAAAATGTCTCTTTCCCACCTTGGAGAAGAGGACTAAGTTTCTTTGTATGGGAAAACAATCCTTTTCTAATGTGACGTAGTGGGTGAAGATCAGGTACCATATGCACATGATTGCTAGAGCGCATGCTCTGTGCTTCGGAAAAGTTTCAGTGGTCTGCCACATCTCATGCCAGCAATACATGTAATGTACAGCACATAAAAAGAGCTGTAGAGTCTGCCATCTTCATCCGTTGGCTTTTTTGGGAGCTCCCCATAAGCACTGGCTCTACGTTTTTCCTATTGACATTTGACATTGGTGAGTATATTAAAGGCAGTTTATTGAAAGCATGGGTATAATGATGATAGTGAGGCACTGCAGAAGAAAGTGTGAGGGCAGCTTTAGGCATCAGTCACGAGCTGTCTATCTCCACTACTCTGGTTACTCGAGTTTCAGTTTGCAGCATAAGTGGCAGACATGAAAGGAATGGGTTGCACTTGAGGGTAAAGACAGTAATGAAAACGCTAGTCAAAAAGGGATGCTATTTTCCATATAAATAACATTTTTACCCATCTTTCAGGTAAAAAGTATTTTATCCACCAAAGGTGATCATGGGAAAATGTAAGATTTGATTAATGATTCATAAATTGCATGCAATGGATACTAAGAAAATTAAAACTTCATCAGTGTTAGGGGAAACTGTATGCACCATGCAGAGGATTCTGGGTATACAGATTTAGTACAGAGATGTGTTAGCCTGCAGGTTTTCTGCCAAGGCTTTGCCTGCATTGTCTTTCTTGGAGAAGACTCTGACTCTCCTCCTGTCATTATCTTCACAAACAGCAACTGCTGCAGTGAATATTACAAAAGGAAAACATCAAAAAATTAGACTCTGCACTAAAAACATCCTTTACATCTGTGCCCCTTCGTCAATTACCATGCACTTGGAAGTAATCATTTACAGGGGTGGTTTCTCCATTAGGGTTCAGGGGCCGCGCTCCTCTGAAATTCCTACACATTTACATAAAAACATATTAAATAGATTCATTTATTTAGAGATACAATTGTTCTCTAAATAAATCGATGTATTTATGTATGGGCTATGTGTCCCAGGCTGCCTGCCCCACCTCGCTTCAAAGCAGGAGACGGACATCAGGCAGTAAATAAACTTTCTGAACTGTGATGCACAATGCAGGGCTTTCTGTTTTAAAGCCCTTCATTGCCATTGTGGTCAACGGTTGAATGCACTGTGTAGGCCAGTGACGCAATCAGCGTCACAGTTTGGTGCGTCGGAGACTTCATCCCTGCATTATTTCAGACGTCCTTTATTCAAAGGTATAGATCCCACCCTTTCGTCATATGTGAGAGTGGATGCACTGATCGGGTGCCTTGTTCTCGGCAATGGTAAGTGTTTGCATGCTAATGTTGTGTTATGTATATTCTGCTGAGACCCCTCATCACGCTAACCTCCAAATAAGGGGCAGGTCTCTTGTTACCTTGCGAAGTTGATCCAAATATCCAAGTCAAGCCCAAAGTGAGAGATATGTGCTAACTGTGGAATATGTGCTGAGAGTGGACAAGTTCTCTGATGTATGACATTAAAACTGGCCAGTCTTCATGCCCCTAAGTTAACACTGATGCTAAAAACATGGATTGACTTGCAAACAATGAATGTTAAAAACGTTAAGGGAATGCATTTCAGCGATTTAGTTTCTCTCTTATTTCACATGCTTTGCTTATTCTTGAATTTCCCAAGAGTGGGCTGTTTTATAATTTTGTTTATCTGTATTTTTTTATGTGCATACTTTGAGGCTTGAGCCATGCCAGGTGTTTATGAGGGGCTGTGATTTAGCACACAGACACTAAGGCTGAAGCCAAACAAAGAGCGTGTCAGTGGGTTGGCCTCTCTGCCCAGCACACAGAACAATGTTTATGTATTCCATTTGCAACTGAAATTCTGTGGATATGTGTGTGAAGGGGGTACACAGATGTGAAAATATTTTCAAGGCAAAACAGAAATTGAAGTGCTTAAATTTGAGGGGGTGCAGTGCATGTTTGGGGGCAGTGAAGTGAGGGAGATGCAGGGAAGTGCATTCGCGGAAGAGTGAAAAGAGGATGCTGAAGAGGAAAGATAGGTGGTTGAAGATGTGCAGATTGACAACTTATGCAGAAAAAAGAGGATACATATCTAACATAAAAAGCACATAACTGAAGGTCAATACTCCATCAACAGGCCTCAATGCAATTTAGTTCACAGACTCACAGTTTCATAATTGAAAAATTTCCAATGTTAATTATTTACAACAGATCATTGTTGTTACTTATTTATCCTAAACAGCTAACAGGCTTTAGGTGTATGTCAGTTGTGTCATTTATCTGGATACAATTACTTCTCAGAGAGAAACCAAAATACCAATCAGGAGGTACACTGTGGGAATAACAGAAATGTATTTGACATGTTCCATTATGGAGAGCCCCCACTTTTTTCATCCCACTTGAAGACCTGTTTGCATGTATTTCTATATGACTGGTCGCAGCCAGCAGCTGTGGGTGCTTCTCGAAGTCTGGTTAGAGCATATTTTTCCAAAGTTAATGCTGCATGCAGTGCAAGGCACTGGGCAAGCATATATTTTTAAAGGGCTGTCATGCTGTGCAATTTACACATTACAGTAACTGTTGAATATACGGGCCATTTTTAATGTGTTTAATATTTCAAGGCTATACGGTCCCACTGCTTTATAAGCCTTGCTTTATCGCTACATTCATTTGCTTTAAAATTAACCATTTGGCAACTATTTTTTCATTTCTTTCTCAAGGGAGGGACTCACCCTGGACCCCAGGTTTGTCCATTGAACTTGTTCAAATCGCTCACTACAAAAACGTTATGCACAATTTGTATGCCTCACCACTTTCAAATGTCACCAGCCACCACTGACAATTTACATGCAATGGATGCAAACAAGGAACATTTGAAAAATATTGAACAAACAATTCTAGTACTTAATACTATTAAGGGAATTGCATGTTTTTACTTTGTGAATGAAATATATAAGTTTGTGCAAAGGAGTTTGATTATGCGTATATTGTACACATGATTGTCATACCTTCTTCCAAGGCTTTCACTTTCTACAACAGAGAAGACCTTAGCAGCCTTTCGTGCTTAGGCCATAGCAAATACAAAAAAGTAAAACATTATGCACACCCTTTTTCCTTCAGAAGGAAGCATTCAGATATATGAAAATGCTTTTGTTTAATTATTTATATTCAGTGCACACTAAATATGAAAATTAAAAGTTCTTCAGTATCAGAGGAGTCTCTATACACACTCCTCTGCCACAAATACAACACCGCAACACAAGCTGAGCATCTTTTCCAACATTTATATTATTATGGAATGTATTTTTCATGTGTGAATGAAAAATACATGCCTGAGATTATGTAAAGGATGCTAGGTTTGCAAATGTTCAGCAGATTGTTGGGCTGCAAATTTCATGCCAAGGCCTTGCTTGCACTGTCTCTTACTCTCCCTTCTCATTTCCCTTGGGTCACAAGCAGACACTCTATTACTGCACGGGAACTACACTGAGAACTGAGCTGAGAAACTGCTTTCTGATTTCTCTGTCCACAAAAAAAGGCACATAGCAAAAAATAAACACTCCAAGCTCTCATTTTCCAAATAAGGGTTTCACTGTGGAAAAAATGAGAAGAAATAGATACATTGTTTTATTTCAAATTTGTATTATATATTTTTCTTACAGACTTATGAAAACATTGACAAACACAAATGAAACAACTCAGTTCAGTAGTGTCCTCCCCAGTCCGGGTACATGCAAAAGATCACGCCACACACAGAGCTTCGTATCACATGTGGTTTATTTCTCAGTGTGTAAGCGTTAACGAACATTTTACATCAGGAATTCTTTCACCACAGCCAAGTACTTACGTCACTGTTCTACAGAGTCCGTCAGGAACTAAAAGGGTCCTGTCATCTCTAACTCACAAGACACTACTTATTCTCCTTTGTCAAATAAAAAGTAGAAATAATACATATATACATCACAACTCTTCAATAAGTAATTTCGATGCTCAAGTCAATTGTCCAGATCTTGTCATGTGAGGCTGCGGAAATACAGAAGTGTCCATGACTGACACTGGTGACAGAGACATTGTGCTGCCATTGTGTTCTCCGGATTCTCAGTTGGATCTCACTTCTGACATCTGGAGTTGGCGACTGTCAAGGCAGATGCTTGAGATGGGAAAGTTCTCATGTAATGGACTTTCTAGGATGGTGAGCAGTCACCATGTGTCCTTTACTAGTCACAGCCCTCGGTGGTCAGTATCAAAAGGTGCATTAGACTTGCTTTTTCATTTCTGCGTAGTTTGTCAAGATCTTTCAGTGGTCCATTGTGGCAATGTGATTCCATGGCTCTCCAAACATCAAGGTGGCAGGGCTTTCACCCATAGTAGATAGGGAGTTGACCTGTATGCATAAAGCGTAGACTGAAGAACTGGTGTGAGTTCAACCTTTTCCAGCACAGGATCTTTTTGAGGGTACTCATAAATCTCTCGGCAACACCATTTGCCTGTGGCCAGAGAGGTGAGTGTGGTAACTGGGCTGTATCTAAGAGGGTGACTGAAGTGACAATGGAATATCACTGCTGTCAGGCTATTGTGTAATAGGTGGGCCTGGAATGTTTAGTTTTGAAATGTTAGAGCAGTTATTGATTTAAGTTGTTGGGAGATGGATAGGATCTTCCTTTCCTCTTAATAAACTTCAATTTAACTGGGTCTCAAGGCCATCTTTTACTGGATCACTTATGGAGAATCTTACACTGCCATAGTCGGCAGCTCGAGGAACCAGTTAAAGTGAAGGAAGAAACCCAACAACCCACATCAGGACTTCCAGTTTTCCTGAGGACATTTCTCCCTGTATGACCACAGGGAGGTCGTGACATTTTGTATTTAACTTTTATTGTGCTCATTCTGGTATTGCAGTGAATCATTTACTGCTCTACTAGCGCTGCTGCTTGGTTTTCCCTTTTCTTCCCCGTGAGTGAAACTAAAATGTCTTGGCAGCCTAATCCCGAGGAACACACTGTACGTTAAGTGCCCCATTACTTTATAACCACAACGTATGAGCCGAGAGAGACATTGCTAACGCACACCCCAGCGCGCTTACCCCACGAGCTCGTCAGTTTTCACCTGCGCCTCACCGCTTTCAACTCCACCGTTACAGGCACACGCCTACTCCAACTGCGTGTGTAGAGGAATCTGGCAGTGGGTACACGGAGGGCGGAGCACAGCGGCAGGATCTCTGCAATGTAATACTACACCCAGCCCTTTGAGGCTCGCATCAATGGTGATTATCGATTCCTTAGTGGGATCAAAACTCTTCAGGTTAGGAGCCATATCAAGCTTCTTCTTCAAAACTGTGAATTCCTTCTCACACACATCATTCCAATCAAACACCTCACCCTTTCTGAGCAAGAGTCTCATATTTGCTCTCAACTCAGCGAACTTTTCTACAAACTAAGTGGAATATTATATCATAGAAACTTCATTAGCTCTTCTCGACAATTAGGAGAACTCATGCTCAAAATCGTATTCACCAATTCAGCCTTTGGTTTTATGCCATCCCCAGAAATAGTGTGTCCCAAATAATCAATGGTGTTTGTGGCAAAATAAAATTTTTGTGCCTTAATGGTTAGATTGCAGTCATCAAGCTTTCTCAAAACTCTCTTCAAGCGCACCCCATGCTCCTCCTCATTCTTCCCAAACATGAGGATGTCATCTTGATAGATGCAGACACCCTCTAAACCTTTCAAAACTCTCTCCATGGCATGCTGAAAGACTGATGCTGCCAAAACCAACCCAAACGGCATACTGATAAATCTAAATGTTCCAAACAGAGTGATAAAAGCCGTTAGATCCCTGGAGGATTCCTTCAATTCCACTTGGTGGTAGGCAGACACCAGATCAATGGTGCTAAAACGTTCGTATCACAAATGAGAATCAATAATTCTGATATATTAAGCAGGGGATATCTGTCAACTATTACACTCTTGTTGAGATGCCTCAAGTTAGCACAAAGGCGCAGACTACCATTGGCCTTGCGAGCTGCAACCACCAGAGCAACCCACTCAGTGCCTTCAACCTCTTCAATAATGCCCTCTTTTTTGAGTTTCTCTATCTCTCTTTGCATTTCATCTTTAATTGCTATGGGAACCCCTCTCACTTTATGGCATAGTGGTTGGGATCCAGCCCAAAAGCGTATCTCATGCTGAAATCCTTTCAGACACCCAAGTTCTTCCCTGAACACATTGGGAAAGTCCCTTTTCACTTCACATTCACCACCACCAGCTCAGCATCTGCTATTTATGATTCACTCTCTCTTTTAACAGAATAGGGGACTCACCACTCGGGTCAAGCATTACCCCAGATCACCTTGATGAAACCAGCTTATTATACTGTGTCCCTTCTCTGAGACATATATCTTTCCTGACACGTATCGTTGTTTATATTCTATCAACCCAACAAAGTACCCTCTCAACCTTATAGGTTCACCACCCTAGGCATATGGATTTATATCAGGTTTATGTAGTTCAATTTTCCCTTCAAGACTGTCTTGAAAGAATTTCCTAGATGCAATAGTGATTTTCGCCCCAGAGTTGAAGCTTGACATTTACGTGAGTGGGAAAATCTTTAAATTCTCAACTATTGTTAGGCAGGCCATTATGAGGTTCCAAAATCGAAGGAACACCCCATGTTGCCAAAATACTTTCTATTCTCTCAATCACTCTGTCATTAGTAGTTGATGACTGATCTTCCACAAGGAAAAACCGGAAATATTAATCAACACTGACTAGTCGATGATGTTCATTGTCAAGGGGTCCAAATAAATAAATTGGAATCTTCTCTCATGTATGCTTTGGAAGATCAGAGATGTTTAGTGGATGCAGGGTTTTTTAGGATGACAAGCAGTTTGCCAAATGACAGGTCCTTAGTTATTTTTCAAATCTTTCATCATGAGGTAACCACACTTGGTCCCGTAGAATTTGTTAAGTGGCAACAATTCCACAATGTCCCTCATGTGCTAGTTCAATGACTTGTTGTCTCTCAGGTATGACAATTCTCAAGCCTCATAATATGATGCCTTTTGGAGTGATTGAAAATTCTTCCTGCACATTTTTGAATTTCTGGTATTCAAGGTCATCATGAAGACGTTGAGTGTGCTTTTGGCATGATTGCTGTGTAATAAAGTCTTTGACTATTAGCAAATATCTGTCAGTGTTCGTGGCAGCAATGATTTCCTCCAACGATATGGCAGCAGGGCTACTGGATTTCAGGATGAAGTTAACATAAGCATCAGCAGCTTTAGAAGTTGTGCCATGACATGGTACTGTACACGTGAGAAGTAGTCAGCAGGGTTTTGATCTTTTCCTGGATGATGTACAATCGTATAATCATACTCCTGCAGTTGCAACCCCCACCTTTCAATGTGGGGGGCATCTTGGCTTTTGGAATGCCGAAAATGGTGAGTAATGCTCGGTAATCGGTGACAACCGTGAAATGCTTTCCATACAGGAACATATAAAAATGATCACAAGCCCACACCACAGCGAGGTTTTCTTTTACAGCTTGTGATTAGCATGTTCCGTCAATGACAAACCCAAGCTAAAATAAGCCATAATGTGTCTTGTAGCATTGGGATATTCAGTGTGATGGCCAAGAATAGCACCCCACCCCACTGGGCTTGCATCAACAACAACCTCCGTCTGCAATTTCAAATCAAAATATGCCATTTCAGTAGCGTTCTCAATTGCATGCTTGATTTTCTTGAAGCTTTGTTCACTTTCACGTGACCATCAAAATGGAACATTTGTTTCATTAGTCTCTCAATGGGGCACTTACAGCGGCAAAGTATTGTATATACTTTGAGCAGTAACTGGCCATACCAAGGAAGGATCGTAGCATAGTTGCATCTTGTGGGGGATAAGTGGATGACAAAGCTTGTATGGAACTGGAGTCATCCCCCAATCAGAATAGATATAACCGAAGGACCTGAGCATTGTTTTATGAAACTCACACTTTGTAGCATTTAAAGTGAGACCTGCATCAGCAAGTATACGACACACTTGTGTAAGGGCTTTATCATGTTCCTTTTGTGTGGCCCCAAAAACTAGTAATTCATCACTGTAATTGAAATCATTTGTTACTGGCTGTATTATGCAATGAATGACATCCTGAAAGAGTTCTGCAGCTGATGACAGTTCGAAACTTCACCTTTTATAACTAAATAAACCAACATGAGTCAAAAACATAGTAATGTGCCTGCAGTTTTCTTCCAGTTTGAGTTGGTGATACCCTTTGTTGAAATCAAGGTGGAAAAAGACTTTAGCTCCATTCAGCTGTGCAATCATGTCAGCAATGTGTGGACCTGGATGTCATTCTCTTGCAACTGCCTTGTTCACTTGGCGCATATCAATGGAGAAGCTCGGGGCTCCTCCACTATCCTCCTTCAGCACTACCACCATGGGTGACATCCATGGCGTTGGACCAGTGGATCACTCAATGATGTCATGTTTTAATAATGTCTCAATTTCTTTCTCTACAGCAGAGGTCTTCAAAACTTTTGATGCTGAGACCCCCGTGTTAAAAAGTTTTCGGCGCACCCCCTTCCGACATATTAAAAACCTATCATTTACAATCATTATTGATGAACTGTAAGGTCTAAGTAGGATGCTTTCTTTATTTCCAGGGGAGGAAGTGGTCCCTTAATCTTTTTCCACGCTGTTTTTCTAAAAAGGTTTTATTTTTAACATTATGAAAACAGACGATTCTATTTTAGTAAAAACTGACTGGTTATATTAGTCGGTTGCGGTTGTTGACTCCGGTCATGTTTGGGGGCGTCTGGAGGGCCTAGAGAATGTGAGCGCGTGAAAGGTGTGGCTAAAAACAAAATATTCAGTCCATTTTTTAGGTCCTTCACTGTCAGGTAGCTACAAATAAAATAATGGTCAGCTTAAATTAAAAATAAATTAAAAATTGCAACTCAGTGGGCAATGCAATACAGTACATTATTAAACCTCTAGTAGTTAATCCACCGTAAACGGTCTGTGTGTAAATATAGAGCCACAGAATTACATCTTGGTTAGTGCAGTGAAGAATAATGATTTGTGTATTTTTAGTGCTACTAGGTCACAGCCTGAGACAGAAAGCACAGTGAATATGTAAGTCATTATCATACTTGGATTACACACACTATAAACTTCTACAAAATGCACAAAGCTTTTAACGATAAAATGGTGCTTCCAAAATATAGATTTTAGTAATATTCAGACCATATGCAATGCAATTTTTGTGCATAACTGTCCCTTCAACACCTCCCCAGGGATCGTAAGCGCAATGTAAATGCAATTACAATTAAAAGCAATCACTTCAGAGCTCAGTTGTCCATTCAGAAACAACTTTTCCAGTAAGGTCTTTCAGAACATTGATACTTTTTGTGAAAATTAATTTGAATAGAACCATGGAGCCACTGATCATGCAGCCCGGTCACCCAAGAGGGCCACAACACCCACCGCCACCACTCCAGGACCCCAATTCCCCCCCCCGACCACCTCAGAGGCAGCGCAGACAAAGACAGCGGACCCCCAGGAAACCCTCTAGCCTCACAGACCCAACACCTGACAATGTCACTGTCCACTACAGGCTGAAAAAGACAACCATCCTACGCATCCTGACCATCATCGCCTAACAGGCCGACGGCACCAACACAGCGGACAACCAACATCCCACACCACACCAAGCTGCTGGCTGTGCTGCACCTGTTGACCCCTGGAACGCCCAACCAACACCCACCAGAGTCAGAGGAGTCTCACAACCAGCCACATCCAAGTCCCCCCCATAAGTCCAACACAATGCGCAGGATCCGCTGGAGACAAAACAAGGACCATACGCCATAGCTGGATGCACGCACGTGTTGGGGGAAACCCACAGCACACATGTCCTACCTGTGCCCCCTAGTGACACAGCACACAATCAACGCAACAGAAAGCACCCGTCTCACATCAATGTGCAGGCAACAACAGAACCCCGTGGAACCTCCACCAATATCGCCTCCAAATACCCAGCCAGTGTGCATGAGTCCTTCATCCTCCGGCAGTCCATCATTAACCAGCTTCCCCAGGATGGAGCCAAGGGAAATGCACAGCCCCTTGGCAAGTTCCAAATCAACACCCCACTCACCTCAACTCCACAACCATGCAACTCACACCTCTGGCAATGCACATGTCACAAAATCACACACATCATGCAAAACAACATGCCCACCCACCAGACACTACAGAACAACTTACAATGGAACGTAGGCAAGCCGTGAACATGAGCCATCAATGGCATGGAACCTCAGCCACACAATAGCTGAACGTGGGGAGAGGTGGCAACCAGGCATGTGTGAAGGATGCAGGAGAACCATGATTGGGAAATTACACAATGCCAAGAGTGGCGGAGATGTGCTGGACTGACCGCAGTATGCAGAACACACCCATATCTATGGCGACATACACCTCTGGTGTATTGAGTGTAGTGGACAGTGGACGCAACCATGTCACCCCAGCCAGTGGGGAAGTTTGTGGAAATGTTGCCTGTTACGTCTCCCCCCGTAAGCATGAGCAGAGTGGGATGGCCCGGCATACTCCAACCCAGCGTAGGGGTGTGAACAAAAAGCACGTAGCCCTGGGCATGGTCCACTTCCGGAAAGCCCAACGTCCCTGCCAGGGCAGCGCCTCTCACCCCGCCATGAGGCCGACGCCGTCCTTGTGAGCGGAGTCGCCAATGATCCTGTGCGCCTGCCGTACCCCGACCCGCTGGACCCCAAAACCATCAGGCCCGCCCCAGCGCGGCCTGGCCACACTGATCACTGCCGACACTGGCATGTGTCAAAGAGGGCCCACCACGTGCCGGCGCAAGCTCCAAGCCCGAGGACCGCGATCTTGGCAGCCTCCTCAGACCATCACGGCCTCCAAGACACAGGTCGGCTTTACTCCTTTCTCGTTGACGGACTCTACTGATGCCTCTTGCCTACACCACGGTCAAGTAGGTCACACATTTGGAACTGAGTCTAGATCATACATTGTCCGTGTACGCACAATAAGGAAGGTTCTACTTCACTGTACTCCCTACGCTCAGGTGGCAGCAACCATGTGCATAGCATCCCAACGACACATGGCTGTGGGCCCACGCGGACTACTGCTCCCGGCCTACGCTGCACTCGATTAGGCCACAGAATTGGAACTGAACATCGATCATTCAAGGGCAGAGTAGGAATAATTGCATGCAAGGAGAGGCGTAAGAGGAAGACGCAGTTCAGGCAGGAGGAAAAAAAGGATCATCATTACGGAGGTGATCGAACACTACCAACAACTGACCTGGTGTCACTAACTCTGTGCATCGCAAGACAACGACACATGGCTGTGGGCCCTTGCTGACCGCTGCCCCGGCCTACACTGTGGTCGAATAGGTCACACATGCCATTATACAGGCCTCAATGCAGACTGCATCCCCTTTCAGCCCCAGTGCCACTAAGTCTGTTCCCTGAGACCCATGGACACTTTCTGGTTTGGTGGCGAATGAGTCCATTGACCTGGGGTTGTCATCTCCATCATGTCGGTGATACTGACTTTGTGGCGAAAAGGATGCCGTTGCATTCCACTCCTCCATTTGCTGCTTCTGGACAGCTTCCACCCACTGCACCATGCCCTGGAGGACACCTTCCACTGTCCCCCACAACCCTCCGCGACATACACCTCGGACATTGATTGGGACCCGCTCAGGTTGCATGGCCCATCTGACTGCACCACAAGTCACCGTCCCCTGGATGGGTGCCTGTGCCGGCCGCAGTGCATCCGGGGCCACTAACTCTGTGCTGGTCAGGTCTGGGACCCCTTCTTCTGAGATATTGGATGGCCTGTGAGGCGATGGTCTTGGGGTCATCAAAACCATGTGTCTGTGGCCCTGCGTTGTCCGCAGCCTCCGGCCTCAACTGTGGCCCACCAGGGCCCACACATGTAATCGAGTTCAGACCGGCCCGGATGTCGCATCACCGCAGGAGGCACACGCCACCACCGCAAGGACCACCTCCACCCGCCATCAAAACAGTGGTCCTGACAGACTCATGGAGTTGCTCACACCTGTTGTGGATGCCATCATCGGCCTGATACCCTGCTCAGCACTCCAGGTGCCACTGACTCTGGGCCCTACAATGCACGGGCACTTCTGTTTGCTCATTGTGTGCCCTCTGGACTTACCTCCATGATGCTCCACAGTTGTCCCTGTAATGCTGCTGTTGTCTGTTTCCGTATTTATCGTGTTCACAGTTGTGTTTGTTGCCAGCACCAATAACTCCCTGAGGGCTGGCTTGCACTCACCCCACACACATCCTGCACAGGCGTCACTGTACGTGTGGCCCTGCCAATAAAGGGGCCGGGCGCACGTGCCATAGCCAATTCGACATAATATCTGCGTGTGTCCCTGTGGTCTTGTTGCATGCATGAGGGCCCTGTGCCCTACGACATTATATTGTGCTGTGTACAGCAGACGCAGACATGTCACTGCAGGCAGCGGGTTAGAGCTTGGACATGTAGTTTTGTTGTCACCCACTCAATTAATAAGGGAAGTGGACTGTGCCGTCGTACGCAGAGCCAATGTGGGTGTGTGATTGATATGTGCATGACCCTGGGTGTGGTTCTGTACTGCGAGTGTGCATCTGCATGTGTCTCTATGGCAGTGTGGGTCTTCTTTGTGGGGTGTAGGTGGTCGCTGAAGGGTAATGGACACCCACGTATGTGTTCTAGTTGGCCTTCCATGGGTTCAGACCACACCCTTGTGCCACCTCCTTTTGGCGTTCTGACACCTGGCATTGGTGTGCCATGTGTGTTTTGTGAAAGTGTTGTGTGCCAGCCGTGCCTGCGGGTGCTTCATGCTGTGTGGTCTGTTGCAGGGGCTGGGTTCTCCTCCAAGTAGCTTGTCTGCCCTGGTCCTGGTGGTGGGTTGCATGGGATGTCCATTGGCTGTTGTAGGGCATCGGTGTCGAAGGTGTGCTGGTCGTCTCCGGCATCACTGATGGGTTGTCTGATGTGACCTGCTGGAGGTGTTGTTTGTCCCTCTGTAATGTGGAGGGGTAATGAATGTTGACATTGTGTTGACATTTATGTTGGCGCATTGTTCTTGTAGACATGCAGACTGTGTGACAATGTACATCATGACTGTTTAGGCGGTGCA
Source organism: Triturus cristatus (assembly GCF_964204655.1). Lineage (NCBI taxonomy): Eukaryota > Metazoa > Chordata > Amphibia > Caudata > Salamandridae > Triturus > Triturus cristatus. The sequence goes on from NC_140592.1 coordinate 798,901,822, forward strand.
GGCAATTTGAGTTGGGACATTGGACATTTGGACTACATTACTGATGTGAGGTTGTACCCGTACATATGCATCTCACAGTTCTCTGCTCTGTCCAACGTGATTGGCCTGTTTGTGCGCATGGGCGGACCCAGTTGTATCCCCTGTTCTGCAGTGTCGGTATTGCACTTTGTGCCACATTGTCATGGGATGTGCTGTGATTGCTATGTGTGTGTGCTGCAGTGTGCCACAGGGATGGGGGACATGTTCCTGGGTAATTGTGGTTGTGCAGTGTGCTGCACATTGTTGCGCATGTGTGCCATTGTGCCCGTCTCCCCCCGTCCCCCCAGTCTCTTTTAGATCCTCACCCTCTTGTTGTTGTGTAAGGTCCTATCGAGCTGTGTCCGGACTCCCACCTCCTTGCACGCAGGCCAGACTGGCCAAAGCGGGCACCGGGTGTTTCCCAGGTAGGTCGCTAGGGTGGGGGCCGGTTTTGGCCCCCTGGGGCCGTTTTTGTTACTGGGGGTCGGCAATATCGGCCCCCCTGAAACAAAATTGGCCGAAACTGACCCTCGCAAAATGCTCGGCTGCACTCCCCCGTCACCCCAGAGTGGCCAGCTGAGCAGTTTGCCAGGGCCGGTTTCTGTTCTCAGTCCGGCCCTGTTTGCTCGGTCTCCACACTGATGACTGGCCTCCATTTCCTCCAGCTCCTCCTGTGACGCAAGACTCCCACCTCCTGTCGCCGTGGCTGCCTTCCTGTTGGCAGCGGGTTTGTGTCTGGTTTAGGCTTCAACGTCATGCCAGCGCTTCTTGACCTCCTCCATTGGCCTTATCGACACTCCGTCTGCATTCTGGATAGTCTGATTGTGGGTCAGTTGCTGGTAGTGTACTGTCACCTCCGTGACACTGGCTTTGTTTTCCTGCGGTCTGCACACCGTCTTCCTCTCCCTCTTCTCCTTGGCCTTCCCCGAGCCCGTTGTTCCTTGCTGGTGGTCTGTGGGGCTTGTGGGGTTCGCGTTGGACTCTGCACTGGGTCAGGGTGCATCCATGTTGCTACGCACTTTGGATTCTTTCTGGTGTGTTGTTTTTGTTGCTTTTATGGTGCATTTCCCCGCCAGACGTGTGGGATTTGCTGGCCTTCCGCTGGGTTTCATGGCTTTTTGTATCGCGATTGGCTTCATCGCAGCTTTTTGGGCATTCATGTGTTGCATTTTTGTGGCTTGGTGTTGTTTTTTGCGCAGACATTTGACGCGTTATCTGGTGACTATCGCATGGTGCCGCCGTGTTGTGAATACTTGGTTGACGCGGCGTAATTTTCCCGCAATAGGCTGCGATGTTGGAAGTTGCGTTACTCTACTCTTGCGGTAGTTATCACACGTTCTTGTGCATATACCCCCAGGTGTAATAATATAACAGAAAGATTGTAATAACAGCAATGGTCAAGACTCATGCCTGTGATAAACTTTATCACCGCCCAGAACAGTTAGGTAAATTTGCTTGTTGAGTTATTGCACAAAGAAACATTTTTTCCATACCCACATATGTTATGATGTGATCTTTTTCCCCTTTTAAGATGTAACTATTCAGACTCCAGCTTTCCTATTCCTCACAGTTATCCTATTATCAGATAGTTGCCTTGCAAAGCAGGGATGCTGTTGCCTTATCATTTAATTATGAGACCGCGGAGTTTCCGTAGCCACTCAGGCTTGAGTGCTGTTTCAAAATTATCACCACATGAGCTTGCTCGGTTGGGCTGATAAATGGACAGAATGTTAACTCTGCGCTCGGGATGGTAGAAAATGCTAAAAATAGCGAACCGCTTTTAATCCATTAAAGGCATTAAGCAACTTGTAAAAACGTTCTTCGGGGCGCTTGGTTTGGGACGCGCTTTAACTTTTTGTTAAATAAAACATTACCACCAAAGCAGACAAGCATCTATGTAATAAATCATTACAGGCGTGTATTATTTCTAGCAGTGGGCTGCAGACCTGCCTGACATTTTCATTGCTTTTTTCACTCAACGCAATAAATTCAGACTCCCACGAGAAAGAAGACGCCGGAAGTTTTGAAATATGAACACTTGTGCATTTATTTTTTTATTTTTTGGGTGTTTTAAAGTTGACAAGAAGGCACTTTGCAGCTCTTGTGGTGGAGGGCGGGGGAAGGGTTCATATAAAAAGGTCCTCTGTGGGTGCTAAAACTGTCACAGTCCTTCAAAACTGAATATTCGTGCCTACGTTTAATGTTGTATCTTATCCAGTGGTTTGTGGGGAGGGGACAGACTATTTTCCTCAGCACTCCTTTCTGATTCTTTGTATAGCATGGATCAAGGCGCACCAATGCCCTTGACCTCGGGCGCACTGCACAACAGGCCAGGATATTCTATCACAGATTAGACAGCCACTTGCAGGCCACTTGCTTTGGCTCTTGTGCAGTGTTGTTTTCTCAAGCAGCTGTAAGGCGGAAAACAATATCCCACGGGCATCCGCAGAGCAAGCTTTCTTCTTCAGGGCATGCTGTATGGGCATCAAAAGTGCATACTTATGTGGCACATGATGCACAACTACTGCGTGGGCAACATCAGTGCCTGAGATCTGGGTAGCGCAAGGTACAAACCCACACACCCATATCCACCTTTGATAACGCACAGGCAGCGGGTGAACCAAGGAGAGGGGTCTATGAGGGTCCAGACCCTGCGGCCAACTAAACAGAGGGCATGCTTGCAGTGTCCGACCCTGATGTGTGGAGCACCGTAGAGCTATCCTTCAGAGCTTTTCAAGTCACTAATGCACTGTAACCCTCTTTTTTCTATACATGTTTTATTAGCATTTTTTCAAGTTTCAACACCGCACTAAAACAATTCATTTCAGCCATTCTGTCCTGGCGGGATACAATTTCATTACATCAATTTCAATTAATGTTCATGTCTTAATTATATAATTAAACATTGTTCATTAAGGGGGTATATGATTATTATTTATCACTACCTGTTCTTCCTTCAAGGCCTGGGCATAGACTCCAGGCCCACCATATTTTGTCAAACGTTTTGGACAACCTTAGTTCAGGTATTTTGGTTTTTCAATCTCCTTGAACCAGTCACTATTATTGTGACATTGCTAACCTACTTCTGCACTATGCCCCTCCTTGGTACTGCCAGTGCTACATTCATGAACAGTTTGCAATATGCCCCTCAAAAACCCACCTATTAAAGTCAAAAGGGACATTTTTGGAAATATTTCTACTGTTGTACCAATCCTTTTGTGTATGTCTTTAAAGATGTTCTTCCAAAACATAGGGGCATATTTACAAGAACTGACCACATCAATGCATCAGATTTCTTGCGCCTGTCGCTAATGACCTAACAACTCTATGGATGTGGTGTCTTTACAATACAGTGTTCCATGGCGTAAGGATTCATGGATGCGTCAGAAATGATAACTCATCTTTTGGGGCTAAAGTGATGCATTGCAGGAGTTGGTAAGACTGACGCAACTCCAGCAGTGTGTCAGAACACAGAGACAAATCCCATGTCAAAAGCCCTGCGTCACTCCTTATGCCTGGTTGGGGTAGGCATAGGTAGGGATTTTGATGCAGTCAAGTTGTAGAGCGATGCAGTGAAAAGTTGTAAATTTCACTCCATTATTTCTAAGTGGCTTTTAACATGGGAACACCTACCCTGCATACATTATATCTGTCACTGGTTTAATGTGATGCAGGCCTCTACACACTGACGCATTGGGCCCAATGCATCAGTTTGCAAATATGGAGGTGTGTGGAGCACGAATTGCACCGCCCCGCGTGAAAAACAATTACGCTGCAGCAGTGCTGGCTCCTTATAAATATGCCCCATTGTATTTTAGAGCATTTGTAAATTACATGGTGGAATGTACCATCTAGCCCACATTCTTTCAGAGCTTCTGATGATGTCCCATATTCACACAATGTGAGCTGAATTCTAAAGCATGAAACCATATGCAATGTTTTCAACTGTAAAAGTCTGAAAGTTACTTTGGTTGCCACTACCTTGGATACATGGAGTCCTCTTGCTAATCATCATCTTGTGCACTGACATTTCTTTCCCATTTAGCGTTCAGTGTGGTCAGTGTGTAATTAGCATTACATCTTTTACATTCATGAGATTACTTTGGTCTGCGTTGCCTTTTCAATATTCTATTTTCCAACATGTAGTAATCAGTAATTTTAACCCCTGTTTCAAAGTACTGTCCTGTTGCATATCGTAAATGTAGATTTAAAAACAATTGCATTGTGGGTATCCTAAAATATTTACATAGCTGGAAGAAGAGTAGCATAGGCTGTGCTCCTCATATATCTCTCACTTTTAACACTCCAATGTTATTCTACGTTTTAAAATCTTCTAGGTCTAAGTCATCTCTTTTTACACTGGTCTAAGGCATCTCTTTTTACACTGGTCTAAGGCATCTCTTTTTACACTTTCCCCTTGTTATGTCAATTGTAGCCCATTTTGAAGCCTATATTACGAGCTCCGTTGGTAGGGGCAGAGTGTCAGTGAACTTCTGTAATGATTATGTGCATAGCAATATGTATTTTAGGGGTGGTTCACTGTGTTCTTTGAAGGGCCATTCACTGGCAAGTGATAAATGTGCTGCTAGATAATAAATTAAGTAGATTTGAGTGGGAAATTTCCTCTAATCTTAAAACTCTGTAAAGCAGTGGTTCTTAACCTTTTGACTTCTTGGACCCCCACTTAATCATTGCTAGAACCCAGGGACCCCCCTAAATCATTGCTGTAATCAAGAGACCCCAACTTAGTCATTAATGGAAGCCTGGGACCTCGACCTAAGTATTTTCGATGATTTGAGCTGCAAAACAACACAAACAAATACAGAAACAGGCATTCGTGCAACAAATACATCAAGGATGAAACATTTTATATTATATGCAAACAAATATAGAAAAACTAACATTTTAATTTTAGTAGGAAGGTTGGAGCTTAATTAAATACAGTTGAGTCCACTCATCATCCATTCTAAAGTCTGTTTGATGCACTCAGACTGCTCCCACAAATCAATCTGAGGTTAGTAACTTAATTTTAGCTTACAATTTCAAATGCCTTAACATTTACAGAACACTTACATTTTTACAATTGTACATTTTGCTTCTTTATATATGCACACCATATTATTCTTTTAATATTGTTCATTCTTAAAACCAGTCGCGAACACCCTGCAGAGGCTTTGCGGACCCACAGGGGGTTAAGAACCACTGCTGTATATTGTTTCTTAACAATATTTTTGGGTGCTCCATGCCCCCACAAAATATTATGCGGGTTATGTTTTATCTTTTTGTAGAAATCACCTGTGATTCAAAGGGAGCATTCTGCAAGATATAGAGATATTTGGGAAGCTCTATCTTTATATAAAAGACGGCCCGCCTGGACGAGATAGAGGAAGAGGTCCCCACTGAAACGTTTTATCCTGGAAATGGTCTAAGATCAGCTATAAGGTTTGCTGGAAAAACCCTTTTCATTTTCTATTGTATAGTCCCCAAATAGTTAAATGATTCTATCTTTATATTAAATGGAAGCATAGTATCACTTGCAGGCACCAGATCATGTTGGATATGGTATATACTTTTGCCAGTTTATTCTGAGACCCAAATACTGGCCAATCATCTAAAAAAAAAAAACCTGTTAACAGTAATCAGAGATTGTGATATACGTACTAAAAGATCTTCTGTATATAGTAAGACCCTGTCAAATTCAGCATCCGAGTGTAATGAGCAACAGTGCAAAAAAGTATTGGTGAAAGAGGGAAATCCTGTCAGGTGCCTCTCTTCAGTGGGACGGCGACAATACAATCTTCTGTGCACCGTAACCCTGGCCGTAGGTAATATATAGAGCAATCTCCTCAGACACGCAATCAATTTCTGGTCCAGTCCCATCTTTTCAAATATTTGGAAGATACATTTCTATTTCTCCGGATCAAATGCCTTTTCGGCATCCATTGACAATATTGCCATTGGTTTCATCACAGTGGCCCTATGTGGTTCAAAGCCAGATTGAATGGACATAGCAGAGATTCCTAACATCCCAAACAGCAGCTAACTTTTGTCTTGGCTGAATGTTTAGTTTCTACATTCTGCAGTGATATTAGTTTGTGCAATTCACATGTTCCAGCGCGAAGCCGGAAAAAGAGAGAGCAAATTTACAACTATCCCTTCTTCGTCACAGACCCGACATCACACGAGTTCATTCAGACACACATTCATTGGTGGGGCCCAGAACACCAACACTCACACGTCTCTGACACATGAGTATGCACACAGGAGGGATGATGATATCGCGCTGGACATGTGGGGGGGTACCTTATAAACTATAGGGAAGGAAAAGTTATTTTACAGAATATACATTAACATTCGCCACCTATAGATTCCTAATCCCAAACATCAAGGCACTCCACCCACTTGGTCGACGGACCAATTAGTTGGATTGGTTGATGGTGATTTAGAACCAGCTGAAACACATTTAAGACTCAGAATCCTTTAATCTCTTTAAAGAAAAACCACAAACTCATAATTTCTATTAATCAATATTTGTTTATCTAAACTTTCATTGCAAATAATATTAGCATTTGTTTCATCAAAGTTTTAGAATTTTCTCGATCAATTTATTTAAATCACAGGACATTATATTTACCTATTCTGGCTATCTGGATTTTCTCTAATTCATTGGCTCTGCATAACCGAATTAGCCGTTAAATTGTCCAAATAAGCAGGCCAACGCTTAAGGTCCAAAGTTCTTTGCTCAGCACGTCACAGTCCCAAAGATCGCCAAAGGACCAGAAGTCGTGCAAGTATCAGTCGTCGCCTGTGGGGTCAAAGAGGGTATGCAGTCATAGTAACCGCCAAATGTCTAGCCCCTCCCTATTCTACTACTCTTTTTATAATACATTTCGGGATAACATGAAACATTTTTAGGCGGAGAAAGTCTGTGATTGGCTAATCGAAAACGTCCGATATTTGTTCATTATAATTTCTCATGGATTTTGCTGTTTCACTGCCGGAGATGACATAGTCCTTTTGTAACAATATTTCTTGCTTTGCTCGTATGATCCAATTGTTAATTTTAAACCGGTTTTTACTGTCTGAGGTTTTGGCAGTCCACCAAGATCCTATCCTTGACAGAGGATATGGTGTACAGGGTTTGTTAGGAAGTTCACGGAGCCATCCGAGTCTGCACAATAGGTGTCGCGCTCACGAGACGGTGGCCACTTCTGAACTCGATTTCCGCCGCCATTTTGTGGTAGGTCCAAATGCTAACTTAAGCGAAACAAACACAAAAGAATAATTAATACAAAGAAATGATGCTTCTAATGTTATACCCTCACTAATCCCTTTATGTATTAATATTTTCCTATCTTATAGCGACATTTAAAGCAATAATATTTACCCTTTCGATCCAACCTAAAATGCAAACATCACGTAAGCAATATAAACCATGCGATATCTAATTACCACATATACAACTATTAATATGCGTACGTATTTTAGTTATTTGAGTTATTTTGCTATGCAAATGCCAATTTCCCACGTGTAATTTGTGTATGCAAAGGTTGAGTTAGTTTCACACAGCAGACCGTTAGTAAAATTAAAATCAGTAGGTTATATAGTTAATCTTTACATGCAAATAGAGGAGGTATCCAAATTTTGCTATATCTGCTCCATCACAGATTTGTCCCTTGGTTCACCTTTTTCATTTATATATTAGTGTTGCAGCATTGTATAATAGATCCTCATTAGGTGCGCTAACATTCTTTGGGATAACATTTTGATTAATTCAACCAGGAATCTATTTAGTCCCAGTACCTATCAGCCTGTAAATCAATTAGGAATACACAGGCTTCATCTTCCACAATATCTTCTAATTGTCTCCAATGTTCTTCCAGTAATTTTGTCATCGGTTGCACATCTGTTAATGCCAGTGATTTTGACTCCACTTTATCAACTCTTAGTGTCATAGAAGTGTTTAAAATAATATGCAAACACCTGAACCAAATGCTATCCATCGCTGCTTATTGCACCAGTCTCACCCCTCAGTTTAGTATTCTTTAGTGACCTATGCTACACAGCAATGCCAACAAGTTTCCCACCATGTTTTCAGCATCATAGATAGGCCTTTATGAACCCAGGAAATGTTGTCTGACTCTCAGCCACTTGTCTATATTCCTTCTGTATAGCTGCCCACTGTCTTTCCCCCCAAAACTAGCAACTTCAGCATCAGATAGGTACATTTAGATTTTATTCCTCTTCCTGTTTCTATCTTGTTGGTTCTCAGAGATCACCAACATTGATTGGCCTCTGAGTACCAACTTAAAGGCTACCTGCAATATCACTTCTCTGCCAGATTGTATGCAATCTTGAAAAAAATCATTTGGTGCATTTGAAGACATTATGCTTTTGTTCATCCGAAGTTTACGTGCAAATATTCACCATCCTTCCCACTTTACTCCTTCAAGTTTGCGTAATGTCTTGGTTTATTCAGTGTCTATATACCCATTAACCAGTGTTCCAAGGACAAAGAGATAATCCAGTCATGGAGTCCCAGAATAATATGATTACTCTCCTTTTCTTCCATGTTTAGCTTTCCAAGGGCCAGATGTATGACCATTCAAATTTGTGAGTCGCAAATTCAAATTTTGTTTGTGACTTACAATTTGCAACTCGCAAAATGGAATGTATAGTAGTGTCTGAGTCACTGTTTGCGATTCCCAATGGGGTCATAAATGACCTGCCTCATCAATATTCATGAGGGAGGTCACAATTTGCGACCCATTGTGAATGGCCAACACTCACTGGGACGGAGGCCTGCTGGAGTCAGCAGACCACCATGTCTGTGACTGATTTTTAAATAAAGACGTTTTTTTAATGAATGCAGCCCGTTTTCCTCAAAGGGAAGCAGGCTGCATTAAAAAAAAAAAATGAAACATTTCAGTTTCATTTTTTAAGATTAGGTAGTGGTCCGTGGTACAACTGCCTGCTCTTAAAAAATATTTTCGCTGCCGAACACAAAGGGTAAAGGGTCCTGTGGGGACCCCTTCCCGTTTGCGACTAGTTTTCCACCTACTTGAAGTAGGCGATAAGTGCAATTGTTTTGCGACCGCGTTTGCGGTCGCTAACCAATCGGACATACCAGTGTGACTCGCTAGTAGGAACGGATTCCCTTGGCAAGCCCCTTCCTAAAAGCGACTCGCAAACCCTATTTTGCGAGGCGGTAATGGTTTACTGGCCCACAAAATAGGGTTTGTACATACCACACACCTTTTCAGTAGTTACAAATGGGCCGATTTACCATTTGTGACTGCTAAAATGGGTCGTACATCTGGCCCCAAATGTCTATTACACCCACGGTAGTCATGAATTCCCAAAGTCTGGTGTGGTTTGCCCTATTATTATCCATTATGATAGGCGACAATCTGTACACTACATTTCATATAACCTCTCCAAAGACTAGCACTTTCTCTAATGTAGTTTGGATTGGAATAGGAACAGTAACTCTAAAGATTACAAAGTCCAATACTTTTCCTAAGGGTACTTAGATCAGAGTGGGATTAGAAACTCGAACCCTTCCAAAGCCCAACACTGTCCCCACTGTTAATTTTTTTAAATTCATTGTGGTATATGTTAGGGCTAGTAATCAAATCAAATCAAATTTCTTTATTCGGTTTCATGTTACATAAAACCATAAAAGCACAATGTGAAAACCGGGATATAAATCGTATATTACAATATGTACAATTACAAGAGCAAGCCTGTGCAAGTTCATAAATCATTTTATATGTATAAATTGCGTCTAAAATCCCAGACACCAATTATATTAGGATAAAACTACTAAAAGCAGAACATCAAAGTCGATAGCTAGATCTGCGACCTGTTAGCTATACAAGAACATGAAACCAAAAATGGTGATAAGGGACGAGCCAGCTAATCACAACTTGCCCTAAGCTTAATAGCAGATTAAAGAAAACTTAAAACATGAAATATGATATTGCCCGTCAACATCTGGAGAAATGTAAATGCGGGCCGAACTTGTTTAAAGTTGGCCAGTTCCAGGATGGGAATTAAATATGATTTTCTCGGGGTGTCATAAAATGGACAAAGCATAGTAAAATGTAACATTTCCTGTGGAGATGTTCCAACGCAGCCACAGGGTGGAAAAGATTGCCCTCTGTTTGAGCCCCTTGGGTAAGTAAGAAGTAAATAAAACAGATAAAACCGAAACCTGGTCAGAAGGAATCTATCATAAGAGTTCACTAAACCAAGTATATACTGCTCAGCTTTCTCTGTGGACCTTAATATAACAAAGTGGCGAATACTTGGCTTCATGAGCTCCCTCTCCTCCCTTAATATGGTCTGACGCATGTCTTAAGAAGGGGTATATCTACCTTTCGGGTTCCCTCAGGGTTAGAAAAGAGGTCTCCTCTTCTCAGGTTTGTTAGACTTCTTTTAATATATTTCAGCCATGGTATCCTTAATACATGATCCAGGGCCAGGCAATCTTTAAGGATTGCCTTATTTAGCGAGTCCCCCATCTTAACCCACATGTTTAATCAAAGTAACAGCGGGCGAAAGGCTATCTGATCTGTAATATAGGGCATTCCTAGCTCTTCATGGCCAATAAAAGAGGGGATACTCTGGGGAACTGCCAGCAAACGCCTCATGAATTTGTTTTCCGATATTTGAACATCCTTTACTTCAGCATATCCCCAGGTGTTGCTGCCATAAAGTACTTTTGACAGACACTTTGCCCTGTAGATCTCCAAAAGTGCCCCCACAGGTCTTTTACCCAGTCTCACGATAAAATTAAAAATTGCGGCAGTTTCCCTATTAAGGTTGCTTCTCTTACGAGTAAGTTATGGGCCCCAATTCAGTTTATCACCCATGAGTACCCTCAGGTAGGAGAAAGCAGATGTTTTAGGAATCAGGGTAGACCCTACCTTAAAGGCATATGATCTACAATGCCGCTTGCCCAGTTGCATGATATAAGATTTGTAGTTGTTAACTTTTAAGTCCATATCTCCCATAAACTGAGCGAACGTGGACAAGATGGTTTGTAAACCCCTCTCTGTCCTAGCCATCAAGACCTCGTCATCTGCATATAGCAGAACCGGAAGACCTCGCTGTCCGATCCGGGGATAATAATCCTTAGTCTCCAGGAGGATTTTCTCAAAATTATTAATGTAGAGGCTAAAAAGAAACGGGCCAATATACAGCCTTGATGGACACCGCACCTAACGGGGAATGAACAAGATACGTTCAAGCTGGACAAATATCGCACTACCACCTTGGTGTCCCGGTGGAAGTCATAGAGGAAGGAGACCATCTCCCTGTCTAACCCTAAGGCTAAAAGGATCTGCCATAATTTGCCCCTATTTACGCAGTCAAATGCAAATGACAGATCCATAAAAGCCAGGAAGATGGTACCCCTGCAGACAACTGTATCTTTACTGGCTATTAGGAATAGGTTCAAAGACTGTTCAATCGTGGATGGCCAGGGCGAAACGCATATTGAGCGTTCGACAGAATGTTGGTGTCAGTAGCCCAGGTCGATAACCTATCCAACAACAACCTTCCAACCACTTTTACCATCAAATCTAGCAGGGAGATGGGTCTATAACACACAGAGCTGTCCCTATCCCCCTTTTTAAAAACTGGCATGATGATAGAGGTCGCCCATGAAGACGGGGTGCCAAACCTAGCAACTGCAATAATTACGGAAGTGTGTACTGGAGCCCAAAGTGCCACGTCCGACAGATAAAGATCAGGTGGGATTCCATCGGGGTCTGGGGCCTTATTGCATGTTACCACTTCAACTAGCGTGGAATACGCTCACGAAGACAGGCAGTTCTTGCCTGCTTTACACCTAGTGACCCGCAGTTGAACTGTAGCCTGGTGAAGTTCTTGAAGGAGGTAGAAACAAAGATGCAGAAGATTGACCTATCGTCATGTTTTTAGAGGCTCTGAAATTAAGCAGAATCCTATCTATAAAGTATCAATTATGGAAGGTGGAAGAAGAGTGAATACTGGAACTTGTCCCCTTGCCCTAAATTACAGAGGACATTCAGAACAATATGTTTATTATTTTAATCTTATCAACATATTAAATCTTAGGAATTATAAATATAGATTTTATGTGAATGTAATTTTACATAGGTGATGAATAATGTATTGTGTACACATTAGTGTTTTATTTTTCTAAGGATGAATTGCAATGGTTTTAATTAACTATGCTAATAAACTATTACTTACTTACCTATTGCATGTCAGTCCATTGATACCTCGCCTTACTTCTTCTTCCAAAACTACTAGTTTTTTTTTAGTACCACCAAGATTAAGCAAGGACGGAAGGGCCGAGTCTCCCTTGAACATGCCCTCAAAGTGACTGACCCATTTGTTTTCAGTAATATGTGCTTCTAAAACATTAGCGGCATCTTCTCCCAAAATGGGGCTATTAATGCTCCAGAACTTTGCACTGCACTTATAGGTTGTTGCTTCCATGAGGTTGCCCCAAGCTTCTTCCTTCAGAGCCGCCCTGCGTTTACTAAGAGCTAGTTTATACTGCTTTCCTCAGATTTTAACTAGCGCAGCATTCCTCGGGGAGGCGTGGAGGGCTAATTTCAGCCTCCTGGCAGCAAGCGAGCATTCTGGGTTAAACCATCTAGATCCCCTCTCCCTCTGAACTCCCCGAGATGAGACAATCAATAAATTAGGGACGGAGCCGGATATTGATTCAAAGGCATGGATGATAGATTCATCTGACTCTACCTTCACGTTCTGACAGATCTGAAATTCACTCTGGCACATCTCCAATAGAGACCCGCAAAGAATGTCTGTGGACATCATCCCCATCTAAGTCGTCTCCCTCAATCTGTTTCCCGTAGGACCCCTCCTCCTGTGATCTGTCTTTTTAAAACAAAAGTGGGCCATATAACTTTAATGCACAGGGGATTATGATCGCTGTAGCTACTGACTGTTATTGAAAACTCTGAGATCTGATAATAAAGGGGGGGTATAGATTAAAATAAAATCAATAATCGAGGGTTCCCGGCCCAGCCTTTTAAAAGTTGGGATGAGATATCGCCTAGAATTTCCATATGATTAGTTGCAAATCCAAATCACAAACCAATGCATTTAATTTCTCCTCCTGCCTACAATGATCAAAATGCACAGCGTCTACAAGAGGAAAAAAGGACTCCTCACTAGCCTCTGAGCACTCTTACCTTAAGGCTCCACATATATGCGTGTTAAAGTCCCCTACCAGGACTTTATTACCATTCTTGCATGGCAGTACCATACCATTCGTTACAAATGAACATAAGCAAGTGACATTACACACCTCAGGGAGAAGAGAAGTGGCCTTATAAAAGTTCAAAAGCATTAGGCTGTGGGACCCTGAAGAGAAGGTTAACGCCTGGAGACATGGATTCATCCGTGTTCAATACCACAATATCACCTTGTAGACTAAGAGACACATAAACTGCAAGACCCCCTTTTGAACGTCCCGCCCTTGAAGGAATTGCAGGGATGTTAAAAAGCTCGAAGCCCTCCAAAAAGTAGGTATTATCAATGGTCCATGTCTCTTGGAAATAGATAATGTCATATTTTTTGATGAAAGCCAACCACCCCGGATCTGAGAACTTGCTTGCCAAACCGGCAATGTTCCAAGAAATTATGTTTAAAAAGTTATTACCCAATGGATGTCTGCAATGGTTTATCTGAGCAGGCTGATCCTTTAGGTCTGTTTGAAAAAGCACGGTGGATTTCCTTGGACCCTGTCCACCTAGTCAATCACAGTGATCAAGTTGTCCCAGGGGCTCAAATAAATTGAATAGAGGGACCGGAGGCAGTTGTGGAAGCCATCCAGATGGGGTCGGGGTCGCTAATTTCCTCGGATGCAATACCATAGGTGTGGGTGGTTAGAAGTAACCCATGGGCAGTGCTCTTATAAAGGAAAAAGGGCCTGTTCTATTACAATGGTTGGCGGCATGGAGAATCTTTTTTGCCAGATGTGGTAATAATTATACAATCACCATCACTCCTCTTTTTCGAGCCTCCTATCCAGGCCACCCTCCTGACCATGAGGATGTCCCTTTCCACTCAAAAGCCCAAGGGTGTGTTGATGTTAAGCCAGTAAAGGACCTTGTTCTTTAATTGGTAAAAATCCTCAGTGGTGTCAGGCTTTAAGACTGGCATGTTACCTGAAACCACTACATACAGTGTTTCTTCTGGTGGTAGGTGGATAGAGTTTGGACCCTGGGGCACTCTGTCCTGATTAACAGGAACAAAGATTGGCATGGCATTGCCTGCGAACCACATGTGGAAGTTAGGGGTTGTCCGATGCTTGTAGATGGGCCAGGTAGGGAGATGGTGATCACTGGGTGGGAGGTTTGGGCAATATGTGCTTTACTTGAGGCAGAAGTAAGCCAAGACGGCAGATGCAACCGCTGCGTCACCGGAGCGGGGAGTAGGATTGGATGTTATAAGGAATTGAGACAGGTTTAAAATGTCTCTCTCTATAGAAGACAGCCTTTGCTTAATGGGTTCCAACTTTAGGTCTGAGTGATCAAGAAAGGAACTCAGACCGGCTTCTAACATGACCGCCAGGTTGTCTTTTGACACGGGTACTGCACTCTGGATGTTTGGCAATGGCGTGTCCACTTTAGATCGTTTCTCCTTAGCCCCAGTGGTGGTGTATTTACGCTTGGCCCCAGATCCAACCCCGCTACAAGACTGCCCCTCCTGGACAACTCCATGGGGGGCTTTGGTTTGAACTAGTAACCTACTCCCTAATGTAGGCCCGCAGTTTGCTCATCACAATCAAGATGCTTATCGGTGGTAGTAAGACGTGGAGAGGTGGCTGTCGACTCGATTCCTTTCTCAGAGCCCTGAAGCCCACTATTACAGGCACATGATGGGAGATGATTCGCCAGGGACCGGGAAAGTCGGCAGGACACAAGTTCGATTTCTTTTTCGAGAACCCCACTGCTCTTTTTAAAAAACAGTCCATTGTGCTGGTGGTTGGCGCGGCACGGACCACCGCTGTTTTGTGCTCACCCATTTTACCCACCATGGGCCGTTTGAGGATGTAAGTGCAAGATTTGCCAAAGTGTTATGCCTCCGTCTTTAATTAGTCTTTAATTAATCCCTTCTTCCTAAAGACCCACGTAAATGTTGGCAAAGAACAATAATGGCAAATAGCTTGCGTAGAAGAGGCTTAGAAAATGGTGTACCAAAATGGTGTAATGTGATGCAAAGGGGCTTTCCTTGCACCACTGGAGGCTTGAGAGTCTGGTGCTGGGCAAGGATGATAGATGCAGTGGCTGCGATTTCAGTTGTGGTCCTGGATGGTCCGGCCCCCCAGATAACACCACCAAGAGGGGGAGCCTGGCCCGGCCTCCTACGGGCACGTCCGCAGGCATCCCGTGCTGCGGGAGCCCTCGGCTGGATTTGAGGTGCCCCAGACGTGAAATGCCGTCGGTCATGGCAGCGGGCCGCTAGGGGTGCTGGGATTAGTGGTCCCGTCCAGGTCAGTCCCCCGCACTTCGTAGCAGCAACAGTTGCACCAGAAACAAAAACAGGTTAAACGGGGTTAGTATATGTTTGTTATTTGAATTTGTAAATTATTGTTAATATTATTAATGTTTTAAAAAAATAGCTTACATATTTTTAAATGTTAAATATATTTATGTGTGTGTATTGAGAGTTTTATGGGTACATTTTTCAAAAGTAATTGTTAAATTTAAATTAGGTTACATACATATTTTTTAGTTATGTGAATGCTTGTTAAGGTTTAATTTTAAATTATTGCTAACATATTTAAGTCATTGTATTTTGAAAATGTTTTCATTTTCGTTTTTATATTTTTAAAGACCATATATATGTACTGTTAGAATCTGGGTTCTCTGGTTGGCACAGGTAGGTACTTGTGACAAGCAGGGAACCTTTCCTCTAGTCAGGGTAAGGGGTTACACTCCTAAAATAACCCCTGCTCACCCTCTAGGTAGCTTGGCGCGAGCAGACAAGGCTTATCTCAGAGCGTTATAGGTTAAGCATTTGTGAACACATACAGTAACCAAGTGACAACACTACAAATGGACACCACACAGGTATTTATATTAAAAATAAGGATTCTTTATATAGGATTATCACAAGACCATTAAACGATTAAAAATACACAATACGGTTGCTTAGTTGGTAGAAGATTGCTTAGTTTCTCTTAAGTTCTTAAATGCGACACTTTAAGTCAATGTACCTTAGATGCTACACACAGGGCAACGAAAGTGTTGCAGCGATGCAGATGCGTTGAAGTTCTTGGTGCAAAAGAAATAAAGACGGGATCTTCCAGATGCGTTACGCTTCTCCGATGTTGCGAGAAGGCTCGACTCGATGCGTCAGCTACAGCGGCGTCACCCTTGACGAGATGCGACGACAGCGGCCTTGGCAGCGGCACTCTTCTCCGACGTTGCGAGACGCTTCTGCTCGATGCGATGCTGCAGCGGCGACACCCCTTCTGCGAGATGCGACGACAGCGGCTCCGACGGCGGCACGCTTCTCCGTGGATGCGAGGCGCTTTTCTGGTTGCGGTGCAATGCGACAACTACGATGGCTGCGATGGCGACACGCTTCCTTCTCGATGCGAGACTCTTCTCTCGATGCGGTGCAATGCGACAGCTACGATGGCTGCGATGGCGACACGCTTCTTCGGCGTTGCGAGACACTTCCGGAATGATGCGAGATGCTTCCGCACGATGCGATGCTGCAGCGGCGACACTCTCTGCGAGATGCGACGACAGCGGCTCCGACGGCGGCACTCTTCTCTTCCTTGCATCGCGCTTCCAGCTCCTTGCGACACGTAGTCCCTCAGAAGGCCCAACAACAGCAGCAGGCACTTCCAAAAGACTCTGAGGAGCTGGGGGTGAAGTCCACTGGTCCTGGGACTTCGTTCAGGGGGCAAGCTCTTGGAGACTCTGGCAGAGGTTCTTCTTGTTTCAGCAGGATCTCATTTCTTGGGAGCAGGGTCCCAATACTTAGACCCCTAATTCCTTTGTTCCTCTGGGGTTGAGGGGCCTTTGCTCAGTCCAAACCAGTTCTTGAGCACTCTGTTGAAATGACTCTGCCTTTCTATTCAGGGTGCAGGGTAGGGACATCAGCCGCTCCGCAGGAGGTAGAGCCAGCATTGTGGTAGCAGAGCACAACCCTATTCAGAGCCCAGGTGTACTCCTCCCACCCATCTGACTGCCAATCTTCCTATTCCCCACCAGGCTACCTAGCCCTGCCCCTCTGGGTTTCCCCAGCCCTGTCACTCACACAACCAGACAGGCAGATACACATCATAGCAGAGGCGGGCTGAAATGGTCAAGCAAGCAAATACCAACTTTCTAAAAGTGGTATTTGCAAACACAGAATATTAAAATAAACTTTACTAAAAGATGTATTCTATTATTCGGAGTTCAGGCATACTAAACTCGAATTTCTACCATGTTCCCTGGGTCTGTTAGGATCATAGGATGTAACAATTCTAACAGCCCATTCTGGCCTATCGACAACAGGTAGCCTTACAATAGTGAAAAATGAAAATGGCTGTAATTCACTATTAGGACATGCCACACACATCAGGGCTTGTCCTACCTTATGCTTACAATGCACCCTGCCCTTGGGCCTACCATAGGGGTGACTGATATGAAGTTAAGAAAAGGTTTAGGGACTGGCAAGTGTGTGCACCCAGTCAGCATGACAGTACCAGACTGCACGCAGGCTCTGCAATGGCAGACCTTAGATACATTTTACCAGGCCGCTTCGGTGGGTGGCACAACCAGTGCTGCAAGCCCACCAGCAGCATTTGTATTTACAAGCCCCGGGCACTCCTGGTGCACTTTACTGGGGTCTGACAGTAAACCAAATAAGCCAATCATGGAATCCAACCAACATATACATTTTAAATAGGGAGCACTTGCACTGTGGCACTGGTTGGCAGTGGCACAGTGCTCTGAGCAGCTAACACCAGCAAAACACATGAGGCACAGTGACAAAAAAGTGGAAGGGAGACTCACGCCAAGGTCCAGGTCTAACATGTACCTATGTATATATTTTATTAACATTGCTCAATAAACTCATTAACACTCTTTTTAGTTTAATATTTTGTACATTAATAATTTAAATAAATTACTCAGAATGTGCTACATATATGTTACAATTGTAATATATATGTCCCTTTTTTGATGCAATATTTTGGTAGTTTACATTCAAAGTATGCAAACTCAATATTTTTGTGGGCAATACATTTGACAAGATATTCTTGTGTCACAATACTGTTGTTGTCGATATTCTGTCATACAACCTTCTCTCTCTCCTTGCCTTTATCTCTTATCTGCAGTGAGCTGTGCACCTACTAACCTGCTTCCTCATATGATAGTTCTTTCTCTCCTTCCATTTCCCTTTGCTTCCTCTCCTGTCTCCCTGTGCTTTTGAACATTTGTCCCTTTTTGTTTATTCCTTCTGTTTTTGTCCTTAACTCCTGTATCTGCTCCTTAGTTTTATTTGTGCTCCTTGTTTTATCTGCCCCTTACTTGTGCTTCTTCTCATGAGGTCTGTTGTTTCCCTTGCAATGTATGCCTTGCTTCCTATAAATCCTAGTCTTCTCATACTTGTCTTGCCATATTTTGTCTCTCGCTTTACCCTGCTGCTGTATCCTGACTTGCTGGGTACACTCGTTAGGTTCTTTGTGCAAACTGTGCACCTTTCAGCCTCAAGCTTTCCCCTTTTGTCTTTCTAGTCCCTTGTTGGCATTTCTGTTTTGTCTGCACGTATTTACATGGAGCAGTCACCTTTCTGCTGCTCACCTTGCATCCCTCTTGGAAACCTGAGGCCTGACTCATTGTGAGCAATTGGTTTACTAGTTGCCTGGGTTGTGAGCCCTGGTCAAGCTGTAAACACAGTCCTTTCAGTGAAAGGCACAAGCAAACCCCACATTTAACTGTGCTTAACTCCCTGACAACTTGGCACAGAGCAGAACGGCTTAACTTAGAGGCAATGTGTAAAGTATTTGTGTAAAACTTCAAACAGTAATAAAGTAAAAAGTACCACACAAAAAGGAACCCACACCAATTTTAAAAAACAGTGCAAAATTTTAATTAATAAAACCAGACCAAAACAAAAATATGTCCTTGCAGAGCTAATGCCCATATCGAGAACCTAGAGGTGAGGTCCGGCCCCCCGGCATCCTCCAGTCGCTAACGGGTGCAGATGAGCCTGCCCTTGGCCTGGGCTTTGCCCTGGTGCAGCACGCACACATCCCTGTGGGAGCTGAAGATGTGATTGATAGCACCAACAAGGGACAGCTGCAACAGGGTGCAGGATGCTGGACGGTGTAGTTCTCACTACAGCTTGAACTACTAGGGTTAATTTAGGTTTCAAACTAGTCAGCTGGGTAGGTCCAAAGACTTTTTACAATGAGAAAGAGCAGTTAGGAGCATGGAGTGCTGGTGTCATCCCTTCAACGCTGCATGAGATCATCAGAATTATAACCAGATTGTCTATTGTATTCATTCAGAAAAAAAAGCTTAATGTTGCCACTTGGGGCCTTATTATGATGCTGGTTGGACGCGCATCTGACTGATATTTTTTCGGAATGGAAACCGCCTGACTAGTAGTTGCCTTTTCCATCCGACAGATTAGGATGCAAACGCCCATGAGGCAGTCGGAAACATCAATTTTCCAAAAGTGGCTTGTGTTGTGGCCAGAAAAGGGTTGCAGCACAAGCTGCATTGGAAAAATTGATGTTTTCATTCATCCATTCACCATGTGCAAGGCACCATGTGAGCCTGGCAGACTGGTATGGATGTTTTGAGGGGCACCATAGGTGCCCTCAGGTGTCATCGGGAAGGCCAAGGGGGAGGGCTCCTCGCTAGGGGCCCCCAAAGTCCATTTCTGACAGCCTTTCTAAGGCAGTCAGACTGCAATAGGAAGGCTGTCTGAAAAAGACATAGTAATCCCTACGGTCGTGCCTGAGCAAGCACCGCCCCATTGTAGGCTATGACATTCCAACCGACAGTCAGACGGGCTCCTTAAGACTGTCGGAAGCATCAGTCGGTCCCTCCCCCCGCTGCTTCCGACCACCACACATCATAATGCGGCAGTCGGACCAGGGCACCAGATGTTGGTCGGACCATAACCTACGCTTGTCAATTGTGATCCAACTGACATTGTAATGATACCCTTGATATCTGGCTGGGAAAGCTTTTGCTTAGGAGCTTAAATTTATCTTCCTTCGTAAATGTCCGTCTTTTATTCAGTGGATTCCTTCATGTGGAAAAAAATGAGAAAATGTTCTCACATCTTCCATTTTTCTATATTGATCACAATTGTTATCCTCACATTTGAACCACCCACAGGTACTTTTCTCCAAAGGTAATTCCTTCATGCTTCTGCAAATGGTCCATATATTATCTTGACTCCCTTTATCACGTTGGTGGTATGATTCACCATGCCACTCCACTCCAAAAGGGCAGAAAAGTAGATGGGTAACATGGATCCAGAAAAGACGCACACATTTATTTATTCACTCTGGTATTGAAATCAATCAAACCAACAGCTTCTCCATCCATATTGCTCACGGATAGCTGCAGCAGCTGGTAGCACTTCCAGAGGGCTTCTGGGCCTGAATGTAACTGACATCCCCATCATCGCCCCACTGCCGGTTTACTGTTGAGAGTGCTGAGGCTCTGAGAGGAAGTTCACCATCTATGAGCTGCCTGAGGTGTTGCACTGCAGGATAAGAATGGCCACACTCAGGCGTGGCCGGCATAGATCACCACAGTGGAGCGGGCGGGGTGGGGGGAAGTCGACAGATGATGGAATTTAATTTATTTATTTGTTTTATTTTCCCTACTCCGTCATCTGTCGACTTCCCCGCTACCCCAGCCCCACTGCGATTACCTGTGTCGGCTGCGCCTGGCCAGACTGCCAGTTGATGCTCCGCTTTTGCCCACTCTGGCTGTTTGCGTCAAGTCTTGTGTACCACTGTGCCCTCCGGAGTTTGCCCTGTCATGGGGCTCACCGGTGAACTCTTTGGAGGTTATTGGAATCCTGATTTTTCCTGCTGATTCCTAGACTTGAGCTCAGCCTTTGTAGAGGTGGTGCAGCAAGTGGGGGTGGTGTGGCCAGTGGAGACAGGGGCTAGAGTGGGCCTGAGTGCCAGCCTTCTTTCTTCCAGTGGGACTTCATTTTCCTTTTTGGACAATGGTCCAACAACCAACCTCAGTGCCCTGGAGAGCATTGGTGCACTTTGGAGTTGAGTCCTGGATGCAGGGGATAGAAGTGCCAGCTGGTGAAAGAGGAGCCAGGGAAGGTATAGTTGTGTTTGGCATGTGCTGCCCATAAAGGCCAGTGAAGTCCATTCACCTTATCTCCTTAAAACAGACTTTCTTCCATACCTAACTGTATCATCTTTTGGGCTGTCTAGATCCTAATGGTGTGGGGAGACCCTCAGTATGGTGGATTCTAACATCTTGTTTTCCCTACACCATGCCATAATGATTCTGATAGAGTCCATCATGAGATGCCCTGACCTCCAGGTCAGCGCCAAAGCTACAATTCTAGTACATATATTTTTTCTCTTTATAGTATTATAGGCATCTTGGATCTCCATGCCAAAGACTACAATGATCTTCAGGAAATAATGATTTTGTAAGATTGCACTTTAATCTAATATTACTCTGTAAACTGTTGCTATGTAATGAAACGTGTGCAACTAATCATTTGTGATCTAGCTGCATGCAGTAGTATCTCTATGTATATAAAGTGCTCGGGCACCCTTTTTTGGTCCTGTTCGTGCAATATAAAATTGCAAAAATTAATGGATTTACATAATCCCTGCTCACTGCCTGTCTTTCATTCTGAAAAGGTGCAAGCATTTGGGTGATGCACTTGATTAAACGCTATTGCCCAGGCATGAACAACAAAGAGGTAGAATCAATCTGTTCTGCAACACTCAAAATTGTGTACTATTTAAAATTCTGTGAAACATGTAGAACCTGGAGGTTTATTGTGACACCACAGCAGTGAAAACAAGAAATGATGTTTTTACATATGATTATTAATTATGGTACATTTGATTTGCTATTTTCTATTTCTTGTTGTCAATCTGTACAGGAATTACAGGCATACCACACTATGTGCCTCTCCCATAAAATGTGGAGGGAGTCGTCCCAGCCAATGCCACATGGACATTCATTGTATTGTTGCGGAGGTGGCAGTTTTCAACCTTACTAGAGCAAATTGATGGTTAGAAGTTTCAGGATCCGAAATTTAGCTCATTAGAGTTGCACCTGCTCTGTCAGAACTAAGTATTGCTCACACAATACCTAATATAATGTAGTCATATTATTAATGTAGTTCTAGAGTGAAATCTTGCCTATATTGCACTGGGGTGAGTTTGATATCTAATACGCCAGTAGTGCTGGAACAATTTTCAGCGTCGGAGTGCTGCCATGAATGTTACATCATCGAAGCCATAGGGATTGTTAGAAATCCAAGCGCACACAAAGAACAAGTATTGCAAATAAGCCACTCCCATTGAGCAACAGTGGTAAGGATATTGTATGTAGCCATTGATGTATTTTAGAGCCACTATTGCAAATATAATACTAAAACATGGTGTAATATGGCACGCATACAGCTAGCACACTTTCCATTTAATTTGCCACAAAACATACACAGACTTGCAATTGTACTAATAAAACTAAAAAGGGCACAAACGAGAGATAACGTGCAGAATTTGTATTGATCATTTATCATTTGCGCATTACCAAGTACAAATGTGCTTCAGTTGTGGTTTCCTAACTGCTGAAATAGTTTGAAATATTTCTACAGTCATTTCCAGGAATTTCAATTTTGCTGTGGAATAGGAAAAATACCTGTTCTACAACCTTTCCTTTCTCTCAAACTGCAGGCCAGGAAAACTGTCAACTAGTTTACATTAGAAAATCCTTTCACTTCCTAGACAGAAAATTAAAAATAAACACCAATCTCTATGTTAAAAAATTAGCAGCAATTTTTCAGAAGACATATTCTGATATTTGATCTCTGTCTTTGAACACACAGTAAATGTGACAAGATAAAAATAAAATGTATAGGCATCTTTATAGCTCATTCGCCTTCTGAACTCCAGTATAGTTATTTTTGGGGTGCTGCAGCATGCTGCAGCACACCCCACACCCCTGCTTCCAGCAACTGTGAGCTACCCACACCCACCTAGGGTTCTATGGTGATGGTATTCCTATTGTAAAGTAGAAGAAACAGCCTCAAAACCTCTGATAACACCATATCCCCTAACGCTCCCAGAACCTTATGAGCCACATAATAAGAATTCCTCAACATTCAGGAAACTATCTGTGGCTTCCCCAGGGCCCAGAACACTGCCATGACCCTAGCACACTCATGGGGAAATGTGCTAAAATGTGAAGAAATATCTCCCAGCAGCCTGTGCCCCCTAGCATTCTCAGATCAAAGCTAACTTAATCCACTCCTTCTTATCCTCCTAAAAGCTGTACCCATTCTAGTACCTGTTTCCTACCAACCAGCCTTCACACCATTAGCCATTCCATTTTCTTCCATAATAACAGACTCCTAATTATCATGCCTTTCCCACTATTCCCTTAACTTCCCTAAATCCTCCAAACTGACTCATTCCATACCCTAGCCCTCCTTTTAACCTCTACTTCTCCCCCTGAGCTTTGTTCACATCTTCACCACCCATTATTTCTATTGCCTATTATATATGTAATAAACCAAAGGCTATTGGTTTTGTTTTTCCACCCTTACCCTTTTCCCACCAAAATGACCAGCACCTTTAAAACATAGATCATTTCACAACAACCCTGTGCTACTTCCCTCTCTTCAATACTTAATAAACTCAACCTATCCTAATCTAATGTTCTCACGTTCTCTCATTCCACTATTCCACTTTCCTTTAAAATGGGTAATCATAACATCTCTTCCACCTTTCCAGCTACTGCCAACAGCCATAACAATCCAACCTCTTAGCATTCTCAAGATTCCCCTGCTCTTAGCCCTGTCAAATCCCTACTTCTACTTGGAAGACCTTGATACACTGGACTCAACTACATACTCAAGGACATCTTAATTTATATACCTATTTTGGGGACCCTGTTCAGAACAGGTTTACATTTATGATTCAATTTCAACTGTTTCATGCCCTCTGTGGCCAGGTCACTGACATTATACAGCCATCCGCCAGCGCCATGAGACCTTCGGGTGATGTGTGCGCTAAATAAATGTTCCTTGATTTGATTTGATTTGATACAGGTGCAATTGTCCAAATTCCCAGAGTGTTTGCATCTAATATTCAGGGATAGTGACGTGTCTTCAGTATACACAGCAGCAGCTCACTAATATTACTTTAAATAATATCTGTGACACACTCCCATTTCTCATATGTTTGATCCTATTGTGATCTAAAAGAAAACCTTTTATGGATGTTGCATGAAAAATAAACACAACATTTCTCTGCAAAATGTCTGTAACAGACTCTCACACATAACCCACTTTAAAAATAAATTGAAGGAAAACTGTATTCAAAACAATATGTTTAATAATTATTCATGTTCTTTAGGGAAAGATTCTCTGCAGAACAGAGCTGGATCTCTTAGGGGGCCCCGTACAGATCCCACTTTGCCCATGCCTTAAAACATCTCTGTACATACCTTAAGAGATTGATGCATCAGCAAGAACCAAAACAGTGTCACACTTGTATCAGAGCGCTATGATGTCATTGAGATTCCCAAAATTCCCACCCACTCAGTGTAGGAGGAAAATAGGAGACGGCACAGAGAAAGACACATAGGTGCCATTCTCCTGCTTCTTCAGATCAACAGGGAGGAAAGTAGAATTTGGAAGTATATGAAAAAACAAACAACAATTCTCATTGCTTGCCAACCTGCATGTTGGACTGTCTTATTAGGAAACCAACACTGCCATGAATGCAGGCGTGAAGCCCCAAGGAGAGTGAAGATATTGGGAAAAGGAAGTAATTGCCCAAACAAATTAGCAAGTACAATAGAACCTGCCTAATTGTACTAACCTAAGGGAATTCGGAAAGAGAGAAAATAACAGAGGTGAGAGTAAGAAGAATACAGGGTGCAACTAGCCAGAATGGAAAGCCATACAACAAATGGAAAGATGCAAGGCAGTAATTGCATACTTTCCTTAGACTTAGATAGTCTTGCTATCTACGCTGTCCCAGACGTTGACTTCCTAACACAGAAGTGAATACACAGGTATAATTTTTGATCTTAGTTTCCACAACCTGGTCTTCTACAGTTTCCAATACACCTATAGGCAGATTTCCTACTATGTGCCAAGGAATATGAGAAATCTAGTCTGCACCGAGTCCTATGTGCATGTCTTCAGTGACCTTCATTCCAATGTGGTTGATCTGACTCTTTCCTGAATTCCCGACAGTACACCACCCCACCCGCCCCTGTAAGAATCCCTCACATCCTTGATGTTGTAGAAGGTTTCAGAATTGTAGAATGACAGTGGAGAAAACACACATGATGGGAAAGATAACAGCATTATAGCATTACAAAGCCAATATAGAATCAAACAGGCAAAGAGCAAACAAATCTCATTATTTCCCATGGATGTCACAAACCTCCAAGCAGACCAAAAACAATTTAATATCATTGGTAATTTCCAAAAACAAGTTTACACCCTAGATGAAACCAGACTTTCACAAGAGCTGTACAACTCCCTTGCAAAGTCAATAAACAAACAACACTATTACACCAACAAAGACCTCAAAGTAATGCCTACTTCACATAGCAATCAACAACATACTGGAATCACATGAAGAATGCAACAACAATATAAATATAGACGCAATTGGTATTGTATCAAAAGACATCAACTGGCGAATTATACACTGTGAGGGTTAATTTCTTTATATACATTATTTCAGCTGTATCAATATGTGAATGTTTATTCAAATTATTACTCTCACATATTTTTATCTCTCATATTTTCATCATTAGTGTAGAGCACTCAAATTTATGTATTACATTCTTAATGATTCTCTCACCTCAAAGTTGTATCAATCGTTTTTTTTACTTAGATCTTATAACATGACTGTCCATCCACATAATATAGATAGATATATAGATATATAGATATGGAAAATCCTCCCCATACGTTCATCAATCAGATTAGTGGATTTTGGTTAGTTCCGAGGAAATTCATCAAACACTTTTTCGGATACCTGTACAAATAACCTGTACAAATAATACATTTAGTAAAGTTCTATTGTTTTTCCTCAATCATTTTTATGAAGGAGATGCCACACCACTTAATGTGTGTTTCCCCATACAGAGAGAACAGTCCCCTTTCTCACAGGGGCTGCGTTGCCCAATTGTGTACCTCGCAGTACTTATAGACATGTAAGTTAAGTGCACACTTAGCAAATCACATCACTAAGAAACCAGGCCAAGCGTTGGCATACCCAGGGTCACAATTCAGTTTTTAAAAAAACCACCAACTGCAGTAATTCCATTATTCCAAATACCATGAATATACATTGAATTGATAAGTTGTTAAGTCACTGTTAGATTGGGCCATGATTTTTAAATGAGTGGCAAAGCACCCTTACCACAGTAGCTCCGTCATCAAAGGTGAAGTCATAAAAAAATGACACAGCAAGCTATTCAAACACTATTTAACCAGACACCACAATTTGTGAGCATAGTGTCAACTGTGCATGGATTGTGAATAATGAAAATACAACCCCACTGCAGTGATTCCAGTGTCAAATATAACGTCAATATGTTGACACAACAGTCTGTTAAAAATGCCATTTGACCGGATGCCATAAGTTGGAAGCCAAGTATTAGCCGAACGCATGCAGAGTGTTAGCCGAACGCATGCCGTATCATAACACACCTGAAAATCATGATAATTTCATTTTTTATAATTAACATTAGCACAACAAGTTCTTAAAACCCTGTTTGGCCAATCAGTTCAAAAGCTATCAGGCCGGACACCATAGGTTGGAAACAAATTGTGCACATGCCATTCCATGACATGCCTGAAAATCACGGCCATTTCATTTATTAAAAATAACATCAATGCGTTAACCCAGAAAATTCTTCAAACATTGTTTGGCCAGACAACACAATTTATAAATGCAGTCTTGGCCGGATGCATATCGTACCATGACATGCTTGAAAAGACAAATATTAACAAGAAGCACGTACAAAAGCTGTATCAACCCATAACACCCCAATTCAGAAAACAGAGCTTGCATAAACTATAGACCTCTTGAGGTGTCGACGAGGAGCCCCATTCTGTCTGTCATCCACTTACCATAATAAGTATCTTGCGCACCCAATATTCTTAGAAAATTTGATACCTGATTAAAGCGTTGTATTTCTCCATTCTTATACAGCCTCGAGTTTAGTCGAAGGTTAGGTAGAATGGCCAGGAAGTGCAATCACAGAAGTCAAAACTTAGAGAAAATTTGTTAATGACGAAAAATGGTGGCCATCCTAAAATATCCATAAAGACCTAACAAGCCCAAAAGGAGGGAACAATGTCATACAAATACTCAATATCCTTCAAAAACATTTAAACCAGGAGTTTCAGGTATAATTATAGACAGTAGGATAGCCCGAAAGTGCACTCATTACGGTTCGAACATAGGGACGATCTAACAATAGCAAAAAATAGCGGCCATCTTAGGATGTATGGCCCATCCGATTCTAAATCATTGGAAATGGCACATAAATACATACTCTGTGAGCATTTCATATACAGTAGCCCACATGGATTGGGATCATCCAAATTGCAGAAATATTATAACTAATCTATTCGATCCATATTGAAATAAAGAAAATAAGGGATGTCTCACAAGGCAATAAAAATGAGTCCGATCCAAAAGGGCTATTTCCAAAACAAAGAACGTCGCAGACATCTTTAAACATATTAGTGACACATCCATAGCACAGGATCCACCATAAAGACCCCAGGGAGCCTCGTCCTCAGCTAGTCCACAACCAGAATCACAATCCTCATAAAAAGTCAGAACCCAATTTACAAAACTTTATGGTTCCACTCCAAGATGGTCCAGGGGGAGGGGTCATGTGCCTCAATAAGTAACAACTCTATTCCAATGAAGGTCATTGGGTGCACAACTCACAACATATACCAAAAGTGTTGCAATGGCATGTGGCGTGGGAAGAGCCTATCCGCCACAGTCCCACAGAAAACCCATGTATTCCCACAGAAGGCATCTCAAAACATATGGTCATATATAAAACAAAAAAATTCTTTAGGACACTCTGTATAAGCAGCAATAGTGAAATGAATTTTACAAAAAGACTCAACATTGTTACAATCCCAAAGCCATAAATTTGGTCAAAACAGTTACATGACCTTCAATATTACACCCTTATACTGAAAAGATGTTATCATGCAATCGCTCGTAACCTGCATATGCACTTGGCCTCCGTTTGCCTCAAAAGCAAACCCCTATCTCCACCTCAAAGAATTTGCAGCAATATGATCTATTCCATGGAAACAAAAACTATAGTCATAAGGGAAGATCGCTTTGTAGTGCTCAGACATGGGATATCTCATATCCATATTCATTATGGCTCTGCGGTGTTCCTTTATGCAAAGCTTGAGGCAGCGAGATGTGCTGCCTACATAAAATCAAATTGAATTTACAGCCTAAAACCTAAACAACAAAACCTGTATTGCAGTTGATAAAATGCCTGATGTTAAACTGCTGTGAAGCATTAAAGCTGAAATGCCTAGTTCTGTTCCTTCCAAAGGAGCATATTTTTCTCAAATTGCATACAAAAAAAGAACATGTTGGGGCGGTTACCATATAACCCTCTGTTGCATGGTTGTAATGTAGCTGGGAGAGAGAGTGTCCCTTAATGTGGAGCCCCTTCTGTAAGTTATCAATGGACTTTGGCTACTGTATGTGGTATATTTGGTGACAAGACTCAATTTTCTATTTTGGGCCTCACCAGATCTCTTCTTATTTCTCCGCTGGCTGACCTGCAATGTCACATCCATATCACCTTGATGTATCCTTGCTTCTGCATTATCCAGGATGCTCATTTCATACCCTCTTTTGAGGAAGCGCTTTTTCGTTTCCAAAATGTTAGCTTAAAATGAATATCCTCACTACAGTTTCTTCTCACACAAACCATTTCACCATATGGGGTATTTTGGATTACTGATCTTGTATTAGAGCTAAAAGCATTCAAAACACCGTTGCAGGACGTTTCCTTGCGGAACATTGTGCTATGAACCATACCGTTCCTAAAGTAAACTGGAGATCCCAAAAATTCATTTTCTCTTTATGGTGAGCCATAGTTAGTCTGACATTGTAAGGATTGTTGTTAAGAAAAGTAAAGTATTCAGAGACAGCCTCATCTCACCCAGTGCATAGGCAAATGATGTCATCAATGTACATCCCTCAAAAGACTATATGTTCAGTCCAGGGGGAGGCACTTCGACCCCAGGTATGCTGTCTCTCATATCAGCCCATAAATAGGAAGGCAGAAGAGGGAGCAAACCAGGAGCCCATGGCTGTCCTTTGTACTTGATGGAACCACTGGCCATCATGCAGGAAAAAGTTCTTAGTCACAATGTGATCCATCGTATCCAATATCATCCTATTGTATTCAAAATGTTCCGTTCCCTCCATATCCAGGAAGGATTGTCCTGCCCAAAACCAAAGTTCTTTTGAATACACGTAAATAGGCTAACCACATCAAAGGTTACAAACTGTAAGTCATCTCACCATATGAGGTTGTTAAATTTGGTCAAAATATCCTTACTATCCTGTATGAAGGTAGATTTGTTACACGTTTTTAAAGCCTGATGACAACAAACTCTGAAAATCTTTCAGTGGGGGACCCCACACCAGAAATAATGGGTCGACCCTGGGGGAAAGATCCACCCTTAAGAACTTTCAGAAGTATGTATATACAAGGGAATCGCGCATGTCCAACCCTTAGGTAACAATATTCATCATCTGTTAGTAAACAAATCTCGCTCCTTTTGCTCAGTTTCATATTAATGAGTGCAATAAGATCTTTGGCTGGATTATCTTTAATGGCTTCATAACAATGAGTGTCATTTAACTGGCAGTTGATCTCATTCAAGTAGTCTGCATTATTTATAGGCACCACGTTACCGCCCTTATCCACCTCCTTGATTGCAATACCATTATCATTACATAATCTAATCAGTGCCTGTCTCTCCTTAGATGATAGGTTGTGATGTTGTTGTGACTCAACCTTAATCAAGATGGCAAGTTGTTGCAAATCCCCCGTTACCTTCTCATAAAATACATCGATATTGCGGTGATATGCTGTTGTCAGAACACATTTTTACTTTGGTCTTACACCACTATTCATATTCAAATTTCCAGTAACATTTGATTCACACAATAATGATCTCATAGCCATCAACTCATCATTTTCATTGGAAAGAGGACACTGGAGGTCACGAACCTCGTCAATGGTATATAGGGAGGGCATAGATTCCACAATTTGTAATTTAGACTTTGGAAGTATTCCAGAGGAAAATTCATTTAATTTTAAAGGTCTTACAAACTTCTATAGATTGACATGTACATCCGTCAAGTCACCTCTCTGGGTAGGATAAAAGTTCAAGCCTTTCTGAAGTAAATTGGTCTTATCTCCATCTAATGTTCTGTCTGACAAATTAATGATCTCTAGATCACTGCTCACACCAACTCCAAGAAATCACATTTATATCCTGTTCAGTTATCTGTACCAGAGGCCCTAGGTTCTTTTTAAGAGGTCTGTACACCCACCTTTACTGCTATGTTTCCTTTTGTGCCTCCTCCCCCTCTCTTTGTTTTTGTATTTCTTTCATTCATTTCTTGTTGCTTATACAAAATCTCGCCAACTCTTTTTGAAAAGAGGAGGTCCCCTCTCCTAAAGGGTTTTCAAATGCAGTAGTTGTACTGGAAGTACCGTGAGGTACACAATTGGGCGTCTCAGCCCCTGTGAGAAAGGGGACCGTTCTCTCTGTATGGGGAAACACACATCAAGTGGTGTGGCATCTCATTCATAGGAGGGTTGAGGAAAGACAATAGAACCTTACTAAAATGTTTCATTTGTACAGGTATCCGAAAACGTGTTTGATGAATTTCCTTGGTACTAACCGAAAATCACTAATCCGACGGATGAACAGATGGGGAGGATTTTCAATCTATATTACGTGGATGGACTGTCATGTTATAAGATCTAAGCAAAACAACTGATTGATACAACTTTGAGGTGTGAGAATCATTAAGAATGTAATACATAAACGTGAGCTCTCTGTACTAAGGATAAAAATATGAGAGATAAAAATATGAGAGAGTAATAATTTGGATAAAAAATCACATATTGATATGGGTAAAATAGATATAGAAAGAAATGATCCCTCACAGTGTATAATGCATGAGTTGATGTTTTTTGATATAATACCAATTGCCTCTATATTTATATTGTTGGTGAATTCTTCATTTCTTTCCAGCATGTTGTTGTTTGTTATGTGATGTAGACATTACTTTGAGGTCTTTGTCTGTTGGTGTAAAAGTGTTGTTTGTTTATTGACTTCGAATATGGAATAATATCATTGCTTCACATGAAGTTTTCAGATTGAGGATTTATGTTTTGTTTTTGTTTTTATTGTTTCATGTATTATGTATCTATGTGCTGGTTTATGTGATATGAGTGGCTATCTTTCCATAGAACTACAGTCCTATATGTCACATATTATCCATGTTTGTGTTATAAGCAAGATGGTTGTATGATGTTTTGTCCATACAGTATATATCTGTTTTTATGTTATGGTATTTTATGTGTTGTTTTCAGAATGTTGGAGTTCCACGAGTATTTGGAATGAAACGTGCTGGCTGGACTTTAACCCTTTTGAAAAAAAGAGAATAAAGGATCTATTTTGAATATATATTGGAGTCTGACTACTCCCTGGTCACCATCCTACGTGCTATAAATCTTGGATCTGCTGGCCAGTGGCACCAAATAGCGGCTGGTGTCGGAAGAATTGTGCAGAGAACATTATACAAATTATGATTGAGTTGCGACCTGTCTAGTCCGCTGTTGTTCTACATTGTTCTCCATCATGAGAACATTGAACTGGATATTTTCAGACTTAAGCTAGCCCCATAAGTTTCAAGCCTCAACAGCTGCAGTGCTGTCATGCCTAGTTTACACCTGAGGCTTTACATTGGGCTCACCAAGCACATATTCAACAGACACCAACCGATTCAGAATGCTTCAGCTATACAATTTATTAGCCTGAACAGATGCAACAACATCATACCTGCCCTCAAAGCCCTGCCAGTCAGAAAGACTATCATTCAAAGCTCTTTGCATTGACCACTAGTAAATCTACTAGACTAAACTGATTTATCTCCAGTCCAAATTTAAACTGTACACCCAAAGAAGTATGTGTAAGAAATTGGGTTATTAGTTGAGAGGAGTGGAAGCCCTACTCAAATAATGCACAATCCTTTTCAGGGTCAAACCCAAAAAGTCACTAAATTAACTTGTGCTTGACCCACTGGTAGTGTGGCGCAAAAGCAGTCAGTCTTAACTTAGAGGAAATGTGTAATGTAGTTATGCATAGTTAAGAACAATGGTTCAAGTATGGCCCAAAAGGGTCCAATAGAATAGGTGACCCAAGCAGGGTCACTTGTTTTTTAAGAGAAGTGAAAACAATTACGTAGGAAGCAGGAGACAAAGTACGTAAAGGGTCATGTAGGTCAAAAGATGACAGGTATTTATTTTAACAAAGTCAATTTTAGAGAGCTCACATAATAAGAAAGCGTGGTGTGAAATAGTGATAGTAGTTTTAAAAAGACATTGCATTGACAACAATATAGTAGTTGAATTCCATAATTGATCTTTACAAGTTATAAGAAATTCATGTTGTGGGGTGGTCGACGGCGTTTCGAACCCAATTATTGGGGTTCATCTTCAGGACAGTGGTGAGCAAGTATTTTGAAGTTAAACTGCCCGTAAAGTTACGGTGTAGGTCCTAGAATGCGCATTCATCAGCTAGCCCCAGCTGCTGCAGGACGTCTCTGACTGCTCGGCCTCAGGCTCCCATTCACTGCCCTGTCGCCCCTCTAAAGAAAATTATATTCTCCAGGCGGATCTATGTACTGCCAAGCTGCTCTACCCTACAATTGCTTGTTTTCAAATCATTAACCTGTGAAGCCCCTGCCTCCCACTTTGGAGCCTCTAGGAACAACACCGTAACTTTACGGGCAGTTTAACTTCAAAATACTTGCTCACCACTGTCCTAAAGATGAACCCCAATAATTGGGTTCGAAACGCCGTCGACCACCCCACAACATGAATTCCTTATAACTTGTAAAGATCAATTATGGAATTCAACTACTATATTGTTGTCAATGTGATGTCTTTTTAAAACTACTATCACTATTTCACACTACGCTTTCTTATTACGTGAGCACTCTAAAATTGACTTTGTTTAAATAAATTCCTGTCATCTTTTGACCTACATGACCTTTACGTACTTTGTCTCCTGCTCCCTACGGAATTGTTTTCACTTCTCTTAAAAAACAAGTGACCCTGCTTGTTCGAGGACTATCGTCCTATCTCAAAGATACCAGTGATTTCCTCGTATAAATCAACGATTTTATTTGGCAAGATCAATTTGTACTTATGACAATGGACATCACGTCGTTGTACACCAGTATCAATCATCAAGATGGGATGAGAGCCATCCAATACTATCTAAACAGAAGACCCCCAGAACAAGATCAGCATAACAAAATGCTTATTTAAATGATTGATTACTGTTTACACAACAATATTTTTCTCTTTCAGACTTCTCTATTCCAACAAATCCGTGGAGTAGCTATGGGGGCCAGCTTTTCCCCCAGCTATGCCTGTCTACATATGGGCTGGTGGAAAGAGCTGGTCCTCAACAACAAACATGAATCTATTCTTCGCAAAAATGTAAAACTTTGGCTGAGATATATAGACGACTTGTTTGTAGTTTGGGATGGCACAATAGCAGAAGCTAATGAGTTTATCAATATTCTGAACACTAATGACCTCAACCTTGAATTTACTGCCAATATAAATCCTGAAAAAGTCATTTTTCTTGAGGTGAAAATTTATATCAATGAGGGGACACTGGTAACTAAAGCATACAGAAAACCCACAGCGGGCAACTCAGTGTTACACGCTTCCAGCGCCCACCCTCAACACCTAATCCAAAGCATCCCCTATGGTGAGATGATAAGGTTGCGGAGAATCTGTAGCAACTCTAGTGATTTACTGGCGGCACAACAGGCTAGCAAAGACAGATTCTTAGAGAGGGGGTATTCTCAGAAATGTATTGACAAGGCAATACAAAAAAGTATGAAACATACCAGGGCCCATCTGCTCCAAGTCAAACCGCCATCTATTGAACCTGACCTCTCATTTCCAAACGCCAACCCCCAAAAGGGGTGATTTCAGGATGATTTTGGGCTACAGTCAACAAGAAAAAGAGATCTACCAAATCATCAAAAGAAATTGGCCTATCCTTATTAACGATCCAGTGATAGGCCATCTGTTGCCCAAAAAACCGACTATAACTTACAGTAAAGCTCCTTCAATGAAGGACGAACTAGTACAGAACAATCCTATTGATAAACCACCAAGCAACTGGCTCTCCAGCAGAAAAGGCTTTGTCAAATGTAAAACTTGCAAGGCATGTCAGAATGGTGTTAATAAAACATCATACACCACACCCTTCAACTCACATGAAATCAAAATTGATAAGGCCCTAACATGTAAAACAGATCATGTTGTATATGTTCTTGGGTGTCCCTGTGGTTTGAAGTATGTGGACAGCACCAAGCTTCAGGGACACAAAAGAATATTGCAGCACATTAGGGCAATCAAAAACGCCGATCAGACATATTCAGTGGCCCACCACTTCAAGGAGATGCATCAATCCGACCCCAAGTTTCTAACATTCTATGTGATTGATGCTATCCCCATCTCCAAAAGAGGTGGCAACAGAGAAAAGGCATTGCGCAGACTTGAAACTAGATACATTTTGGAATTAGATTCCAAACACCCGGGAGGCCTGAACATGACTGAAGACCTCCATACATATCTCTAGTCCCAAGCAGGCTCAATTAAAACATACATTAAGGTATTACACCAGCAACAACAAACAATTAGCTAAGACATCAAACATTTTTGAAGCTGATCTCCACGATCACGTATCAATAAAACCACTAAGGTGATGATTAGACTATGACAGATGTTTTTAACTCCATTTTTTTATATAACTATTTCACACAACAGAGATTGGTTGCTTTACACCTACACGACTTTTATTATTTTCTTGTAACACTTTTATTGGGTGAACAACAATGCCTTTTAATTCTACAACTGCCTTGATAACCAAATATTGTGGTGATCCCTGACCTAAATTCCCAAGATCATTTCTATAGGGCAGAATTTCAATGCTCAACAAAACTTCTTTTAATTATTTAAAAGCGTTTTTTAATGAAACATCTTTTTTAATTAATTGGATAACGTACCCATTATATATTAAGTTCTGAATTGTGTGGGAAAACAATCATGTTGTTTTATGCGGTATTTAAGCCATAATTTTAAAAGAAACACCAAGCTAAGGTCAATCTGTTTCATTTGCCATCTTTGCACAGTTCAACTCAATGATATTTGCACAAAATATATATTCTGTTTGAACTGTTTTGCTCTTTTGCACAAGATAGGCGATGTTGGTTCTACAATAGTAATCATCGAACAGATTACTACTATCTGGGGTATCCAACATTGGTACCAGGCTCATTTGTAGAAATCTGTAGCGTTGTTGTCATTGTAACATATTGGTATAAAGCACTGTCACTTTAAACAAAGTTGCACAAAAAAAGAAAAAAGGAAAAAAAAGCAAAGAAATAGCTCGCAGTGGTCTGACATCCCTTGCGGGGTGTCAATCTTGAGACCAAGACAGGGTGCCACAGTCTCTCACTTCAGGTTATGGGGTTGACTTCATCCTAGAGGGATTCTTGGCTTCACACCTACATACATGCTAGGTACACTTAGGTACATCTAGTTAGGGTCCCATCGTAGGTGTACGCATTTTATTGTCATGTATTTTAAATTCTTGCCTGTATTCATTGTTTTAGTACGATAGTAGAAATCTACCATC
Organism: Triturus cristatus; assembly: GCF_964204655.1. NCBI lineage: Eukaryota > Metazoa > Chordata > Amphibia > Caudata > Salamandridae > Triturus > Triturus cristatus. The sequence goes on from NC_140592.1 coordinate 798,938,107, forward strand.
CTTTACCTCTGTTAGTGCTTATAATCATTTATATCTGTTTTCTGATACTCTGTGTGTCTCTCTGAGACAAAGTGAGCACGAGTGACTGAGCGAAAAGTATCGCACTGTTTCCACGATCCCTGATGGGACAGATTTGTCATGTTCGATAGTTGCCAAGAACTATTCTTTTCTTAGTACGAGGGGTTTCTGTGGCACTGTGAGCTAGCTAGTATACAGGCTAACATACTCTGTAGGGGCGTCTAGAATCAGTCTCGACACCAATCCCACAGTGTATGTTGTCTAAACGCGCAGATCCTATATAGGTTTATAGGAACTACACGACATGGCACCGCCAACGTTGGTTTGGTACTTAGTTAATGGTCAAATCTGAGTAGTTCAGTCCTGCTATTCTCGGAGACCCCTACTCACATTTCCCCAGAGACTTTTGGAGTGGGAAGGGAACTATCTGTCACAGCTGAGTAGGCAAAATTCCTATTTATTGGCTGTAGGTTTATCAAGCTTGCAGGACTACCAGTTCCTATTTTGTGCATTAAAACCTTATTTCAGTTTCCTTGAAACTCTTCCTTGAGAGACTTTTTCAACAATGACTGAAGAAGACGGCACAGTGCGAGCACAACATGCGATAATTGAGGAAGAACTAGAAGGGGAAATTACCATTTCAGAAAATGTTAGAACTGCCCTTACCTTAAGACTAGCAGACTATGGAGTTACAGCTAGGGGTGGGACAGTACCTTTCGTGATTGAGGCTCATGAGTCATATAGAACAGAGGTATTCTATTCATGGGTTAAATTCCCACCGGCAGATGCACAATCAAAAACATTTCATTTTTACACTGAAGATGAAACACCACTTGAATACTGTTCGTATGAGGACATTGAAGTTCTTCTCACCTACCAGGAGAACATAAACTGGTTTAAAGGCACCCTCCCCCACACAAAAGAAAAAGTAAGACTAGGTCCACTCGGAAGAGATGGAGCCACTTGGCCAGTCTCAGCTGCTTACACTCCGCATCCAGAAATTTACACAATGCCAGTAGCAGACCCATGTCCTCTTCACAAAGAAATAATAAAACTTTACAGAAACCTGACACAGTTGGTGATGAGCACACTCACACTACAGCCAACCAGGGTTACACAAACAAGACAAGTTCAGGGATCTATAACTAAAATTACACCACAAACGCTAAACACAGTTATGGGTAAAATGCCCACTAAATTTGAGCAAATGCCATTCTGGATAGCTCAAACAATAACACAGCTAGAGGCAGTATTTCCACACACAAGCCCTCAAGAAAAACACAGAATGCTAAAAATCTGTTTGCCAATAGGGATAGCTCCCCAGATAGAGCATTGTACCACTTGGGGTACGGTTTTCCCTGCCATCTATACCAGAACTCATGGTATACGTTCGTTAGCAGTAATACCAGATGTATTAAGACAAATACAGACTGAGTATGGAGCAGAAGCTGCTCTGAACTTAGGGATGAAATTATTAGGTCATTTTGCCCAGGTATCAGCTATAATATTAGCAAATATAAAAGGGGAGGCAGCAGCAGTGGCAATAGGCCAACACCTGAGGGATTTCCCTCCTTTACAACAGGAACGTGAATTACCTAAAATTATCGAAGACAGCTATGCTGAATTAGATAGAGATAGTTTGGGAGATAGAGTAGTAAAACCTCAACTTATGGGTGGTCCTGAAAAGGATAACACTAGGCAAGCAACTGATTCTTCCAAGAAGAAATGGGATAATAACAATGAAAAACAAAATAATAGGTCTAAATACAGGAGTGGGTCTCCTCAACAGGAGCCCTCCGAAAGGAGATACAACCTGAGGAATAGGTATAACATTAAAAAACCTGACAGGTATCAGAATACTGATACACGTTCCTCTCATTCCTTTCAGGGTTCACCAAGAAACTCAGAGAGAGAAGGATGGTCAGAACACAGACAAGAAGAGCGTACAAAGACACAAAACACGCTTCTAGCTACACTTCTAAAAAAGAAGACAAGTCAAAATCAAAACCTCAATTTAAAAAGAAGAAAGTAGCAGGTCTCAAAGTTAGAAATGCCCAGAATTTTGAGGACTCAACTTCTGAACGGGGAATGGGCTCTAACGATGCTAGACAGTGCAGCAGAAGCACACCAGAACCTGATGGAATTTCTGGTAACAGTGGAGTTGAATGAGCACATCACAGTGGAAACACCTGATACGAGGGTAAGTGTCCCGCTTTGGTTACATGAAATAGCACTCCAAAAGGAGGGGGACAAACCCAGAAAAGTCTCTTTTGGGAGAACTTGACTTCTGGCTATGACATCATTTAGCTGAAAAAGATTGGCCGACTGCAATTTTTATGGATTGCCCAAAGGGAGAAACGGTTATTTTACTGTCTTTTTTGAACTGATTCCAATGTACTTAAAACACACTTACGCGCAGGAGTGGGTGGTAGCCCTTACTCCAGCACTATATCACAACCAAGTTGGATGGGATGCTGAGTCACCTCACCATATAATCCCATTAAAAACCAGTACAACTCCACAGAGACAATACCCAATAAAACAAGAAGAGAAAAAACTGGTCAGGGAGATCTTAGATCAACTTGAATACCAGGATGTAATAGAAACTTGCACCTCTTCAATGAATAATCCTTTGTTTCCCGTAATGAAACCAGATAATTCATATCATCTAGTTTTAGACTACAGACATCTGAACACATGCACTAAAACATTTGCAGTACAGAATGCATAGAGTGCTGCATTAATGAATAACATTGTACAGAAGAAATACAAAACAGTGTCAATTTTGTAGATTCTCCCAAGGGTTAAAGAATAGCCCTGGGTTGTTTTTCACTAGGGTAACAGAGTTACTTCAGAATTTGGATGAAGAGCATTGTCCTACGTAGATGATATTTATCTGATGGACGATGATTTAAAGGAACACTGGGCCAGGGTGAGCAACATAATTTAGCAGTTCACCTCTGGGGGCTACAAATTCAACTTTAAAAAATCAAAACTAGCCCACCTCAGTGTCCTATTTTTGGGATATGAGCTATCAAGTGAAGGAAACAACCTGGCAGCTAACTTTTTGGAAAAGTGTGCTCTACTCCATCCCCCTAAAACTTTAGCAGAACATACAATTTGGATTACACAGAAAAAGTAAAATCTTTCTACGACTTAATCAGACCTGATTTTACAGTTAGGCATTGGACACAGGAGCACACAGATATCCTTTGTTCCATACAACCTGACATGATAGCTTCAAAACACTTGCAGACACGTGTAAATGTGCACAACTTGGTGATCCGTGTTATAGCGGGCCAATCTGGGTACACTTACGTAACCTTCCATGAAGGAGAAATGGTACCCATAGCATACATATCACACTTGTACACAAACCATGAAAAGCGCTTTGCATCTACAGAAAAAATACTAACAGCAGTACAGACCGCTGTAGTAAGAGAAAGAGCACTGGCTCAGGGGAAACGAATAATTGTCATAACTCCAGTACCAGCCTTTGAGGCTGCTACAGAGGCAAGCGTTCCAAATGCTAAAGCCTTACATCCAAGATGGATACAATGGGCTAATTCTCTCACTGCAACGGATGTAGAGTACAGGTAAGACCCTAGTCTAAAAACACAAGCATTCCTGCAATATGAACAAGAATATCCTCTACTAAATGAAATAATGCCTCTAGATCAGTATGAATATATCACTGACGGATCTGCTCAGCCGGCCATAGGGAGTAAACAGCAATATAGCACCACGTGTGCAATTGTGAAGGGTTGTATGCAGGATAGCAAGTTCCATCCTAGCAGTACGAAGACACAGTCTCTAGGAGACTGCACGGCTCAGCTGGCAGATCTAAAAGCCCTATTACTGGCACAAATAAACATGGATCGAGAATTCCCCACACTGATCGTGTGCGATTCTTTTTATTGTGTGCAGTCATACAACAAATATCTTCACTACTGTGGTCAAAAGGTGGCACAGTTAAGCATAAAGTGCTATGGGAATAGGTAGCTGAGTTGAAAAGTGAACTACCAAGAGCTCACATGATACACACGCTAAGTCATCAACGTGATGGCCTTCATGCTGAAGGGAATTCATTGGCTGATGAAGCTGCAAAGGGGGCAGTACAAACTGCTGCCGTAGCTGCAATCACTCGTTCAAAAACGAGAATAGACGGACAGATAATGGTGGCTGTCATTGCTTCACGCAAAAAGAGCCCAGCCTTACTTAAAGGCTTTCCACTTAAATACTCCTTCAAGTTAGATGCAAATAATATTCTGTATACTCAAATTCCAGGAGTGGGGGATAGAGTAATACCAAACATGAATCGCAGATTAGGTTTAATACTAGCTGCACACAAGGGTCTAGGATCTGCACACGCAGGGATTATCTCAACGGTTTCATTATTGAAACAGCGCTATTAGTGGCCAGGGTTAACTAAACAGATGAAGAATTCTGTCTTAAATTGCGACATTTGTCAGCAGATGAAAGGGTCCACCGTAGCACATACAGCGTAGACAATGTCACTAAATCAGACAGACCACTCGCATGTGTCTATTTGGACCACTGTGGCCCCTTACACGCAGATGGGGCTTACAAGTATATCTTGGTGGCAGTGGATTCATGCTCAAGATTCCTATGGTTATGGCCTCAGTGCTCGGCTGACATCCGAACTATTCTAACAGATTTGTGAGTCTTCATAGGGACATATGCAGTTGGCACATTACATTCTGACCGTGGCCCCGCGTTTAGCTCTAGGGCTTACAAGGAGGCCATGGAAGGTTTGGGTGTAGCATTGCGGTACTCCTCTCCGTACCATCCCAAGGGAAATTCTGTTGTGGAGAGGAAAAACCAAGACTTAAAGCAATCTTTAATAGCAAGAGTATTAGGTTCTGATGGTAGTTGGGTCAATCACTTATGTTGGGTACAACGAGCCCTTAACAACACGCCAAGAAGTTCTCTAGGGGGTGTCACTCCTTACAAGGTCCTATTTGGGACAAGAATATGGGTACCTGATCTCGATTGTGAAAGCACAGTGGTGGATGAAAAACCATTTGACATCAATAAACGTTTGGCTGTTTTACAGGATCTGAACGAATCCAGAGCACTACTAAGCAAAGTGCAAGTAAAACGCACTGAATTAATTAAATGGAACTTGTTTCTCTGGAAACAGAACTTCAAACCACAAATGAAAGGCACATTTTTATTCGGCCTAACACCAAAGTCTACATCAATATGCCTCACCAAGAGACACCTACCAGTTCAACACAACCTGCTGAGCTACCAAAGATATATCAAACTGTATCTGGCTACTTCATCGATTTTGATACCTTCTCTCTTGATCCCAACGAACCTGAGACAACGCCAGCTCCAGTTTCCCGTAAGCAACAAATTTGTGATTTCTAAATTTTTCTTAAAAAGACTTACTTAGTATCACCTTGGCTCCAGCTCTGGATCATAACTGGAATATTGTTTTTTCTGTTCTGGATTGGCCTAGTAACTGTATATTGCTTAATCATAAATGGAAAATATCTCCCAGAATGCTCTGCAGTAACCAATGTGAACTTGGTCCTGAAACCTCATATATCTTCTCATCATGAACAAAGAGACTTGTTTTCCGTGAATATTACAGCTGTTCCAATTCCTGATGGTATTGTTTGGGACAAGGTTGATTATGATGTATTTGGCCCTACTGAACTTTTCAAAATACCACATTGATTTAAAATTTCTCTAAATGATATCATTACCTCCAGTACATTTTCTGATGATTGGGATTTTGAAACCGTGTAAATAATATGTCGTCTGATTTGGAACAATCCGCTGCATTTTCAAACAATGAAATGTTAGAAAACACATCTGACTTTGATAGCATGTACTGTTACCAACATTATGGTCATCACTTTTTAGACAAATCCAGTATCCCACGTAATGTTTTTCTTTACCACCAATGAGAACAATGAACAATGCCCAACACCACCAAAAGTTAGTTCAAAAACATTTGCACAGATGTTTTCCTATTTTTCAGGGCATAACACTTCAGACCCAACCTCATATTACTATAAGGTTGTACCCCTACAACTGCACAGACAAATATGCTGACTAACACCAAGCAGATTTACTCTGCATCCTTTATTTTCCGACTGTCTGAACAGGGTTTTGACTTATGAAAGGACACTATAGACACAAAATCAGTCTATGGTTCTAAGAAATCACAAGTTCAGGGAACAGAAGCACTATTTAGAGGGTGCCTCATCCCACAGCAGATCATCTTTTTGAATGACATATTGTAACAGACTTCCTGTCTTGAACTAGCCAAGAACAAGGATTTGAACACACCACAGATTCCTACTCCGTCACACTTTGAGGGGTAGCAGAATTTTACATCAGGAGGAGGGGATACATTAGATGAAATCATTCAGTTCAATACTTCAGACCCAAATTGGAAAGGGTGGTTAGTTTGGCCTACAGACACAAATAGCTGTCAATCAAGATTCAGGTGTACAACATAAGGGTTTAGTATCCATCAGCCAGACCCATGATATGTTCAGAGAGAACATCCGGGGGGTGGTGACATCATGCAGTGTTGGGAAGTTGTGCCTCGATTGGCTGAAAACCTAGACACTGTCCCAGGTGAAACAGTACTTATCCTTACTCATATGAGGGGAATCTAAGGGATTTTTTATTAAGTCCCCGAAAGCCATATCAGAAACGTTTCTATTATGCTGTCTACAATGAAATCTGGAAAATTTCCCAACAAGAAGCTGCGGAGAGACTCCGTGAAATAGATAGAATTAACCTAGAAAAGGCGCTAGCTGTAGTTGACAATGGTATGACTACATTAACATCCAGGATTTATTCACTGGGCAACATTCTGCTTTTGATATACTAGAACAGGACTTGTTCATACTACAACATGGACAATCTCAACTACGTTCTATTTTGTTATTAAGCTGGACGCTGCAATCATTGTGCTCTGGTTATGTGCCTTGGCGATTTATCAACAGTATGTCCCTATTTTGTGCATACAATCTAACTGAAAAGCAGATAATGATGGCACAAAGGGGATCAAAATATACAATGCTGCGTATTGAAAAAACTTGACAAGTTACCTTTTATTGTGGCAGAATCCCCATCTACAGAATGGTTAATCCAGGGCCATATAACATTACCGGTTACAACTTTCCAGTTTTAATATTGCCTAGAACAGCAACAGGCAGGCAGCTATGAGGCATTGGGTAGAGAATTCATCAAGGAATCATAGGAATTGCCGTACAGATTTCGATTCAGGAATGGGGACATGGAAGTGTTCCTTAGCGGTACCAACTGCGGGAATTCTTTAAGGGGATCTCTCATATGCCAGGATATCATGCTTCATGGGGCCTGTAATGGTTCAGTTGCAAACTTAATAAAGAAACAAAGAGGGTCCATTACTCATCTGGATGTGTTTGGAGAAGGAATGAGGGAAATAACAGCGTAAAGAACAACATAAGTTCTCCAAAACTATCATATAATCAATTGCAATGTGTCCATGATACATACAGACCGTTCTATAACAGGCTATAACAGACTATACAGACCAATGGTTTTTAAAGTTTATTTATCCAAAATACAAAAATACAAATTCAATAAATCTTTTTTCAATTATATATAAATATTCATTAAACATGACAAACAAGATTGTCCATCTATTTAAGACCATAGGTTCTGGTCTGTGAAGCACCTTTCAGACAATCCTCGGAGTTATTCCCAACTTCATACACTATGTATTTGGAAGCAATTTTTGGAGGGCTTCCGCTGATCCTGTCACTAATAGCAGGTATCATGATTGTCACTGTTCTGCTACGCAATGGACGTCCCAGTCACCAAGCAGATAGAAAGAACACTCTTGGAGCGCTGATACTGTGATTGCATGGTAATCCATCTGGGCACACCTTGTCTTTGAGAACTGAGTGAGTCTTGGTTCTTGTCATTTAGACCAGTCTGGATCAACTGTATTCTGCCTGTCCTCTGATGCCTGTCCTGCAGACAAAAATGCGTGTTGTATTTCTGTCTAACACTTCCAACAATTGTGCCACCGGACGTTGATGCTTTACGGGACCTGATAATGGCCCATGTTCTGCAGTGTCCTCAGCATATTCCAATGGTGATGTCTGCATTCTTAGAGCCACCACGGGATGCTTCAGCTCCTGTCAGAAAAGATACCAGCTCCTCAACAAATACTCAGGCCTTGGATGACACTCTAACATCCCCAGCAGCAGCTGTGGTGAATACGGAGAAACATCTGTGCTCTATTGACCTGATCTGCGAGGTGTTGCAGGGACCGTCGTCTGTGATTGCAGGCAACAGTGATATTGCATCTCCCAACCAGGACACATGAACATTTGGCTCATCGTGTGCTGGGAAAATTCGGCTTTTTCAAAAACAACCAAATTTGGAACTTTAAACAAGACACTTTTTCTAAACTGCACGGCTTTCAGTCACTCTTTGTTCTAGCTATATATACGGACATAGTTTAGTACAGACTTCTATCACCTGCAATGTATGTTTTTTTGCAATTCTTAGACTTTTTCATTTATTAAGTAATATTTTTATGGACTTTTTTGCATACAACATTTAGCCGTACGTTAGAATTTTTAGTATGTTGTCCAGTCGGATGAGGAGTGAGTGTTATGTTCCATATAGGTTCCCGAATATCGGCTCAGGTAATGAATGCACCTGTCACCTACATTCCCATGATATTACACTGCATAACGGTTCTTAGTACTGACCTTTTACCTAGTTACGGTAATGCCTAAAGATGACATGGGGTTTTCTCTGAAAAGCTTAAGCCTCATTCATTATGCATGAGGATTCTTAGAATCACAGCAGGAGAGCAGGCCTACCATCTCCTGCATAATAACTATGTATAAGGGTCATTCCTTTCGTCATCCTAGTCTGACATGACACAGCAAGGTATATCCACAGGGGGTACCACTTTGGGTATATATACACCATATCTTGCAGAGGTAGTCGGAGGAGAAAAGGACTTCCATGCTGACACACTGACGCAAGACGCTGAGGCTCCTGTATGCAGACACTCCAGCGCGCAGTGGTCTTAAATCCCTTGCAGGGTGTCCATCTCGAGACCAAGACGGGGTCCCACAGTCTCTCACTTCAGCTAATGGGGTTGACTTTATCCTAGAGGGATTCTTGGCTCCACACCTACATACATACTAGGTACACTTATGTAAATCTAGTTAGAGTCGCTTCGTGTTTCAGCGCACTTATTTTACACTAGAATGAAACTGGTTCAATAAATGCGGATTGGAAAACATCCCCACCGTTTATTCTGTGTATCTCTCTGAGACAAAGTGAGCATGAGTGACTGAGCGAATAGTATCACACTCTTTCCATGATCCCTGATGGGACAGGGTTATCATGTTCGATAGTTGCCGAGAACAATTCTCTCCTGAGTACGAGGGGTTTCTAGTGGCACTGTGAGCTAGCTGGTATACAGGCTAACATACTCGGTAGAGGCCTCTAGAATCAGTCCGGACACCAATCCTACAGTGTAAGTTGTCTAAACACGCAGATCCTATATAGGTTTATAGGAACTACACAACAGTATCTGAGGATGCATCATCTACAACAAGGAGCTGCTGTATGATGTCTCAGTGAAGCCTTTGATGAAGACGAAAAAAAGCTCAGATCAGAAGAAGCTGAATTTCCAGACTGAGTTGGTTGTCGCGATTGTTGGAGTACTGGTTGTCGTGGAGCCCTGTGAAGATTTTTATGGACTTAGAAGTTTTTCTGGTGCTCGGATTTACCCCGCAGGACAAGGAAGTAGGCTGTAGCCAAAGAGGGCCCCACAAGGATGTATACCACTCCCAGGAGGTCCCACTGAAGATGATTTGCTGCTGTAGAGAGAAACATAGCTGTATCTACTGCGCAGTCAGGCCAACCAGTGATGTACCTTGAGGAAATTGGCGGGTAGGTCGGTCCTGGTCTTCTGTCAGTTCTTCAGGCTGTGTCTGGTGAAAAAATGGGATTCTGGTAGGAGAAGGTGTGAGAAGGTGGCCTGGCATATGCTGGTCACTAGTTAGAGTGGCCACCTTCCACCAGTCCAATTCGACTCTTATGGTAGATAGGTTTAAGACAACCTTTTAAAGAAAGCTATCCTAGTGGTAGCTGTGGAGAGCAGCCTTCAGGCTAAGTCTCTGAGGAATGTAAAGCAGCTTGTTTTACTTTATAATCTCTTGAATTACCAAATAAAAAGGACACCACACAGGTATATATATCAAATATGTATGTATTTATTTCTAGATACACTCTATGTTATATCCTAAGTATTACATTTATTTGTAATCAGCCTAGGTCCTCCTAGCTGCTCAGCCAGAGTGAGAGATGGTAATGGAATATTGGTGTGACTGTGATGAATGGAATGCCTGGGTGCCTGTGTTGATGAGTGGTGACAGTTGGAGATGGGCTGAGCAGCTAGGCAGGCTGCTCCTGGTGGGGCTGTTGTAGGAGATGTAGGAGCTGGTACATGGCTGAACTGAGATTGATACTACCCTGAACAGGAACCAATAAAGAAGACTTGGACTAATACTACAAGGCTACCAGTGTCTCTGTGTGCAGGGTACAACATTTTATTTGGCGATGAGTGGACCTGGACCCAAGTGTGCTTAAGGACAGAACAGAAACTAAGAGACTACTAAAGAAATCCAGTTATCAGCGAAACTACGAGAAAATTAAGCTACTACATGAACCAGAATGAAGTAAAAGGTAAGCCAGCCCCACCAGTGTCCATGTCATCGGACTGCCCCTACCACCGAGTGTGTCCTGCCTGATCTTGCCTCATGGACTTGACCACAGGTATGGTCTGTATGTTAGGGTATGTCTGTTCTAAGTTCCGCCCTACCACTTCCTTTGGTATCTGCTGTATGCATGTATCTACAGCATAAGGGAACTGAGGCTGTTCAAGATGTGAGTTTTAGACTAACTCAGTGAATGTAATTCACAGGTACCACACAGGGATGGTGTGGCTCTACATGTTGGCAAAACGGTCTTAGTGAAGTGTTGGAGGAGTATACACAGCTCAACTTATTGAAAAGCAGTCATCTGGATTACTGCACAGAAGGATAAAGTATTGATGTATGGCTTTACATTGTGGCAGTTGGTCTTTCTACAAGCATTGTGTGTTTTGACTTGTGCACAGTATCGTGATATCTCATACTCTGTACTTTTGTTTACACCGGATCAACTTGGTTGTGGCAGCTTTACCGTGAATTTAGTGTTCAGAGTCAACGCAGTGCTATCGTTGCTTGTGGATCTTTTCTTCAGTCTGTTCTAGAGTGTCAAGCCTCTGTAATTAAATGCACCCTGAGCACACCGGAGACTTGTTGCTGATGCAGGTGCAGTGGAATGCAACTGAGGTAACCAGCGTTTAGTGGACATTATCGTGGGGCTGCCACTTAGTTCGGTTTAGAGACACATGAAATCACAGCTGTATCCTGACCTCATATTTTATTACATTCCTAGCGGAGTTATGATGAACAGCTTTTTATAGTTATGTCTGACTTGTGTTGTGTATTACCATATTACTACATGTTTTTCCCCCGTGTTTTGCAAGTTTCAAGTGGGGCACACTAGTTTGGTATGTGCCTAAGGTTTTGACGTATTCGGGTGAGAGGTCGCTCACTGGGGTCGGGCACGGGTCTCCAGTGTTCTACAGTATTTGTAATGGTATTGGTAATATCAAATGTTTCAAATTTTGTGATGCCACAGTTTTTACGCTGTTTATGGTTGGGACGTCCTAGTCTCCTGGTGGGTGGACATCACAGTTTATCCCTTACTTGAAGGTGGTTCTGGTCTTGGTGGGTGATTTCCCACCTCTATGTGTTGTGGTTACGTTACCCATGTGGTTTTGTGTTGTGATCAATGTGTGTAAGTCGTCTTGCGTTGCACGTTTGGTCTGAACGTTTGGTCAGATGTGTTGATAAGTCGCCTTGCGCTGCACGTCTTGTCTGTTAGTATGTGTGTAAGTCGCTCTGCGCCTCACATGTTGTCCTGTGTAAGTCGCCCTGCGCTTCAGGTGTTGTTGTGTGTAAGTCGCCCTGCGCATCACGTGTTGTCCTGTGGAAGTCGCCCCGCGCCTCAGATTATGTCGTGTGTAAGTCACCCTGCGCCTCACTGTGTGTACTCTTTATGTGGTCCATTTTGTAGTACACGTGCATCTATTTTTGGTGTTGGTTCACCCTTGTTGTCTGTTTCTGGCCTCGGGTGTTAGTCGTGGGATGTGTCCACCCTTGACTACATTATTTTTAAATGTTTTCTTGGGAAGGATGGGGTTATTGCTTGCAATTTTATTTATCATTGCTTGGTACTTATTTTTGCTTGACAATTTGTATTCCTTCCCAAAGGTACGCAATGTTTCTACTCTGTTGCTATTAGTTTAGCTTCTCTGCATTTTAACATTGTTTGTGATTTATAATTGACTTCACATTTTGAAATGTCTTAATAATTTTCATGAGGGAGGAAGGGGTATATTGATGCACATTTTTATATGTCGTATTTTGCCCATTTCTTCTTGATTTGCATTGTTCCCTCTTTTGTAATGTTTTACTTTTAGTTGCATCCCTGAGTTATGAACATTACCACTTTCTTGTATACAGTTCTCTTCTTTAGAATTGTAAATTTAGTTTTCATTTTAAAAGGAAAGGGATAATGTTATATCCTAAGTATTACATTTATTTGTAATCAGCCTAGGTCCTCCTAGCTGCTCAGCCAGAGTGAGAGATGGTAATGGAATATTGGTGTGACTGTGATGAATGGAATGCCTGGGTGCCTGTGTTGATGAGTGGTGACAGTTGGAGATGGGCTGAGCAGCTAGGCAGGCTGCTCCTGGTGGGGCTGTTGTAGGAGATGTAGGAGCTGGTACATGGCTGAACTGAGATTGATACTACCCTGAACAGGAACCAATAAAGAAGACTTGGACTAATACTACAAGGCTACCAGTGTCTCTGTGTGCAGGGTACAACACTCTACTAATCTCTTTATGAGATTAGAGCCCAGATACACATTCAAATGTCAACACTTCTCATTAAATTAAGCACAAATATGGCTGTAGCCCTAGGGGCGTACCAGACCATATACTAAAAAAAATAGGTTAACAAACTCGACTTGCAAAATGAAAAGGCCTAGGGCCTTGGCAATCGCTGGGGCTTTACTTCTGCAGTGTTAGCAAGTAAGTAACCAGCCCACAGGAGACGCGTGCAGTGTCTAAACACAGCCGCGGGTTTCCTATAGGTCTCAATGGCGAAAATTCGCGGTTTGTATTTTAACGTTTTAGGGCACTTCGGAGAAGTCAACAAGCAAGCCACTTACAGGGTAAGTATTTCGAGGGCCAACACACACTTGGGCACCGAAGTGCATGAGTTACCTCACCCAGGGAAGCCGGGTGCATAGGTGTCTTTCGGTGTTGGGTCGCGATGCTGTTTTCAATGGAGATCACTGAAGACTTGCTTCTTGTGACGACTGGAGAGGTGTCCGCTGGAATCCGAAGATGGATTGAAGTTGAAGAGGACCTGAAAATTGAGGGGACAGAGTTCAAAGTCACTTGCCAGTGACCGGTGGCCAGCAGGATGGGTGACCACTGATGTCGCGTCGCTTCAGGTCATCGATGATGGTTTGTCTCTTCGCTCACGAGGTCCAGGAGGAATCGACGATGACCAGCAGCTGAATTCAGAGGGTCCCATGACGTCTGCAGTTGATGACGGTATCGGCAACTGGATTGGAGCCAACAAGCCTTGGCAACTGCAAGTCTCGTGTAGAGTGAAGATTGAAGATGGTGCAGACCAGCAAGGTTTGATGGATTTACCCAGCAAGGGTAAGTGAGGGCAGGCCAGGAGCAACCAGAAGAGCCCTTGAAGTTGATGAGAAAGTCTTCAGGTGAGTCACTAGCCAACGGGCAAGCAACCACAAAGACGCCTTTGCAGGAAAAGTTCCACAGGAGCCCACGATCACTCGGGACAGGGTAGGCAGCTGATTTTCGGAATTAGACCTGCTAGGGACTTGGACTACAGATGGTCTAAAGCACAAGTTCGTAGAACGTTGTTTAGGGTTTGCACTCAAAATCAGTGCATGGTTCCCTGGTATTGCTGTTCCTCATCACTCGTGGGGTCCAGATGCCACAGCTTCACTGGGGACTCAAAATGGCCGATGAGAGGTCAGGATATCTACTTCAAGGGACGCAGAGACTTCGGACTCCGGCGGGAGCGGGGAAGTTTGCAACCATCGATGAAGAGTTTTGGTGCCTGCCAAGCAGGGGAGTCACTCCTTGACTCCAAGGGAGATTCTTCAGTCTTCCAGAGATAGTGGAACGTCGAAGGGCCAGGATTCTTCTTTGAAGAGCGTCGTCCAGGTTAATCTGAATTGCATTGGCAATGCTTGGTATCTTATAGTGAAGATAGGGGAGGGACTAGCTCCATGACCACTCCTCTAGGAGGGTCAGGGTAGTGGGTGGTTACACCCACTTCCCTTTCTCCAGTTTCGCGCCAGAGCAGGGGCAGGTAGCCCCTGAACCGGTTTGAGCTGGCATATGCACAGAGGAGCCTACTGCTCCCCCAGTGCAGGACTTCAAAGCACTCTAAGAGTGCACCCACCCAGCTCCAATACACTAAATCCTGTCTGGAAGGTGGTGACACCTCCCTGTGACAGGATACCCTTTGTTGGGCTTCCTCCACTGCGAGTTTCGGTCAGCAGCAGGAGGGCAGCCCAGTGTCTGTGCTGGTGGCATCCATTTTGTGATGCCAGGGCTATATGAGATTTCTACCGTTTAGTACAGTGGGTACATGTCGTCCCCTCTAGAAGGGTGGGATCATACTCCCACACCAGTCACTGGTGTGGGGGTATGATTCCAGGTTGTTTGACACCAAACACGACATGTTTTGATGCAGTCATTCCAAAGTTATCATTTACCGCGAGGTTATAATGCACTTAAGAGTATATGGTTTAACCGCATCCACAAACAGCAGCAGAGAATAGACTCTGCCAGCTGCAGAGGGGTCCTGCTCATGCAGAAGCACCCCCTCACATAGTAAACTAAGCACCCTGCCCTCAGGATTGTTAGGGCTTGCAATAGGGGTGGCTGATAGGTTTATATGTGTGTGTATGGTGAGATATAGGAACCTATACCTCAGTGAGGAGTGCTAACACTACCTCACACAGGCTGCAACCATATAGTCAGATTCCACCTTCCTACATAAGGCCACTCCAGCACAACACAAATGGTCTATGACCAAGGAAACACAACTTGGGGCTTAGTACTCACTTCAGCAGAGGCCAGCAGCAGGGTTCAAGACCTCAGCAGCTTGTTATGTCCATGTAGCTCACACAGGAGACCGGCCAACTACCCCTTGGAGTTACTCTGGTGATCCTGGGTTCAAGGAGCAGTTCCAGCCCTTCTTCTTCAGCCAGCAGGGCAGCAAGACAGTCCTTTCAGCAGCAGGACAGCAGGGCAGTCCTTCTGGCAGCAAGGCAGCAGGTCTCTCCTTCTTCTGAATCTTCCACAGGTCAAGGAGTGTAATGAAGAATGGTTCTGGATATCCTTTCCTCATCCCATCTCCGGTTCTTGAAAGTTCTTCACGTTCTCTGTCAAGGCTCCAAACTGTCAGTGAAGACAAAAGGCCAGAGTCAGTTTTCTTTGTGTGTGATGGAGGCAATCCCTTTGAAGTGTAATTGGGGAATGGTACAGCTCCGCCCCCAGTAATCCTGGCAGGATGGCCCATCTTGCCCACACCTAGTCCCCTTTGTGTCACTATCTTAGGAGGAATAAACAACCACAACAGCAGAGCCATTCATAATCATGTGACCCAGGAAACTCACAGATGGCACAAGTAAGTACAACAAGAAAATGCCAACTTTCTAAAAGTGGCATTTTCAGAATTGTGACTTTAAATTCGACTTTACCATTAAAGATAATTTTCAATTGCAATTTATTTGAGTCTAAACAGCAGCTCCCTATCTGTTCCCAATCCAAATTTATCACTTACTGAACATAATAAGGTAACCCAGTTAATAGTCAATGGGAGAGATAGTCCTTACCACCGTGAAACATGACTTTAAGACTTTTTCATTGCCATGACATGTAAATCTTGAGAACACAAGTCCACATTTTTAAATCCTATGCACCCGGTCGTAGGAGATGTTGGGACCTAGCTTAGGGTGACTTATAAGAATGAAAAAGGAAGGGTTAGGCCTGACAAAAGGTTTATTTTGGCATGTCTGAAAGGACATTTAAAACTGCTCTACAGGCTGCGGTGGCAAGTCTGAGACATGTTTTAAAGGGCTACTGGAGTGCGTGGCACAATGCATACTGCAATACCACTAATTGCATTCAATGAAAAAGCCCTGGGTACACGTGGCACCATATACTAGGGTTGTAGAAGTAAATTAAATGTGCCAATCAGGTGCTGCCAATATGTTTTAGAGAGAGGGAGCATAAGCACCTTACCACTGGTTAGCAGTGGTATAGTGTACAGAGACCGAAAGCCAACAAAAACAACTTCAGCAAAAAAAAGGAGGGGTTGATGCAGAAAGTTTGGTGCAATACCACTAAAGGTTGTCAGGTCTAACAGTATGGCTGGAAGATTGTGCTTGCCACAAACCTGCAAACAATTTAAAACATTGCCTAAGAAAATAAAGATGATTAGTAAATTGAAATAAGTAGTCAGACTCCCCTTGAACAGAAGAACGTAGAAGGTTTAGTATAACATTATGTGCCCATGACGCAGCACAGCCATATATGTCGTTCTCCTCCTACCGGTCACTGCCAGAATCTTAGGAACATTCCTACCTCCCCTTCACATTCTATGTTCCGCATTCTTATATTCTACATTCCAACATTCCTGCCATTAGAGCGTCACCGTCCCACACAAACATCTTGAATTCAGAAAAACTATAAAACACGAATTATACTCAACGCATGACCCATGACTAAACACACTGTGTGTGATCTGTTTATTAAATGGATGAAAATGCCTCAAGAAGATTTATCAGTGTTCTAGTGCAGCTAGATATGCCAAAAGTAAATAGGACCAATATTGTATAATAACCATATATTATAATGGCACCGGTAAAAGAACCTCTGTATATAAAAATAGTAGGTATGGCCACGTCTATTTCTCATGCTTTCTGCCACCCCATGGTTATGATCTATTGCAGACTTAAGCAGCACATCTAAATTGATTTCAAACATCATATATGGCACTTAATCTTATCCCCCACATAGACTGCACTACGATGCTGCTTGTTTGCTCTACTATGATAGACAATGTGGTTACTTGACTCAGCAAACACCAAATGCATAGAAATTATACCAAACGTATACTTGACCATGAACTCTTATAGTCCTGACTGGCTCATGAAACTAAAAAAATAAATGTCAACATTTGGAGTAAAGATGTGTGACTATCCTCTGACCACTAACAGTCCAAGAATTCCAACACATGTAAAGGTGTAATACCATAGAAATCAAAGACAGCCTCAATGGTGACTTTAAATCCCCTTATACACAGCTAATCTTACCATACATTGAAAATAAACTAGAAACATTGAGAAAAACATGCAGCTTTCACACTCCCTCTAAGATTTTCACAACTCTGTCATACACAGAGTAAAAAATGCCTATAAAACCCAGGAATTCAGGAAACAATTTGGCAACCCAAGATACGATCATACTCCAAGAAACCAACCTTATCTAGCGCCAACATAAATCTAGACCCAACCCCAGAAGTCCAAGTCCACTGGGCTCACTTTGCAAAGAGCACCAAAGTGCCTGCCCAGATTTCAAAGAACAATTGATATCCACTTCCAGAGGCCTCAGCACTATCCATACTCATAACACTAAGAGCAAGGTAAACCCAAAAACAATATGCTGTCCTCTGGGGCTCCTACAAAAAGACAAAAGTGGCACATAGTCCAAGTAAGCAAATATTAATACTGTTCAAGAATGCCAATTCATCTTCCAAATTGCCCGTACTTGGGCTTGCCTGGTATGTACTATGCACCTATGGCAAAAACGAATGTAATAATCAAAAAAGAGAAAATTGTAATTGTTGTTCCTAATGCCTCAAGGATCCCAACATTAAAAATTCATATCCTAGAGATAAACGGGAACTTAACTGATCTCCCTCAAACTGAATAGGGTGCTGGTTGCTGAAGAGACATGATGTGTGGTTCTTTTATTCCAGAGTCCAAATTAGCATTGTGAGCAGACAGTAAGCAATCAGAAGACATGAGTCAAGAGGACAGGGAAAGAAAGTTGGCAGTGCTTTTACAGTGATCTCTCACTATAGCCTTTTTCACGGTAAAGTGAACTAACTGTATCATCAGCAAGAATTAAGAATTCTAAAACAAATACACCAGGGCGGGAATTTTAGAGGTTTTTAAACTACACCTACAGCTAGTCTATACAGCAGACCCAAAGGTGTACAAGGACAGTTAGGCCCCTTTTCTCATGGGGTTGGCCCTGACACAGTTACCGGACATGGGGGTAGAGGAATTGGACGCTCTGATAACAGCTGAGGAGATCCAAGAGGTACTCCGGAATATGTCAGGGAAGAAGGCACCGGGGCGGATGGCTTCCTGTTGGCTTTTCTGCAAATATTTTCGGGGCAACTTGAGCAGCCTCTGTTGCAGGTTTCTGAGGAAGCATATGAATAGGGACTGCTACCCCAGACCATGTGGGAAGGGGAGATTGTCTTGCTCCTGAAACCAGAGGGGAACAGTCTGGAACCAGTGGCGAATTGGCCCCTCACAATGATTAACTCCGACATAAAAGTTCAATGCAAGATCTTGGCTGCCAGACTGGCCCCACATATGGCTCACCTGATTCATGAAAACCAGTGTGGGTTCATACCAACCCGCAGCACAGGGATGAACATTCAAAGGCTGACACAGGTCATGCATGAGGTGTGTAACAGAGAGGAGGATCTGGCCCTGGTGTCTATAGACCTAGAGAAAGCCTTTGACACAGCCAATTGAGGATATCTTCTGGGGGGAACCGAGGGCTCCAGGCTTTGGCCCCCGGTTTCGCCGTTGGGTCCAGCTCTTATACACAGCACCGAGCGCCAGGGTTCGGGTGGGACAGAGCAGCTCTGAAGAGTGGCAGCTGGAGAGAGGTATGTGCCAGGGCTGCCCATTTTTGCTTATATTGTTCGTTTTGGCGATTGAGCCTCTGGCTATCTGAGCACACAGGGATTTGGGACAATGGGGCATTCACATGGGTGGGACCCCACAAGTGATCTCACTTTACACAGACAAAGTTCTATTTTATGTCTCCTTGCCTCTGGAGGCTGTACCTGAGCTTCTCCAAATACTCAAGGAGTTTGACGCCTACTCAGGGCTGCAGCCTAATAGGCACAACTCATCAATCTTCCCGTTGACCGGGTTGGCTCGAGTCCCCTTGGAGTGACTCCCACGGCTTGGATTAAGATGGGAAACAGAATAGTTTATGTACCAGGGTATAAAGGTAGTGTTGGAAGACACACAGATACTGCAATACAATGCATTCACAATGATGGATGCCCTGAGGTGCTCGGTGGGCTTTTGGAATAACCTCCCACTCTATATTATTTTACCTTATATTATTTTATACTATACTTTATTGTACTTTATTGGGCAGGCTGGCAGTGGCCAAGATGGTGGTGTTGCCCCACTGTCTCTAGGTCTTACAGAACTTGCTTTGCCCTTTTGCTAGGCGGGTGTTTAGGCAACTGGACTATATATTGGTGAGTCTTTACTGTGCCGGTTGACGTAGCAGGGTGGCGCTGGTCACCCTGAATCGTTTATATGAGGAGGGAAGTATGGAGGACCCACAGTTAATTAAAAAAAAAAGTTCTAAAACAAATCCCCAAAAATAACGTTTTATTAAAAAACAGAAGGTTGAAAGAAAACTGTGAGCACAGGCATTTAGTTTAAAGGGTGCCAGAAAAAAACCCAGCACTCATCAGTTAAGTCTTAATTGCAAAAGTGTTCCCATTTATTTTAAAATTGCAAGAAAATGGCATCTCATGTTTTATTTCTAAAGTTTACAGATGCAGGAAATGTTAAACCTACATCCAGTTTAAGGAGAAAACAGTGTTTGGAAGTCTGCAGTTACGTGTTAAAGTTTTGCACAGTCAGTTTCAATGAAAAACTGTTTCAGCACCTCTGTGTGAAGAAAGATTTAGAAGCTGTAACCTGGTTAGGGCAAGAATGGAAAAACTTGAATTAGATGAGCCTGGACAATTAAGGGCCCCTAGCAAGGAATCAGCTGATTGGTTAGGGAGCTTGATAGAGATATGTGAGTTGTCAGCTGCTGATTAACCTAACATGACCGAGTTTGCGACAGCTTATGGAGGATGTCCCACTCTTGAAGGAGTGCCCAAATTAGCCCTGGAAATGTTGAAAGGTGAGCATGTGTAACTCCTGCTTAGGAAGGTGGGATACTCTCCAGTGAGCCTTCTCATCTAGCACCTGCATCTACAAAGTTACCCAAGGTCCCTCAAGCCCACTAAAGTTTATTATTAAAATTGGGGCAAGGCTTGGGTTACTTGAGCTAGCACTTTAGGTGTAAAGAAGAACAAGGACTAGTTTTTTCAGAACTTTTACCGGCCTGGCATGTATGTATAAACTGAGAGATTTTTACAGATATACCTAATATGTCAAATGAGTGGCAAGAAAGGAGGACAGTTCGTGAATCTCTTAGTTCCATGTCCAGTAGTAGAGGTTCCTTATGAGTAGGTGGGAAAAATATTTACTTTTTACTGTGGCTCATGCCATGAGGAATGCTTAGGCAGTCCCAGAGGAGAACCTCAGCCCCTTTGGTGGGCATGGGTCATCCTGGGATCTTTGCCTAAGCCTCTTACCAAAAGGGGTGGTTTCTGACAGTGGATGCAACTTTCCATGAATATTAAGTGACAAATATGTTCCGCATAATTCCACACCATATATAAGGGCCTTAATGAGTACTTGAATGAGACTGTCAAAACACAGTAGGAATTTTATGGCAGTCACTGTGTGACATCATCTTTACTGCTCACTTACTGGAGCTGGACCAAAAGAGAACAGATTTAGCTTATTGGCCCTCTGGTGGGGCGCTCCATCTGCAGCCCCTTTGATTTGGTGAACAATGGTTAGTAAGGGACCACAAGACCCTTCATATATGGAACGTTGTTATTTGTGCCCAAGCGGACCAAGTAAGATGATGGTTTAGTTCACCTGTTGATTTTAAGAGGGCTCTGCAGTACCACAAAAAATTCAATCAGATTATTATGTTTTTCATGTTCCAAAGGTATCAAAGTTTGGAAGTCAACATTAGTTATGGCCAAATGTGTGGATTGTAAAAGTCCAACTCTTTGAGGTCAAGGTCGAGACTTTATTGGTTGGGTAGGTTTCAAACACCCAGTTTCAGTATGATATTCAGATGTCTTAAGGGACACTATAGGAAAGTTGCTAAGAACAATGCTACCATAGCATTTACTTTGCCTTCTCTAGCCTCCTAAAATTAGTCAACTAAAATCATTTGGACTGTGTAGAGTCAGGGGGTGTTTATCAAACTGAAGAAAATCCTAAGTGTCAGGCCATTCACCTGGAGAACTTGTCCACAGAGACAAAGTTGGACCCTATTTACTTCCAACACAGTGCCCGACCAAGGAATAATAACCTCAAATAAGTCACTGTCCCAGGAGAGAAGGGGATCAGGACAAAATAGTAAAATAGACAATGACATGCACCTCTTGAGTGGTGTCTGGTCCGCTATCCTGCTCAGGAACGCCCAAGATGTCTCCCTCTTTTGGAGTTTGTCTTCTAAAAGTGTCGGTGAGAGCAACTAAAGAGAAAGAAACACTATAATGTAATTGGTATATATCTACATAATCAGTTCAAATAACATTTGAGCAATGAAAGTACTTACAATTGGAGATTTTTATAACAATACAGAAATACGTATTTTTAAAAATCTCTTGTGGGATGGAATTACCCACTCCTTTCTTGATTTTCAAATAGCGGTTCAAAGTTTCTTCAATCAGCATATTACGTCATATGCTTCCACTAATGTGAGTATTGTAGATTGGCAGTGAGAGAGTTTTGAAAGGAAACAAAGAATAGTTAACTAACCTTGCTTTTGCTTTGTTTTCTTTTTCTTTACAGGTTCTGCTGTCACGATGCGGGATGACTAACAAGGCCGATTTCTGGACAGCTGCTGCTGCGGAGAGTATTCGCCGCTGTCGCTCAATGGTAGGTCTTTTCTGGAATGCGAAGGATCAGAGAAATCAAAGGAGCCACTCGCAGGCCACTGCAGGCTCATGGATAATTACCAGCACGTGTATAATTACAGGCATTTGAATAATTACCAGCAACTGACACCGAGATAACGAATGGCCATCAGCCATTAAATAATCATTGAATGTAGACACAAGGCTTGTACAAAAACATGGAATAAAAACATGAGGCTTTTTAAACAAACATAAGGATGATTACAAGCATGCAGAACATTACAAACATAATGTGAAAGTCTTGCACTAAGCCACAGTTACATCACACTCAGTAAAAACAGTTAGGGGCCAATCACGATGTTGGGCAGAATTGCTTCAGGAAACAGGACTGACCGACCTCAAGCCAGCGTTCCCAACCGCTTGATTTGTATGTGACCGAACGCTGTTCGGTCGCATTCTGACATTTCCCTATGGGAGCCTGTGTTACGGCCATAAACTGGCCTTAGTACATGTTCCCATAGGGAAATGGGAGGTGGTGTTAATCCCTGCACCCCCTGGCAGACACCTCAAGGTGCCTGCCACGGGATGCAGGGATTAACAGGGCACCCAGATGGAGGCCATGCACACAAGGGGTCCTGCTAGGAAAGGCTGGCAAGGCAACCCTGCTGGAAACCGTGCATCATAATCCCAAGGGCAGAAAGACTGCCCTTTGGCTTTATGGGCCAAACTATAACAGGCTGCCGGGCTCCTTGAGCCAGTCGGAAGCCAACTTGAATGACCGGCTGGTTTCAATTCCGACCGGCTGATTCATAATGACGATGGTGATCGTAAAGCCTCCGACAGAAGGTCGGAGGATTTCCGACCGCCATCGTAATAAGTCCCTTAGTCGTAGACTAAGGTATGTGGAATGACTACATGATTTATGGATCGATGGGTTGATGGACATATGGTGCATGCTTGTGTGCAAGAATTAGTAATCGTAACACTAAGGGGCTTATTACGATGCCAGTCAGAATTGCCTCTGATCGTTACCGTCCCGGTCTCAGGACTGACCGACCTCTGGTTGGCAGTTGCGACTGCCTGATTACGATGCAGCAACTCACATATCTCTATGTATGCTTGAGTTACGGCCGTAAACAAGCCATAATACAAGCTCCCATAAAGAAATGAGGGTGGGTGTAAAACCCTGCTCCCTGTAGCAGGGATCCCATGGTGCCTGCCACACAGTGCATGGATTTACAGGGGGCACCCTAGGTACCCCCTCGGCCAACAACCATAGGCCATGAGGCAAGGGGGCCCTGCTAGCCCCCAAAGTTGCTTTCCAAAAGCCTTCCCACACCGTCCATAGGGGATTATGGTGCGGTTTTGACTGGCCGGAAGACTGTAAGAGCTGGTCAGTACCGCGTCAGAATTCCTGGGCAGTTCACACGCCGACCGCCGACATCGTAATTTGGCGGTCGGACAGCAAACCAACCATGTCAGTGGTAAAACCTCTGACCGTGGTCAGAAAGCTTCCAAATAGCGGTCAGAGGCTTTCCGACGGACATCATAATTGGCCCCTAAGTCTGTTACCGGTGTGCTACATGGCCCTGACTTTAGTCAGCCCCTCACTGTACAAGTCAATGCCTATGACAAAGGAGCTGGAATTATAATGGTGCAGCTAAATTTAGAAGGGCTAAAAGCAGCTGATGGCTTTATTTTATCAGAGCCCACAATGAGGCACCACTGACATCGATGAGTTCTTTGTAATTGATTGGGATTTGAAGCACATTTCATATTTATTAGGAGTTTACTTCAAAGTCATTATTGACAGCAAAGACGTGGGAAATTTGTGGCAGGTATAAAAGGTGAAAACCAGCTTTTCATTCTAGAGGTAAACAAAACGTTCGCAAGCTCACCAGACCCCCAGATACATTGTGTGGAATACACCTTCTTCCTGGAACAATTGCTTTGAACCACACAAAGTTTAAATAAGTAATAGTTTGCCAGAATGTTGATCGAAATTGAACCTGAACTTCCTCGAAATACGTTAAACAGAAGGAATATTTTGCATAATCAATAAAAGGAAAATGTTACCAATAGACTGAACTGAAGGTCAGTAAAGAATAATGAAAGTAGGACGTGTGCAGTGTAAGCTGGGACACTTCAGACAAATGTGTCCTGTACACTTCAGAAAGACTAAAGTGAGTGGCTAAACAGCTGTCCCTAAGTACCTAGCTCTGAACCGTACAAATTTTGAATGAGGGTCCTCTGATGTGTGCTGCTAGTGGTCATTGTTAGAGTTATTGGAGCCATACTTTGAATATATGCTGTAAAGTCATAAAATACAAATCGAGTGATGTTAGGTATCATTATTTGGGAGACAAGATAACATCTTTACTTCATACCAGCTACAGCTCCTCCTCAAGCAGTGTAAGAAGAGGAAACATAACATGATAATAACTTTCAGTAAACTTTCAGTTATTATCATGTTATGTTTCCTTTGCAGGCTCTGCTTATGGAGCAGGGCAGGGGCGAAGTGGTTTGCCCACACAAGTGCACAATGACTGTTTGGTCGGCCCTCTCAGGCTGCCCAATGCAGTCATGCACACTTCCCTGTTCTCCATGCAGGCTGCATTACATTTTTGTTTCTTTCTAAACCCTGCTCCCTCCCACGCGACTCCCCACTACACCCCTCACGACACTCACCGCAAGCCCGGCAGCACCCACTCCTGCGAGCTATGCCGGCTGCCCCTGCTTCATACTCTCGCATTGAGCACATTAATGTTTAAAAAATTACCCACTCTCTTATTCTGCCCGAATAGTGTGCTCAGGTGATCAATGCGTCCATCATATGTAATCTTCAAGTAGGCAGTGAGGCCCAACTAAATAAAGGAAGACACATTTAAAACTGGCCTAACAGTGAAAAATGTGCAGTGCGAGTTTGCTCTGGTGCAACAAAAATTCTGATTTCTGCTGTACAACTCTAATGTTAAGGGAAACATTAAATACAAAAAATATTAGTATATATACATATACACAGGTGCAGCTGGTAGAGAGGTAGCTGGTAGAGAGGTAAGGCGGGGTGGGGGAAGTCGACAGATGATGGGATAGGGAAAATAAATAAATAAAACCACTCACCTCGCCAATACGGTGAGCGCAAGGTAAGTGGTTTTATTTATTTATTTATTTATGTATTTTACCTACCCCTTTGTATGTCAACTCCCCCACCACCCTACCGCTCTTACCTTTAATGGTCGTGCCTGCATATACATGTGTGTGCAGATGGATGTATATGTAGAGCTTGATTTGGGCAAAAAGGAGAGTTTGTGTGCAAATCAGAATTACAAATGGCTTATCAATAGAAATCTTTGCAAGAAAAGACAACACACGCCCTGGCAAAAATTATCAAACCAGCCCGCCCCTTTTGCCTCCTTGTGCAGCATCTCTCTTTTCCTCCATCCATTCTCTCTCTCCTTTGGGCCTCTCTTTCTTCTCCCTCTCTGACTGCTTTCTTTCTATCTAACCTTTCCCTTCCTCTCTTTCTCTCGATGCCTTCCTGTGCCTACTACAATCAACCCCAGGGAGCTAGGGAAAGTGACAGAGGCATCAGGAAAGACTCCAAGGGGCTTATTTCCAAGCCACTTGCGGCGCCGGTGTGTCACTTTTAATATGGGAAAAAGTGACATACCGGTTGCACAAGGGGCTTGTAAATAAGCCCCCAAAGACTTCAGCCATTGGGGAAATGCCCGATGGAACCAAAGGCCTGTCTGACCCTGCCCATGGGGTACAGTTGCATTTTCCTGCTCTCAAAGGGGTTGAAATCGAAATGGGTAGGTATTACCTCAACCTGCAGTATTAACTCAACCTGCAGTATCAGTATTTGCCATATAGGATATGATCATCACACCATATCATTAGTCTGAGGCCATAAGTCTGACTGGCAGAACTGCTAAAATTCACTCTCTAAATTGCACAAGGTCACACAGCAACAAGTGCTGAGCTCACAAGTCCTAATTTCATGCTTTGTAGAAACACTTATGTAGATATGTTTATTTTCTGACTTTGCTACTGATGTGGTGTTTTGTCAGGGCAAATCGGTCGAATCTTGCTACTGGATTGTGCCCTAAATTCAGCAATAACTTTTTGTCTAAGTTTCTTTAATTCATTTTTTCAAATGATTGTTGAAAAAAGACACACTCATTTAAAACACTTTTCCAAATTATACTTTTCCTTCAAATGCATTTTTTGACAAAAAACTCATTGTTTCCATCACATATAGAAAAAAGCCTTCCTGGCAAAATGTGACCATATTGCGTGTGTATTGTTGTCATAAATAAAGTATGTTTATGCGCCCCGCGGGCTGTACAAACAAGCAAACCTCCTAAAATGGCGCTGGTGGCATCTGAAATATGCATGAAGCTATTCTTGACCCTGAACCCAGGAGTGCTATTATATGCCTCCATGCACAGGACTTGCATAATAGCTATTGATTACAAAACCACACTTGTTTTCCTGTGGGCTTGTGGTGTGCCATCAGGGGGCAGCTGGAGCAGCTTATATGTGTCAGAGTGATTTAAATAAAGCTGAAATCAATACATTGCACTTCTAATTATTGCTTACTACATGCAAACTAGATTCATAGATATCATTTTAATATATTGATTTTGGTCGGTTTTGTCAAAGGATTACATATTTGCATCTTACTAATTAATCTAAAACCGTTTAACTGCTGAAAAGGCTCTTTAAAAGTGCACTGTAGCTTTAGAGAGTGCACTACTTGCTAATAAAGTGGTTACCTAATTGTGTTATTGTACTTAGGTTATTACTTATTAAATGCAATTGACCAGGACAGGTTTTACTTATTTCCAAGTCCATTCACATTAACTACAATATGGGCAATGACTTTGTTGGGGGGGGGCCTGTAATATTTTAACTAATATGTTTGAAAATTATTGCGAGTATGTGTTTCTTTCTTTTCTGAGTGTGAGAAAGTTTTAAACGTGACTCCTTTGTATACACTTTACTGTCACCTACAACACAACACATTTTATATAGGATTATTTGGCATTGTCCCACATTAAACCACAGAACATTTCAGTATCTAGTGTTCTCAATCATACAGGTCTCTCAGAGTTTCAATGTTGTGGGTTTATCTATCTTTGTTTTCCATTTTCCATATTCTTCCTGTGGTGCTGCCTTCAATATTCATTATGTAATCTGTTCCTCCACTAAGCCCTATTTTTAGGTCTGACATGACAGCGCATCTATTTAAAGGATATATTGGTATCAATATTTAAACATGTAGATAAAGGAGACTTTGGTTCCTTCCAAAAGTAATATTACTCTTGTACAATGGGCCATATGTAGGTGGCATACACTTTACCGATTCTTAAATACCGAATGTTACTGATTCGGTATTTAAGAATCGGTAAAGTGTATGTAGGTAAAAATTCGGTAAATGTTACTGAATCGGAGTAAGTCGGTAATTACCGAATCGGTATTTACCGATTCGGTAATGAGGCATACCTTCCCATTGATTGAATCAATGGGAAGGTATGCCTCATTACCGAATCGGTAAATACCGATTCAGTAATGGGGGGAGCACATTCAAGGGTGGCAGGGTGTCACATTGACACCCTGTTGCACCCCTGATTCTTCCATGTGTGCACATGTGGCACACCTACATGCCCTAGGGGCATGTATGTCTGCCACATTGCACACTTCACAGTGCACAAAAATGCATTTTCACACCTATTCGTCATTTACCACCAACTATTAGTTGGTGGTAAATAACGAATCCCCACACCCACCACACAGTCCCCCTACATCTCATTTCTGTATTCGGTATTTACCGAATCGGTAAAATTACCGATTCGGTAATTTTACCGATTCGGTAAATTACCGAATACAGAAATTATCCCCCTACATAGCAAAAGCCTAAATACCGGTCGGTAACGGTATATTTACCGAAAATCGGCCGTTACCGACCGGTATTGGGCTACCTACATGAGGCCCTATGTGTTTGGTACGTATAATACTGCCTCCTATGGAATGTGAAAAGTACATTCAATTACCACTTTTTCAGCTAGTTCTTTGTCATAATTAAAAGATATACGCAGATCAAGTTTAAAAAAATATATATTTTTCATCATTTTTTAAAACATTTTTGTCAGCACTCAAATAGTAGTGGCTTTGTTAATTATCAGTAAGTAAATGCCCTCAATCAAAGATGACATAAAATTTCAAACCTGTAAGACTTCTAACTGCTCTTCTTCAGATGTGGGTAATTTTTTAACCCAACTCTAATATTATGATACAATATTTAACACAAAGATAGAATGGGCATGACTATGTGCTGAAAGTGTTTTGACAAAATAATGAGGTTTTAATACTGCAGTACCAGAATATTGCCACAAGAATACTGTGATGCCAAGATTATTGCCGACAAGAATCTCGCAGGTAAATATTTTTTTTAGTGTTGTGTTAATATTGTTGTATTTATTATCGTTGTTAAAAATATTGTTGGTAAAAATAACTGAAAGCTAGACTTTGTGAATACCTCCCAGACAATCACACAATAGAGGGTTTAGGTGTGCCTGAATGGGCCGTCTGCTGGCAGAATGGGGGCGGAGCTGGGCACAGCACCACTTGCAACTGAATAGACTGGGCTTTGCCGTCATAGAAAGGGTTTGCCACCTCCACAGCTTGGAGCCAGGGCAGAGGAGTCAGGAAATCCCTAGCAGTTCAAAGAGAAACCTCTTGAAACTTCTCCTAACCTCAAAGGGGGAACCAGGTATAAAAATAGGACCCTCAGACCCACTCTTTATCTCACTTTCTGGAGCTGTGAAAGCACTCTCCATTTGCTCTTGGTTGGCAGGAGCAATTTAAAGCTCCTGCCAAGCGAGAGCAAACAATAAGTCTGCTCGTGTTTCTCTGCCCACTGTGAAGTGGGTAGGGAAACAGATGAAAAAATTGGTCCCACATGCAGGAAGTAGCCTTTTTAGCTGCTCCCTGCATGTCGGAGTAATGCCGGCTTCAGCTTGAAGCGGGGAACCAGCAGGGACCATGGAGGCATTGGGGCTCTCCATGTGGCCCCCAACAAAAGCCACTGGGTGCCCAAGGTGGGGCCAAGGCACCCACCATTGACTGGCCAGAACCCTGGGAGATAGGGTCCCCAGGGCAGAAATTTGCCCGGGGAGCATTGGACTGCACAGTCGAAATATATATATATATATATTCACTGGAAAAACCATAGGTTTCAGGGACGTTATAGTTAGTTGGACATTTGACTAACCAGAGAAATTCTCCCGTTAAAGTTAGTTGAGCTAACTATAACTTGCGCGCCCGCAATGCACCGGTGATGACGTCACATATTACATCACTCATGACATGGTCAGTGACATCACTGATGACATCATCCAGTGAATATGTCCTTCTGTAAAGTTTAAATATTTTTCATATATATCTATGCCAAGGTGTATTGAAGAAAGAGTGAATTTACAAGTCCCTGAATGGATTATTTAGTAGGTACATGACTGACTGTATAAGTGAGTGATTGAACATGTGTTACTGAATGTATGGGTTAGTGACTAAACTGTGTGAAAGTCTGTATTAGTGTCTCAGTTGGTGTATAAGTGGCTGCATGGGTTGGTGAGTAGCTACATGGGTGTCTATATGGGTTATTGATTTGTTGTCTGAGAATCTGTATGAGTGCCTGAGTGTCTGTGTGGGTGGGTGGGGGGTGTGTGACTCTGTACATACATGTCTCAGTGGGTGATTCTCTGGTTGTATGGATTCAAAAGTACATCTGGGAAGGGCTGTATGGGTGAGTTAGTGTGTGTATGGGTATGTTGGTGAGTGAATGAATGTCTCACTGGTTTATGTGTGAGTAACTACATATGTTTTAAGGCAGTATATGTGAGTTTTGGAGTATATAAATGACTATACGTGAGAGTAAGTTATTTGAAGAGTGAGTGTATAAAAGAGTGTCTGCTTGTATCAGTGATTATATCAATTCAATTCAAAAGTGCTTTATTCGAGAATTACTCATAAAAGCAGACATACAAACATATAATAAAAAACAATTAAATCTGAGATGTCATATTGACAAACGCACAGTTCATAAAAGATACAAAATATTTTCAAAAGTAAAATTAATCACAATAATAAAATTCATTATTGTAGAGAATGCAATTATATACAATTTATACAGTCTTTGTGCTAGTGAGAGAACCATTTAGACATACATATATTAAATTAGTACAATTAAATATAATTTTATAAAATCTTTATTCTAAAAAAGAATCATTTATAATTATCTTTCCAGATGACACGATAAATTACACTAAACAGAGAATAGAAAATACTCTAGCAGTCTCTGTTCATCTAGGCAGAGAGTAATCTCCGGACTAGCAATCTCTGCCTGATTGTCCATGCCCACCCCAGATACTTGGCGGTGGCGATTATAATCCAAGTTAAAGTAGTCGATTTTACTATGCGCAAAGCCACCATACTACTCTTGGTACCCAGATTCCTACACATAGGTGCCAACCATACACGCCTTGGAGTAGAGTATGGTTTACAGGAAAACAAAAAGTGACCAAGCGTTTCATTACCTTCCCCACAAGCTGGGCATATAGCAGGGTCTCCTTCCCTCCATTTAGATGTTAGGTAACGAAGAGGGAGAGAGCCCGCCCTTAATTGAAAAAGCAATTTCCTGTCCAAAGGTTTGGATATATAATCCCAATACAGTTCATACATGGGGTACAATTTAACCTCAAGAAAACTAGCAGTCATGGCCCCACAATTGATGCTGAGGAGACTTTTGTTAGCAACATTATCCCAAAAGATATTTTTTAAGGTTGCCTTATTCGGGAATGATGCCCCAGCTGGGTCAGACCATAGTGCGTTCAGGCCTAGTTCAAATAGTGCTAGTTTTAATAATTTGAACCATCTGATTTTGTTAAAGCAATCTGCTCTAACAACATCAGTAAACCCGGATGCATAATGAGTGAGCTCAGGTGTGGTCCATAACCTACGCCAGTATAGAATTGGTCGGAGTTTGGCCATTTCCGTGATTTTTTTTCTTCCAAGCTCATATCTCAGAGGCAGTAACGGATTACTCTGAGGAGTACCCGTTAGTTTCCTAAGAAATTTATTCTCTGAGGTTTGCAACTCCTGTAGGTTATCATGCCCCCATAACTCGGCCCCGTATAATGCCGACCCAATTGCTTTTGCCTCGTATATGATAAGGGGTGGTTTAATTGGTTTTGTTAATGATTTCCTGTGCTCCTTTATAATGGTTCCAGCTAGTTGCTTGTGCCTCAAAGTTGCAATATTTAAATGCTGGTTCCACCTATTATCGTTAGAAATAAGGATACCCAGGTATGTGAAAGATGATACGACCTCAAGAGTGCGTCCACTCATGGTAATATTAGATTTAAAATTACGATACGGATTAAAAACCATGAGTTTTGTTTTAGACGCGTTCACCTCCAGACCGTGATCCCCGCAGAACTTATCGAAAATATCCAATGCTTTTTGCAATCCACTTGGAGTTTTAGATAAAATTAACGTGTCATCGGCAAACATTAAAATCGGAACTTTTACACCTGCAAGAGAAGGAGCATCAACTGCCTGTGATTGAATACAGGGAACTATGCCATTAATAAAAAGGGTGAACAAGGTAGGTGCCATTGAGCACCCCTGCCGAACCCCGCGCTCAACAGGAAATTCGGCAGTGTCTTTACCGTATCCACCCCATTGAATTTTAGCATAGGTGCCTTCATGTAATCTCATGATCATAGTCAACAGGAGTCCTGGGACCCCCAAGGCCGCAAGTACTTCCCACAGTTTCGCCCTTGGTACCAGGTCGAAGGCAGCCCTCAAGTCGACAAAAGCCGCGTAAAGACTGCCCCCGCCTAGCACCACAGTTCTCCACTGGATCAGCTGGAACCGAAAAACTTGGTCCACAGTACTAGTGGCCTTACGAAACCCAGCCTGAAATGGAGATAGGATGTTGAATTCTTCCGCCCAATCGAGCAATCGATTAACAATCACTCGCCCAACGATTTTTTGCACTGTATCGATTAGGCTAATCGGGCGGTAGTTACAAGGCTGGGAACGGTCACCTTTTTTGTACACAGGGATGATAACAGCACCCCGCCATGATGCCGGGATAGCTGCTCCCCTCGCTATGTGGTTTATTAGTAAGTGAATATATTTACACCACCTATCAGTGTCGTTTAAGAAAACGTCCGCTGGGACTCCATCAATGCCAGGAGCACGTCCACTGTGTACAGTTTTGAGGGCCGACAGAATTTCGCCCGTCATACAGACATTGTCCTCAGAAGTTATATAGATAGGGCTGATGTTATTTTCAATCTGGACCCTGTTAGCATATTGATCACTAAAAAAGTTTACCCAGGCTTCCTGCGGGACATAATTATTGCGAGCCTCTTCAGGCCTTTCTTGCCCCCATTTAACAATATGCCAAAATAATCTAGAGTCTTTTCGATCACTAGCACACTTCAACTTTCCCCAGTGGGCTTCATCCCAATCTTTTTTTGCTTTAGCAATGCAAGTTTTATATAACTTTCTTGCAGAGCGGATAGCCCCCAGGTTTTTTCTCTTAATTGCAGCTCCCAAAGAAGTTTGTGCAACCTTACAAGCATGATTATACCATTTGGCTACTCTGCCAGCCCGGGTCGCCTTAGAGTTTACTGGCTTCAAGACGTAGCTTTTGATTTCATGGAAAAGGGACTCATGTACTTCAGGAATATTAACTTGGTTTGTATTAATCCCTGCTGCGCCGTCGAGGGCCATAATGGCCTTGTCGGTCGCAGCTCCTATATTATCTATAGCTTGCTGGTCTGTCCTAACACTTGTCCATCTTAGCCTACGCATATCGTTTGTTGGAACAATGAGCGGGGGTAGGCAGTCATCCAGAGAAGTAGAAGCGTTGGATTCAGACAGCCACCATTTATGGGTGACACATAACGGATTATGGTCACTCTCTGGCATGTCTTTAACAGTAGGCCAAAGGGAAAAGCTACAAATGATATAGTCAATACGACTTTTGCTTCTCCCATTGTCAAAGGTCATAGCTGGTACTCTGTCTGACTTTGTCCTTCCATTCAAAGCTCTTAATCCTTGTTCAAGGCACATTGCGTTCAAACCCAAAATGTCCTCTGACCAACGAGTTACTGGGATGGTATCTAATGGGGGGATGTCCCATTGTTTGTCTTCCTCTGCACCTAAAAAGGCTTCACCTGTATCAAGAGGTTCAAACGTACGGTTTAAATCCCCAGCAATTATTATGTTATTACCACCTGAATGTGTCTCGAGGAAATTATACAGAGCAAGAAGAACCACAGATTTTCCTACATTTCCACCTCTGGCATAGATGTTATAAATATCGATGGACAAGGATAGATCACTCATGAATCTAATGAGCTGAATATCTTTCTGACCAGTCTCTACGTTTTTTACAACGGCCTTTAAAGATTGTTTGACCCATATAGTAAGGCCCCCCATCGGACGCCCTTTAGGGCCCTTGGAAGCTGGCACATAGAAGTTTAAGTACCCCAAAGCGAAAACGGGGTCACACGCCCATGTTTCCTGGAAGATACAAACGTCAAAATTACTAACAAAATTAAACCAATCACCGCAACCCTGCTTTGAGCCTAGCCCGGCCACATTCCAAGATAATAAGTTTCCAGAGTCATGTGCCATTACAGGTTTAGGGCTAAGAGTAGATACACTCATCGTGTTATCATTTAAACCATTATATATTAGATTTTCAGATATTAAACCAGCTATGGCCTCCGAGTTAACAGTCTCAGGACGGGAACCTTCTCGTTGGCCGAGCTCATCAGTACAGGGTGATTCAGATAAACGGAGGGATGGTTGTCAATCGCAAGCATTCAGGTTTGACAGGGCAGAAAACCTATTTTCCACACATAGATTCACGAAATCCAACATCATTACTACTCCTACTGGTCACAACATTCCATTTAGTTCTTAGAATATTAGGGTTCGTGCCTCTACCTTTCCTAGAATAGAAAAAGTCCAGGGTCAATGGTACAATTGAAGTTGACCTGCGCTGTGGAGGCAAGATGTTAGGTAAGATATTTAATAAAACCTCAGGGTCAGTGAAGGTTAAAATAACACAATCCCCTCTAAACCTCTTGACGCTGTTACCAATCCACTCAACCCTTCTGGCATTAGCAAGTTCAACAGCTAGTTGTTGCTTCCCCCAAGGTGTTATTATCATGTTGTTAGTAAGCCATGATAAAGATTTGTTTAATAGAGAAGGTGCAGATTCAACCTCCCCAGAAGCCAAAGGGGGAACATTTGCAAGAACAAGAACTAATGGAGAGGCTTCAACTACAAGCTCGGAAGATCCTTTCCCCATATTAGAATTATTAGTAGGAGCGACCGGGGTGGATCAACAGAGGCACCAGTAGATACATTAGGCAGTGATACATGATTGGAGACAGATCCCCTATTCTCAGCAAGTGTTGTTTTGCTCAGTACTGGCTCTACAACAACATCAGTAATATTTCCTTCCTTCACCAAGGTTTTCTCTAATAGACCACCTAGTCTGTTGACCTCGGCGGTTAATTTGTCAATTTTACTAACCAGGGGTTTGACTATACCTTTGATTTTTGTATCCATCATACTCCATAGTTTAGTAAATTGAGCGTTAGAAAGGGTAACATGGGCTTCACTAAGCAGATCAACCTCCTCCTCCTCTTCCTCTGATATTTTTCTCGAAGGGGTTGCAATTTTGTTTCTGCCTGATCTTAGACCCCCTCTTTTTTGGATAACCTTACTTTTGCCCCGAGTAACCCTCGGAGCTGGTACAGGGATAATAGAAGGAGGGGACTCGATGTTGGTGGATGTCACTGACACCCCTTCACTATCGCTATTGGGTTCATTAAGAGCAACTACACCACTAGGCAGGATGGGGTCTGTATCAAATAGAGGGACATGAGCCACGCAGGATGCACTACTATTGTGTAAAGCCAAAGAATCCCCATACTCTTTATCGGCCATATGGGATTGGTTGGATAAATCCAATCCCAATGAGGATCTTCTGTCACTATTGATTTTAGCCACAACTTGGATCAAATAATTATCTAAAGTGTTATTTGCTGGGGTTTGTTTTTTCCCAGGCATGAGTAAGACCAATGAAGTGACTACGATAATCAATACACTTAGAGCACAGTATACAGATAGGAGTAATATTTACCCTGTGTAGATCGCACTGCTCATGGGTACATAAATGGTAGAGAAGAAATTTCAGGCAAAGTCCCTGGCCCAACCCAACCTAGTCCGACCTCGGACGGCCTCAGACGGCCCGCCCTTTGCCCGGGCTTAGCCCGGCGTCGCCCGCGCGCGTCCCGCGTCGCGGGGGAAGGCCGTGAAGATATACGCCCCCAGGCGTTGATGGTGGTAGCGTTGGCGGGCTTCCGCCGCAAAGGAGCTTGGGGAGTGTAGTTTGGTCCCCCTGGCACACTGCGGCCGCTGAAAGGATTAACGGATGCGGCGGCGGCAGGGAGGAGTCACGTACCCCCGGTTCCCCTCTGAAGCTGAACTGATCAGGTAGGGCTCCCAGGAAACGCTGTAAGGCTGCCACGAACACCCGCTCTGCCGGGGAAGTCCGTGAAGATATACGCCCCCAGGCGTTGACGGTGGTAGCGTTGGCGGGCTTCCGCCGCAAAGGAGCTTGGGGAGTGTAGTTTGGTCCCCCTGGCACACTGCGGCTGCTGAAAGGATTAACGGATGCGGCGGCGGCAGGGAGGAGTCACGTACCCCCGGTTCCCCTCTGAAGCTGAACTGATCAGGTAGGGCTCCCAGGAAACGCTGTAAGGCTGCCACGAACACCCGCTCTGCCGGGGAAGTCCGTGAAGATATACGCCCCCAGGCGTTGACGGTGGTAGCGTTGGCGGGCTTCCGCCGCAAAGGAGCTTGGGGAGTGTAGTTTGGTCCCCCTGGCACACTGCGGCCGCTGAAAGGATTAACGGATGCGGCGGCGGCAGGGAGGAGTCACGTACCCCCGGTTCCCCTCTGAAGCTGAACTGATCAGGTAGGGCTCCCAGGAAACGCTGTAAGGCTGCCACGAACACCCGCTCTGCCGGGGAAGTCCGTGAAGATATACGCCCCCAGGCGTTGACAGTGGTAGCGTTGGCGGGCTTCCGCCGCAAAGGAGCTTGGGGAGTGTAGTTTGGTCCCCCTGGCACACTGCGGCCGCTGAAAGGATTAAGGGATGCGGCGGCGGCAGGGAGGAGTCACGTACCCCCGGTTCCCCTCTGAAGCTGAACTGATCAAGTAGGGCTCCCAGGAAACGCTGTAAGGCTGCCACGAACACCACGATTATATAAGACAGTAAGTAAGTGCTAGTATCTGCATAAATAAGTGATGTGGTGTGTGTATAAATAACAACGTTGGTGTGTATAACTGTATACATAAGTAAATGTGTATGTGATTGATTCTTTGCATGACTGACTAGGTGTGTGAGTAACTCTATGGATGAGTGGCGGACTGTGACTGTATGTATAGGTGTATGAGTGCATATTATAGTACTGTATTGATGAGTAACTGCATGTATAAGTGAGTAGATGTGAGTGTAGTCCTAGGAAATAGTGGGTGGTATGTAGTATCTGGCATTGTTGTGTGTATGGTTTAAAAAATAATAGTCTGTATTTTAGAGTGCGTGTATCAAAGTTTATATTAGGCCATCAGTATGTGCATCAGATTATCAGGTGGATGATGTAATCAGTGATGTCAATTAACATGTCATGAGTGATGTAATATGTGACATCTTCACCATTGCATTGCGGGCGCACGTGTTATAGTTAGCTCAACTAACTATAACGGGCGAATTTCTCTGCTTTTATATGAGTCAAATGTCCAACTAACTACAACGTCCCTGAAACCTATGTTTTTTTCAGTGAATTTCTAAGGTTTTTTAAAGGCTAATTCCTAACTATAACGTCTGTAAAACCTATGTTTTTTTCAGTGGATTTCAAAGGTTTTTTAAATGGTAATTTCATATTGTAATATTTATAAAACCTATATTTTTCTATTTTTTTTGTAATATTTTGGAACTCTATTATCCTTTTTTATTTGAAAAATATGTAATGTTTTATATCCTCAAAAAAAAGTATGTATATCTTTTTTTTTTTTAAATCATATACGTATGTGGTCGTGCCAGCTGCTACTTTGGTATGCGATGGGTACGCATTACCAAGCCGCACCTTACGTCATGTACGTATGGGGTCACGCCCACTGCGCGTTGCGTATGCGACAAGTGCACGCTGCCAGGCCCTGTGTTACATCATAGACATATGGTGTCGCGCGGGAATGCCATTCCCTCATTTTTTTTGTCTCAAAACTATATCTAAATAAGTTTAAAGTTTATATGAGAACAAGCGATAATCTAAAATATTTTAAACATTTATATATTTCTAACTGTAATAAACTTATATTATGGTAATATTTTCTCAAAATTACGTCAGGTGCAGCCTCCGTGCGCGCTCGGTGTGCGATTGCCATGTGATCTTATAGAAAAGCATTTGATTGGTTCATAACATTTCCCATTGCAACAGTTGGAGGACCCCACCCATTTTAGTCATTCTCTCTACAGCGTTTGATGAGAGACTCCTCTTCTGCTTACAGAGCTTTTTTGAAAACGATTTGCTATGTACACATATCTGACATTACACAAAACATGCAACCCGCATCTTCATCAATATTCATGCTCTGTAAAGTAGCCTTCCACATGTGATAGCCATGCATCTAAAAGCTACATAACAGAACTTTTCCCCACTGCCTTGGTAACATGGTTGCATACGCTGTCCACAGCACAATGTAATATGGTACGGCCCAGGGGCAGTATCATGCCTAGATAATGAACACACGGACACAGATAAATAGTGGAAGTGGGTACGGGCACTCCTTTTTATTACCAGGGTCACATATCCAGTGACGTCTGTGCTGAATGCGTGTGGGGTGAGTGTAAACCAGCCCTCAGGGAATGGTTGCTGCTAGCATCAACTACAACAGTAATCATTGGATCACACACAGAGATTCAATAATAAAAAGGTCAATAGTTTGTGCTGCAGTAAGGTAGGGACACTAGATGTGAAATAATACAGAAAAGATTCTATCGTAGAAGAACCATAACTTGTGGTATACTGAGATACAGGCAGTAGATCTGAAATAATACACAAAAAGATTGTATCACAAAGGGTCCATCAGGTCTAGTGCACTTAGATAGCCACATCAAAACCATTCAGCATGTGCCCAGCCAGCGATGATGCGTGCTGCGGGCGGGCCGTACTAGGAGCAATGTCTGTTGCCTACAACAGTACATCATCTGCAATAGCGACTCGATCTGAATTGTAAACACTGCTGCCTGCAGTGTAGGCCAGAGAGCGGTCAGCAAGGGCCCACAGCCACGTGACATTGACTTGAGCTGTTCTGTTTGCAGTACACTAAGGAAGAAAAACCATGTGCGGACCCTGCGCTGATGCGTATGTGTGGTGCGGACAGAGCTCACTGGAGCAATGTCTTTTGCCTACAGGACTGCATCATCTACAATAGCGACTCGATCTGAATTGTGAACACTGCTGTCTGCAGTGTAAATTGAAGGCAGTAGTGAGCACAGTCTTCCATGAATACTTTTTCTCACTTCCTCTTCACAAAATACAACAACATAAATTACACAAAACTCTGCAATAAATAAATCAAAACAATTAGAATTGCGATCTCTGGTGTCCACTGTGTACACTGTTATTCAGTGTTCTTTACCACTACCAAGAAGAATTTGGTCATTGTACTAGACCTATAAGTCATCTTAAAAACCTTCTTCAAGCAAGTATACTAAAAGGCTATTGTGTATATTTCAATAGATGTTGTAGTTAGTTGCCTACTGGATTCTATAATTAAACAATCACCACTCGATCTGAATTGTGAGCCCTGCTGACTGCAGTGTAGGCCAAAGGCAGTGGTCATTAACGCCTCACAGCCACGTGCCGTTGGATTCGGAAGCACGGAGTTGGTTGCACCTGATCGGAGGGGGTACACACAAATCATCACAAAGTTTAACTTCTGACATCCTCAATCACAGAATCAAGACCCCATTTCACTGTTCCGACCTGCTGTATCACGGTGTACTCCACCGACTGCAGTCACCCAACCCCAATAATCATGTGCAGCACTTAGCTACGGAAGCACAGAGTCTGATGCACGTCAACGGAGGGAGTGCTGTGAAAAACATGCAGCAGGTAATATCGGACATCGTCCATTTTGGGATCAAGACACCGTTCCACTGTTGGGACGACGTAGAGTTGGTTGCACCTTTCGAAGGGAGTACCTTTATCTCCATTCTCAGATGCAGTTCTAACATCATACATTGTGGGATCAAGACCCTGTTTCACTGTTCGGACCTGCTGTATCGCGGTGTACTTCAGCGACTGCTGTCAGCTAAGCCCAATGATCATGTGCAGCAATTAGCTATGGAAGCACAGAGTCTGATGCACGTCAACAGAG
The DNA here is from genome assembly GCF_964204655.1 of Triturus cristatus. Lineage (NCBI taxonomy): Eukaryota > Metazoa > Chordata > Amphibia > Caudata > Salamandridae > Triturus > Triturus cristatus. The sequence goes on from NC_140592.1 coordinate 798,977,892, forward strand.
GGACTTCTGTGAAAACCAACAAGCAGCAGGTAATATTGGACATCGTCCATTCTGGGGTCAAGACACCGTTCCACTGTTGGGACCTAGAGTAGCTTGCACCTGGTCGAAGGGAGTACCTTCATCTCCACTCTCAGATGTAGTTCTAACATCGTCCATTGTGGGATCAAGACACTGTTCCACTGTTGGGACCTAGAGTTGGTTACAGCTGGTTGAAAGGAGTACCTTCATCTGCACTCTCAGATGCAGTTCTAACATTGTCCATTGTGGGATCAAGACCGTTCCACTGTTGGTACCTGTTGGACTACTGTGTTAGTAGTATACAGAGCACTCTACGGTGCTGTGCCTCAGGCTGGGCGCTGTCTGCCTGTGTCGCGGTAGCCAGTGTTGATCTCAGGAGCCTTCCCAGCTCACAGACCTCGGCCCAGGAGCTTCCGCTGGCACGTGGTGGGCCCTCTTTCACATACGGCAGTGTCGAAAGGTGAACTGTGGGGCATATGTGTGTCGCAGCGGCCATGACGGTTTCTGGGTAGCAGCAGGCTGAGAGCATTATTCCCGCAACCACCTTCGCTCACGGCATCAGCCTCGTGGCGGTGTAAGCTGCGCAGACCTGACAGACAAGTTCGCTATTCCGGAAGAGAACCACACCCAGAGAAACGTGCCTTTTATTCATACCCCTACGCTAGTCTTGTGTATGCCGAGCCAGCCCACTATGCTAAAGATTTGGGGGGGGGGGCGTACGTGCTATGTTTTCGCAATCTTCCCTACTGACTGTACTATCATTGTTGCATCCACTGTCCACTTCACTCAATAGACCATCAGTGTATGTTGACATGTACATGTCTGTGCTCTGCATACTCAAGTCTGTCCGGCACATCCCCTCCACACTTTGCATTGTATACTTTTATAATCGAGAATCACTTGCCACCTTCTCACATACTTTGCTCCCATCTCTCCCCACATTCTACATTGTGTGGCAGAGGTGCTATGTTTGGTTTGTGTTCATGGCTAGCCACGGTTCCAACAGTACGAAGTGTCGTTGTGTCTGCTAGGTGTACATGTTGTTTGTCATGTTGTATGTGATTATATAAGGTAGCACGTTTATTTACGAGCAGTGGTTTCTCCCATTTACATATTGCTGTCTTAAAGAGGATACCGAAGTTTTTCTCACATGTGAAAAATGGGACCACAATGGCAGTCATTCATTACTATGCAAGAATGTTCAACTGCACGACGCTTCTAAGCTTTCTAACGGCAGTTATCTGCTTCTTAATAACATGGACTGCTACTCAATGTGAGCTGGCATACCCTATGTCCTTACTGTTCAAACCGGATGACTTTCTCTGGCAATTTCTATTCCCACCCTCACAAAGTAACTTCCAAATTTCAACTTGGCCTTCAATACCTACTTTGAAAACAGATTTTTTTAAACGGAGAAAACTGAAAGCGCTTTTGTTTCAAACAGAAGTGTCCTTCACTTCTCCAAAAGTAATTTATTGACTGCAGATAGCACGAACTTCAAGTAAAATACACTCCCTTTTAAATACGAACCTCCCATTACACTTTGTGAACTGTTACACAATTTTCACCACATCTGACATTTAAGGTCTGGCACACTTTTTTAACACTGTCTCCTCCGGCCTTCTCACAGACTTTCAAACTGTTTTTAGTCTAATACCAGACTTCATTAATTCGATCATCTCGGAATAACAACAACAGTGCCCATAATTCTCGCTCTGTTTGCGGTCATCCTACTACTATTTTAGCTTGTTAAAAATGGCTGCGCTCCCTGTGGTAACAAGCATGTCCGACAGAATACGCCTCTACGCGAAGCTACATCAATACCGTGAACAAATGGAACAACTTTTCGGATGTCTGCCGCCCTCTGTCTATTATCGGAGCCAGCTACAACATGACATTTATTTACACATATACAATCTGCTTGCAACCTTCTTTTTATTGCAAAACTTGCCCGATCGACTGGCGAATGGATCTATGCCTTGCCAACATCCCAGCAAACGCTCCCGATATCTAGCAGGTAATGGAGTATCTTGAAAAACATGAACTTGATTGTTCGGGCAGTGGAGCAATGGCGGATGCAACGCAAAAAGGTATCCTGTCAGAATGGGATTTCTGCGCAGCCGCGAAAGATCTCCTGCAACGTGCGACCATTGACAACATTGCAGATTGCCTGCCAATTCAAATTGCCGCTCCAACATTCGAGGAACATTACTGTCCCTTCGAGGATAGGAATTGGATTGCTTCATTTTTCTCACACGATGGCAACAATTGCCTCTTGGAACATTACGCATCTCAAGCCGCTGAAGAACTTCTGGACTGCAATCTTCAAGACTTGTAAGAAATTCACTTTATTCTTGGATTGATTTTTTCCAACTTTTTTGACTTTTTCGTAGTCAATTTTTTAATACACTTCAATTGAACTATTTTCATATAACAACTTTCTAAGTATGATTAGGCATTTGAACTCTGTTTTCATTATTGGCCCTTACGTCTCCACACTAACCAGGGATGGATGATGTATGGCCTATGCAAAAATTCTATTTACTTGCTAAATTAGCCTAAACCCGACATCCATTTTGAAACCATATCTATTCTTTGTACACATGTCTCTTTGCCTGCCTGTTATCCACGAAGCTCTTTCACTCAAATTAGCTCATCCTCAGCATCTGCTCACAAGCTGGCGAGCAAGATCAAAAAACACGGCATTGTTTAGGAACTGGTTGGCACAGTGTGGTAATCGTATTCTACCTTTATTTTCATTCTACAATTTACAGTCATTCATGTCTAATAGGTATTGTTTATGTCACATGGAACTGTAATATGTAATGTGGAATTGACTGATGCAGGAGCTTAGGTTTGAATACAGCAGCAGCGGTTGGAGTTTGCCTCAGCTGGATGCCTTATCTCTTGCACCAGTGGTTCCATTTATGGCACTTAAATAAAGGCACTTTTTATATAACTTGCAGACTCCATCGCTTTATCCCACACAGCCACTTTCTTAAACACACCTGATTTCACCATTTGTCTTCTGTGGCATTGCAACATTCTGCATTATATTCTTCACGATTATTTCTTTATTCCTGCTTGATGAAACACTCCCTTCGAGTCTTCAGACCGGTAGAGGTGAGTAGTTTGCTTCCCATTCCCGCAATAGTCTAAACCCATACTAACATCACTTGCACAGCTATGCTACAGCGGCCAGTATGCTACAGCGCCCAGAGCACATCAGTTTACAGCAATCAGCTCACGGTTTCATCCCCGAGTGTACTGGCACCTCACCTCAGCACCATCTCACTCTGGGCAAAACAGCACTTTCACACCATTAGGGGTGAATACTTCGCTTCACTCTCCCTGTATAGCACACCCTAACCACCCCACCGAGCTCACAGCGCTATAGTCTAAACCCATACTAACACCACTTGCACAGCTATGCTACAGTGGCCAGTAAGCTACAGCACCCAGAGCACCTCAGTTTACAGCAATCAGCTCACGGTTTCATCCCCGAGTGTACTGGCACATAACCTCAGCACCATCTCACTCTGGGCAAAGCAGCACTTTCACACCGGTAGGGGTGAATACATCGCTTCACACTCCCTGTGTAGCACACCCTAACCACCCCACAGACCTCACAGCGCTCCTACCCTCCTCTTTCCTACTTTTTACCCTTTTTTCCCTTTACTCGCTTCAACGGAATCACAAAATGGCTGCCAACACTTCCTAGTTGCAACTGCTCGCACCGCTCGCAGCCAATAAGCAGCAAGCTTGTGCTCATAACGCCTCAGCCAATCAGAAGGCAGAATTCCCAAATATCGATATCTGTAAATTTCAATATTTCTCCAAAACTACTGAGCGGATGTACACCAAATAAACAAAAGCGTGCTTTCTAGACCAAGACCCTTCTCCCTGCCAAATTTGGGGTAATTCCGTTCACCCGTTCGACCTGTAGCCTTGTCTAAAGTTTCCCATGGAAATTAACATGGAGAAAATACGTTTTGGGACTCCCCTTTTTTCTCGGCCCCCCTTGACGAATCACCCCCAAACTTTCAACATAGGAGCTGATATGAAGAAAGAATTAGTTTGGAAAATTTCATGAAGATTCATCAAACGACGCCAAAGTTATCAGCAAAACAAAATATTTTCTTCCTATGGAAACTTGATACTAACTATAACTACCTACTGGCGATCGCAAGTGGCAGTCACCCGCAAGTAGTTATAGTTAGGACCTAGTTTCCATAGGAAAAGTGTTCTTTGACTCGCTTATGACTTAGGCACTATGTGACGAATCTTCACAAAATGTTCCTAAAACGTGGCACATTTTGTCTAGCTCTGCATAGAAAGTTTCAGAGTGATCCATTGAGTGGGGGCCAAGAAAAAGGGGGGTCAATAAATGTGCATTTTCCATGCAATTTCCCGTAGGTATTTTTAACAAGAATACAGCCCGAACTACTGGACGGATTTACACCAAATTTGGCAGAGAAGTAGCTCTTGGTCTATAAACAGCCCTTTTTTGGATTTGGTGTAAATGCATTCAGTAGTTGCTGAGTTATTTCAGGAAAAATACAATTGTATATCCAGGAATGCGGACCCTTGGAGGATCAAGCGCCACCAGCAACGCCATGATTGGCTGACCACAACCTGACCAGCCACCATTTTAAGTATTAGGGAATGGTCCCAGGTTCCTAAAAGTGTTCTACAAAATGATTAAATGGATCAGGGTAGATGTACCCTGACCCCATGGGTGTGTTAGAGGAGTATCAGATGGACTTATGTTGGGTACAAAATTGAGTTATATCATTTTATTTTCACTTTAGGAATCCACGGATTCCCCGCGAGGCTCAGAATGGCCCCCATTTAAATCCAAGACAGATCCGCAAATCTTGATGCACTCAGACACCCATTTACAGACCTGTACAAGCAGTCACACACCCATTCAGAGATCTATGCAGCCATTCGTACTCCCACTCATAGAGCCATGCAGTCACTCTGAGACCCACCATAGAACCCACATAGGCACTCACCCACTCACTCACAGACCTACACAGGCATTGACACCTACTCACTGACCTTTGCAGGTGCTCACAGACCCACTCATATACCCATGTAGGCACTCACATACCCACACACTGACTCAGAAACCCACACAGGCACTCAGACACTCACACACCCACCCACCCGTAGACCTATCGCAGCACTCACGCACCCACTCCCAGACCCATTGCCCCACTCACAGACTCACACAGGTACTCACACTCACATATCACAGACCCTAAGCACCACTCAGACACTCACTCACAGACCCACACAGGCAATCACAGACCCACAAAGCCACTCACACACCCATTTGCAGACCAAGATAGACACTTATATACCCATTTACAGACCCACTCAGATGATCACACACCCACTCAGACTTACTGACACACTCATACACCCACTCTCAGACCCACAAAGACACTCACACCCCTACTCATAGACTCACTCACCCACCCACTCATAGACCCACATGGGCACATCCACTCACAGAATCTCACATGCAGTCAGAGAGCTATTGAGAGAGCCCCACAGACACACATGCATCCACTCACATATCCATGCAGGCACTAACAAATCCACTCACAGGCCCATACAGGCGTTGAGAGACCCACTCATAGATCCATACAGGAACTCACACACCTTCTCACAAACCTTAGCAGGAACTCATACACTAACTCACAGATCCATGCATCCACTTACACACCTAATTACAGACTTTCACAGGCACTTGCACACCTACTCACACACCTATGCAGGCACTCACAGACCCATATAGGAAGTCACATACCCACTTACAGACCCACACAGGCACTCACACACCCACTTACAGATCCACAGAGATACTCACACACCCTCTCACAGACCCACTCGCACACCCATATAGTCACTCACATACCCACAAAACCACTCATACACCCATTCACAAAACCATACAGCCACTCACACAACTACTCACACACCTACTCACAGACCCACACAGCCACTCACACAACCACAAGACCACTCACACCCACTCACAGACCCATACAGCCATTCACACACCTACTCAGAGACCCACAAAACATCTCACACACCCACTCACTGACCCATACAGCCACTCACAGACCCATACAAACACTCACACACTCACTCATACACTCACTGACAGGTCCAGACAGCCACTCACACACTCACATAACCACTCACGCATGACCTCACTAACCCATACAACTACTCACACACCCATACAACCACTCATGCACCCACTCATACATGCACACAATGACTCACACAGTCACTCGCACACCCATAAAATTGATTTCTCACCCGTACAACTCACACACCCAAACAACCACTCAAACACTCTCACACATACACATCTCCCATACCCATACAACCACTCACACAGCCATTCATGAAACCAGATAAGCACTCACAAGTCCATACAGACACTCACATACTCACTGACAGACCTATACAGCCACTCACACACCCACTGACAGATTGATAGTCACTCAGACACCACTCACAACTGATAGTTACAGTTACACAGCCACTCAGATGACATATGTTAGAAATAGTATTACTCATTAGTAGTACAGAAAGAATAGTAACTTAACGTATGCAGTAGCTTAGCATATATCTTTAAGTCTCAGCAACATTTACAAAACACTCACACTCACTGGATGATGTCATCAGTGATGTAATTTGAGATTTCATCAGTGACCATGTCATTTGTGATGCAATATGTGAGGTCAGAAGCAGTGAATTGCAGGGGCGTAAGTCATAGGTATAGTTCAGTCTACTATAACTGCTGAATTTCACTGGTTTTGCATGAGTGAACTGTTGAAATGAAGAATCCAGGTGGTTATAAAAGTATTTATTTCCTTAATGCAGCACAGCAACCACAGCACGACTGACCAGCAAGAAGGACCAGCATAACTGAACACCTCTAGCTGGCAGCAGTCACAGGGTTCCAGATGGAATTAGAACACACATTGTAAAATGCACATTGCGGAAAAGTAACAGTACAGAGAGATACAAATAAGCATTGCAAAGTGCAAAATATAACATATCTCCTTTTTTCCAGACAAACAAAACAAAGAGATAACTTAAAGATTATCTGACGAAATCAGACAGTCTTCTAGGAAATAGTCTACTATGATTTGAATCTTTAACCCTAGAAGCAACAGTGTCTTCAGAACTATTGTGTCCTTCAGAGTGTGAGCTTGAAATGCATTCTTGATTGAATCTACAGCCAGATTCACCAATTCTAACGAAAGAATATTCTGGTGAATCATTATTAACATTTACAACATTTGTTCCGAAAGGAACTTTGGCAACACGCTTAACATCTCACAACTTTCCATCCTGTGTGATGGCAATATTATCAAAAACTTTGACAATCTTCATGGCCTTACTAAATCTTTCTGAGCATTTACTACTGAAACCTTGTTTCCTAATTTTAACCCAGTCACCAGCTTTGAGATCATGGAATTTTGTCTTCAACTTATTGTCATACCAAATTTTAGTTTTGACTTGTTTGGATTCCACCCTTTGTGCAGCATCATTTATCTTTTTATCAGATAAATCATTCATCATACACTTCTCTTTGAACCACCAAGGGCAAATCTTGGAAGCAGGATCTCTTCCTTTTAAAAGGCAAAAAGGACTAATCTCAGTAATGGTATGATGGTATGTGGAGTGATACGATATAACCACAACCTTTCTCTTAATGATTTTTTCCAAACACCTCTCAATTTGATGACATGAGAAACATACCCTATTAAAATTCTGTTGAAGCATTCAACTAGACCATTCTAATGTGGTTCATGTAAAGAGGTTGTTACATGTTTAATATTATGGCATTTAAGAAAATTTTCCATCTCGAACGAAGTAAGCTGCACATCATTATTAAGGGTGAGCGCAGTGCTTCGCCCGCGGAGTGTGCGTTGTGCTGCCTACTTTGCGCTTCGCAAAGTAGGCGTAGCAGGCACACTACGCTCACGCCACGGCGGAGCAGAGTTGCCCGCCACTTGCCTCCCTCCGGCCCTCATTTTAAAATTACTTAGAAAGTTAAAAATAAAGAAAATTACTTACCTGAGCTGCCGCATCCCGGGGCTCCATCTTCCTGATTCCTCGCTAACTTCTTCCTCACAAATGCGCATGCGCGGGCGCCCGCGCATGTGCATTCCTCGGGAGAAACTACCAGTCCGCGTTGAGAAAGCTGCCGCTCGAGTAAAAATCTACTCAAGCAGCAGAAAACGACAGCTCGCACTGTGCAAGATGCCGTTTTCAATGATTGCACAGTGCGGACAAGCATCCGGCACTGTGCAATCATCGCGAACAGCGCACTACGCAGTTCGCGTAGTGCTACACGTATCTCGCGTAGTATGAAGTGCACTTTGCGTAGCTACGCGTAGCGCAACTACGCGAACTATGCCCAGGGTTAAAAATGACCTGTTCTACCACACTTCCTAAACTCCTTGTTTAACGCTGGACACCCACCATAGGATGCCAAGTGTGTTTTACTACCACACCTATAGCATGCACCTAATCTTTCATTCTTATCAAATTTTTTAAAACCCCCATAGTTATTGATGCGAGCATTGTTCAATCCTGAAGTTGAAGCTTCATTGTGCTGGATGTCTGACCGTTTAATAGCCCACACTTCTTCCTTTGTTTCAGTCTTATTGCTTACATTCCTTACAGAGTGCATCCATTTTTCAAACTGTTCTAGTGCCTTGGCTGTAGAAATAGCTTCTGAAAGTTTTGGAGCTTCTAAAACCCATAATTGTTCCTGTGTCTTCTTACTTTTTACGTGAACAATTATCTGATCTCTGTTCATCTCATCGCACATGTTTCCAAAATTACACTGCATACTCAAAGATCTTAACGCAGTCAAAAAATCATCAAATGATTAATTTTCATTTTGGGCCCTAGTATATAATATAAATCTGTTAAGTACAATGTTAATTGCAGGCTTAAATCTTTGTTCCATTCTTTGTATGACCTCTTTGTACACATTAGTTTCAACATCACCTGCCGCAGAAATTATTTGGGGTAAAGCTCTAAACACACATTGTCCTTCGGATCCTACACAATGTAAAAAAATACTCTTTTTCCTTTCTGCCCGCATGCGATCCCCATCGATCACTTTCATGTAATTAAAAAATTCTTCCTTCCACCTTGTCCTCGATATTGGGGGATCTCCTTTACTTTGTAAAAATTTATCAGGTGGATCAAATTGCATTTTGTCTAAATGACAGGTTACAGAATTGAAATAATTATATTTGTTTATATATATATATACGAGTACTTCAAGCAACAATTCCACACACAAATAAAGTTACTTGTGAAATTAAAAGATTAGTAAACAGTCAAGTTGGGAATACACCTGGCTTGGTTTTGAATTTTCTTAACTAATTGCCGCTATTTGGTTTAATTTGTTTATTTACGATAGCTGTTTCCCTGCTCCTTTGTCCACAATCGTGTTAAAGTGCAGCCACAATTACTTATTCCTCCATAAAATCGTTTGTTAATTCTGGTTACTATGGTTACCAACACACATTGAATTTAAAATGGCCTCCACGTAGCATATTTCGTCATCGCATAACCTGCGTGACGTACGTATCTTCATAAGCATGAAAATAGAACAATGCGGTCAGGAACAGAACTGGAATCCTCCGTCAGTTCTGTGCATTCAGAACCTCCTGCACATTCAGAGCTTCACCAGCAATGTAAGGTATTTGCCTTTGAAATCTGCAATGTTCACTCTTCGTTGGCCTCACCGGCGCTTTCTCCGATGTAGGCAAACAGCATAAAACTTCTAAATTCTCCAACTTTTGGCTCCAAAATCACACTCACTCGCAGTTTCGACTGGGTGGCTTCCGATAGAGCATACGTTTCTCTTCTGGTAGATGCATCCTCATGGTAGTATGAACAGGTACACCAGGGTTTCAGGAACACGCCGCTCCTGTGCTGCTTTAACTTGTTGACAGGGTGTTCCTCTCCTCAGCTCGTCGCCACTTGTTGAAATGAAGAATCCAGGTGGTTATAAAAGTATTTATTTCCTTAATGCAGCACAGCAACTATACCACGACTGACCAGCAAGAAGGACCAACATAACTGAACACCTGTAGCTGGCAGAAGTCACAGGGTTCCAGATGGAATTAGAACACACATTGTAAAATGCACATTGAGGAAAAGTAACAGTGCAGAGAGATACAAATAACAAGCATTTTAAAGTGCAAAATGTAACATGAACGCTGAACCTAACTATAACGTCCCTGTAACATTTCTTTTTTTCTGTGAATTTCTAAGGTTTTTTAAAATTCTATTTGCTAACTATAACAACCATGTAACCTTTGTTTTTTAAGTGAATTTCTAAGGTTTTTAAAAATCTATTTCCTAACTATAACGTCCCTGTAACGTATATGTTTTTTTAACTAGTAGATGCATTTGCAGAGTGGTGGAGATAGGGAGCGGGTCTCCCAAACAGCTCTCAGGAATCCCGTTGTGCCAGACTTGGAGTTAACCGGAGGGATCCTGGACCCCCACAAACCCTAAACATCCAAGAAGACCTCATCCCCCAACCAGTAGTGCACCAGGAGGCACATTTGCAGAGTGGTGGAGAAAGGGATCGTGGTCTCTGAGCACCTCTCAGCAATTCTGTTGTGTGGGACTTACAGGATGTAAAAGGAGGGCTTTTTGGACCCCAAGGACACTCTAGAGCAAAGGGGATTTCATCCCCCAACCAGCAGTGCACCAGGAAGTGCTTTAGCAGAGTGGTGGAGAAAGGGTGTGTGGCGTCCGAAGAACTCTCAGCAATCCCATTTTTGAGACTTACTGGAAGTAACAGGAGAGCTTGTTGGCTCCCAACAACAATCTGAAGCCAAGGGTACTTCATCTCCCAACCAGCACTGCACCAGGAGGCACGTTTGCAGAGTGGTGGAGAAAGGGCCATGGCCTCTGAAGTCCTCTCAACAATAGCACTCTATGGGACTTACTGGAAGTAACAGGAGTGGAAGTTGGCCTCCAATGACCCTATGGAGGAAAGGGGACTTCATCCCCCAACTAGTGGTGCACCACAAAGGTGCGTGTGCAGAGTGGTGGTAAAAGGGGTGGGGCCTCTGGCAACTTGCTGTTTTTTCTTTTTTATAATTTTTCAGGCGGGGGCCGCATGGCCCCTTTCCTGGGCAATTCTTGCTCCAGGACCCCATCCCCCAGGGCCAGTCTTTAAAAAAATAATACTATATTAATGGGAGGGGGGCCGTGCGGCCCCCTCCCAAGCCAATTGCCACCCGTGGACTCCATCCCCCAGGCCCAGACTTTACTTTTTAAAAAAAAAGAATAAGGGGAGGAGGCTGCACAGCCCCCCTGCCGGGCTGATTTCAGCCCCACGGACCCCATTGGAAGGGGCCCGGCCTCTGTTGTGGGTGCCCTGGTCTCACCAAGAGGACCCCCTCAGCAAGATGGAGACACTGGTTGGAGCCTCAAGGCCCCTGCAGTCCCTTCTGGCTCCCTGCCTCCTGCAGGAGCTAGCATTGCTTTGACAAAGAGGGAGCTGCTAACATGCAGCTCTGTTAGACCTGGCACCTTGGCGTGAGTCTCCCTTCCACTTTTTGTCGCTGTGCCTCATGTGTTTTGCTGGTGTTAGCTGCTCAGAGCACTGTGCCACTGCCAACCAGTGCCACAGTGCAAGTGCTCCCTATTTAAAATGTGTATGTTGGTTGGATTCCATGATTGGCTTATTTGGTTTACTGTCAGACCCCAGTAAAGTGCACCAGGATTGCCCAGAGCTTGTAAATACAAATGCTGCTGGTGGGCTTGCAGCACTGGTTGTGCCACCCACAGAAGCAGCCTAGTAAAATGTGTCTAAGGTCTGCCATTGCAGAACCTGCGTGCAGTCTGGTACTGTCATGCTGACTGGGCAAGTGCACCCACTTCCCAGTCCCTAAACCTTCCCTTAATTTCATATTAGTCACCCCTATGGTAGGCCCAAGGACAGGATGCATTGTAAGCATAAGGTAGGACAAGCCCTGATGTGTGTGGCATGTCCTAATAGTGAATTACAGCCATTTTCGTTTTTCACTATTGCAAGGCTACCTGTTCCCATAGGCCAGAATGGGCATTGTTACATCCTATGATCCTAACAGACCCAGGGACCATGGTAGAAATTCGAGTTTAGTATGCCTGAACTCAGAATAATAAAATACATCTTTTAGTAAAGTTTATTTTAATATTCTGTGTCTGAAAATACCACTTTTAGAAAGTTGGTATTTGCTTGCCTAACCATTTCAGCCTGCCTCTGCTATGATGTGTATCTGCCTGTCTGGTTTGTGTGAGTGACAGGGCTGGGGAAACCCAGTGGGGCAGGGCTAGGTAGCCTGGTGGTGAATAGAGAGATTGACATCCAGATGGGTGGGAGCAGTGGACCTGAACTCTGAACAGGGCTGTGCTCTGCCACCACAATGCTGGCTCCACCTCCTGTGGAGCGGCTGATGTCTCTGCCCTGCACCCTGAATAGAAAGTCAGAGTCATGTCAACAAAGTGCTCAGGAACTGGTTTGGACTGGGCAAAGGCCCCTCTACCCCAGAGGAACAAAGGAATTAGGGGTATAAGTATTGGGACCCTGCTCCCAAGAAATTAGATCCTGCTTGACAAGAAGAACCTCTGCCTGAGGAGAAGGAACCGGGAAAGCTGTAAGGAGGAGTACTGTCCCTGACCTGGGGGATTGGCCTGCAGTGGTTGCCTTGCTGCTGAAAGGAGAGGAGAAAGACTACAAAGATTTTATTTCAACTTGTGCTTCAAAAGATCTCCAAGGGCTTGGAATAGAGCTTGCCTCCTGCTGAAGTCTCAGGAACAACAGACTTCACCCCCCAGCTCCCCAAAGTTCTTTGGAAGTGCCTGCTGCTGTTGTTGGGCCTTCTGAGGGACTGTGTGTCGCAAGGAGCTGGAAGCGCGACTCAAGAAGGAGAAGCATGCCGCCGTTGGAGCTGTTGTCGTCGCATCTCGTAAAGTGTGTCGCCGCTGCAGCATCGCATCGAGCGGAAGCGTCTCACATCATCCAAGAAGTGTCTCACAACGCCAAAGAAACGTGTCGCCATCGCAGCCATTGTAGCTGACGCATCGCACCGCATCAAGAGAAGAGTCTCGCATTGAAGAAGAAGCGTGTCGCCATCGCAGCAATTGTAGCTGTCGCATTGCACCGCATCAAGGACAGCGCCTCGCATCCACGGAGAAGCGTGCCGCCATCGGAGCTGCTGTCGTCGCATCGCGTAAAGGGGTGTCGCCGCTGCAACATCGCATCGAGCGGAAGCGTCTCGCAAACGTCGGAGAAGAGTGCCGCAGCCAAGGCCGCTGTCATCGCATCGCGTAAAGGGTGACACCGCTGTAGCTGACGAATCGAGTCGAGTCTTCTCGCAACATCGGAGAAGCGTAACGCATCTGGAAGATCTTCACGTCTTTATTTCTTTGCACCAATAACTTCATCGCATCAACAACGTTGCAACACTTTTGTTGCCCTGCGTGTCGCATCTAAGGTACATTGACTTAAAGTGTCGCATTTAAGAACTTAAGAGAACTAGGCAAAATTCTACCATCTAAAGTAACAGTATTGTGTATATTTGTCGTTTAATGGTCTTGTGGTAACTCTATATAAAGAATCCTTATTTTTAATATAAAACCTGTGTGGTGTCCATTTGTAGTGTTGTCACTTGGTTACTGTATGTGTTCACAAATGCTTAACCTATAACGCTCTGAGATAAGCCTTGTCTGCTCACGCCAAGCTACCTAGAGGGTGAGCAAGGGTTATTTTAGGAGTGTAACCCCTTACCCTGACTAGAGGAAAGGTCCCCTGCTTGTCACAAGTACCTACCTGTGCCAACCAGAGAACCCGGATTCTAACAAGCTCCCTCTCTGTCAAAGCAATTGTGCTCTGCTTCTAGCAAACACGAGCATTTTTTGTGTTCTTGCTTACTAGAAGCAGAGCTCAGTTTGCAATGGCTTGGTGGGAGTAGTAAAGGTGCCACAAAGCCCAAGCAAACAGCCATGTCCTGGGGTGAGCATCCCAAGAGACTTCAGGAGCTGGACCTGGGGTTGGCAGACCCTAGGACCATTTATGGCTCCAGGAGGGGGCCCCACTCCATTGCACTAGTTAGCACTGGAGAGGTGGTTGTCCCCAGGGCTGCAGAGGGGCATGCGACCCAAGCAATAAATTTGACAAAAGTCTGGGGAGGCAGTGGTTCACAGGGCTGCAGGGGGGTTTGGACAGCCCCCCCATTACTTAAAATTAAAGCCCAGGGGAGTTGGCGTCCCTCAACATTCTTTAAACTTGAAGCCTGGGGACGTGGCAATCCCTGGTACTGGGGGGTCCAAGAGGCCCCGTCATTATTAAATAAATACGCCTTGGGTAGATGGTGGTCGCTGGGGCAGTGGGGGAGGCAATATGGGACTCCCCTACACTTTTGGTTAAAGAAGCCCCGGAGAGGTGGTGGTCCCCGGGGCATAATAAGCCCCAGGAGGGGGGGGCAGGTGCCCCCTCCTTTATTTGTATGATCCCCCCCAGGACCTGGCCCGCCCAGGGGCCAATAATTATCAAAGCGTGAGAGGCAGCTCTTCATTTAAAAACACATTTAGCTGGAACCCGCCCCAAAAAAATCGAAATGCTTTTTTTGGCACTGCGTGGTCCTTGTGTAACCCCTCCTAAGAGGCCTAGGGGGTCAGGGGGCTTCTACCCTGACCCCTTTTATTTTTTTATGGTTGTTTTTCTGTGACTTGGTTCTGCTGAGTCACAAGATGGCTGCCAACACTTCCTGGTTTGAACTATTGGCAGAAAATCAGATCTCAGCATGGGATCGGGAGGAGGTCGCGAATCCTCTGCTTCCCTATACATACAACTGGAAATTACTTTAAATAACTCTGCAGCTACTGAACAGATTGACACCAAATCACAAAAGGCTCTTTCTTGAACACACATCTACCTTCCTGCTAAATTTGGTGTTCAGCAGTTGGGCTGTAGCTGTGGCTCAAGATTCCTATGGTTCTTTTCATGCGTAAAATGCATTTTAGGAACCCCCATTTAGTCTCGGATGCCGCTTGACGGATCAACTCTTAAATTTCAAGACAGCAGCTGGAAAAAATTATTTTTCATTTTAATCATTGTAATCACCTTTCCTATAACACCATCTATCCAATTTTGCCATAGTGGGCATACGAACTACCAAGTCAGTCTGAGATTAATGAATTATTTGGGGGGTCGCTAAGGTTTTCTCGTTTATTTCCTACTGGACATAATATCGTTGGGGGGAATATTGTTGTTTTCCGTATATAAAAGACCGGTCTTTAAGGTCATAGTGACGAACATCATAATTTTGCCCCAGTGGGCAATTAATCACATTCAAATAATGTTGCATTTTTCACCCCATAAAACACTTTCTCATAATGCAAACCCCATGAGATTTGGCTCTAGTGAGCACGCTTCTGCCTGTCCATCCATTATCACTCTATACCATTTGTCTTACACCATATGCCACAATTCTGCTCTGGTTGATTACATCAGATTTCAGTCCCACATCAACTTAATTGCAAAAAAACAAAATAACATTCCTACTGTACAACAGTAGCCAGAATTATTAGCTCTTGTGCGTTTTGCTTTTCTCTTCTTCTGTAAAGAAACAGACAAAAAACAGTGATTGAAATCAAATACATGAAAACATATTGTGTTTCTTTCAAGTGCGAGACGACAAAAAAGCCTAAGCGTTTCGGCCGGAGCCTTCCACTGGGCAATAGATTGGTCACATCTAGAGTGTCTCTTAAAGGGCACTGCCCTAAATTTCCCCCTCCAGCATTTAAAGGAGCAGCAATTGATTATACATTCATATAGATTTCAACATGCGGCTTGACATCAACATATAACTTTTTTTAAATGTTCTTATTTCATATTTATAGTCTTTAGTGCTATTTCCTAACTTTAACTATTTTTCGGTTTCCACTAAACAAAAATGTAGCTCATTATATCCACATTTTGGCTACCATTCCTGTAAAGTACAAAATCCAATGAAACATTATCATTTGCATTGTCTACCTAAATTATTGAATCCTAGGGTACTTTTTATTATTTGATTTATTTGAAATAATTACTGTAAAGTACACATTTTTTCTCTTTTCGTTTTTTCAAAATTATTACTACATTACCCTCTAGATTCTATACACCTTCAAATCAATCTACATACATTTTAATGTACTTCTGTCTCAATTATCGCAGTCACAACAATCCACCATTATGTGACTTGGAGCACGCGCACTAAAAGTTTATTTTGTTCAACTCATTTTTCACAGCTTTGGAGGTCTATTTTTGCTTAATCCTATTAATGTTCATGGATGAGACAACATGAAGTACAAATAATCTAACGGGTATGCTCAGACGTGAGTCCCTTGCTCTCCATGCCACTGGAATCAAGCTATCCTGGCTGAAGAGGGGCAAAACCCCGAAACCGGTCCTAGGATGCTTGTTTCCAGTCCAGGGAGGACCTGGTCTGGCAGTTCGGGCTGGACTGTTCCCATGGGGCACAGGGTCAAGACTGATTTGCATATGGCTGGGTCCAAACTGGAATGGCATGGTGAGCAAAACAACTATGGATTTAGGCCCAGATCTCTGTACTGGGGTGGGTGAATGTATGACATTGTTCTGCATTGTGTCCATCAATAGTTCTTTTTGTACAAATAATCTATCCAAAGTTAAAAATAAAGTGCTATGCCCTTTCCTGAACTTTATTAGTCTTTCAAGACAACATGTTCAATTCAAATAAAGTACTAGAATGTAAATAAAACTCATCAGATACTAAATGCAGTGACATACACTTTCCCCTGCCATGTTAATTCACAATGACGGAAAAGGTGCAATGTGCTTCCATGTCTGAACTTCAGTCTAATGATAAATTCTTGCTCTTGTCATGAATTTCCTAGTTTCTAAACAGATCCCATCAATAATCCTTGTCTACTCTACACACCCTTCTTTTTTCAAACAGTCTGAATGAAGTGACTAGTGCTCAGCTGATGCTCTATACAGTAATTAAATAAAAATACAATATATTTTCAATAAGATCGTTCAGATATAGGGATCAACTTAAATTATCAAAAACTCCATGCACTGACATTCATTTTCTCCTGCCATATGCGTTCACTTACACAGTTAAAATGCAATGTACTTCTATATCTGGGTTTTAATTTCATAATATCTAGAAGATATCAAATCTAGTTCCTATCATAAAATTCCTAATTCTAAAGAGGTCCCACCAGCTACACTATTCCACTCTACTCTTCCTCTTGTTCTCATTCATAATTCTAATAAAGTGCAAACCATCTAAAAAAAGTGTCTAGTGCCCAAATGCTGTTCACTACAGTACTAAAGTAAAAAGTGCATTGTAATGATTTCAATAAGGAACTATATGTATGAAAATCACCAAAGAAATAAGTTCATAAACAGCAGAGACCCAATCTCAAAAGACAAATGTAATTCTCTCTGTCAGCTTAAATGTCTCGGAGACTATTCTAAAGATGTACATGAAGTTCAGCATCTATGTTCAAACCGCATGGTACTTCAGTCCCCATTGTTATGATCCATCTAGATTCTGCTCTTCTTGGGAGAAAATCACGATTCCCTCCCTGTGGCTTCTTCGGGATGAAATGAAATTAAATGAAATGAAATGGAAAAAAATTTATAACACGCAGACTAAGCCCAAAGACATCAAGGCGCCTAACAAATAAGATAAAAAAGCACAGAACCCAGTTCACGGATATGCCCTAACAAAAAGCCAGGTCTTTAATGCCTTCCTGAAAAGAGGAACAGAAGGTTGAGCTTTAATTTCCATGGGGAGAGCGTTCCAGAACTTAGGAGCTAGATGGGAGAAAGACCTTCCTCCCCACCTAGCTCTCCTAAAACGAGGCACAGATAGCAGGCTCTTTCCTGAAGAGAGGAGATTTCTACAGGGGACATAGGGTACTAAAAGATCCTTGACCCCTCCCGCTCCCCGGCCAGATATAGCCCCGTGCGTCAGGCTGAGGATCTTAAAAATAATCCTGGCAGAAATAGGGAGCCAGTGCAGGCTCTTCCTAACAGCAGTAGCCGAGGAAAGCCTCGGGGCATCAGTCACAAATTTGGCAGCCGCGTTCTGGACAGTTTGTAGCCTTTGCACCAAATATATGTTGACTGCCATAATAGTTCAATCTATTAAGGTTCCCATCATGTTCTTCCCAGGTATGTTTAGCTATGACATAAGAGTAATCCCTGTTGGTGATTGCTCTTATATATTGAAGAATCTGTAGCTTCCGTTTATTCACTGTGCTGCCAATGTATTTATTGCCACAGCTACATTCTAGGACAAACATAACATGTGAAGTTTCATAGAGTTGAGCTCTTTGCTTTGCTTGGTTGTTCTGTCTGCGTATTTGAAATCAGTTCTGTTTTGTCCATATTTGCAAGCAATATATTTCTAACACTTAAAATAAAGTTTTTTAAGACACATCCCTCCATCTGTTTCTCAAGGGGCTAGATAGCTTTGAGTTAGCATATCTCCAAGAGAAGAGGTGTTCCTGCATGCTATATTGAGATGTTCAGTTGTTAACTCTTTTAGATCTTGATCTTTTCTTATTATACTTCAATTCCTTTTCAATTCTCTTTTAACTTCTCTTTCTGAGGGACTGTAGTCCATAATATATCTCAAAGTCGTGTCATTTATCTCTTTCTCTGCAAATTGGGTACTAGTAAACTCTCTTTGGCATTTTCTAGAACAGACGTCGGGTAACCTCTTCTTTTAAACCTTGCAAACATATCTCTGATCTGTTTTTTGAATTAATTCTGTTCTGAACAATTCCTCCTTGCTGTTAAGAATTCTCTGTAAGGAAAACTCAATTTTAACGCCTTTGGATGAGCACTATTTGCAAATAAAATACTCTAACAGCTGGTGGGTTTGCAATACAGTTTTGTGCAAACCTTATTGTTCTCAATATAGACTCTGATGTCCAGATAATCAATTGTAACTTTACGTATTTGATGTGTAAACTTCAGTTTTTGGTGGTTATAATTAAGAGATTGTAAAAAGGATTTCAATTCACCTTCAGCACCTTCCCATCTTAAAAACAGATCATCAATAAAACGTATCCTGAAAATGACCTTTATCATTATTTCACTGTTTTTTTCAGTCTAAACATGTTCAGATTCCCAGTGCCTGATTGTCAGATTAGCATACGTTGGAGCGAATGATGTACCCATCACTGTACCTTTACTTTGTTTGTAAACTTTTCCATCAAATAGAAACACATTATTTGTCAAGAAAAATTGCATCATGTCAACAAGCATGTGTGAATGCTGTAATAAACTAAATGATCTTTGTTTTAGGTAATATTTGCATGCTCTGAGACCATCCTCATCTGCTATTGATGTATACAGTGAGACGTCTACTGTGGCCATAATTTATTCTCTCTTCCAAGGTATGCCATTGATTCAATTCAAACAAACCATAGAATCCCTGACACATGAAGGCAAGTTAGCTACGTATGGAAATAGGAATATTTATGCATATAATTTGTTCTGCTAATAACCTTGGCGCCATTTGGCGGATCTTAACAAAATGTTTAAAACCAGTTTGCCAGTCATCTCAGCTGATGTCAGGAAATGTTCAGGGTGATTCGTCAAGCGGGGGCAGAGAAAAAAGGGGGTTCCAAAAGGCTTTTCCCCCATGCAATTTCCCATAGCGATTTTAGACACGACTACAGCCTGAACCGCTGAACCGAATTCTATTAAATTTGGCAAAAAGCTAGTTCTTGGCCCAGACAGAAAGAGTGCTTTTTGTAATTTTGTGTAAATCTGTACAGTAGTTTTGGACTTATTTAAGAAAAGCTGTTTTATGTATATCTAGAGATGCAGATCGACTGTTGTGGATTCACGGATTCACTCGCGAGCAGCAATGCCATGCGCGAGTAGCTAGCTGCAACCTGAGAGAAAAGTTGCGGCATCCATTTTGTTAATCGGGACATAGTTCCCGGGGGGAGAGGGGAAGTAGAAATAGTATTTAAAAGTGAGGGGCCTCTCATGGGGAAGAAATTGTGAGAAAAAATTTATTTTGCATGGCCGTGTATCTGCAGATTTACTGCGGGTCTCATTGTGGCCCCCCTGTGTTAATCCACAGTAGCACTGTGGAACCAAACTTCAATAAAAAAATGCATGCACAAACTCACAGCTCCACTCACACACACTCTCACACCCCACACCATCACTCCCACACCCACTCACACTTCCATACATCCATTCACACACCCATACAGTCACTCACACACTATCTCACAATGCGGCGTGCCAGTGGCTAGCCGCAACCTGAGAGAAAAGTTGCGACTGCCATTTTGTTAATCAGGACACAGTTCCCTGGGAGGGAATGAGTAGAAATAGTCTATTAGGGATCAGGATAGAGGTATCTTGACCCCATGGGACTGATGAAGGGGTCAGTGAGTGGCCCTTAACGGGGAAAAAATTGTGGGAAAACATTTCTTTTGCATGTGATTGGATCTGTGGATTCACTGTGGTGTTAAGCGTGGCCCCCTGTGTGAATCCACAGCAGATCTGTGGATACTAACCCAAATTAAAAACGCAAACACCCACTCATAGATCTACTCACAAGCTCTCTCACACCCCACACAACCACTCACACACCCACTCATACTTCCATATATCCACTCACACACCCATACAGTCACTCACACACCTTCTCACAAACCCATACAGTCACTGATACATCCACTGAGAGAACCAGAGAACGACTCACACACCCACTGAAAGACCCACATAGTCACTCATACACCCATTAACACAGCCACATACTAATCCTCACAGCCACTTATATAGCCACTCACACACCCATACAGTAAAACTATAGACACACCCACTCACACACCCATGCAGCCACTCATATACCACTCAGAGACCCACACAGCCACTTACACATCCACTCATACACCAACATGTGAAGTTTCATAGAGTTGAGCTCTTTGATTTGCTTGGTTGTTCCTTCTGCGTACAGAAACTCACACGCCCACTTATACAACCACACAAACACTCACACACCCACACACACATCCATAAAAACACTCTCACACTGCCCAAGTGTGAATCTGCTGTGGATCCACAATTAAAAATACATACACCCAAACATAGATCTACTCTCACACTCTCTCACACACCCACTTACACATCCATACACCCAGTCACACACAAATACAATCACTCAAACATATTTCCTCAGAGACCCAGAAAACCACCCACACACCCACTCTCAGACTGAAACAGGCACTCACATGCTCATGTATACACCCGTACAGCCACTTATAAACCTAATATCAGACCCACACAGCCACTCACATACCCATTCAGCTACTCACAGATCACTCAAACACCCACACAGCCACTCAAACACCCACTCATATACCCACCTCCCACACACTAGCACGCCCACTAATACACCAACAAAACCACTCACACACTCATTCAGCCACTCACACACCCCAATATATTCATACACCCACTCACAGAACAACTTACTCACCTACACATCCACTCACACACCTACTCACACACCCATACAGCAACTTACACACCCATTCACAAATCCAGAAAACCACTCTCAAACCCACACAGGCACTAGAGAGCTACTCACACACCCATACAGTCACTCTCACATCCAGTTACACACCCCCACAGCCACTAACACACCCACTCAGTCATTTACACATGCAATTACACACCCAGACACCCAGTCACCCACCCATACATCCACTCACATGCCTATTTACAAAACCATACTGCCACTCACATATCCAGTCAAACAGTAACAGAGATCCTTACACATCCACTCACACACCCACACAGCACTTATGTATCAGCCACTTGCACAAACACAGTTACACACACAAACACTGACTAAAACAGTCAGCTACCAATCCATACAGTAATTTGAACACCAATGTAGACACCCATAATCACTAACATACCCAGTCACACACCCAAACAGCTACTGACACATCCAGTGACACACCACCAGAGGCACTGATTGTCAGGTCCCTAACTAAGAGATCTCATGTCAAGAAAAATACCCAGAGCGAGAAGAAAGGAATGATGGTTGCCGTATTGTCTAAATTGTGTAAAAGGCAGTGGGAGCAAGGTCGAATGCAAGATGGCGGCGGTGTGTTCTCTAAAAGAAGACAGGTTAGTGCTCCAGTCGATATTGCAGATAGAAGAGTTGCAGGTGAGGCGCGCTGCGAGCCGCGCACTTCACCTGAACAATGAGAGGAGTAGGAAGCTTCATCAACGCGTCGCGTTAGTTAGGGAAAAGAAGCTACGCGTCGCGAGAATTCTGAGGAGATATAGGAGTTTGTGTTCCGCCTGCCATTCAAGTAAGACTGTTCCAATTTTTGCCTGAGAAAGGTTCTGTCAAAAAATCTTGTAACTGCGTAGTTTCGCCAGAGGGTCCGTTTTTCTAGAGTGAGTAGGCAGAGTTTTCTGAGGAAGGTTTTTGTATTCGTCAGAGGCTAAGCACACGTCAAGGATATATAGGAGTAGGACTCTGAGAGGTGGTGCTTATCTCGTGAGAGTAATGTCGTTTTCTAAGTTCTCTCAAAATTAGTGAGCGAAGTCATTCGAGGTCAGAATCCTTTTGAGAAAAAGATAATACGAGCAAAACTAGAAAAGGGTTCCACCATATAGACATATAGACAACAGAGAAAATCTACATCTGAAGTTAGAAAGGAATAAGAAATAAAATATTAAATTAAGTGAAGAAGAAAAAGGAAAACTTACCTGAGGCTGCAGTCTCCTGTCCTGTAAGTGAGCCCCCCCCCCCAGAGAGAGAGAACATAACAGTTAAAAAATAAGAAAGAGAAATACCAATAATCATTACATTACAGTGAGCAACACTAAGGAAAGATGAGCAAGCAGCCTAAGAAGAGAAAGCAGAGGCACACAGCTCCTGGGTAGGTAAAGGCTATAGGGAGAATTAGATTAGAAAATATTGAGAAGGGCCAGAGAGTGATTTTACATGTAATTTGTTTTTCATCACACAAGAACAGTAGAGCAGAAGAAAGAATTGACAATGTAAGAAGAAGAAAAGAAGACAACACGTGTGTGCATTCTCTTCTCTGTCCAATTCCCCTTTCCCCTTTGGGGCTCTTCTGGCCCAGCAGTTATATAGTGCGGGCTGGAGAGTCTTGAGGAGGAATTGGGAGCTTACGTCGTTTTGCTCCTGTGTCATCAGCCAGCAAAAGAGAAAAGGCTGGTTTTGACAGAGTGAAGTGCCCACGAGTTATTGGCACCTGAGCAGAATGGCGGAAGGTTTGGATTTGTAGAAGCTGGGGGACATTTTGGATGAAATACAAAGGGAATTAATTACAGTTAGAGAAGAAAATAGAGAACTCAAGAAGGATACCACAGAATTGGCACAAAGAATAGGGGGTATAGTTTCTGGAGATGGGTTTAAGATATCTTCCCCAGTTTTGGGTTCATTTGGGGAAGCAGCTTCATCCCAGTCAAAGGTAACTACACAAGTAATACATTCATTATCCCCGGTGAATCCTTTAGCACCCACAGAATGCTTTAGTGGAGACCCCCAGAAGGCTCAAGTCTTCTTAACACAATGTTCCTTGCACTTTATGTGCAGACCAGCACTGTTTCCAGATGCGCAGTCTCGCGTGGCATTTATCCTTTCTTACTTTAGTGGGGATGCCGCAGCTTGGTCAATGCCCTTGGTCACCAGAAACGACCCTGTGCTATTTAATTTAGATGACTTCAAGAAAGAGTTCATGCAAATTTTTGATCGTCGGAAGGTGTCTCAAGCTACTGATAATGAACTCTTGGAGATCCGACAAGGAAACAGAGATTTAGTGGCATATTTGGCACAATTCAACAAGTTGGTGTTAGAGACGGAATGGCCAGAGAACAAAAAAGCAGCAGTCTTTTATCGGGGGCTAAAGGATGAATTGAAGGATGCTTTAGCGCAAGTACCCAATCGTCCAACTGACATCTCTGCGTTGGTGGATCTAGTACTGGAGATTGATTTTCGCCAGAGTGAGAGAAGGGGCGAGAAGAAACGAGATTATCGACCCAGTGTACCGCGTTTTGACAGGGCCAGATACGAACCTCACAAGGAACATGATTCTAATCGAGGAGTTGAGCCTATGCAAATAGGGACAATTCGTGGACCTCTTACCAAGGAGGAGAAGGAAAAGAGGCGGAACAACAAATTGTGTCTCTATTATGGAGGAAGCGGGCATTTTGTTCGAGAGTGTCCCAAAAGGCCCAAGACACAGTCGTCGGAAAACGCCACGCGCCACCAGTAGATGGAGTTGGACTGGTGGTTGCTGAAACAAATTCAGCTCCAACAAATCATACCCTGGCGAATACCTTGCAGTCTGCCGCTCCTCATTTGGTGATATCTGTAACCCTGAGCTATCGAGAAAATAGATGGAAACAGGCAACAGTGATGATAGACTCTGGAGCAACGGGTAATTTCTGCGATTTACGGTTCGCAGAGAGAATTGGATTACAACCAATCCGGAAAGAAAAGAGTGAGCCAGTCAGAGCTGTAGACGGTACCAATTTGTCATCAGGCCCCATCATGAGCCATACAGAACCAGTGCAACTAGAAACTTCAGAAGGACATCGCAAAATTTTACAATTTAATTTAATTGATGCCCCCCAATTTCAATTGATCTTAGGGTTACCTTGGCTCACGGAGCATAACCCCACTATAGATTGGGCAGCACGAACGATAACCTTGAACTCAAATTACATCAGAACAGATAAATCTCCTGCTTATCAGTTAAGTGAAAATGAAAATTCAGTTTGTCTGATAGACACTGTGACCTTACCTGAAATGTATCAAGAATACCAGGATGTCTTCAACGAAGTCGAAGCAAAGAAATTACCTCCTCACAGGGAGTATGATTGTAAGATAGATTTGGAACCTAGAGAGAATTTACCCTGCAGTAGAATCTATACGTTGACTGAACGGGAAGATAAACACTTAAAGAATTATCTGGCAGAATATCTAGAGAATGGTTTCATTCGACCTTCTCAGTCTCCAGTTTCTTCTCCCTTGTTTTTTATTCCAAAGAAAAATGGAGAGTTACGTACGTGTATCGACTACAGGGCAATAAACCGAATAACCATCAAGAACCGCTACCCTTTACCCCTGATTTCCACTCTTTTGGACCAGGTGAAAGAAGCTAAAATCTATACAAAACTTGATTTGCGAGGAGCCTACCACCTGGTCCGAATCAGAGAAGGAGAGGAGTGGAAGACGGCATTTAGAACTAAGCAAGGTTTATTTGAATATCAGGTGATGCCGTATGGGCTATGTAATGCACCAGCTGCATTTCAACATTTTATAAATGATGTTTTGAAGGATTGCATAGATCAAATGGCGATTGTCTATATCGATGATATACTGATTTACTCGACAGAAGTGGAGACACATGAAGAACATGTCAAAAGGGTACTACAAAGACTTCGTGAGAATGGGTTATTTGTCAAACTGGACAAATGCGCCTTTGATGTAACCTCCGTCGAGTTTTTGGGATTTGTATTAGCTCCAGGAGGAATCACCATGGATGAAAACAAGATAAAGGCAGTGACTGAGTGGAAATCCCCTACATCAGTTAAAGAGATCCAAAGTTTCATAGGATTTGCCAACTTCTATAGGAGGTTTATCCAGGACTTCTCAAAGAAGTTAATTCCAATCACATGTTTATTGAAGAAAGGGGTTCCTTTCCAGTGGAATGCGGAAGCTGAGGCAGCATTTGTGCGGTTAAAAAAAGATTTCACCACAGCGCCTATACTGTTGCACCCAGATCCTGAGGAACAATTTTTTGTTGAAACGGATGCATCGAACCTGGCTTTGGGAGGAGTGTTATCACAGAGAAACAAAACTACGGGGCAACTTCATCCGGTGGCCTTCCGCTCTCGAAAATTAACACCCCCAGAAATCAATTATACTATCACAGAAAAAGAGTTACTGGCCATAAAAGATGCCTTCAAGGAATGGAGACATTATTTGATGGGAGCTCGGCATGTAGTAACAGTGTATACAGATCACCGCAATTTGCAATCTTTAAAGTCAGCCAGAATTCTAACTCCCAGACAGCTACGCTGGTCCTTGTATTTCTCCGAATATGATTTTGTCATTAATTATCGACCCGGAACCCAGAATGGAAAGGCGGATGCCCTATCCAGATTAGAGACTGAAGGAGTTATGAAGAAAGTACAAGATCAGGCAATCATCCCAGCGGAAAGGGTAATCAATGCAGTATTACAAGAAGCAGTCGAGAAATCTGACACCTTGAGTAGTGAAGAAATGAGGAGTTGGTTAGAACAAGATTCCAGAAGAGAAACTCGAGAAGGGCTACCCTATCACAATGGAGCATTATATCTGCCAACTCCAGAGATGCAATTAAAGGCTTTAAAAGAATGTCATGATAATATCTTGGCAGGGCACAAGGGCATCAACAAGACGAAGGAATTAGTGCGCAGACGGTTCTGGTGGCCAAACATGATCAAGGACATACATCAGTATGTGGCAACTTGTGAGACTTGCGCAAAAGGAAAATCAGAAAGAAGACGTCCACAGGGTCTGTTACGACCTCTACCAAACCCTCCTTTTCCTTGGCACACTGTAACCTTAGATCTTGCAGTAGATTTACCCTCTAGTCAGGGCTATGCCACCATTTTGGTTTGTGTGGACGCTTTTACAAAAATGGCGCATTTTGTGTCTTTAAAGGGGGTGCCATCTGCCAAGGTCTTAGCGGAAGCTTTCAGTCAGCTTGTAGTTCGCGCTCATGGCATACCTAAGGTTTTAGTGTCAGATAGGGGCTATCAGTTTCTGTCTCATTTCTGGAAGGCATTCACTCAGCGTTTGAACATTGAGAATAGATACTCCACTAGTTTTCACCCCGAGTCTGATGGTCAAACAGAACGCACCAATCAGGAACTAGAACAGTATTTGAGAATGTGTCTACTAGAACAGGAAGGAGATTGGCCAGATTATCTATGGGCAGCAGAATTTGCACATAATAACACTACAAATGCTTCTACTGGTTACACTCTGTTCTTTTTGAATGCTGGTAGACATCCACAACATTCCCTGAACTTCCAAGAAGTAGATGTTCCCGCAGTATCAGATTTGGTAGAACAACTGACACGAGTTCATAGTAGAGCTATCCAAAATTTAACTGTAGCAAAGGCAAATTACAAATACTACGCAGACAAGAAAAGAAGAAAGGAACCTGAGTATGTAGTGGGAGACAAGGTTTGGTTAAATACAAAAAATCTCAGACTAAAAGGGGTAAGAAAGTTTCAACCAAGATTTATTGGACCCTATCCGATTAAAAAGAATTTAAGCACCTTAAATTATCAGTTACAATTACCTAAAGGATTACGTATCCGCCCAGTCTTTCATGTTTCTTTACTAAAAAAGGCAATACCCGAAGTTAGGTTAAGTAAAACCCCAAAGCCAATTCAAACTGAGAAAGGAGAGGAGTTTCAAGTTAAACAGATCTTAGATTCTAAATTGCAAAGAGGAAAGTTATATTACCTGCTAGACTGGGAGGGTTATGGTCCTGAGGAGAGATCTTGGGAGCCAGAGTCTGCAATAAATGCTCCACGACTAATAGCGGAGTTTCACAGAAGATTCCACAATAAGATCCAGAAGGAAGGAAGGTCTTTGAGGGAGGGTACTGTCAGGTCCCTAACTAAGAGATCTCATGTCAAGAAAAATACCCAGAGCGAGAAGAAAGGAATGATGGTTGCCGTATTGTCTAAATTGTGTAAACGGCAGTGGGAGCAAGGTCGAATGCAACATGGCGGCGGTGTGTTCTCTAAAAGAAGACAGGTTAACGCTCTAGTCGAAATTGCAGATAGAAGAGTTGCAGGTGAGGCGCGCTGCGAGCCGCGCACTTCACCTGAACAATGAGAGGAGTAGGAAGCTTCATCAACGCGTCGCGTTAGTTAGGGAAAAGAAGCTACGCGTCGCGAGAATTCTGAAGAGATATAGGAGTTCGTGTTCCACCTGCCATTCAAGTAAGACTGTTCCAATTTTTGCCTGAGAAAGGTTCTGTCAAAAAATCTTGTAACTGCGTAGTTTCGCCAGAGGGTCCGTTTTTCTAGAGTGAGTACGCAGAGTTTTGTGAGGAAGATTTTTGTATTCGTCAGAGGCTAAGTACACGTCAAGGATATATAGGAGTAGGACTCTGAGAGGTGGTGCTTATCTCGTGAGAGTAATGTCGTTTTCTAAGTTCTCTCAAAATTAGTGAGCAAAGTCATTCGAGGTCAGAATCCTTTTGAGAAAAAGATAATACGAGCAAAACTAGAAAAGGGTTCTACCATATAGACATATAGACAACAGAGAAAATCTACATCTGAAGTTAGAAAGGAATAAGAAATAAAATATTAAATTAAGTGAAGAAGAAAAAGGAAAACTTACCTGAGGCTGCAGTCTCCTGTCCTGTAAGTGCCCCCCCCCCCGAGAGAGAGAACATAGCAGTTAAAAAATAAGAAAGAGAAATACCAATAATATAATCATTACATTACAGTGAGCAACACTAAGGACAGATGAGCAAGTAGCCTAAGAAGAGAAAGCAGAGGCACACAGCTCCTGGGTAGGTAAAGGCTATAGGGAGAATTAGATTAGAAAATATTGAGAAGGGCCAGAGAGTGATTTTACATGTAATTTGTTTTTCAGCACACAAGAACAGTAGAGCAGAAGAAAGAATTGACAATGTAAGAAGAAGAAAAGAAGACAACACATGTGTGCATTCTCTTCTCTGTCCAATTCCCCTTTCCCCTTTGGGGCTCTTCTGGCCCAGCAGTTATATAGTGCAGGCTGGAGAGTCTTGAGGAGGAATTGGGAGCTTACGTCGTTCTGCTCCTGTGTCATCAGCCAGCAAGAGAGAAAAGGCTGGTTCTGACACTGATACACTCACTCTCATATCTACTCAACCACACACACTTCCAGTCACCCACTAGTATAGCTACTTATATACCTATTTATACACCCATACTCAGACACTTACACAGCCTGTTAGGCAGTGACATAACCACTTATATAACTATTCTCTTGCTTATAGTATGTAAACTTATAGTATGTAATGTGAAGTTAAATATATTCTATATTTGCTTTCAAATGTGTTTAAAGAAGAATGGAAGGTGGAACGGTGAGGTGAAATTATTTTTACTATTATGCTTGTTGACAGCATCCATGAACTGGGCAAGTGATTACATTTTTTGTGCGAATGGCATATGGCATTTGCCACAGTGTGTCATCATGTCTTGCAGTTTTTTAGTGAAACAGTGGGGATGGAAACTATTTGGTCAGGTGGTAATGGTTCCACAGATGGCCCAGCTGGTGCTGCCGCTGATGATGATGATGATGCACCCTCCTCCCTCACTCTCATCATCCTATGATACATCCTTGTACGTATGGTTTTCAGGTGTTTCCACATAGAGGATGTGCCATGTGAATACTTCTTCCCTATACCGCTCAACAGTTTTTTGCTACATATATTGCAATGAACAAGTTTGGGAACAACTTTCTTTTCTCCTGGAGGGAAACATTGGAGGACTTTTTTGGAGGTGTTAAGTATTCTTCTTCGTCTTACTCTTCACCTTCTCTTCTATCTTGAGCAAAAGACATCCTGACTTAAAAACTCTGCACTTTTGAAGGAAAGCTAAAAAACAGGATGGAGCTGTGGTTTTCAGTCTGTCTCCAGAGAGATGTGAAACCCAAATGAGTGATTTAGGGTGTGTTTTGCACTGTGCATGGGTGGAGACTTACTGTATTTAATGAGGCGCACTGCGCGAGGGCTCTCGCAGACACCTGTTTCCCCTTCAGTAACAGGTGCTTGGAGGCCCCCAGTGG
Source organism: Triturus cristatus (assembly GCF_964204655.1). Taxonomy (NCBI): domain Eukaryota; kingdom Metazoa; phylum Chordata; class Amphibia; order Caudata; family Salamandridae; genus Triturus; species Triturus cristatus. Next base: position 799,007,876 of record NC_140592.1, read on the forward strand.
AACGTCTGCACTCACTCCCATAAAAGGTCACTCAAGCACCTGCGGGCCCTACCTTCCTCATCTGGGCCAGTAAACCTTCAAACTCCTTCAGGTCCAATATGGCTCAGCTGTACGATGTGCAGCTGTTTGCAGCTGTTCGTAGCTTTCACCAGTCAGTAAATTGTGTCTAATACCTGCAGAAAAGGAACAAGTACTATTATCCAGGGAAATACTTTCGGATAATTTCCGATGCAACTTTCACCCTCTCATAAAATTGAGGCCACTTATATCAAATTTATGGCCTGCTACATTCCAGTCATAACTAAACCTCCAGAACAGAAAGGCTGCTACAAGTTAAAACTAACATTCATTTTTTATAAAGATACAGCAGCCAATCCTGCAAACAATCTGTTGTAAATGGTTTCTCTTACAACAGTTTCTCTGTGCATACACACGCCTTTCTCTATGTTCCTCCCTCCCACCTTCCAGAACACCAGTACCAAGCAATAGTACCACTGATTTTTCCAATCTTCAGAATGCACCCCTGGCTACTAATAGCAGAATTGCAAGGTACCGTAGACCACCTGCTTACCTGAAGGATTACTTTTGCCAATAGTATGTTAAACAAATGTTTCATATTCAGCATTCTTTTAAGTTTTCTTTATGTTCATTTCCTAAAGGAGGAAGGTGTGTTGTAAATGGTTTCTCTTACATACAAACACCTTTCTCTATGTTCCTCCCTCCCACCTTCCAGAATACCTGCGTGTATTCCCTGTTCCATCCATATGTTCTAAAGAAGTCAGTTGGGAGTTTGGTCAGCAGGCGTTGGGTTGTTCTTTGCTGTGCTCTGCAAATAAACCACTCCCATACATCTACAGAAGTGTCTGGAGTGCTTCTTCAACACAATCATTGCTCTTGGGCTACGTTAAAGTTAAATGAGGTCACATGTAAACGTCATGCATAAACCTGGCAGCATCGCCCACACTGTGTGTTGTTCTATGTCTAAGAAAAGTTGTGAAGTGAAAGGTGCAAATATATATGCATTTCTAGGCGACAAGACACAAAACTTGAAAACAAAAGAAAAACGTAACATAACAGGCACCAAGGGAGAAATCTTTTGGCAACAGTGTAAACAGCATGCTCAACACAAACTCTAAAAGCAGCAGCAATTGGTACACAATAATAAAACTATCTTCCCTGTTTTTGCACTAGAGAAGACATGATGCTTACCTGCCCACTAGCACTGCAGCAGAACTCGGTCACTGTCTCCGAGCATGCCCTGTTAATCATAGAATCAGACTTCATGTGAGCGTGATTTCAAAGCCTCCAGCTGCCCTCATGCCTCAGGCTACTCTTTTGCCATTGCGCATGCACAGTAGTGGTGTACCTGCAGGGTAGAGATGCAGAAGTGTAGTATAGAGGTATCCCATACATACCCATGCATTGTATATATTATATTACCAGCGGCACAGGTAAACGCAGTGAGGCGGGGCAGGGTGCAGCAGGGGGAAGCCGATAGATGATGGAATAGATATTATTTAATTATTTAATGATACCCATTCCATTGTCAGTCAACTTTACATCTCCCACCCCGCCCCGCTGCCACCATGCCCCACCGCGTTTACCTGTGCCGGCCGCCGATGTGTATTACACTGCATGCGTGGTCCTGCTGAACACTAAGGGTAGGTAGGCACTGGTAAACTCCACCACGTGGTGGCTGGCAGAGTTTTTGCTGAACTGAGTGGCGAAACTCAGCAAACTTCACTGGCAGGGCGGAGTTTACCACCCAACACTATTAAGTACTCATGCAAGACAAAATAATTTGCAGACTGATGGGTAAAATAAGTTTTGTGTTTGAAATCAGAGCACATCAACTTGCATGGAATGTGTTTGAACTTAGAACCCTAAAGACAACAATTCATTTGGGGTATTCTTCACCAGAGGTTCTGGAATCTATGTTTTATTTCCGTGCACAAATGTTATCCTTTCAGACTTCTAACCAACAGGCTTCCTCCATTACCCTTGCTGAATTCACACATACGCTTTAAGTCAGACCCCTAAGAAGGGGGTTCAATTAATTGGATGGATAAAGAAAAAGGAGCAATGCTGTGTTTGTCTCATCCTTGCGATGGCCTTCCTTTTTTACATTTCTCCCTCAAGAACTAAACCAGGCTGAAGCGGCTTATGCTGTGGTTTCTAACTGATTAGATACATGGTGATGTGTGCTGACAGTTCTTCTAATCCAGTTATTTTTTGTGCACACATTACCAGAAGTAGGATGCCCTCGCTGCAACTGCCAGTTCCAGCATTCAGTCACTATAAAACAGTGTACATTTCACGCCAATGAATATCTGACTATGAAGATCTACTGAAAAACGCACGTCTTCTGCAATAAACACTTTGTTAGACCCAGCAGTTTCTGTCTGGCTTGGAGGCATCAAAGCCAGTCAGAATCCACAGTCCTAGATAGCATGAGCATCTTACACTTGTCTGATAACTTGAGCTCACCCGTGGGTATCTTGGCACCAAGCAATAGCTTATCCTCAGGGCCCAAGTGTAAAGTATTGGCACAACACCACCCTTGCAACACACTGCGTGGGCCACAAAACGACTCCACACCATATGTATAAAATACCAGCCTTTGTATTACACACAGATTGAAATCAAAACAAGATACACATTGTAAATACACATTACAGTTATATGCAATTGTCGAACTTTCCCATTAGTAGCAGAATGGCATGAACAAGCATGCCCTAATCAGAGGTATCTTCCAACATGACATTCCCCAATATCGCATACCCCCAACAGTTGAAATGGTCAAGCAATCACAGGTCTTTGACTATGACTCTCAGTCACTCAACTACACCAGCCAACGATACACGTTACCGCTGCTAGCACCATGTTGATTAGATTGTCGGAGCCACATAAAACAGAAAGAAACATTTGCTTAGTTTAGGCCATACAGATTAAACCTCCAGGCACCCAGCGGTACCTGCATGAGTGCCCGATTGCTATTCCCCCCCATAGACAAAAGGTTTTGACCCAGGAAACTAGAGCGTTTCAAAGTCTGTAGAAATGTTTCCCCTCAAACAGAGGTGTGAGCTGCTGTATCTCCCTACAGTGAGCCATTGGTGCCCACAAGGCACAACAAACCCACTCGGGCCCCATCAAGATGTTCTCCACAACAAAATACCTTGTGCCTGTGTGTCCAGGGTGTGGGAGGCGAGCCAGTGACCTTTAACGGATGCCACAATGTCATGCACTGTCATCCTCCTGATCTGGAGGTCGGAGACAGTCTAAGCTCCCAGCTCAGGTCCCCCAACACAACTTGGACACCACACGCTCCAGAGTGCAAGATAGTATAGGCCCCCTGGTTGCAAGCACAGGTCTCTCGGACTCTGCAACCTTCCCCCACACTCCTCAAACTCCTCACATCCCTGCACCTCAGGTGGGGGGCTGATCTTTATGAGAACACTCCTCTGCACGGTGTGATGATGGTGTACATCAGGACGGTCCATTTCCCAACCAATGATCACTTCCACCCGTTTCCGCCGCACCCTGCAAAGTCATTAAAATCTGGTGGATTGGAGAGTACTTAGGGACCCGGGCCACAACAGTTGGCACTTAGCTGCAGGCCAGCAACATCCAGGCAAAATCCACCAAATGATAGTCCTCTTCCTAGAGCACAACAAATTCCAGGCCACCACAGGTCTGCGGATAATCCAGTTGCAGTCCCTCCTGCCTTAATTATTACTCATGTCGATGTCCCAGCATCGAACCAGCGTAGTATGGTTCCAAATCCAAAAGTGTCTCTAACTTCTGAGGCCACAGCCCCAGTAGGTATACCCACAATGGCCTTTGAAGATGCAATCAGTTCAAAGGCCACCTTTGAAATGCACAGGCCCTCTCTAAATGTTGTCCTGTCTGCCATCCTACCCCAGGAGGTTTGATCACCATCTTTAGTGGGTCCAAGACCACCCCTTGGAATGCAGGTCCCAACTCCACACCCAGGTAACCATCCCAGAAAGGCTCCTCAGAGTCAGGGGTCTGCAGTTTCCCATGAGCCCTTAGTTGATTGTCTTCTAGTGGGAATACACAGATGTAGCCGTCCCCCTAGCACCCAGATGTGAATTGGAGACAGGCCGTCAGGCACACAGAGCCACGAGCATCGAAATGCACACTTTCCCCAAGTGGCATTTACAAATATGTAATGTCCATCCACTTGCACTCCTGAAGAGGATTCGCCATTACGAACTCATCGATTTCAAGCACTATACTGCTACTATTCTGCATGGTGGAAAAATTGCTAGTTAACCTTTCCCTACATTCCCCCATGCTAAGCCAATGTGAGAAGCATGCCCATGTTGTACCGAACACACCATCAGGTGCCATTCGCAACCCTTACATGTAATGCACATGCACACATTCCCTACCTCTTCTTCATACTGCATCCTGTTCCCAGGCAGAACGCCGATATAGCAGGAGTCATGCAGAACCGTGGCATGTAGCTTTTTAAATGTCAAGCTGAGTAACAATAACCAGCGCATACAGGCCCCACCATGGCAAACCTATGGCGCGATTGATGAGGTGCCTCCGTGGATGGCACAACCAGTGCTGCAGGGCCACCGAGGAGCATTTGAGGTACATGCCTTTGGTATATGTTTTACCCTTAGACAAGGGACTTACAGCTAACTCGAATCAGCCAATCATGCACACACCAATCACCAGTATGCATATGTCAAGCACAGTGCTTTGGCACTGAATGGCAGTGTCAAACATGCTCAAAGTCTTAAGGCTAGCACCTAGATCAGCAGAAAACGGGGAAGGAGAAAAACAACTTCAAGGGAAATCACCCTAGAAAGGGCCATTTCCAACAATAAGCATTTTTCCCTTCTTCTACAAGGAGACAATCAAAAATATTCAAGCACAAAGAACAATGCGAAGATAGCAGGAGATGTGGCAGAACAGCTGCTTTGTAATTGGGAAACCAGGTTTGAGCTGTCCCAAATTCCTGTAATTTTTTTGCTCATGTAAAGACTTGTATACCCTTGCTCCAAGCTTGTACCGTATAAAATAACAAAAAATAAAATAAGACTGACCACACTTAGCACAACTAACAGGGAGAGCAGGAAAGTAGAATTATAAAAGAAAACTGAGAAATAAAGTATGTGTGCTATTGTTCTAGCTCTGAATACGAGCTGCTGTTTTAGAGTTGGGAACAAAGGAAGTGGTTGGAATATAAAATAAGGGCCTGATTACGACTTTGGCGGTCTTACATCGGACGGTGCCATTCACTGTAGGACCGCAAAAGCCGTGGTGCTGCCGCCTGCCAAATTACGAGTTAAATCCTGGTCTTGCGGGCAGTGTTGTGGCGGTCTTACACGGTGGTCTGTCAGGCTCATTGAAGAGCCTGACATGCAGACCACCTCTCTCAGAGCGGTGACTGCACCTACCTGCACAGTATGGCATATATGCCACACCGTGCAGGAAGGGGGGTGCAAATCCGGGAGGGCACTACATATGCCCCCCCTCGCATGTACCCTCAGGCCCAAATCTGGCAGTTGACATTCCGCCACCCTTTTCATGGCGGGTTCACCACCCTGAAATGGGCAGAGAAATGGGAACTCGAAATATGCTCCGCAGTGCAAGCTGCGGCACCGACAGCATATTCCTGCCGGTGAAAGACTACCGGCCCAGCAGGATCCTTGATACCGGCCATGCCGGCGGTCTTGTGGCAGTCCAATTGACACAGTTGTAATACTGTGGGCAGTCAGCAGTGTGGCGGTCGTCGGGCCGCCACCACAGGGACGGCGATCCTATGGATCGCCATAATCGAAGTCAACCAAACTTCAGTCTGGCAATTGAGGCAAAACAATAATCCATCGAGGCACACTGAGCTGGAGCTTGTGAAGCAGGGACAACCTGGAAAGCTTCTGGTTGCCTTGCTGCTTTCATCCCTCTGGTCATGATATATTAGCAATTTTCCACACATGAAAATATGCACCCATCACACAAGTGAAAAAATTTGAAAATTCAACCTTCGGTCTTCACTGCCCTCGGGCCAGATAAAACGGCTGCGTAGGGTCCTTTTTGAATACTTTGAGGAGGCACTGGTACTTAATATTCCCGGAATCAGAAATACCAATAAGTAGGGCAGGTTTAAAGCAGACTGCCATCCCTCGAGGAGCCTGTAACAGTCCTTCCTCTCTCCTCTCTGTGTGTGCATCATATCTGCCTACGAGGACAAAGGAATGTGACTTTAAAACTGCAAAATAACAACCGACGCACCCTTCTCCACTCCGGAGTAGTCCCGTGCTGCTGTGTGCTTTCATTGAACACAACTTCACAGCAAAATGAGGCAATCCGTGCAGTCGGGACAGAAGTCTCTGGGGCATGTTATCAAGAAACAGCGTTAAGATTATCGCCACTTTAGCGGCAGAAAACTGGGCTTGATAATATGCCTTGAGAATTTCCATAGAAGCCCATGTTCTGGTGTTAACATGGGCTTCTACTGGAATTCTCTGCGGCATATTATCAAGCCCATTATTGCCGCTTTTAACGGCAGTTTTCTGCCGCTAAAGCGGCGATAATTTTAACACGGTGCTTGATAATATGCCCCTCTGCTAGCCTAAGGAGAAAGCTCTAAAATGACACGCTGCTCATTTCCTTCAGAAACGTTTTTTTAAATCAGAGTAAACAGAAAAGTCTCAGATTTTTTTCGGATGAGACTCACTAAGGGCCAGATGTAGGTAATCCTGAAATACCGAGTCCTTAATAGCGATTTTTACTGAATCCTTATTAAGAACTCGGTATTACAGATGTACGTAAAAAGTCGGTAAAAATTACCGAATCGGTAATAAGCGGTAAAAATTAGCGATTCGGAAAGAATCGGTAAACATAAATACCGATTCCCCATTACCAAATCGTTATCACCGATTCCTTAATACCGATTCGGTAATTAGCGATTCGGTAATTAAAAAAAATCGGTAATTGTCGAATCAGCCAATCCTGTGCATCCTCATTACCTCCTAAACAGGAAGTGGCCACACCCATGCAGCTGCACTGATCCTGAAGCTGTTTGTGAGGCAGGGAGCACAGCAAACAAGCCAGGACCAACTCTACAAACTATTTGCTGACAACACTGAGCAACTATGGACAACCAGGAGAGAGAGAAGGATGCAGCTGAAAGAAAGAGGAAGCACAAATTCAGCGAGAGGGAGCTGGAGGTCCTTATTGAGGATGTCACTAAGGACCACGACAAACTTTTTGGGAAACAGCCTCTGCACGTGCCTGAATCCCAGAAAAGGCAGATTTGGCTGGTCATACAAGAAAAAATCAATGCCATTGGAGTAACCCAGCACTCCATTGAGGAACTAAAAAAACGCTGGTATGACCTGAGGAAGCGTGCTAAGGAGAGACTGGCAGAGAGGAAGAAGCAAGCCAACCGTACAGGTGGAGGGAGAAACACAGCACCTGCACCAACTGCCCTGGATCTCCTGGTCGAGTCCACCCTCCAGCCGGAGAGTGTGAGAGGGATTGGGGATGCAGACAGCTCAGCCAGAGCTGGCAACAAACAAGGTAAGAAGCATGCACTGCTTGCTGTGCCCCCCACTGCCCAACCCCAATCCCCAATGAGGCATTTTGAATCCTACTCCAGTACATGTTTTACTAAAAACCAGCAATGCATTATGGGAGATGTAGTCAGACGTAACACATGTTAGAACAGTCAGTCCACTGAACCCAAAGGCATGTGACACACATCAGCAATTAGCAAGCAGAGGACAGTCAGTTTGATTGGCAGGCATGAAATTTATTATTACACAAATGCTGCCAGATAAGTGAGCAAATGTACATTCTGTCTTCACAGGCGAGTCATCGCGCAGGGCTGCAGTGGGGAACAAAGGAAAGGCAGCCAGGACAGAGAGGACACAAGAGGAGGAGGTCCTGTCGCCCGCAGGACACACCACCCCACCACCACCACCACCATCACCACCACCACCCCCACCATCACCACCACCACCACCACCACCACCATCACCATCACCACCACCACCATCACCACTGCCACCATCAACGCCACCAGCACCGAGAGCCAGGAGGCATGCAGTGGCCAGCCTCCAGCAGATGGAGGTGTCCGAGGAGGACAGCATAGGAGGACAACAGTCCACGGTGGCTGAGGATGCCAACGGTGCAGGCTCACAGTCCCCCACAGAGCGTGCCCACACACGTGCCAGACGCCGCAGGGCAAGGGCGGCCAGTCCAGCTTCACAGGGCAATGATGAGAGTGTGATTGCCGGTCTTGAGGGGAACATGCTAAAGGTGCAGCGCCTGCAAGGCAAAGCCATAAGGTCAGTCCAGCGGCAGATGGTACAGATGAATGGGCACAGCACATGCTGCGAATAGAGAAGGGCATCTGTTCCATGAACAATACTGTGGCTGAGGGCATGAGGGACATGTCCAAGGCAGTGAGGCTGCTGTGCAGCAAATTGGATGAGGACCATTTGGCAAGGCGCAGGGAGAGGCTGAAACTTGACAACTACACCGAGGCGATGAACCGCCTCTCCACTGCCACCTCTCTGCTCTACAGGCACTCGGTGGCCATGCAGGAGGAGATGGCCCACTGCAGCTGTGATGTGGCAAGGGGGCTGGTCACAGTGACCAGTGTACTAGAAGTGCTACAGACGTAGCCACTATAGGTGATGGGGGGGATAGTGAAGAGGCTACTAGCCACAGTAGCATCACGCCACCTATCACAGAGTCCAGGAGGCGCTGCGAACGGCACAGCGCTGCCACAGGACAGACTGGTAGTGAGGACAGTGTGCCCAAGGAACACAGCAGTGCAGCGTGTGGGCGCAGGAAGTAATGCCAGCCATCTCATGGTTTACCGAAATGGGTGGTGTAACCCGTTTTGGTTTTGATATCTGCACTTATATTAGGTCTGGCATGTGACGCCCTTTATGTTGTGGTGGTGTGCTATGATAATTAAACACTGTCACTCACTTACAGTAACTGGCTGTGTCTTCGTACTTACTCAGAAATAGTTGTGTGTTATCTCAGCCCGTCTGTGTCTCCCATCTGGTGCTGCTGCCACACCTGCTGCGCTGTGTTCTGGCTGTGGACAGTCCTCACCCTTGTCCTCAGAGTCAGTTAGTTCCACTGCTGTTCCTTTCTTTATGGCAAGGTTATGCAGCATGGCACATGTTGCTATTATTTTGCGGCAGATGATGGGGTGGTACTGACGTGGTTTAGAAGTCCAAAGGTACGCTCCACAATGTTGCGCGTGCTTTTATGTGCCACATTGTATCTTCTCTCACTTGGGGTGGAAGGGTTAAGGTATGGAGTTAGGATAAATGCCCGCACAGCATATGCGCTGTCACCTAAATGGGAAAGGAAGTGCCATTAATAAGAGTCACCAACACATTCATCCAAGGTATACATCAAGGTGTGTCACATTAATTTACCTAGCAGGTATCCTTCTCCAAATTTACCCCCAGCCAGACGTGTGTAGATCCCACTGTTCCTGAATATGTAGGAGTCATGGGTACTCCCTGGAAATTTGGCCACAATGTCAGTGATGATGTTGTCCGCATCGCATATCACCTGCACGTTGATGGAATGCGTAGATATGCGGTTTCGGTGTATGTATTCTGTAGCTGCAGGTGGGCAGATTGGTATGTGGGTTCCATCAATGCACCCTATTACATGTGGGAACTGTGCCTTTTGGTAGAAATCAAGCTTTGTCTTCTGCAGTTCCGCCTGTGTGCTGGGGAAGCGTATGTAGTGATGCATTCTCTGCATCATGGCATCCAAGAAGGAGTTGAAGAAACGGGACAGGCAACTCTGTGACACACCACCTGCCACAGCTATCGCCCCCTGGTAACTTCCTGATGCAAGTAGGTGCAGGCTACAGAGCACCTGAACATGTGTTGGTATGGCGTGCGCCCTTGGTGTCTGATGCTCCAGGAGTGGTTGCAGGTCCCGTATCAGGTCTAGGATGGTTTGGGGGTGTAGCCTGTACCTCTCATGTATTTCAGCCACAGCCATTTGGAATAGTGTAACACGCAGTCTGTACACGCGCTCCTCCCGTCTCCAGATCCTCACTCCTGCTGCTCGCAAACGTAGCTGCCTTGCTATCATGTAGAGGACCGCCATTGTGTTCACACTGTTGCATTTTGGGGCTGTTTATATGCAGTGCACCTGATTATCACCTGCTTTGAGTCAGTGGTAACTAGCGACTCTTAAATACCGAAAATTCGGTATTACCGATTTTTGGTACGTCACATGTGCGATTATTTAAGGATTTCTTATTTACCGATTCGGTATTTAGGGGTTTCGGTGCCTGCTAATCGCTAAATAAGGATTCGGTAACTGGTTTCCCTTATTTTTACCGATTCCTTATTTGCGATGGCGTTCGGTATTCCCTACATCGCACATGGCTAAATACCGGTCGGTAACGCAGATTTTTAACAAATTTCGGTGTTACTGGCCGGTATTTAGCCACCTACATCTGGCCCTAAAAGCTGGAAAATTTCTTAGCATCGCGTGGTTGCTATTTTGCTGTCTGAAAGATACGTGCTGCATTTACCAACCAATTCCTTCACATACATGCGTCTTTGGATAAAGTCCCGAGTGCCGCTGCTTGGTTCGCGCCTCCTTAGCCCAGCCTTGAATGACATTAACGCACATGTTGTTGAAAGCCCTCGAGGATTACTGTATTTCACCTGTTCATTGTTCTGATCTCGTCAGCTTTGCAAAGGAGACTGGATTCTGCTGAGCCAGGCAGCGCTGCGAGTTTAAAGGCTGAATTTACAAGGCAAGATAGTTTTTACAGGAGCAGTGATCACAATGGCCGAAGTGCATTCAAACAAGCATTTGCAATGCAATAGGTCTTGCATTCTTTTTAGAGTTAGAGCTATTGGCGTTCTAATAGAAATGGTTTTTACTTCTGTGAGAGAGAGGGCATGAGTGCGAAAGTAATAAAAAGCGAGAGAGAGAGATGGTATATAGAGATAGTTATTCGTGTATATAAGTGAGTGGTAGAGATTAGAGAGGGAGAATGAGAGAAAGTGAAAGAGAAAGAGATTTAGAGAAAGGTAGAGTTAGAGAGAGAGATGGTGTTTAGAGGTAGGTTGCGACACTTCAGCTTGTTGAACTGCTTTCTTTAAGGTAGAAATGACTCTCTCATCCATTCCGTTGGCCTATGGCCACAGCGGTGTCATTTTGCGATGCTTAAAATTGAGATCCTTGGCAAAATCCGCAAAGTCTTGACTATTGAACGGAGGCCCATTATCCGTTTTCACTATTTTGGGAATACCCCAGGCGGCGAACACTTAATCTAAGACAGGTATTGTGCTGGACGCTTTGGTTGACGCAATGAATTGGGTTATCGGAAAACGTAAAGACTCATCCATGATGACCAGGATAGATTGTCCAGATTTAAGGGGTCCAGAAAAGTCTACCACAATCTGCTGCCACACACCTTCCGGCAACGGTGACATTGGGGACAGTCCTTTAGGGTGAGCTCTACCATTTGATCCAGCATTGGAAACCATACACGCTCCCTTAGGGCTCTCTTGGTGGCCACGATGCCTCTGTGACCTTCATGGGCCAGATTAATAATGCCTTGCCGTAAATGCTTCGGGATGACTATCCGATTGGCTCGTAAAATCAGGCCATTCGTGGCTACTGACAGTTTCTCCTTCACGTGCTTGAACGCGGCAAGTTCATGTCTGTCAACTACGCTGTTTGAAGTGTCAACATCTGAGTGTCCCCAGTCATTGTTTTGTATGCGACACATCACGTCTTGCAGAGCACTATCTTCACGAGCGGCATCTACGATGGCTTCCAGTGGAACTGCTGACGGTCGAGCCGTCTTTCCCAGGCCAGCAAATAGCTTTGGAGGTCTTTGAGCCACCTCGAGTTCGTCATCCACCTTGTACAAGATGTCCACTAATTTTAACCGCTCAGCAGTCGGAAGACTCAAAAGGCAGTCAGCCTCTGGCCCTTTTATGACATGGATGTAGGCAGGAATGGTGCGATCTTGGTACGTGAGGTCTGTTGAGAACTTTCCCAAGCAAGGGAGGGGCTTCCTGGACATCCACGTGTAAACTCTCACGTGAGCCGGGCTTAACGGCGGAGGTGACTTCATCCTTTGATATTCCGCCATTGGTATGTAGTTGAGAGAGGCTCCGCTGTCCATCACGAATTTGGCCCAGTGTGTACCAATTTGGATGTTGAGCCTACGATATTTCTTCAATCGGTTGTGGTCAGCGACCATACACACGTATTCATCACTGTCCTGCGAGATGGAAGACAGTGACCTTGAATCTGGAGAGGACGTGCGTCGAGATCGATAGCTTCGGTGAGACTGACGGCTAGAGCAAGATGAACCTGTTGACGAATCTCTGCGATCACGCACTGCTTTGGCCTGATGACGCATGCTCGTGGATCGAGATGACCGTTCCTGATCTTTCTGTTTACTTTTCTTGTAGTTTCCGCAGATGTTTTCAAAATGGTTCTCCCCTCCACACTTCCGGCATGACTGACCCATGGCGGGGCATCCATCCGTGTGGGGAAACTCATAGCCACACCGATAGCATTTGAGATGCCGTTCCCTCCGTCTGTTGTTTCAACTGGAACTACAACATCGCCGATGCACTGACTGTTGTTGCCTCTTGGCCCTTGAGGACCTTTGTTTCTCTGGAGAGTGTCTGCGCATGTTGTGAGATTGAAGTCTGAAGGCTTGCTCGCGCTTCTCACTTCTCCCAGCTTCCATTATTTTTGCATGCGCTTGATCATGCACCTGCGTCATCTCTTCAATTTCATCCAGCGAAAAGCTCTTCTTCAGTAGTTTCCGTCTTAAAGATTCTGACAGACACCCTTCAATGACCTTCAGACGAAGGGCATCCTCAGTCGAGAAGGAGTCAAACTCGCAATAGCGTGCCAGACGTCTGAGGCGAGTGATAAAGGCGCACATGGGCTCATCTTTTCCCTGGGCCACTAAATTGAACGTGTATCTCTCATAGTCAATGTTTTTTTTGTGCAGAAATTTTCTGTTTAGGGCTACACACACATCCGTGTAAGACGCCGCGTCGGCTGTGGGCAGTTCCTTTATGATTTGCCTGACGTCTTTGCCTATTAAATTGCGTAGTGCTATTAGCTGTTGACCGGCGTCTGTCACCTGCGACCCTTTCATAATTTCTTCAAAATCCTCGAGCCACTCCTTCTTACACAAGACCCATACCTCCTCCTGTTTCAAGGACCAGCGGTTCGGGTGGGCGCAGAAAAGACACTCCGAGTATGCCCAACTGTCCAGCATTGGCTAACGTTGACCCCGCTCGGCGAGTCGGTGAAGTAGCCATGGTGAGGACCCAGGCCTTTTTCAGTTGAGTTTGCCAATGCTTGATGAATTTTCCACCAGTCAGTTGCATTTACCAATGCATGATGACTTTGAGGTTCTTATGGTTGTTTTCACCAATGCTTGATGACTTTCAAGGTTTTTTGGTTGCATGAACCAATGCTTGTTGGCAAATTCCAAATTATTCAGTGACATTTACCAATGCTTGATGTCTTTTAGGCACTTTGCAGTTACATTCACCAATGCTTGATGAATTCCAAATGATTCAGTGATATTTGCCAATGCTTGATGCATTCCATATTATTCAGTAACATTTAACAATGCTTGATGTCTGTGAAACACTTCCAGTTGCATTTAACAGGGCTTTATGCCTTTTTTTAAAAAATTTGCCTGACTTCAAAATGGCCGCCGGAGCATCCTCGCAGGGGATTGGTGCAGGCGCCTGACCTCAAAATGGCCGTCACGAACTCTCGCGCCCCACGGGATTTGGCCTTTCATACACCGGCAGCAGCTCCTCCAGCAACCGGACCACCCTCGGTAACCGAACACGAAGGAAGGCACTCACCAGCAGGTACCAGGGCTTGACAACACACGACTGGGGTGGGCACCCAGATTGCTACTGTATGCAGCACGCGTGGGACCTCCACGCTGCTCCAACATCGAGGGGGGGGCTCACAAGTGTCCTGTACTTCACCTGCATTACTTCCCACGTCGGGGGGCTCTCCACTACCCTCGGTTCTTCGGCCTCACAGACACGACCGGGGTGGGCACCCGGATCGTAACACGCCAAGACGAGCGCGATCGGGGCAGTCCTCCGAACCACACCACGGGACTCCTTACACGGCGCTCCCCACGCTCGTACCGTCCACAAGCTCACAGGGCACGCACCCCACACCGCATGGGTCGTGATCCACTCCTCGTCGCCAGTTGTAGTGTCCAACATACACAGGACACGGACACAAGGCTAGATTCACGCTGTGCTTTATTTATACGTCCCTCCTCGTCCCTGGCCTACTCTACTCTGCCCGTTCCCGGGCATCCCCTTGTCTCCTCCCTGATCCCGCCTCCAACCAGCCTCCTCAGCCGAGGAGGTCCTAACGCCCCACATCAGTGTACAACATTACAAACGGCACTTAGTTTTGTCCGAGTGCCGTCATCCTTAAGCCGGCACAGACGCCACGGTCAAACACCCAAGGAGCTAGAAGTAAGTGATGGCAGCCCAGCCCTGATTTGTAGTCGTCCATTTTTACTCACGTAAAAGCAATTTTGTTTAACAAAGCATCTGTAACTTTGGTCCGCACACTGAAATACCGCAATCTTAATTACAAATATTGGCAATGCTGTAGGTCTCGCATTTAAATGCGAGACCTATGGCCTTACAAACAAGCGACCGCCATTGTCTTGGCTGCTTCGAAAGTGAAAGCGGGCATGACCTGCTTAATATAAGCAAAGCATGTTGTTGTGCCTAATGTTTGAAAAACTCAATAAATAAAATAGTACACGTACCATGTAACAACCAAGTAAAGGGGCCGGTAGCCATGGGAGCTTCTAAATGAAGACAAGGCCGTACCAAGGAGGGACTAACAATCCTATGAAGAAATCAGAAGGCAGCATGTATGAAAGACAGTGACACAAGCCAATGAAAAATATCGGCGGAGAGTGGGAGAGGCTTCTCTCCCATACTCGACTACAGCAGTCTCGCAGAGCGAGCAGAGCATATGTGCTGCCGCTAGGCTCGACCTAAAAAAGAAGGGGAACTGTGATGCTACGTGCACTGGGGCGGAGTGAGTCAATGCGGGACATAGCCAAAGGTGGGGCTAAAAAACAAAGTGTTCTGTAACTTTTTTCACTATTTCACCCTCCGTTACCTACATATAAAATAACATACAGCTTAAAGGAAAAATAAATCCAAGATAAGTTAATCAGTGGAAAATGCACAATTGTGCATTATGAAACCTCTGTTAGTAAATGCACTGCAGAGGTCTGTGTGCCTAACAAGAAGAGAGCCACATAATTGAGTACTGGTTGATGAAGTGGAGAATAGTGACTTGCTTGTGTTTAGTGCCAGTTCTAGTCTGTGACAGCAAGCACTATGAATATATGTCATTATTTTAAACTTGCACTGCACACAGTATAAGATAAGCTGCTGCAAAATGTGCAACGGTTTAAGATAAAAAAGGGCTTCCAAAATACATATTTTAAGTAATACCCAGACTGTGCGTAGTGCAATGTTTTTTTATAACTGTCCTTTAAAGCACACACTTCACAGACTTGCACTTCCACTCAAAAAGAACAATTCTGTGTCATCAGGATGCTTCAAGTGATTCCATCAGTTAAAGCCAATACCGGCTTCCAATCACCCTTTACGTTTGCAGACCAGTTCTGCACATTTACATTTCTTTCTGCCAAGCAGGCATCCTGGCAAGAAGGCTTGTTTAGCTGTCTAGTTCACAACACAGGAGACTGACTCCCTGCCATACACTTCAGCTGAAGAATTTAAACTGTTGTAATTAACCTTCCTGGTAAGGTTGTCTTTTCACAAAAATTAGGGAAACTGTTTTTCTTAAATTAAAAAAAGTATGGGCACGTCGTTCCCCTCAGATCTTGCCCACTTTCGACCACTGAGTGAACACGGCCAGCAAGATGTAGCTTCTACTGGCCACACTGAAGCTGGCTTATTTGAAAGCCAAGACCAGTGCCACAAGCACTATTTTTCAGGACAAGCAGGGACATTTTGTCCTGTCAAATGCTGTACTCAAGCTAATCAACGTAAGACAGCAAGGGTGTAGCGAAGCCCCTGCTCTGACAGCTTAAGCGGGGAGAGGGGCGGTGCCTGAGGCAAATTAAATTGTTTTACGGCCCTTCTTAACTTTTATCTCTGGTTTGCAGGTCAATGCAAGGCAGAAGAAAATACCTATAAATTACAGTGGTACAACTGTAGAATGACTGGAGAAGGGGTGAAAGAGTTAAAAAAAATAAAGCTTAAACTGGTGACAGGGTGGAAGAGAAATGTTTTGAATAAAATAGAAAAAATAAGTTAGTGGCAAATACAATGAAATAGCTTGAAGGGAGGAAAGAAAAATGCAAAAAATGGAGCTGGACAGCAGAAAGAAACATTAAACATGAATATAAAAAAGGACGGAGAGCTCAAAAAACACATGAAACAAGGATGGGCAGACAAAAAGAAAATGGAAAAATAGAACGAGAGGAGAATGACAAAGGAGGAAATAAATAAATACAACGTAAGAAAGAAAGATGGAGAGGAAAAAGGAAAGAATAAATCAGAGAAAGAAAAAAGTCAATGCGGGTAAATTTGCAGTTTGTAGTCACATTCTTTTCAAATCATGCTGTAAATTCATCATTATGAAGCGTTTTCCTCTGGGCCACTATCTCCCTAATAGAAAGGGTCGGAATTGCTCACTTCAAAAGGACACCTCCTCCTATGTGGCTTAAAGTGGGGGGTATTTTATTTTCCTGGCTACTCTCTTGAATGAGGAGTCAAAGCTCCTCTCTCTCTGTTGTGCTTCTTAAAGATCTTTTTCTGTTGATTACATAAGATCTGCCGAAGTCAGCGCTTCCTAGCCAGACATAAAAATCACTCACCAAGGACAGAATGGATAGAAGGCTCTGATAAAATAGTATGGAATTTTAAATGAAGACCATATATTAACAGCTGCCTGTAAGACCTGTTCAGTGCACTGGATATCAATCAGGGTTTATGCAAAGCTTATGTGTTTATTAAAGTAGGGGTTAGATAAAGCACTGGTTTCCATCTCAACATAATTGCGGAGCTATCTACGAGAGACATAAAAAGAAGAAAGCTGTCAAAAACAACAATAAGCAAACCAAAAATATGTTATGATAGTCCTTCCGGTTAAAAATGGTTCCTGCACGATGGGAGCAGAGACCTATGCAAGTGTTTCAAATGTTTATAAAATGAGGACTGCATTACTAAGCATTATGTACATAACATGCTTAATATCCTACAATGATATTAAGGTAAGATCTTTACACATAATTGAGGGGGCATTGGATGTCTTAGGTCTATTTACATTTGAATTGTGAATTGCTAAGATTCATGGTAAAACTCTTCTCTGTGTCTCTATAGCTCATTTGCAGACAATCTCACAAGGAGAAGTCGCTTTAGGTATTCTCCCTGTCCTCCTCCTGACAGTGCACCTTGTGCTGTTTACAGTTCCCTATAGCCCCATGACGCTTGCCTCAAGGATGTAAACCGAGAAGAGGAAAGACCTTCTCTGATTGTCTTCATCTTGAACTTACACCACTCCTTTGAGGTGTACGCGATCCATCTTCAGTTAGATTATATGCAGTGAGGGTCTTAGAATAGTGATAAACTTAATTTTTTTGGCAGAGTTTTATATAGCGCGATCTTGACCCGAATCCAATTAGGTATCAGAGCGCTTTACATGGCACCAGTTACGTTACATGAGGACACACATTCATTTTTTGTTAGGCACGGGGAAATTAAGTGATTTGCCCAGAATCACAGGATGTTGGGCGTGATTACCGAGACTCAAACCCAGTTCCCCGGGTCCGAGTTCGAGCGCCCTAGCCGTAAGGCCAACTCCTCCTTAGCACAGATCCGTTTGCCTACTTTTTGGGACCTGAGGTGTATAACATTAGCACAAATGAGAGTGGCAATATCTGCTCATTTTGTAGACTTCTCTGTCTCCATTTCATGTATAAATTCAGAAAAATTTGGAGTTATATTAATTAAGTTTAGACACCTCAAACTTAAACAAAAATGCTCTTCAAATTCTAAAATTTCGGGAGATATTTATGTTCCACTGGATTCACACACAGAAAGTCTATATATCATGTGCAAATATCAGAATAAGCCATCTGTCATAATATTGAATTTGTTGGAATCGTATGAGGGCTTTCGATGATGTTAAATGATTTCAAAAGTGCACAACCGTGATAGAGCAAAACAGAGAAGAATAGGAAGGAAGCCATATGGGTCAATCTCAGTTCTTTTGCACAAGCTTTTTACCTGTGCCGCGGACTGCAGAATTTAAATTGTTTTCTTCAAGGCCAAGCTTATGTGACTGCACGCTATGAGCAAAAGTAGAAACTGATGAGTACTGTTGAATTAAAATAACTTGCAGAAACATTAATCAATCATTTGCAAATCTGAGGGATTGTGAGAGAATGTTATAACAGGCATACCTGTGAAGTTTAACCAATTTGGGGAGCCTTTTCTCAAATTAGAGACCAACACTAAAACTTATGATTTGGACACACCAAAACATTGGAATAGCAGAACAAGTAGATACTTTCCCCACCTCTGCTGCCCTCACGAAAGATGACTGCTGAAGAGAAGCTGAATTAATAGAACTACTGGTCACATGTCACAATTAATCTGCACTAGAGTAATAGAAAAGTTCTGGTTTGTTGCAATCTAAACACACTGATTTGTTGCTATCTATCACAATTCAGAGCTAAGACAGCGAACCAGCATCCAGGAATGTGAAGTGACATATCTTTCCTTGTAGCATCATTTCTCATTAAGCTGTGGCCTAGCCTGAAACCCAGTTATGGCTCCACTATAATTGTGACTATATATTTTCTAGGTCCTAGGAAGCTTGTTTCCGGTCCAGGGAAGACATGGCTTGGCAGTTCGGGCTGGACTGTTCCCATGAGGCACAGGGTTAGACTGATTTCCATATGGCCATGTCTGAACTGGGGTGGCAGAGTGGGCTAAAGAACGGTGATGGATTAAACCCAGATCAGTTGACTGGGGGTGAGTGCTTGCAATGTTCAACACTCCGTCCATCATTTCCTTTGGTTTTGCTTTGTTCGCCATAAGTTGGCAGGGTATGCTCAGACGTGAGTCCCTTGCTCACTTTGCCACTGGATTCAAGCAAGCCTGGCTGAAGACGGCTGAAATGCCAGAAACCGGTCCTATGAAGCTTGTTTCCGGTCCAGGGAAGACATGGCTTGGCAGTTCGGGCTATGACTGTTCCCATGAGGCACAGGGTCAGACTGATTTGCATATGGCCATGTCTGAACTGGGGTGGCAGAGTGGGCTAAAGAACAGTGATGGATTAAACCCAGATCAGTTGACTGGGGGTGAGTGCTTGCAATGTTCAACACTCCGTCCATCATTTCCTTTGTTCGCCATAAGTTGGCAGGGTATGCTCAGATGTGAGT
This sequence comes from Triturus cristatus, assembly GCF_964204655.1. Lineage (NCBI taxonomy): Eukaryota > Metazoa > Chordata > Amphibia > Caudata > Salamandridae > Triturus > Triturus cristatus. Next base: position 799,027,389 of record NC_140592.1, read on the forward strand.
CCCTTGCTCACTTTGCCACTGGATACAAGCAAGCCTGGCTGAAATGCCAGAAACCAGTCCTAGGAAGCTTGTTTACGGTCCAGGGAAGACATGGCTTGGCAGTTGGGGCTGGACTGTTCCCATGAGGCACAGGGTCAGACTGATTTGCATATGACCATGTCTGAACTGGGGTGGCAGAGTGGGCTAAAGAACGGTGATGGATTAAACCCAGATCAGTTGACTGGGGGTGAGTGCTTGCAATGTTCAACATTCCGTCCATCATTTCCTTTGGTTTTGCTATATATTTTTTACCCTACTCCTGGTATGTTTTACAGTCTCAGGGTCAGAAATGTCAGTCAGCAATCAGCTGGAATAGAGATTGTTTAGTTGACCAGTAATAAATACACAAACAAACACAATGCATGGAGCAAACAATGACGTGAGATATATTAAATGGACTGAAAAGAAGAGGCTTGATATGTGATTGTTTAATGTAAATGTATATGAATCTAGTAAGCACTACAAAATACTGCATTTAATTGGTGGATCTCATTGCGATTTTATGACACGTTCGCTCCGGTTTACTGCGGTGGACAATATGTACCTTCGGAAACCAGTTCACGCGAACAGCAACTCTATTCTTGCTTATCAGCAAATCATTATTTTTTGAAAAGTTTGCCAGAGGTGAAATCCCAGGTGCCTAATGAATAAAATATAAAAATAGCAGAACAATTGTACAGAGTGCTCTTTCTATTGGGACATAGATACCCACGATGAAAATAGGAGCAACATTTAGGGAGAGTGAAAAAAAGATCTCAGTGTGTGATATTGTTGCTTGGAAAAAATGCTTTTTAAGCATAATATTACAAAACATCAGATTGGATAAGAAACATATATGCAGAATCACAAATCACAATTCAGAACGTTACTTCTAGGTTACCTATTGTACTTGCTGATTAGTGGAGTAGCACAATTTTGGCTTCACCCTCACATGTCATAAACACTCAGGGGCAGATTTACAAGAAAGTGACGCATCTATAAAGATGCGTCACTTTTCCTGCGCCACCATTAGAAACCCTTGCGCCACTATGGATGCGCCGTATTTACAATACGGCGCACCATGGCGCAAGGATTGACAGATGTGTCAGAATTTCTGACGCATCTGTTGACGCAAAAGTCACGCATTGCTGGAGTGGTGTCGCAAGCACGACGCAGCTCCAGCAATGCAGGGGGAGGCCTATCATCATTGTGCTGCGTCACTCCTTACGCCTGCTTCAAGCAGGCGTAAGAATTTGACGCAGTGGCGTCCTAGAAGTGGAGCAGTGAAATCTTGTAGATTTCACTGTGTCACTTCTACGAGGCTTTTATGCGTTGGAACGCCCACCCTGCATACATTGTTCCTGACGCAGGTATAATGTGACGCAGGGCTTTACAACGTGACGCATCTCCCTAGATGCGTCACATTGTAAATGGGCCGCATTTTTACGCTGCTGCTGCGTCACGAAAAGTGACGCAAAAGCGGCACAAAAATGACGCAAGAGGCTTGTAAATCTGCCCCTCAGTGTATATATGCACTTAGCACTACATACTTGTGTGTGCTAATGTTGTTAATGTAAAGTGTTGCATTTGCATACAGTACTGAAGTGCATTCATTTTAGAAATAGAAAATCATAGATACCAGGGGTCTATCACGTTTTCTGTAGTGAGAGCTACTGCTGATCAATGCAAATCACCGTGGGCTACTGAAAGGCTAAACAACTTGCTCATTGTTACCAGACATCCCCACGCCCAGCTTCATTGACTTTAAGCCTAATCTCCATAAAGCCAGATACTATGGTTTGAACAAAATACTTTGACTAGGGACACTATGACAGGGTTGCTATGTGTATCAGTGAGAGCGTGGTCCTTGGGGATGTATGAACATGTGTGCATATGAATGGGATATATTTGTATGGGTAACTGAGAGCCTGTGTCTCATGAACTTGTAGCACAGGACTTAGCCTTTGCCATATGTAACAACTTTACATGTATAACACAAACATACAATCATTTTTTTAAATGAGAGAAATAATTTAAAGTGCACAAAAATGTTCTGCAAAAAATGTTCATAATATGGAACATTTGTCTGCACTTATTCATTTTTGTCAGTTAAAAACATTTTGTGGCTGTATTTTTCAATTATACTTATAGCATATTGCCTATTGCCCACTGGGGGCAAGAGACCTGCTGTTTGTAAATGCAACACTTTGAAATTAGAGAAAATTAAAATTTAGAGTTAACTTAATCATTAAGGTAACATTTCATTTTAATTTTCTTCCATTCAAAAGCCTTCAGAAACATCAGTTTGTTTAAATCTCCAATATTGAGTGGACAAGGAATTTTAAGCAAGAGTTAAATACCTCAATGCTTCAGTTGATCACCTCTGTGCCATAGCCCCAGCCTGTGTCATAAATTTGAATCCGCACTTCACATTATTAGGCCCTGCTATCTGCAGCCTAATAATAATAATGTAAAATAAATACAGCCTTCACTTAACTTTAAAAGGACAATATGATCAGGTGCTTATTTTAAAATGAACTCAAGGCTGTGAGCTACTCTGAAGATGTCTGGGAGCTACTGGCAGCTCGTGATCGACTGGTTGGAGACACCTGTGATAGAGAGAGCTAGATTGTTGATTGGCTCAAGATTAACCAAACGACCAAAGAGTCCAAAGAAACAACATATTTTTATTATGAGAGACTGCTGTAAGGGTTTAAGCAGTGCAGTGGTACATAGGCAAATGAAGCCTGAGACATGGGTCATCAAATCAAAATAATGTGTAAAAGTACACAATATATTTTTTTAAACTATAAATGTAGTTTCATACATTACATCTCAAAATTTCAAATGTTAACAGTAGGTGAAAAACATTTCCATAAAAATCAAATAATAATATAAGCATAGAGTCCTTAGTAACCACTTTCTTATTTTCAATTACATTCCTCTTAAACCAATTTCTCCAAATGAGCAAAGGATTTCCTTCTTTTAACTGCCTGGAAGACATAACCTGCAACTGTTCGGCAGACAACATAATTTTCAAGTTTACATATAAAAATCATTGCGTACTTATAAAAGATACGTTTCTCAGTAAAAACAAGAGGTCGTCAAAATATCCATCTCATATCACAATAAAACCCAAACAAAAGCATAAAAAAGGACTGTGGACTGAATTGCTTTCCCATCACATGAGCACCTAGGGAAGTTTTTCTTTCATATTTCATCTTTTGAGAATGCCAATAGTTGGTGTAGGGTACCCATCCACCATCTAATCAGATAAAATATTTCTTGTACATTTGTTACCCTTAATAAATAATCTTGTAAACCTGGTTGGATTGGTCTGGCCATGTATCTCAACACACTCGTTTTTTTTTACCTTCTCTACTTTCTCTGGCATAACCTTGTTTCTCTAAAAATAACATTTTCAGTTCTTTTTTTCCCATACTGTAACATTTGTTTCTCTGTGTATAATGTATACAGGCACAGACTGTAATGTATACAGACACAGACCTGGCAACTGCTAAAAGGCGACAGAGAAAAGAGTTTTCATATGATTGTAGTGGAGAAGAGACATCAGCCATGCCCGACATTGTTGCCCCATAAGATACAGTCGAGATACTCTTAATGTTATGCAATTTTAGCATGTCAATTATGGGTTTATTTCCTATCTTCCTAGCAAATCTAAATATCGCCTCCACAGATCTAATAAATAAGTTTTGCCAATTCTATATGGGACCACTATTGCCATTATAAGAAATAAGTACACCCAGTTACGTAAATCTCTGGACTTCTTCCCGCTTAAAGTCTCTCACAAAATGATTCTTTTTCTTGGCTTTTCACTGCACACAGACATCACAAAACTTTTAGTCAAGTTTAGTTTTAAATCCCTTTGCTCCATGTATGCGACAAAAGCATTGATCAGCTGTTGTGGACTGTTTGCAGTTCTAGATATTAGTACCGCATCATCCGCATACAGAAGCTATTGGGAGGAACCAGTTCTTGGGACATCAGCGTTCACCTGTTGTATTGTTTTGTCTATCTCATTACTATGCAGTGAACAAAGAAAGGGAGCAAGGACACAGGCCTGTCTAATGCCCCTAGAAACCTAAAAACTTGAGGTACACTCCCCTTCAATCCCATATTTTACTTGTGCAGTCAAAGATGAGTGCAATTGCGACAAATGAGATATTATATCAGCAGGGGCACCCATTTCAATTATAGTTCCCCATAGTTTGGCATGATTGACACATTCAAAGGCACAACTTAAATCTGAGAAGCAGAGATTAATGTGTTCCCTCTTAGTTGCGTATATTTACCAATAAGAAGATTTAGGTTAATACACTGTTCCACTGTCCCAATATCCCTCCTAAATCCGTATTGATAGTCTGTTAAAACATAAATATCCGCTGCCCATGTCTCCAGCCTATCTAATACAATTCTCCCCGTTATCTTAACGGGCTAGTCCAGGAGGGATATAGGGTGGTAATATTTAACATCCCCCATCACCTTTTAAAAAAATTGGGACGTCTATGCTATCCATCCACATACACGAGACACATTCTTGGGCAGCTGCATTACATACCTGAGTTAAGACTGGGACTCATAACTTCATATATGCTTTATTTGCAGCTGTAGGGACCCCATCGGGTCCTGGGGCTCTACCAGATGTTGTTTTATTAATTGCAAGTGTAACTTCCTCTAAGTTAACCTGCTGCAGAGGGATAAAGGCACTGAGGGTGGATTCACCTACAATTTTTCTCCCCACATTAAAGAGGTTTTCAAAATGTGTTCGCCAATCACTTGGAGCAATTAATGTGTTTACCCTTAGATCTAAATCATCTTCCAGGAAAGGTGAATTTGTCACCTTTCAGAATAGTAAGAGGTCCCTAACATTTACTGCCTGATTTAGGTTAGCCGATGCCTGCTCTTGCACATCTTCTTTCTTCATGTTAAGACTTGTTTAAATAATAGTCTAAACCATTTCACCTCCACTCTATCTCTAGGGATCAGTTGTATAGCTTTTTTGAAATTTTGGTTAGCCTGTGTGCATTCACGGTCAAACCATCCTATGTTCTGCTTCTTAATATCCTTAATATCCCTTTTTAGGTGAGAGGGTATAGCCATTGTGATTTTTCCAAACGCTGCCACAACCATATCAGGAGAAGATTCAGCATCGGTACAAACAATAAAACTTTCCCTGTTAGCTTTTACCACCTTTTCCAAAAGGGATTTTTCATAAATCCCAGTCCATTTAATACTTATTCCATGATTCTCTGCTACAGCAATATTGGTTACAAATGGTGTATTTTCACATTCTCTTGTTTTGATACTTATAGGCAGCGTAAGAAAGGTATGGTCAAGGAAATTAGTATATTCTATAAAATATGACCTAAAAGACTTTATGCCGTTTAATGACATTATAATATAATCAATACACAGTAAACTTTCATTTCCCTGAAAGATAGGTATGGATGTACATCCTTCCTCATCATTTGATTTCAATATTTCTAAATTGTATTTACACAAAAGTTCATTTATCAATTCCTGTTAGACCTGGCCCTTTTGACAGGTTTAGCCCCAAACATTTCGCCTCCTATTTTTCTGACCCTGTTTTTGTTGGATATAGGATTCTGGACACTTTACCAGTGCTTATCAGTGCTAAAGTGCATATGCTCGCTCTATAAATTATGACAATGATTGGTTATCCATGATTGGCATATTGGATTTACTAGTAAGTCCTTAGTAAAGTGCAGGGTCTGTCAATGAAATACTACTAGTGGGCTTGCAGCACTGGTTGTGCCACCCACACGAGTAGCCATGTACATGTAACTCAGACCTGCCACCACAGTGTCTGCTCGTGCACTTGTGAACTGGCATGTTGCCCTGGCAAGTGCACTTACTTGCCAGGCCCAAATCTTCCCTTTCCTTACATGTGAGGCACCCCAAAGGTAGGCCCAAGGTACCCCCATGGGCAAGGTGCAGTGTGTGTGAAAGGTAGGACATGTACTGGGGTGTGTGACATGTACTGATAGTGAAATACTGTGTATTTTATTTTTCACTTTTGAAAAGCTGTCTGTCCCATAGGCTTATCAATGGGGTTGCACTGTAACATTTTTATATGTGTAACTTGCAATAAGGACAAGATGGGAAAATGGAGTTTAGGCTCTCTGAACTTAGAATTTATTAACACACCTTTTTGTGAAGGTGGTTTTTAAATTCTGTGTTTGAAAATTCAACTTTTAGAGAGTGGCCATTTTCTTACTTTACCATTCAGTGTGCCTCTGGCTGTTTGTGTCTTCACCGTCAGGTGTTTGAGTGACAGGAGCTGGGATGTGCATTCACTCTAGACAGTCACTGGAGGGGTTGAGGTGTGCCCTGCCTTGCCTGGGTGACTCATCGCTGGCCTGATAGACCTGATCCGCATTTAGAGTGGTGGAAGGAGTTTCACTTGCACCTGAATAGGCTGTGTCTCCCTTTTCACAATTTTGTCTCCGCCCACTGTGTTCATGCTGCACCAGGGAGGACAGGACTGGATTGGACTGGGTTCAGAGACCCTTACAGCAAAGAGAACAATGACAAAATGGGGTGTAAGTATTACACCTAAAACCCCAAGACTTTAGGTTACTTCAAGAAACAAGAGAACCCTTCAAGAAGAAGAGCGGAAGAACTGTGCGAGGAGCGGTGCCTTTTCTGTGTAAACGGTGGGTTGGCCTGTTGCTTCTATCTGGTGGAGGAAAAGGACTGACTTTTTGCCCTGCTGTGGTATCCTGCTTGTGAAGAATCTCCAAGGGCTTGTGTGTGCTTGCCTCCTGTTGGAAGTCTCAGGAAAATAAAAGACTTCAAGAAAGATCCTTGCTGTATCTCAGAGGAACCTACCTGGAGGGAAGGCTGGGAGCACTGCATGAGGACCGCTGCCCCTAATGTTTGGGGGTGAGACGGCCTGCAGTTGCTTCCCCTGTCTGGAGCAGGAGAAACGATTGGACTGTTCTTTCCCAGATTGCAAGACAGTATTTGGTGAGCGCTGTATTCATCATATTGAGAAGGAAGCGCGTGGTGAACACTGTTCCTTAAAGTTAGCGTGCTTTGGGAGTTGTATGACTGTATTTCTCCCTGTTTCTTCAAAGCAGCGCATGTGAAGGCTTACCACGCTGCTAAATGTTCACCAAGGTACGAGGGCTCAATCCAGCGAGAGCCGCGTTGCCTGGAGACCAGGATCGATGAGGAAAGAGCTGAGAGACAGTCGCCAACGTCAGCTGCGGGCAAGGCCCTGCCCCCAAACAAGATCACACTGCTGGCCGCCTCAGCCGTCGGCGGCCCGGGCAGTGTGATAAGACCAGGAGCCCTGTGAGGGCTTGGGGCCATCATATGCCTCAACCCCTGGGGCTCGACTGCCCGACTTTGTCACCAGCTGCGCCGCAGTCTTGCAGGCAGCCGCATGGTGTTGTTTGGGGGAGGGGTACCCAGCGAGGTCTCCCCATTGCTTTGGGGGGCACTTTAGGTGATACAGCTCTCCCCACTTATTATACCATCGGGGGCATACGTTGGTAGTGAGTGCGGGTAGCACCATCAACGGAGGACCACTGGTTTTGCAGATGAGGTGCCTGGTGACCACCTGAGTTACCAGGGTAATGGCAGTGATCATGCAGGCACTCTCGTGCCCTGCAGTAGGCCCAGACTTACCGCATGGCCAGTAAAAGCAGTGCAGGAGCACTGTGGCTTTGCATTTAGGGGGCACATTGACAATTCATGTGATTGCCTCCTCCTAACCTGTGCTGATTCATGGGACTTATTATATTCACCTACAGTTTGATGCCCTAATGTTATGATAAATGTCAGTCTAATCTTTGTAAAGACCAGATAACAAAGGGTAATTTGTAGGAACTGCATATCACACATAGTAATAATGTCTTTCATGCTATTCCTATAACGTGCAATTTATAAGTATTCACTTTTTTGTGCTAAATATATTGTTATGTCAATTGCTTAGTTGGCAAAATGATGTATGATCAATGTGACGTCATAACAAGCTCCTAGTGGCACAGTGATTTATGTGATTGTGGTCTAATGTGTTTTATATGCAACACAAGTGATATTTGTATATACCACTGTGTGAAGTCTCTTTTTGTGGTGTGCCTAGTGTGTCACTGGTGTGTATGTGTGCTGCGCAAACACTTTTCACATTGCCTCTGGGATAAGCCTGACTGCTCTGCCAAGCTTCAACAAAAAGGATGGTTTCAATTCCCAAGGGAAGAGAAGCAGGAGCAGGGATAGAGAGGGTCCCCGATATTGCAGTCCAGGTTGGATTTGTTTCTGGGGGAAGGTATCCCCAGAACTAGGATATGGAGTGTGCGTGAGCAGAGGTAGTGGTACTCCTAGTGTGGGTGCTAGTTGTGTCCTCACACACCCTTGCGGGTGCAAAGCATCATCATAGGGCAGTGCTCCTCGTGGGGGTGGCGCTGCAGTCCCTCACGGGCCCTCGTAAGGGCGCTCTATCCGAGATCTTTTTAGGAGTCGCCGCAGTTGTGCATGTGGGTGTGTGGGTTAGGTGGTGAGTGGTGAGGATAAAATGGCCCGTTGGTATCCTGGTAGTTTTATTCGTGGGTCCTAAGGGTCAGTTTAAAATAAAACGGGGAGAAAAGGGCGCAACATGCGCTCATGTCAGTAGGGAGATGCAAATTTGTCTCCCGCTGCTCTCAACCCGTGTGGGTCACTAAAGAAAAATAGTGAGTGAATAGTGGGTGGTCGACATGTTTCGCGCTTCCCGTGGTCCTTAGTGGATCCCTTAGCGCTTCATCAGGACCTTCGCTATTGAAAAACAGGGGCTCAGGGAAGAAGCCCTATAATCCCTAGTAATTAAATGACAGATGTCACAAGTAAAAGTAACTGGGCACGTCTTATTCGTGTCCCAAACTCGCATCCCTCTCTGTATGGGGATCGGCTATACCAGCGTCGACCGTCTGGATCTACAGGGCAAGTGTCCCCCTTGTGTATCTCGTTGGAGACCTACTGTTACTCCAGGGTCACCGGTGTAACGGTAGGTCTCCAGCGAGATACACAAGGGGGACACTTGCCCTGTAGATCCAGACGGTCGACGCTGGTATAGCCGATCCCCATACAGAGAGGGTTGCGATTTTGGGACACGAATAAGACGTGCCCAGTTACTTTTACTTGTGACATCTGTCATTTAATTACTAGGGATTATAGGGTTTCTTCTCTGAGCCTCTGTTTTTCATTAGCGAAGGTCCTGATGAAGCGCTAAGGGATCCACTAGGGACCAGGGGAAGCGCGAAACATGTCGACCATCCACTATTCACTCACTATTTTTCTTTAGTGACCCACATGGGTTGAGAGCAGTGGGAGACAAATTTGCATCTCCCTACTGACATGAGCGCATGTTGCGCCCTTTTCTCCCCGTTTTATTTTAAACTGACCCTGAGGATCCACGGATAAAACTACCAGGATACCAACGGGCCATTTTATCCTCACCACTCACCACCTAACCCACATACCCACATGCACAACTGTGGCGACTCCTAAAAAGATCTCCGATAGAGCGCCCTTACCAGGGCCCGTGAGGGACTGCAGCGCCACCCCCACGAGGAGCACTGCCCTATGATGATGCTTTGCACCCGCAAGGGTGTGTGAGGGTACAACTAGCACCCGCACTAGGAGTACCACTACCTCTCCTCACGCACACTCCATTTCCTGGTTCTGGGGATACCTACCCCCGGAAGCAAATCCGACCTGGACTGCAATATCGGGGACCCTCTCTATCCCTGCTCCTGCTTCGCTTCCCTTGGGAACTGATACCAGCCTTTTTGTTGACGCTTAGCCTTGGAGCATTGGTACAGGACACTTTTCACTAATTACTCCCTGTCCATTTCTTACAGTGTGATTATATATATGCTCTGCCAAGCTACCAAGGGGGTGAGCAGGGGTTATCTTAGGTGTGTAACTCCCTTACCCTGACTAGAGTGGTGGTTTCTGCTTGGCTTAGGTGCATACCCTAGCCAACCAGAAACCTCATTTCTAACAATTCCCCTTATCCATCATGTGGGAAATGGGAGTGATAATTCCCTAAGATGTCAATAAAACCACATACACTCGTCCCTGGGTAACAACAATTACGAGTGTTAAAATCCCCCATCCAGATGGAGACACAGTAAGAATCATGACCCTTTGAGAAATGAGCTAGCTCTTTCCCAAGCTACTCCACAACATACTATAAAAAAATGCTTAATATGGGCTTCCAAGGTGGCCAATTGGAAGAAAGGTGAATCAACACAGACCTTCTTTAATGTAACAGGGTTGGTTGTGTATATCAATATTGCCAAACCACCTTTGTGCCGCCCATGTAGTGTTGGTAAGGCAGGGGTGAATACTGTAACAAAACCATCAATATAAAATGGTTGTGCATGCCATGTTTCCTGAAGACAGAACAGTTGCACTGATTTTATGTAGCTTAGCCTATCTTTGTGACATAGGACATTTTGTGTTCAGACTTGTGCAGGGATTGAGACCTGAAATTAGCATGATGATTCAACAACATCTGATTTGTTGGCAAAATAAGTCAATTGATGAGATCTTGAGGTATGCTAAGTATTGCAGTGATGATGCACAAGAAACTAAAGGAGAAGTTGATGGTGGTACAGATGAGAGCTGCACAGCGAGGTCAAAATCAGCCATTTGTTGGGAATGTTGGTCCCATGCAAGGAGTGCAACAGCATGTAGTTCCTTTTATGCAAGGTGGAAATGGATTTTAACAGCAGGGTAGAGGTTGTGGTGTTCCAATTGATCTGACTACAGGGATTGATGTGGCGACTTTGAAGAAGTCGAATCCTTGTCGCGTTTGCAGCAAGTTGGGGTATTGGAAGCAGGAATATTGATTGAATGCTAGGAATCAGGTATAGAATAATGGATGTTTTCAACTGCAAAATAATAATCCAGTTCAGACACATCGTGTACAGACGCAAAGGATACAAAACATCCAGGTTCCCCAAGCTCAGGTAATGCAGATTCCACAAGCCCCAGTGCCATAGCTGAATGAAATCCTTCCAGATGTAATCTGAACCAGGTCCCCAATGCAAACAACAGCCCTTTTGTGAATCAGGGTATGTTTCTAACATTACCCTATTATAGAAGCAGATCAGGATTACAGTTCGGACCTGTCGCAATGACGGTGCCTGAGGGGGCGAAGGATTGCATGTTTGGCTCAACCTTAGAGTTAGACCATAGTGATCCATTCATGAATGGAGAGGTGATTGGCCCCCCCGTATCATTCTTGATTCATACTGGTGCTACCCACTATACTGTGAGAACAGCAGAGGCTCCCAACCTACCACTCTCGGAACAAAGAATTCAGGTTGTAGGAGTTGCCAACAAAAAAATGAATAGCTCTGTTAATGAAGCAGTACTCGTTAAAATTGGATCCTTTAAGGAGAATTTCCGATTTGTGGAGTGAGAGTCAAGTCATGTAAATCTGCTTGGGCGCGACCTTTTGTGCAAGATAAATTGTTCCATTTACTGCACGCCAAAGGACATTGGGTTTCAAACTCATGATGAAGATACTGACTTCAAACTTGCAATTCAGAGTTCAGACATCAGACTGTACCCTATGTTGGCATGCGATGATCTGCCACCAGAACTGAGAGAACAGTGAAACCTAATGCTGACTATCCGAGAACGGCAAGTATAATCTGACCCCTGAAACCATTGCTTGGATTACTGCTGTGGCAGACTAAATAATTCAACAAATGCAAAAATAACAATTGATGGACAGAATGCAGAACAATGTCATACATTCACCCCAGTACAGAGATCTGGGCCTAAAACCATCGTTTTTTTGCTCACCATGCCATTCCAGTTTGAACCCAGCCATATGCAAATCAGTCTTGAACCTGTGCCCCATGGGAACAGTCCAGCCCGAACTGCCAAGCCAGGTCCTCCCTGGACTGGAAACAAGCATCCTAGGACCGGTTTGGGCTTTCAGCCCTCGTCAGCCAGGATGGCTTGATTCTAGTGGCATGGAGAGCAAGGGACTCACGTCTGAGCATACCCTTCCCACTCGGGGTGACAAATGGCTTGGCAGTTCGGGCTGGACTGTTCCCATGAGGCACAGGGTCAAGACTGATTTGCATATGGCCATGTCTAAACTGGGGTGGTGTAGTGGGCAAAAGAACGATGGATTTAACCCAGATCTCTTGACTGGGGGAGAATGTATGCATTGTCAGCATTCCGTCCATCATTTGTTTGTTGTAACGCTTTTCGCCCTAAGTGGGATGGGTATTCCCAGACGTGGGACCCGTGCTCACTACGCCACTGGAGTCAAGCTATCCTGGCTGATGACGGCTGATAGCCAGAAACCGGTCCTAGGATGCTTGATTCCGGTCCAGGGAAGACATGGCTTGGCAGTTCGGGCTGGACTGTTCCCATGAGGCACAGGGTCAAGACTGATTTGCATATGGCCATGTCTAAACTGGGGTGGTGTAGTGGGCAAAAGAACGATGGATTTAACCCAGATCTCTTGACTGGGGAGAATGTATGCATTGTCAGCATTCCGTCCATCATTTGTTTGTTGTAACCCTAAATAATTCAACTAGGCATTTTGAAGGAGATTATGGGGAGTCGATGTAACTCAAACATTATGGGTATATAGAAGCCCAGTGGCAAGTATTACATAGTGCAGGACCTGAGAAATAGCTATACCATTGTCGTCCCCTGTTGTCCTGTGGTACCGAATCCAGCTGTGATTTTCTTTCAGGTTCTATGTGAGGCTTCACTGTCATTGATTTGTGCCAAGCTTTCTTTTCAATACTGTTACATGAGGACAGTCAGTTCCTCTTCGCATTTCGGTTTGGCAGCTGTGTTTTTGCATGGTGCCAAGTCCCACAAGGGTATACGGAGAGTTCATCAATTTCCTACCAGATCCTTAAAAAGAATCCAGAGTCGCTGCTATTCCCCTATCACTCAGTCTTGATCCATTATAGTGACGACCCGTGGGGACGTCAAATACACAGGAAACGTATATACAAGATACTATTAAACTAACCACTTAACTGAAAATGGACATAAAATATCCCTGAAAAAGTTGTAGTGCTGTAAGAGAGAAGTCCTGTACCTCAGACATCACATTGAGAAATGAGCGAGGAAGGTGGAATCAAGAGATAATCTCGGCGATTCTGAATATGAATCCGCCAACCACTCAGAAAGAAGTCAGGATGTTCTTAGGAAGGGTGAACTACTGTCGACAGTGGATTTTCAACTATTGCCTAGTGGCCAAGCCTTTGCAGAGGTTGACACACAAGGAGGTTTCAGATTCAGTACCATGGGATGACATTTGCATGCATTCCTTTCCAGAGCTGAGAGAAAGTCTCTGTCGTGCCCCAGCACTAGGAATGTCTAAATACAATAAATGTTTTACTTTGTTTTGCAGTGAGAGGGAGGGATGCACTGTCTCAGTGCTTACTCAGATGCATGGCAATGCTTGCAGACCTGTAGCTTAGTTTTCAGTTACACTTGACCCAGTAGCTGCTGCTTTGCCCTGCTGTCTCAAAGCAGTGCCTCCACAGGTGTCAGCATTGAACAGTGTGAGAGCACTGTTATATGTCATCCTCTAACAGTTTTTGGACCCCAATCCATGGAAATATTGTTCACCCCTACCAAGACCAGACACCTTAACAATAGCCGTTTGACCAAGTATGAGCAAGTCATACTTGCGGCGGATAATATAACCCTCAAGAGATATACCATGTTAAATCCTGCAAATGTATTGCCTGTTCCTGTAAATTATGTTATTGAGGGTAAAGTTGAGCATGAATGTCTCTATGTTACTGAACTGTGCACGAAGCCAAGACTTGACATACACGATGTGCCACTACCAGAATTAGATTATGTAAAATATGTTGATGGTTCCTTTTTACGAGACCATGAAGGAAGCTGTCAGAATTAATTGCCCTTACTAGAGCATGCTGTTTTTCAGGCTAGTTGAAAGGGACCATTTAAACTGATATTCAGTATGGCTTTGGTGTCGTCCATAACTTCAAACAGTTATGGTCACAACAGGGATTTATGACCCCTTCAGGGTCCCTGATTAGTTGCATAACCTGTTGCAGGCAATACAGCCATTTGCCCGGGTTGCGGCTGTAAAATGTTCTGCATACCACAAAGAGATGATTATGTAACTGTGGGTAATAGTTAAGCTGATGGGATCTCAGGATAGTGTGCCTTAAATACTTGTACTTTTGATGGTGAATAGCAAAATGAGGGGACAGGTGAGACCAAATATAACCTTTTGCTAATCACAGCTGATACAAGGGAGGAAGTTAAGAGGCTTCAGGAAGACATTTCAGAAGCAGAACAGCAAGGCTGGGTTCAGGCAAGTTGTGTCAAGAGAGATAAAGTTGACATTTGGGATTCAGGAAATGGAAGACCTGTGTTGCCAAACAGCTTGTTACCACCAATGGGGAGACACTATTATAGACCTGCGCATCTAGGTAGAGATGCTATGGTGCATCTGTTTCGAAAGGCGCCGTTTAATCCTAGGTTCAGGCTGATGACTGAAGGGTTGTGTCACAGGTGTATTGTGTGTCAGCAAATGAATGGAGGAAGAACCGCAGTAACACTGAGTCACATAGGGAGAACAGGAGGTCCCTTCAATAGGATGCAAGTTAACTTTATCGAGATGCCTGTATGGAATCGGCTGAGATATGTCTTGGTGATTGTGTGCATTTTCTTGCATTAGGTAGAAGCTTACCCAACCAGAAGAAATGACAGCATAACAGTAGCTAAGCTGTTGCTGAGGGAGTTAATTCTGAGATTCAGGATCCCCACTGAGGAACTCATTTTAATAATGAGATTCCGAAGATGTTGTGTGCAGCATTGTAAGTGGAGTAGAGACTTCATTGTAGTTATTGACCTGAGGCTTACGTTATTGTGGAGCAAGTCATTCGGACACTGAAATCCAGACTTGCTAAGGTGTGGGCTCTTACATCCCTGAGAGGGCCTGATACTTTGCCCCTTGTGTAGATGAGTCTTCGCAGTACTCCAGATAGGAGGACAGGATTGTCCCTCCATGAGCTAATCACATTCAGAGCCATTAGACTGCCAGCTGTGCCTGCAAATGCGCTTGTAAACATTACAGATTACATGGTTCTTGATCACTGCAAAGGACCGGCTGATGTGGTGCATTCTGTGTCTCATCAGGTTGGAGAGGCTACAGCTCGCCTCAGCAGGAGCAGTGCCATGACCTGAGTCCCGGCGACTGTGTTATGGTAAAGATGCACATATGCATATCGGGTTGTAGCCTCAGTGGCGAGCACCTTGAAAAGTCATCTTGGTCACTAATACAGCTGTGAAGTGCAGAGTGTTACCCAACTGGGTGCATGTCGTGCATACTCGCAGAGTCCTGTGTCCCCGTGATGATGTAACAGTACCTCTCCCTGAAGTACCGGTGGTTACAGTGAGATGAAGGTAGCAGATTAGACAGGTTGTTGGGGACCGCAAAGAGTCTGGGACAGCACGTATTTGGTCTGAGGGGGTCTGAATGCATCAACAGTTGAAGTAAGAACAAGAGGGTCGCATCCTGTAGTGCTGACTGCGTCAGATTCAGTTCCTGGTGAATGGGCCTAGTGCCACAGTAATGAGAATAGTGCCTTGAGACCAGCAGCCAAGATGTCAAGAGGGAAGAAGTCAAGGTTTGCCTGAAATGAGTGTGCCACACACTATCCCAGAAGATACTGAGAAATCTGGCCTAAGTGACAGTGATGATGAAGAGAAAGTAGAAAGGACATTAATGAGAGCAAGAGTACCCTATCTGAGGTATTTTTCACTGGAATGGACATACTTTGCAACAAATGCCCAAGAGAAAGAGTTTTGGTACTTGGAGAGTTAAAGTGGAAATGCAATAGAGCCTCCTTGATTACATAATTGTGGCCAAATTGAGTTTTGACTCTGCTTTGCCACAGAATAGACTGAGTGAAATTGTCCTTAATTTGATTTCCAGATTGAACTTTTAAATGTGCTTTTCAACAGAGACAATAAGAAGAGTGTCTAGGCGCGAGTTTGCTGAAGAAGTGTAAGGTTGTCATTTAGAAAAACAGTGAGCCGGGCTAAGAAAGGCTTACAAAGACTTTGTAAATACTATAACTGCATTTTGATTGATTGCCTGGACATTTTTTGCTATTTGCACAGTTGGAAACAACAATTGGAAACAAACGAAAAAGGCTTTTGATGCTGCTGCTTTTCTCACAAACGGCCTCAGTTCTGAAAGGTTATGAAACCTAATAATAACACTTATAGACGTGGGTACATAATAGTGGGTGTGTAGATAAATGTAGGTGAAGTACTAATTATGCTACTTCTTGTATTATACTCATCTACTTCATCTAGCTTAGAGTAGGCTAAGAATATACTTACCCATAAGACCTTTCAACTGAAGATAGAATGCACTCACCTGATGAGAAAGATTTGCACATAGATGCTTCTAAAGGAGACCTTTCTTGCAAATGTTTATTACAAATTGCTTTATGAGTACATTGACACTATGGATGGTAGGGATTGCTACATTTGTACGCAATTACCTGCATCAGCTGAAGAGGGTATTACATACCATCACATTCCTGTGATTTATGGTGCTAATTGTAGATTGTTAATGACCATTTAGTATGGACAGGGTCATTTTCAATTTTAATTTTGAAATTATGATTTGATATTTTCAGACGTTCCCATACTTAAGCATTTGAAAAGCTGCCCTGAAACTAAAAATATAGTGAAAGCTGAAGGATTTTTCAACACTACCATGACACTAGACATTGTTTATGCTGAAAGAAACAATTTAACCAATGTAGAGAAGAGCTTTATAAATTCAGTTGAGGACAGAAGGAGAGGAATGGAATCTAAATTAAAGAAAGTAAGTATTTGATATTTGTGGGCTAGAGAAGAAATTGAGTATCAAGTAGCAGGGAATCAAACTACATTAAGAGAGGAGACACCAAGAGAAATGATGCATATCCAAACAAGCATTTATGAAGCCACTGAGGTTATAAATGGTCCACCTGATAAGAGGTATATATTGGTATCTTAATGTGACGACTTGATTCGCCATCAGAGGAGAGATTTGAGTAATGTATTTTGGCTCCACCCTCACACTTCATAAATACGAAATATAGATGCGTACTTAGCACTACAAACCTTTGTGTCCTAATGTTATTAATGTAAAGTGTTGCACTTACATTCAGTACTGAAGTGCATTCCCTGTAGAACTATAAAATCATATATACTATGAGCCTTAACCTTATTAATATTATATATAGTCTTTAGAGATTTGATAAAGCATCCTCACACTATTAAAATTAGTCCTGGGCTAAAATTCCGTTCCATTCGCGGAAATTGCGATCATTTGGCATTATCGCGTTCCACGGAAAGCACGAAAATGTCAAAATTTCCACATTCCGCAACTTGGCGATAATTTGTTTCATGCTCGCGCTGTAAAATAATACATTCTCGCGTGCGCGCGATCGCCTTACCTGAATCCCCGCATTCGCCGACAAGTTTTCCCGATCCGGTCGCGTTCTCCACGAGATGTTGTATTGTTGGTAGCCATTTGCACTGTCTCGCGACAGTTCGCGTCCGCAGTAACGTCATGCGTCGTGCGATCACGTCTTTCTTCTCGCCATCATGCACCGTGAGACAAGTGAAAACAAGATGGCCGCGCCCGCGAGCAACCGCATTGGTAAGTAGGCGAGCCGCGACCACGTGGAAAATACCGTGAACGGGCGGGAAAAAAACTTCCGCATCTTGGCGATATTTCCGCGTGTTTGCGGAGATTTTTAACATTTTCGCGATAATTTGCGAAAGTGAATTTCGTAAATTCCGCCCACCCCTAATTAAAATGCATTTACATTAGAAACAAGAGAGATTTATTTGAACGTGTGCACTAATGTATTCACATTAGTATTCATAATGTAGTTCTCAGTCACACTTGTATTTGTGCATTCAAAGTTACTTTATATTAACTTAATATTCAATGTGAATCTAATGCTGAATTTATGTACTTACATGTGTCAGTCATTTGTAGTTGTATGTGCACAACAACACCATTGAGCAATATGCTTAAATTGACTTGAGTAGGCCTGTATCTCTTTCTGCATAAAATTTAGTTTTCCATTTTTGCTTGTGTTTCTTTTTCATTGCAGGTACCTTCACAGGGTTTGTTAGTTTGACAATAGATGTAACTCTGTACTAGTGATAGAGAGCCTGAGGAGAGGACTTTGACAAAGAATTTTAATTGCAGTAATTTAGCAAAGTGTTGCAGGTGACCAAGGATGATGTCGTTCTCAGGACTAGCCTGGCAGAGTCTACTAATGTTGCAGATCACAACGTGAGAATGGAAAGTACAATGGAGACCCTGATGGTGTGAGCAAGGGGTGTTACCCAGAAGATTTCTGTTATATTAATTAGTGTCCTCACAGCTTGAAGATGGCCACTATTCCTTAGACTCTGAGATATACAGACGTCTATGCTTACTGCTTTGATTCTTTGCTAAGTGTGGCTTAGGCTAACACTTATTTCCCTATCACTAGAAGACTCTTGCCTGAGCTTCTGAAATGCTGACACTTTCCCACATACTTCAAACAATATTCTCTTTTTCGAATTTACCCCAGCTTTTTTAGACTTCTTTTAGATTAAATTATCTTTCACTGTTTTAGGTTCGAAACTAGAGGACATTAGATATTAGTCATGTTTAAAAGAGAAGATGAAAAGATTCTTCTCTGAGCATCAGATTCTATTGTTTATTCTTTGTATTGCTGTGACTGAACTTCTTGTTTGTCTCATACTGGTGCCCCTGAACTTGTTTAGGATATTTGGCTATACATTTTGTATTCTGTATCTTTACAGCATGGTATTGAGGTTCATGTACATTAAATTAACTGCAAACTTGTCTTCTTGTCTTTATTTACTGATTCCTGGAACTTATTGTGTAGCCAAATGGGTTACACTGTTAGTTATATGTGTTTGCCCAAGTGCTAACCCCCTTCACCTTTCAGTCACAAAGAAGGACCCATTGGATAACCAGGGGTAAGAGGTTGGCCCAGCACTGCAACACACATTGTTGTGCATGGCTTCCATTCTTGTGACCACAAGGGCTATTTTCACAAAGGTAAGTTTGCATATGTAGCTCTTCTAACATGTAGAGCTACATCTACACTTAAGTGGAAATCTCTTCATGAATGGAATTTACTATTTCCAGCTGCAGATTTGCAAATGTAGACTTTCAACTCCCCATCCCCCCAAATGAGGAGGCGAGCACTACTACAATTGAATTTATGACTGGAAATGTACTCTTAATAATTTACTGCCTGTTTGTGGATAGCTCTCTGTAGAAAGATAATTTATTTTTTAATTCAAGATATTTAAACACATTCCCCAAACTCATATTCACGTAGGACTACTATAGTAACAAGGGACACTACACCAGCACTGAATTATATAACTCATTTAAAACAATTACATTTTTTGCAAAAATATTTTATAGGCTAAAAAAAATTAAATGCTAAGTTACCTGATGCCAACCATTCCAGTCTTATTTTGTCAGCAGATTCAAAATCTTAGATGTAAGTTCTGTATTATTTGTGACTTTATTTTTTGTAAAATATAAGTTCTTATTTGCAATATATTTTATCAAAATGTGTTGTATATCAAACATCTACCTTTTAATTTTTTTGTCCAAAAAATAATTTATAATGAGCTTAAAATAATTAAAATAAATTAAAATAAACAGTGGATAAGCGCCAGAGAGAATCGCTCCAAAGCTTTGTGTTCATCCTGTTTTCTGGCACTTCTGACCCAACTGCTTCGTTTCTGGTAGCACTTCAAGACCTTCTTTTTTTCATTTCATCCCCTCAAGTGCACCACTACATCACAGAAACTATCAGAGCAGTAGTTGAAGCGTCCTTTTCCTAAAGCAGAAAGAACGCTTAAATGCCTTTTGACTGGGGTGCACCATCCTAATAGTTGGTTGAGGTGTGAATATTACTTTTATTTCATTTGTATTGTATTGTATGTATTGTATTATTTACATAAAGCATGTTTAACCTATTCTTGCTCCTGTTTAGGTGCATAATTGATTTACTTCTGTATTCTATTATTTTACATGTTCTATTCTCTACTCTGGGAACCTTGTATTTCCAACTATTGTCAGCAATTTTGGTAATTGAGCCTCAGACTGGTAAACGGTGTATACATCCTGACTAAACATCGACCGAGTAGGTGAGGTGCCTTTGCTCCCATTCTGGAGAGGAGATTCTTTATACATTTTTCACCTTTCAGTAAGTGGGAACTCCCCACCCTCCCACTTCTATCCTGTAGATAAAAATGATACGCTTACCTGGAATTGTGCCGCTCACCTACATCACAAGATAGTCACGCATTTTGCCTTTTAAAAAGATAGAAAAATGTACCTTTTACTATCAAGACCCCCTCCACCTGCTTAAGTAAAAAAATACCTGATGTCCTGCGATCCTACCCCAACCGCTTACTCCACATCTTATAAACTAAACAGGCTTAAATGTACTCAGCCCAGGCTGCTATGGAGTAGGTCAAGCACCAGGCATAGCCAACCACTGAAACTGTAACACACTACAATATAGATAGATCAAAGGAGTGTGTTACACTAACACAAAGGGAGATATATAAAATAATTAAATCCCATATGTATTGATCTTGTGCATGAGGTACTGGAATAATGCTTTAACTCAGTGGACTAGGGATTTCTCTCCTCTGCAGGAGGGGGGACTCAGAAGCGTTTGAGAGCACATCCCAAATGATACACTGTTCAATTACTTAGCTTCTCTGCTCGACCGTCCTTTCCACATTGCTCTCTTTGAGGCTCACGATTAATATGTGCTGTGTTTTATTGGTTAGAGACCTTTCTAGTTTATTTTTGCCTACTGAGTCAGTTAACAAGCAGTTACAGGGCAAAGATTATGAGTGTCACGTAGTAATATACAAATATATATATTACTGTCTTACTGCCGAAACGCGTTGCAATTGAGTAAACTTTGCATGAGCAAACTCTTATTCCGAGTGTGCGCTTTTTTGGACTTTCATTGGGATATATATATGTATTGTCCAGTTGAAGGCATAGCCCCGAAACGTGTAGACCGTCCACGTTTCTGCACAAATGGTGGTTAAATAAAAACTTAAAAAAGGAAGAAATTACCTATCCAGACTCTTCTTCGTGGTGCTGTGAAGTCCTCGCTAACACGGAAGCTTGGAGATCATGGAAATATATGTATATATATATATATATATATATATATATATATATATATATATATATATATATATATATATATATATATATATATATATATGTATATATATATATATATACATATATATAGATATATATATATATATATATATACACATATATAAATATATATTCACTTAAAAAACCATAGGTTTCACACATGTTATAGTTAGGTGGATATTTCACTCGTAAAAAAACAATGAAATTCCCCCGTTATAGTTAGTTCAGACAACTATAACTCGCGCGCCCGCAATCCACTGCTCATGACGTCACATATTACATCACTCATGACATGGTCAGTGGCATCACTCATGACATCACTGATGACATCATCCTTGTGATAGAGTGGCAGTCGCGCGAGTTATAGTTATCTGAACCAACTATAACGGGGGAATTTCATTGGTTTTTTACGAGTGAAATATCCACCTAACTATAACATGTGTGAAACCTATGGTTTTTTAAGTGAATTTGCAAGGTTTTTTAAATGCTAATTCCTAACTATAACGTGTGTGAAACCTATGGTTTTTTTAGTGAATTTATACGGTTTTTTAAGTGCTAATTTATTTATGTATTATTATTTTTTTTATATATTTATTTTACAATAAACTACGTATTACATTTTTTTTTTTTTGGCTTTTGGTTTTCACCGTGCGCGCACGGTGCGTGCACCCCGCGATTAAAAAAAAAAAAAAAATTGTTTTTTTTTTTGGTTTTTCACCGTGCGCGCACCGTGCGCGCACCCCCGCGATTTAAAAAAACTGGAACTCTCTACCCTGCCCCCTTTTCACATTCGCCACCTTCCTTTTTCACTCTCGCACTGAAAACAAACAAAATGGCGGCCGACACTTCCTGATTTCGACCGATTCGAACGTTGACTAACATGTAACCACCAATCAGAATTACGCTGGCGCACGTTAGGGTGCTCGCACAGTGCGCGCACGGTGCGCACACCCTGCGCGCGTATAGATATTGATATGCTTTTAAATGCTATTTTCTCAAGAAATACTGAACAGATTTACACCAGACCTGCAAAAGGCACTTCCTTGACCTCATGGCTACCTCTCTGCCAAATTTCAAGTAATTCTGTTCAGCCG
This sequence comes from Triturus cristatus, assembly GCF_964204655.1. Lineage (NCBI taxonomy): Eukaryota > Metazoa > Chordata > Amphibia > Caudata > Salamandridae > Triturus > Triturus cristatus. Next base: position 799,049,808 of record NC_140592.1, read on the forward strand.
TTCGGGCTGTAGCTGCGTCTAAAGGTCCTATGGAAAAATGAATGGGGAAAACGCGTTTTGGGACCCCCTTTTTTTCTCGGCCCCCACTTGACGAATCACCCCGAGACTTTCAGGGTAGGAGCTGAACGGAGCGCCCCATTAGTTTTGAAAATTTCGCGAGGATTCGTCAACCGGCGCCAAAGTTATTCAAAATAGAATTTTGAGATTTCCTATGGAAACACGGTCCTAACTATAACTATCTACTGGCGACCGCCAGTAGATAATATACACATATATATATATATTGTGTTGGGCTGGAATTTTCCAGTCCAGACTAGCAAAGCCCACAAAGTCCTGTCGCCTGTGGATCCATATCGCTGATAGTATGTGATGTCAGCAGATGCGCAGGAAAGTGAAGGTTGATGTGTAGTAGTTTTTGATCAACCGGGCAGCTGATGAATGTATGAGAGGACCAAAGTGGAGTAGTCCAGCCTGTAAGTAAATGATCAAAAACTTGAATCAGTGAACCTTCTTTAGCACAATAAGTACACTGCTCGAATAAGCTGGTCACTGTGCAATGATTTTTTTTGTACTTTAACAAGGTGCGAAGCATTCTGAGATACTTCAAAGTGGAAAGATGCCTTTCGGAAAATGTAGTATGAATTATGCAATGGTTGGTGGCATTCATAATAGGCTAGAGGTGATTAAGAACTATTCGGTTGTAGGTTTAGGGTTTCAAAACAGGAGATGTGATCTAAAAAGAGAGTGTGTGCAATTCTCAGGAACACAATAATAGAGAGTAAGACAATAAGAGAGGTTGGTGGGTAATAAGAGACTCATTTGATAGAAAGGAAGGAGAGAAAAACAACCGCTATTTTGATATAAAGATACATTTTCATGTATAGGTTTAGGAATATATAGTGAGGAGGTTTATGGAGACAGTCTGTAATCTGAGGATGTAAACCTGCAGAAAAGTAAACTACCTAACTTCGTCAGCTCCTCTTTATAGGACTCATAATTTTGCAGGCAATCTGTGAAACAAACTAATTTGAGTTACTTTACTAGACTGCATCCATATTTTAATTCCGCTATTGAAGAGAAGGGATAATTAATTGAATTTTGCCCCCTGACATTTGATTCAGTGGTTAAACTCTTAGAAGGCAATATATAACCAAAAGGGAAATGCACTGTAGCTGATTAAAACACTGTTAACGTTTTTCGGAAACAAAGAAATTAACACATAAATGCTCTGCATCAAAACCAGCACTCTCCATCAGGAATTCGTTTCTTCAATTCCAGCACTACTGGACTCTGTTCACATCCTCTCTCCTCGATTCCCTGCCAAGTTCTATTCGACATACTGGTGGTTTACGGGCAGGGTTATTGCTACTGAATTAACTAAATGCATTTTGGACCCTTGCCCAGCCTGCTGGCTCCTAAAAGAACGTGTCAAACCAGCCACTCATATTACTGCATTTTTGCATTCAGTTGTGGGTCCAGTGTTGCTGCAATCAGAAATATCATGCCCTGCCGAAAAATGCTGGTCATAGGTTTTTTTTAGTTTTTTTCATCTGACCTATACCAAAATTATTAATTATTGCAAACAATCTAGAGGCACACGACGTAAAATAAGCATTGAAAAATGTCAACAGGTCTACATTTCGTGCAATAGAAGCAGCCAGAGATACATAACCTGCATCAACAGCACAGCAATGCTGCATGCACACACCCAGACACAAAACAACACGGAAAGGCATCAATCAGTCCACACACTAAACTACAAACATTAAAAAAACATAAAAAAGCATAGATACATGAATTCATGCTCACACACACTACACGTATAGCTATGATTTACACGGAAAATACACATTGAAGCAACACACACACACACCATAAATACAGTTGAAGACAACACATACAAGTGCATAGACATTCAGGCGGATGGGTGGATTGACGTAGGCATGCATGCTAAATGGATACATTGAATAAAGATTAACGGACGGATGCCGTCTCTGACCTCATTCTTTTAGGTCTCTCTGCAGCCTTCAGTACTGTGGCCCACATGATCCTGCTCTGCCGATCGGCAGCCATGGTTGAGCAGGCAAGGTCCAGCACTTTCATTTCTTCATATTTTATCAGACCCCCCACTGCAAGTGATTCTGCCGCTTTTACTTGGCTTCCTGTGCTCTCCGGAGAGGTGCTGCGTAAAGAGTCTGCGCCCGGCCATGTTCACAGTCACATATACGTCTTCTTACTAGAAAACAGACTCTCTAAATTGGAGCTGAATTTTTTTTTGCATATAGATATAACACCAAGAGCTTACTTCCCATGGATTCGCCCAATCTTACCACACTCTTGTTAACTCGAGACTCTAAAGCATGTTCTGCCTTTTTTGTCCAAAGTGAAGCACTTCATATTTCCCATAGTACTGTTTTTTTCCTGGTTTTGGCTTTAGATAATCATGCCCTTTTCAGGCATTTCCCTGCAAAATGTATAGAACTGAATCACTGCATTGACTTATCTTCTCATGTCCAGAGGTAAGCCCCCATGACGCCCTGCAGATCTCAGTGTCCTCTTCTATGTGCGAGCATTCCCTGCCAGAGTCTGAGGGCGACTGGGAGACTTTGGGGCGAATTCACAGAGAACTTTTCACAAAGTCAGAAACTTTCTCTCCCTGGTCCCCTCCCACTTTTGGTTTTAGATTTCCTCTTCGCATGAGACGAACATTGCACCACCATCCTAAGTTTGGAGAAAATATACATTTGGAGGTACGTTTAACCTTCTTAGGGGCATATTATCAAGAAACGGCGTTAAAATTATCGCAGCTTTAGCAGCAGAAAACTGCCACTAAAGTGGCGATAATGGGCTTGATAATATGCCCGTGAGAATTCCAATAGAAGCCCATGTTCACACCGGGACATGGGCTTCTAGCGCATTTACATAGGAAGCAGAGCACCCCAACATCCAAAACAATGTGGCACAAGCACCAACTTGTGCACAACCAGACACAGGACACAAGGGCACCCGCCTGTGGCCGGTAAACGGCCACACGCTTCTGGCAAAGCACGAAACAGGAACATGATAATGCACACATACAAACACACAGTCCTGATGGGGTAGCAATGCATGGATAGCAGGGAGCCAGAGAGTCTGTGACACACACATTGGCATACAAATCAAGACACAACACAGTTGGAGACAAGTGAAAGTACGGAAACTTTTTCAAAAAATGCGAGTCACTACGGCCAAGAGAAGTGCCACGATATGCAGACAAATGCAGCAGCATGTCTGAATGGGGAATGTAGGAAAGCGCCCATGTCCACCTCGGGGGAGTCCCTCACCAACACAAGTCAGTGCCAACCCGCGTTGGTTGTCCGCGCCTGGAATGTGAGTTCTGGCCAACACAGCCATTTCCACTGTCATCTCGGGACCTGTGACCATATCCACAACATGCAACCATGTGTTGTGACAATAGCAAATGCTCACTTCCAGTTGTGGCTGCAGGTACCTTGTCACTCGTCCATGAACGCGAGTGCAGCTGCGTAGGCCAACATCTCCAATGAGCAATCGTTGTCCACCACATCTGACATGTCGTCGACGTAATACATCAGCTGACCCAGACAGATGTGCTGACTCCAACCACTGGACCCAATGTGCCCCAAAGCCCAATCGGGTAGTGGCTCAATGTGCTCACTGCACACGATGACTTGTGCAATCTCCCAGGTCCAGGTTCCAGACTGTATGCCAAACATCCATGCATGCCATAAGCGGTCATCCTGGTAACACTCCTGGTCATGGGCCAACAGGGGGTGCACACGCACGTCGAAATCCAGGTCACCTACCGTAACGTTGGAGAGGCAGACATCCATGGACCACTCGAATATGCATGGGCAACAATGCAACACAGGCTGCACGCAGGTGACGTGCGCAAGTAAGAAGCTCAGCCGATAACTGATCCGCAGCACTGCCAACGGCAGTGCCCCCAGTACATGCAGCAGACGTGCATGGTACAGCTCCACATGACTGGAGTAGACCATGTGTCCAGGATGGTCTGCCATTGCACCAGTAGCTCTGCTTGAAGCGGCACTGGCTTGCCCTGAGACAGTCCTGTGGATGAAATGGCACAGCTCAGTGCAATGAGCAGTGACTATGTGCAACGGGTGCAGGCCTTGGGTGGGGTGGGAGTACGTGTGAAGGCCATATCATGCACGCCAACTATTACCAAGGACCACTGCATGTGGGATGTGTACACGTTGGTCTCACACCGGGTGGTGCGTATTGTGGGAGTCGCAAGCAAATGCTATCGTATTTGTCAGGGGGTGCTGATGTGCTACCACCTGATAGTACAGACAAAGGACCTTTCATCCCTACAGTAACTTCACCAGCTGCATGCATACAGGAGATGTACAGAGGCCGGTAGTGTGTGTGGTGAGACGTCTGCGACCCTGGGAATCATGGATGATATGCCCAGCACGATGCACATAAGCGGACTCACTGTGTGTCACTTTGCCACACAGCTGCTCCTCCCTGCCACGGACACCCACACTTGTGTTCACTGCACGGTTGCATCATGTGCACTCCTACGTGACACCATTCTAATGCTTGTCCGCGCATGTCCTGCGCCATGCCAACAACACCGCGATGCTGGCCTTCAAAGGTGTGCGCCCACTTGGGTGTAGGCCAATGTTCCAGACTGAGCGGACACAGGTGTCCAGCCCATTGCTGGCTGGGATCACGCTGCGAATGAGGCCAGCCAACAGATTCATGCATCCGCAAGACTAATACACATCACACCTGGCATGCATGTGCCAAGACCCAGAGCGTCTTTGCGCCCCTACATGTCCCTGTACCTGCGGGCCCGCCCTCCTGTTACATGCCACATTGTAACATTGTGTACTGTGGCCCTGGTGGCGACAACACCCCAAAACAGAGACACACTTACTGCACTTCATGCACCGGGCCAGGTCCAGACCACGCCCTGCCCCCCCCTGCAGAACCAGCACACACAGCCTGTGCATGCGGGGGCCAGGTGCGGGGCTACATGTCCAGGGTCACTGCCAATGCTGAGGTGACATGGCAACATCCGCAGAAGACAGCACACTGTGATGTTGCAGGGCCCATGCCCATCAAGCTGACACATGGAACACACGGACACACTTGCTCAGATGGTGTGAATGGCTACGGGCATGTGCGCACGGCCACATTTATTATCAGGCACACTTACTGAGTGACACTTGTGTTGGATGTGTGTGGGGTGTGTGCACACCAGCCGGCAAGGGCTACCTGGTGCAGTCAGAAATCGACAACAGTGTACATCGTAAAGGACACAACCATTCAACCGTAAAGGCCCCATGATTTGTGCTTTTTATTCACACCCCTACTCTGGCCTGGCGTAGGCTGGACCATTCCACTCCGCTCACGCTTACGGGGGGGACATAAGAGGCAACATTTCCGTGAACTTCCCCAATGGCTGGGGTGATATGGTTGCGTCCACTGTCCACTACACTCCATACACCAGAGGTGTATGTCACCATGGATATGGGTGTGTTCTGCATACTGCGGTCTGTCCAGCACATCTGCGCCACTCTTGGCATTGTGTGCTTTCCCAGTCATGGTTCTCCTAACCCTGGGCGTAGTTTGTGAAGTAGTGCTACGCGTAGCTACGCAAAGTGCACTTCGCACTGCGCGAGCTACACATAGCACTTCGCGAACTGCGTAGTACCCTGTTCACACTGTGCAAGATGCCGTTTTCAATGATTGCACAGTGCGGACAAGCATCCGGCACTGTGCAATCAGTGAAAACGGCATCTTGCACAGTGCGAGCTGTAGTTTTCTACCGCCCGAGTAGATTTTTACTCGAGCGGCAGCTTTCTCATCGCGGACTGGCAGTTTCTCATCGCGAGCGGTCGCGAGCCTACGTGACTACACACAATGAGAAACCTGACCTCCCCGCGTTGAGAATCTCGCCGGGAGGTTTATTTTCTACGCTCGCGATCAGCAACTTGATGTTGCTGATCGCGAATGAGGAAAAAGTCTCGCCGGGATGTCATTTTGCTTGCTCGCGGTTGCCAACTTGACGTTGAGGACCGCAAGCAAGCAAAAAATGACCGCTGCACTACGCAACGCTACGCTACGCGTGTTTGCACTGTGCTATGTGCAATTCGCGTAGTGAGAAGTAGCGCAAACTTCGCAAACTACGCGAGCGTAGCGTAGTGCTTTGCCCCGGCTTATTCTCCTGCCTCCTTCACACATGCATGGTTGCCACCTCTCCCAAAATTGGGCTAGTGAGTGGCAGAGATGCCATGCCATTGATGGCTCATGTTCACGGCTTGCCCAGGTTACCATTGTGAGTTGTTCTGTCGTGTCTGGTGGGTGGGCATGTTGTTTACCATGTTGGTTTTGATTTGTGATGTGTGCATTGCCAGAGTTGTGAGTTGCATGGTTGTGGAGTTGAGGTGAGTGGGGTGTTCATTTGGAACTTGCCAAGGGGCTGTGCATTTCCCTTGGTGCCATCCTGGGGACGCTGGTTGCAGATGGACTGTCAGAGGATGGAGGAATTGTGCACAGTGGCTGGGTATTTGGAGGCAGGATTGGTGGAGGTTCCACGGGGTGTGGTTCTTGCCTGCACATTGATCTAAGACGTGTGCTTTCTGTTGCGGTGATTGTGTGCTGTGTTGGCAGGTTGCACAGGTATGACATGTGTGCTGTGGATTGCCCCCGACACGTGCGTGCATCCAGCTATGGTGTATGGGCCTTGCTTGGTGTCCAGCAGATCCTGCGCATTGTGTTGGACGTATAGGGACTGGGGTAACAGGCTGATGGTGATGTCCAGGTCAGGTGTGAGGGACTTGGATGTGGCTGGCTGTGTGTCTCTTCCGACTGTGGTGGGTGTTGGTTGGGGGGTACCAGGGGCCAACACGTGCAGCACAGCCAGCAGCTTAGTGTGGGGTGGGATGTTGTTTGTCCGCTGTGGTAGTGCCGTCGGCCTGTTGGGCGTTGTTGGTCAAGATGCGTACGAAGGTTGTCATTTTGAGCCTGTGGTGGGCAATGACATTGTCAGGTGTTGGGTCTGTGTGGCTGGTGCGTTTCCTGGGGGACCGCTGTCTTTGTCTGCGCTGCCTGTGTGGTGGTCCGAGGGGTGTTCCGGGTGGGTCTTGGGGTCCTGGGGTGGTGGCAGTGGGTGTTGTGGCCCTCTTGGGTGTCCTGCCCGCATGACCGGTGGCTCCATGGCATCTGTTGCCCTTCCTATGTGGCTGTGGGCTGTGCTCCCTTTTTTGGTGCAGGCTGTGGTCCGACCCTGCACCAGGTCAGAACAGGTGTTATTTTCCTGCTGCTAACGCGCCATATCGCCTGTTTTGTGCTCTTATCGCAGCTCTGGCTGGTCATTGTAAAGGTTGTGGAGTGGTGTTGTTGTGGCTTTGGGCACGGGAACGCCTACTCTGCATCTCATTAGCGATAATTGCGGGGGTCTTCTGTGGCAATGTTTTTTGCGGCTGCTATCCCGGGTGAACTGGTGTTGTGGGCTGTTAACACCAGCTTGTGAATGGGGCAATCGATTTATCGCAAATTTGGCTGCGATAAAGTGCCGTTAAATCGGAGATAGATCGTTGTGAATATCCCCCTCTGTGTGCAGCTTTAAACTGCCATTTCAATCTGGCTAAATAAACCTTTTGCCAGGCTCAAACCTTCCTTTTTAAGACATGTCAGTCACCCCTAGGGTAGGTCCTGGGCAGCACAGAGGGCTGTTAGGTTTGAAAACACCATTCCTGCTATACACTTGTTTCATGTTATATTAGGTTAGCAGTGTGTGGCTAAATAGACACCATTCTTATTCACGTTATGAAACCCACTGAGTTATCCCTGCAACGTGCAAGCTTTAGTTAGTGAGTGTGACTCCATTTTGTATTTCGTAATCCCTATTAGGCTGCTTAGGCTGTGTCTGAACTAGGCCTCATTATTCGTATTGCTTGCCTCAGCAGAACACTGTATTTAGTTAATATTTTCTTTCCTGTTCAAGGCTGCTTCCCAACTTACTAATGAATAGGCCATTCTGCCCTCGCATACCTATCCAAGTGTGTTGTTCTGCTCCCACGTTAGGAGACGCTGAGACTCAGCGAGGTAACCTTGAGTTGCAGATAGCATGTACCCATCTAGCAAGTGGTAGCCCATCCTTCCGTGCCTTCTTTGTTCATGGTCGACCCAGGCCGGTAACTTTCCACTGTGGGCATTGTTGGAGGCTCTTGGAGGAATGATCATGCATTGCAGACCGTTGGGGAGCCAGTCCCTCACCAGACATCTTAAGGTGCAGGTCAGAATGGACTCCTCTGCAGAGTATTGCTAATAAAACCTGTTTTTATTCTCTACTGTCTGCCCGACTCTTCATTACTTGGGAAGGCATAGCAGGAGTTTGCAAGTAACCCGGGTGGCCCCTAAGGGCCACTTCCTTCAGTTGGCGCCCAAACAGGGACCCTGCAAGGTGACCCAACTCACCCGCAATCGAGTTGCAGGGTCGGGTTTGCATCTGGTCAGTCGGGCGGATCGGGGTACCCCACATTATTGAGCTTGGTTCTCGCAGCTGCCCCACCCGTCTGATCAGGCGACTCCTCGTCTAGTGGTCACCGACTGGGGTCCTGAGAAGGCGATACCTTGGAGTTGACCATTTGGTCCAAAGAGTCGGCAGTGGAGAATAACTTGACTCGACCTGTGTACACCAGGTGAGTGATTTGATTCTTGGAAAATGGTGCCATTCTTGAACGTCACAAGCCTACAGGCTGTGTCCTGGTAGGGTCTCCGAACTGTCTTGGTGCAGTTTTCAAACTGCCTTGCTTGAACGACATTAGCCGACGGGCTGTGTCTTGGTACAGTATCCGGACTGTCTTCTTGAACTTGGTACGGTCTTTGGACTATCTTCTTGAGCTTGGTACGGTCTCTGGACTGTAGGGAGCGGTCTTCAGACCATTTTAGTTTAGTTATGGGTGCACATTGCTTCAAAAGGTTCCGACGATGGTGACCCAGTGCCCCATGAGGGAGGTCCATCCCATTTACCATCCTGAAATACCAGAACTGCGCGACTCCACGAATACTGTAATTAGGCCACGAGTCGGCGCTCGGTTTCAGGAACAGTGGATCTATTCTCCTTGAAAGAGGAGTGAGGTAATATACCTTAAGGTCAGTTGCCGGACCCTCGGAAAAACCTGACTGCGTATTACAAAGAGTTGACAGAGGCGGCCTCCTCCACGGTAATGACGTTAGCTGATATTGAGTTGTTCTTTGGCCTGTTGGTACCGGTGGATATATGGAGGCAGGTTCATGCACAGGATCATGTAGTGGAATTGGGAGGAACATGGGATCAGATCAGGGCATGAGATAAGGAACGCAAGCCCAGCAAAAAGCTGAAGGCGGAGATATTGGCTTTGCCGGGTCACATTATCACTTATATGCATTCCCTTATCCCGCCGAGACGGGTGGATTGGGACAAGTTGACTGCATGTCATCAGAAGAAGGACGAGGGTGTGTTTGATTTCTTTACTGTGTTTGAAGGGGTGTTTCCCAACTTTAGTGGTCAGGACCTGTCATTGGAAGGTGGTGTCCGGTTGTTTGTCAGCAGGTTTGTTAACAACTTGCTTCCGGATATTGCGACTAGGTTTCAGGCTTCAGAAAGTACTTGGAGTACCTCCTCCCCATCGGTAATACTGAGTATGGCACAGTACTACGAGCATAGAAAGAATGAAGAGAAGGAGAAAGTAGAGAAAAAGTCAAAAGGGTTGAAAACGTGGGTGTTGATGCAGCAAGTTGTGAGGGGAAATGGAAGAGGAAGAGGTTCAGGTTTGGCCCAGTGGCTACCCTGGTCTAACAGGGGTGGTACTTCAAGTGCACCCATTGGGCTCAACCAATGTGCATATTGCAAGCAAGAGGGACATTGGCGGAATGAGTGTCCGGAGTTATTCGAGAAAGGTGAGGCCCCAAGAGGACGGGGTTTTAGAGGACATGGAAGAGGAGGTGGAGGCCGGGGGAAGAATGCAGTCGGGGAATACGTTGTCTAATCGACAGAGCGGGGACTATTTTGATGACCCCCGAGGGAGGCAGTACTATCATGATGACTATGACATGGACAAAGTGACTGGGATGTCTCACAGCTAGGGTAGCCAGGGACAGGGAGAGGGACCAGTTCCGATGCCTGTAGATCAAAGTGGACCATATGTCACTGCGGATCTGCAAAGCACGGCTAAGACATATTTATTTGACACGGGTGCTATGAATAGCTCTGTTTCTCATTTGCTGGTCCCAGGGCCAGCTCTGTATGGCCAAAATAATGTGTCAGTAGGTTTTCCAGGCATGCCGGTTGTTAGCCCCATTTCCAAAACTCTTGCTTTGACTATTGGCCCCTTCACGGTTGATTCACCATTTTTATTAACGTTAAATTGTGGGGAGAATTTGTTGGTATTGGATTTGTTAAAAAAGTTACATGCGACAATTTTTTTGTTTTCCAGATGGTGTTTACATCTCTATTGGACCACAAGTGGCCAGTGCTAAACAATGCTTCACAAAGGATGCGCCCCTCCCCGCTGAGTTTAACGATGTGCCACGCACATTATGGGCTACGGGAGACACAGATGTGGGGTTACTCCAGATCCCACCGGTCTCTATACAGATCAAAGACAATGCTGTATTGCCACGTATTCCCCAGTACAAGATATCCCAGGTAGGAGAGAAGGCCTTATTGCAAAAAATACAGGATTTGATTAAGTCTAGTGTGGTTGAAGAGGCAGCAGCAAATGTGTGTAATAGCCCTATTCTTCCTATTCTTAAAAAGACATCCTTGGATTCTTCTGATGCTCACCCTGATGCTTACCGCTTCGTAAATGACCTTAGAGAGGTTAACAAAATAGTGGTTACACAGTACTTGTGGATCCAGACATTACCACAATCTTGACAATGATTCCCCCGTCAGCAAAATTCTTCTCTGTTATCGATTTGAAGAATGCTTTCTTCAGCATTCCAATCCATGCAGATAGCAGATATCTGTTTGGATTTGCAATAGCCGGAAGGAGCTTTAGATTCTGTTGTGCTCCACAAGGCAATACAGAAAGTCCTAGTATCTATAGCCAAGCTTTGAAAGCCCAATTGGATTATTTGGAACTTCCTCCTGGTAATATGCTGTTGCAGTATGTTGACGACCTCCTTTTGGCTTCTGACACTGAAGATGGTTGTAAAGAGGCCACAGTTAAATTACTGTTGCATTAGGCACACCACTTTCAAAATTTCAATATCGTTGACAGGAGGTCACCTATTTAGGTCACTTACTGTTGAAGGAGGGTCACAGACTAACACCTGAATGCATAGCTGCTATTACTAATATCCTGTTCCTAAGACCCAATGCAAGGTGCGCGCTTTCATTGGAATAACTTCGTATTGTTGTCACTGGATCCCTAATTATTCCTTACTAACAAATCCCCTCCTTTACCTGACCACCAAAGAAGTGCATGAACCCCTGCCTTGGACATCTGCATGCCAACAAGCTTTTGAGCAATTAAAGGTTGCGCTTTGCTCTGCTCCTGTGCTTGGTACTTCTGATTACCAGAAGCCTTTTGTGCTCTACGTACACAAGGCAGATGGTTGCGCGCTTTCTGTTCTAACACAGGGTTTCGTTGGTAAGCAGAGACCCTGAGCTTATTTCTCTGCTATTTTTGATAATGTCGCCAGACCTCTCCCGAGCTGCCTGAGAGCTGCCGCGGCGGTGGCAGTTTCAATCAGACAATCGGTAGGGCTCATCCTTGATACTGATCTCACAGTAATGGTACCTCATGCTGTGGATACGCTATTGAATAAGACAAAGAAGCAGCACCTTACTAGTGCACGTCTGACTGGATATGAATTAACCTTGTTTGCTCTGCATATTACCATCACACGATGTTCTACTCTGAACCCAGCCACGTTACTACCCCTCCCTTCGGAGGAAAAGGACAATGATGTCCATGAATGTTTATTTCGGACTGAGGAAGAAACAAAAGGATGGGTAGACCTGACTGATCTTCCCTTACCTGACCCCCAAGGGGAACTATATGTCGATGGCTCTTGTTTCAAACTACCAGATGGCACTACCACTGCAGCTTCTGCAATCACAACGTTACACACTGTAGTTGAGACAGCCCGTATCCCATACCAATCGGCCCAAGTTGCAGAGGCGGTTGCCCTCCTTAGGGCTTGTGAGTTGAGTGAGGGACTGACTTTCAATGTCTTCACCGACAGCCAGTATGCCTTTGGGGTAGCCCATAATTGCGGGCACCTCTGGGCGGAGAGAGGGTTCTTGATCTCGCATGGGTTACGAATACAGCATGGCCCACTGATACATAGGCTTTTGTCAGCTTTAGCACTTCCCGACAGATTAGCAATAATAAAGTGTAGTGCCCATAAAGCAATAACAGACGATGTGGGAAGAGGAAATGCATTTACAGATCAGACAGCTAAAGAGACAGCTAGATCAAAGATGAAGAAGATGTTTGTGGCAGGCCATGCTAGGTGGGTCCCAGACAATGGAATGTTTGAAGACACCGTAGAAAACGTGAAAGATATACAGAGTGAGACAACTCTAGATGAATTAGCAATGTGGAGGGAGAGTACAGGGCGTTTGGATGAGAATGGGTGTTGGACTGATAAGTCCGAGAAACAGCGATGGATGCTATCTAATGCCTATGTGTTCCTTGTGGTTGCTATGGCCCATGGCCCAGCCCACATTAGCACCAAGGGAATATGTAAGGTGTTGGATCCGGTGTGGCAGAATGACAAAATTTCCAAAGTAGCCGCCCATCTGGTAAAACACAGAATAGTCTGCTTGACACATAATCCTGGAAAAGGTACTCCAACGCTCTCAGATAATTTTGCACCACCTTCCTTCCCTTTTGAGGTTCTCCAGATGGATTTCATCGAAATGGAATGAGTTAACAATTTGAAGTATGTGCTAGTAGTGATTTGTGCATTCAGTGAATGGATTGAGGCTTATCTTACTAAGGAGAATACGGCTATGGTGATGGCGAAGGCACTCTTAAAAGAGTTATTCCCGTGCTATGGAGTGCCATGTTTGATCTGGAGTGACAACGGAAGTCACTTCAATTCAAAAGTCATTGAATTGGTGTGCAAAGGTTTGCATATTAAGCAGAAGTTTCATGCAGCGAACCACCCTCAGTCAGCAGGCCTGGTTGAGAAGTTCAATGGTACTCTCAAACTGAAGTTAGTGAAGATTCAAGAAAGCACAGGATTGCGATGGCCAGATGCGTTACCTTTGGCTTTATTATCTACCAGGGCAACTGCGCACTCTAGGACAAGGTGGTGTTTGGGTGCCCGGCTAATATCTGTGGTGTTCCAAGACCCAAGCGCTTCTCAGGGATAGAGTACCCCTTGTTAGTAGATTATCTGTAAGAGTTAACCAAAAATCACCGTTCTATTCACCAACAGATCCACAAGACACTGCGACCTCCACTAGAGGGGCCCGGGCATCAGCTACAGCTCGTAGATTGTGTATTCATCAGGAACTTTCAGAGGAAGAGCTGCCTGGAGCCTCATTGGAAAGGGCCACTATTGGTCCTCCTCGCCTTCCGCACAGCAGTTAAAGTCGAAGGGCGGAAAAACTGGGTGCATGGAGTTCATTGTAAAAAAGCACCCATCCCACTTCCTTACAATAAGTGGGTAAACAACGGCATTGCTGGCCACGAAGGAGAGAATGTGCCCCGCTTTGTCCTCTTCTCTGACGCCCAGTTTAGGGGGGAGCAGACGGAAGCAGAAAGTGATGCTGCCTTGGTGGAGGCGGTCCCTCTGGAGATAAGGGCAGCCTCAGCATCTTCCCCATCTGATTCACAGGCACCTGAGTCTCAATGTCCTCCTGAGCCTGAATTTCGTCCCCTTTTTTTTATGAAGAAGTGCCTGAGGTTGCCAGGTATAACCTGCGTCCTCGACAGAAGGACAGTGCGCCAGTAGGACAGTCCAGGAGTTCGGGAAGTACTGAAGCTTAGGGTGTAGGTGCTATGTCTAAGGTGCCCCCAATAGATTAGAGTGAACTACAATGGTGCACTGGCCTGGACACTGGACAGGATCGTTGAGGGTACTTGCCCAGGAGGAAGGGTGCCCTATCCTGAAAGAAGACGGATTTGTTTCCATTAAGGGCTGCGGTACCACCGAGGGAGTGCTTCATTGATGAACGATAGGAGAATGCCAGCGAGGCTCTAGAAGGACACTGGGTGACTTGTGCCCCTCTGGTCGGTTGTATTTTTGTGGCTCCAATTCATAAGGTTTCTTTCTATGTACCCATTTGGCCGTGCAGTTAATGAAGTAGGAACTGCCCCTAGTGGCCCCACCATTACAGCAGAATAGTCCTGTATGGTCTAGTTGGTCTACTGGGAGTAGGGTAGTAGTGGTAGTAGTCCTTCTCGTAGTAATGATAACACTATTTGGGGTGGTGTGGTATTCAGAAGAACAGCATCCTGTGCACACTTTGATAAGGACTACCCCGGCTCCACCTGAGCACCTGTTTGTTACACTGGCCCTGCATAAAGAGAGACATAGGCAGACTTATGTCGAGAATGCTTTTCTACAGATGCTTCACCAGGTATATAGTCATACACCAGGGATATACACCTGGGACAGATGGTAAGGAGGGTACCCTACATCCAGAAGCGTGCATGAATACTTTTGAAGATAATAAGAATGTCACTTGGTTATGAAATGAAATGTTGGATTTTCAAGGATTTAATGTTACCCAATACTTTAAATGTTTCCAGGAACTAAATATCACTGAAGACAAAGCCATGACCGTCCCTGTGATCAATACCGCAGCTAGTTTCTGTGTTGAAGGTTCAGGGAACATTCCAGTAGGACAGAGCAGTTGTAACTACACATACCGATTGAACACTACTAGTAGCCCACCTTTGCTTACACCTCCAAATGTATACTTCGATTGTGGGGAACAGGCTTATATATGGCTTCCCAGAGGATGGTCTGGCTGGTGTTATGTCTCCTTTATTTTGCTCCCCGTTTACATTGCACCCTCTAATTATCAGAAAGATCATAGGCTACAACGTAGGGATCTATATTTGCACCGGGTTAAAAGAGTGGTCAATCGAGAAGATATAGATAAGACAGATACTTCCCTGCAGCAATTTACTGACATAATGAAGGGTATTCTGCCGTTCTGGGGCCTCATGTTCAATAGTCGTAATATTCGTCACCTTGCCAGAGTGGTTGAGGGAGTTATTAATACTACTACAGATATATTGACTAATCTTACAGTTGAGCTTCAGGCTACGAGGCTCGTTGCTCTTCAAAATTGGATGGTTTTAGACATCATTCTTGCTTATAGAGGTGGAGCCTGCCGCGTCATCGGCAGCAGTTGCTGTGTTTACATTCCTGATAATGCCCCTAATGTATACTCTGCAATACAGAAATTACTCAGGCTTGCTTCAGATATCCACCAGGATAATTGCTCATGGTCCCTCACAGGGTGGTTCTGAGGTTTGCTGACATCATGGGGCTGGAAGATACTACTTTTCCTAGTACCTATCGCAGGTGTCATCTTTACATGTTGCCTATGTATTAGTTGTCCTCCAGCCTGTTGCACCTATTGTGTGAGCAAGCTCACCCCTACCCCTAAATTGTCAGGATGTGATAATAAGTTCTCCGCTCTTATGATGCAGGATATACAGGACATAATGCTCATTGACGAAGGTATTTTTGAATACTAATCAGATTTTGATACTCATGTGCTGCCTCATTCTCCCTTGTAACTTAAGTGACTATGCATATTCTTTCTCCCCACTTAGAATTGTAAAGACCCTACAGGATAGCCTCAATAAAGCATAAAGCCATCCATGCTAAAAGGAGGGTCTGTTAGGTTTGAAAACCCCATTCCTGCTATACATTCGTTTCATGTTATATTAGGTTAGCAGTGTGTGGCTAAATAGACACCATTTGTATTCACGTTATGCAACCCACTGAGTTATCTCTGCAATGTGCAAGTTCGAGTGTGACTCCATTTTGTATTTCGTACTCCCTATTAGGCTGCTTAGGCTGTGTCTGAACTAGGCCTCATTATTCATATTGCTTGCATCAGCAGAACACTGTATTTAGTTATTATTTTCTTTCCTGTTCAAGGCTGCTTCCCGACTTACTAATGAATAGGCCATTCTGCACTTGCATACCTATCCAAGGGTGTAGTTCTGCTCCCACGTTAGGAGACGCTGAGACTCAGCGAGGTAACCTTTAGTTGCAGATAGCATGTACCCATCTGAAAGGTGGTAGCCCATCCTTCTGTGCCTTCTTTGTTCATGTTCGGCCCAGGCCAGTAACTTTCCACTGTGGGAATGGTTGGAGGTTCTTGGAGGCATGATCATGCATTGCAGACCGTTGGGGAGCCAGTCCCTCGGCAGACATCCAAGGGTGCAGGTCAGATTGGACTACTCTGCAGATTATTGTTAAATAAACCTGTTTGTATTCTCTACTGTCTGACCGACTCTTCATCACTTGAGAAGGCATAGCAGGTGGTTGTAAATAACCCGGGTGGCCCCTAAGGGCCACTTTCTTCAGGGCAGGGTGCAATATATTTAAAAGGTAGGGCATTTCCTTTTACGTTTATCATGTCCTGGTAGTGAGAACATTTTAAATAGTTTTTCACTATTGCAAGCCCTAGCTCTCCCTTAGGGCAGCTTTGGAGTTACCTTATTACATTTTATAAGTGTAATTTCCAAATGGGAAGAGATTACCGGGCCTTGCTTCGGGTGGTGGGGCAAGATGGTTGCTGACTTACCGCCAAGAGAGTGTCGCTACCGTGCCTCGCTCCTAACCCAACTGTAATTCTGAGTAATGCGATGTAGCAGCACAAGTAATGGTTGATAGCGAAGGAAAAATACCCTACCTGGTGAACCACAGGCCCTCAGCATGGTTTGGTGTGCTCCGGTGGCTGTAGCGCCGGACCCTTTCAGTTTTTTAAAAATGCCGCCACAATAGTAGCAGTCGTTCAAAGGTAATTGTTTACTGCCAGCGGCATGGCTCCCAAACTAATTAAGGCAAAAGGTGCAGCGAAAGATCTTGGGAGCGTTGGTGCGGGTCGAGGTGTGGCTGGCCAGCGGCGTGGAGGTGCAGTCAGAAGACCAGATGAGCCTGAAGGCAAATCCGCAAATGGCCGCGGGACAGATGGACGTCGGAGAGGGGCTGCTGCGGATCGTGCTGCGAAGCAGCCGCTCATCACGGAGGCTTTCCTGCAGGGAGCATTACAGGGATCAGAGATGGAGGTGCCTGCTGCGTCCACGCCCCGGAGTGGTTCACCTGAGGAGGGAGGTGCCGGTGCTGACTCTCCTGACTCCGTTGGGGTATCGGTGATAACCACAACTACGCAGGATTACTCTGAGGATCAGCCGGATAGTGCAGCAGAAAGCAGGCGGTGCGTTGGGAAGTGTCAGGCCTCCAGAGGACGAAGAGGCGGTAATGGGGGCAACGTTGGCGTCTTTCTGCTGCCCAGGACTGAACAGAAGGGCAAAGAACAA
This sequence comes from Triturus cristatus, assembly GCF_964204655.1. NCBI lineage: Eukaryota > Metazoa > Chordata > Amphibia > Caudata > Salamandridae > Triturus > Triturus cristatus. The sequence continues at coordinate 799,067,318 of NC_140592.1, forward strand.
TTCATGGACTGAACTACAAAGAAAGAGGAATTCCAAGATGGCGGCCGGTCTACGGACTACCAGAAGCACCAGAGTCTGGTAAGTACCTACTACACATTAAAACAAAGTTACCAATCACACCTCTATAGACATCACTGTAAAGGATACAGGTATACAAATGACTGGTAATACTTGAAAAAAACTAGAGTCAATGAGCCTATGATGTGTTTGCCATATTGATAAACAACATACCTGCATTGAAATTGAAAATGCCTAAAGCTCTTACCATGTACATACTCCTTACAACTCACAGCAAGGCCTTGTGCTCCAAATACCAGTCACCAGTGTCAGCCATCTTGCCAGCACATTTTCACTCACTCTTATTTCCATAGCTGAGCCACAGGTAGGCTGTTTGGGATGGCTGGGAAGGTGGGTGTGGGCACAGGCCTGATGGGAGTTGTAGTGACTGCAAACACTCCTCTTCTCACACAGCCCAAGAAGCCCACATGGAACAATGCTTTCTTCACAATGAGTGGAAATTTACTAGCAAGATGGCTGACACTGCTGCATGGTGTGTGGAGCAGAAGGTCTTGACGGGAGTTGCAGTCAACTCAAACAACAGGCACCAGTGTCAGACATCTTGAATGTACACTTCCCCTCATTGTCAGGATTCACTCTACCTAGTGGCCTGGTTGGGCTGCCTGGGAGGAGGAGTGTAGGCACTGACTATATCTCCCATCAGGCTCTGTCCCACACACACCTTCCCACCCAGCTCAAACAGCACACCTGGGACTATGCTCTCCCTGATGGTGAATGGAAATGTACTGGCAAGATGGGTGACACTGGGCACTGGTGTTTGGAGCACAAGGCCATGATGGGAGTTGTGGTTAACTGAGAAAACAGAAATCTTGAGAAATACCCCCCTTCATTGTTAGGGCATTACTCTCTCTGGTGTGCTCTTTGATCTGTGTTGGAAGGTGGGGGCATACCTGAGTTGCAGTGATAGCAAACACTCCTCCTCACACCTATCCCCAAATAGCTCATCTGGGCCTATGACTACCTGACAGTGTGGGGAAGTGTACTTGCAAGATGGCTGACACTGCTACATGGTGTTGAACTTGAAGCCAAATACCATCATGGCTCTGTGCTACAAACACCAAGCCCCAGTGTCAGCCATCTTGCCAGTACATTTCCATTCACTCTCAGGGACAGCATAGTTCTAGTTGTGCTGTATGGGCTGCCAGGGAAGGTTTGTGTAGGACAGGGCGTGATGGGAGTTGAAGTCAGTGCAAACACTCCTCCTCCCACCCAGCACAAACAGCCCACCAGCCCACCAGGAACCATGCTTACCTGATAGTGAGTGGAAATGTACTGACAAAATGGCTGACCCTGTGGACTGGTGTCTGGACAACTATGCCCTGCGGGAGTTGTGGACACATAGGCACCAGTCACCAGTATCAGACATCTTGCAAGTACATTCCCCTCATTGTCAGGGAAGCTGAGTCACAGGTAGGCTTTTGGAGCTGGGTGGGAAGGTGTGTGTGGGACAAGGCCTGATGGGAGTTATAACCATTGCAAGTATTCATACTCCCACCCAGCCCTGATAACTCCTCTGTGCCTATGCTTACTTCACAGTGAGGGCGAAGAGTCCTGGCAAGGTGGCTGACACTGGTGCATGATGTTGAGCTTGAAGGCAACTCCCATCAAGGCCCTGTGCACCAAACACCATGCATCTGTGTCAGCCACCTTCCCAGTACACTTCCCCTCACTCTGAAGTAAGCATAGGCACAGAGGAGTTAACTGGGCTTGGAGGGGAGGATGAGTATTTAAAATGGCTACAACTCCCATCAGGCTCCGGCAGACACACACCTTCCTACCCATCACAAACAGCTTACCTTGGACTCTGCTTTCCTCACAGTGAGTGCTAATGTGCTGTCATGATAGCTGACACTGGGGACTGGTGTCTGGAGCAGAAGGCCCTGATGGGATTTGTAGTCAGCTGTGACAACAGTCACCGGTGTCACACATCATGATAGTTACATTGCCACTCACTGTGAGGTCGGCATAGTTCCAGGTGGGCTGTTTGGGCTGGCAGGGAAGGTGTGTGGAGGACAGGGGCTTATGGGAGATGTAGTCAATGCAAACACTTCTCATTCCAAACAGCACAACAGTCCCACCTGGAACTATGCTTACCTGACAGTGAGAAGACATGTACTGGCAAGATAGATGACACTTGGGACTGGTGTGTGGACAACAAGGCCCTGTTGGGATTTGTGGCCAACTCAGACACCAGGCACAAGTGTCACACATCTTGATAATACATTTGCAATCACTGTCAGAAAACTATTCTGCAATGTGGTCAGTTTTCTCTGGGTGGGAAGAGTGTGTGTAGGACAGAGCCTGATGGAAGTTGAAGTAATTGCAAACACTCTTCCACCTACCCAAATCAACCTCTTCATCTGGGACTATGGCTACCTGACAGTAAATGGAAGTGCACTAGCAAGATGGCTGACACTGTTGCATGGTGTTTGTTCCACAAGGTCTTGTTGGGATTTGGATTAAAGTTTAACACCATGCACCAGCATCAGTCTCCTTGCTACTATACTTACCCTCACTGCCAGTTAGCCATAGTCTCATAGGAGTAAGCTGGGCTGGATGGGAGGAGGAGTATTTGTAATGGCTACAACTCACATCAGACCCTATCCAATATATACCTTCCCACCCACCACAAACAACACAACAGGAACTAAGCTTACCTACAGATTTTCAAAATATACTAGCAGGATGTATTACACTGGGCACTGGTGTCTGACTCTTTCACAACTACCAACAGGGCCTTGTGCTCCAAACACCAGGCACCAGTGTCAGCCAGCTTTGTCAGTACATATCCACTCACTCTCAGGAAAGCATAATTCCAGGGGTGCTGTTGTGTATAGTGGAAAGAGTGTGTGTAGTACAGGGCCTGATGGGCGATCTGGACATTGCAAACACTCATCCTCCCACCCAGCCCTACAAGTCCACTATGAACCATGCTTTCAGAACAGTGCATGGAAATGTACTGCCAAAATGACTGAGCCTGAGGGCTGGTGTTCGGAGCACAAGGCCCTGATGGAAGTTGCCTTCGAATTCAATACCATGCTACAGCGTCATCTAACTTGCTAGTCCAACCGCCTCACTGGGCATAGGCACAGAGGAGTTAGCAGGGCTGTGTGGGAGGATGAGTATTTGTTATCAATAAAACTACCACGATGCCTGGGCCAACACTCACTTTCCCACCCATCACGAACAGCCCACCTGGGACTCCACTTTCCAGAGAGTGAGTGTATTTGTACTGGCAAGATGGCTGTCACTGGGGACTGGTGTGAGGAGCACAAGGCCCTGATGGGAGGTGGTCTCAAAACAGACACATGTCCCCAGTGTCAGACATCTTGCAAGTACATTGCCACTCACTGTTAGTAAAGCATATTTCCAGGTTGGCTGGTAGGACTGGGTAGGAAGGTGTTTGTAGGACCTGGGTTGATGGGAGTCGGAATAACAGCAAACACTCCACCACACACACAGAACAACCACTTCATTGGGGCCTATCTCTACATGACAGTGAGTTGATGTGTACTACCAAGATGGCTGACACTGGGAACTGCTATCTGAACCTATCCCAACTAACAAATTTGCCTTTGTGCTACAAACACAAGCCACCAGTGACAACCATCTTGCAAGTACACTTACCAGCATTGTCTGGACAACACTCTTCCTGGCAGCCTAGTTGGGCTGGGTGAGAGGAGGAGTGTAAGTTTAACAAATACACTGTAAACACTCAAATCTCAGCTCATTACAGTAGTCTGCCACAAAATGGTGGAAAGCACAGTTTGTGATTTGATATGACTATGGAGTAAAAGCACAAAATACATGAACTGTGTAGGCACAAAGCTTTTCAAATTTGACTCCTCACAACCATTCACTTGTGTATAATGAGATGAGAACAATAAGCACATCACTCACACCATTACCACACATTTCTGGGTAAATAAACAGACTGTGAGTGAGAAGGCAAACACACCTATGTGACTGCTAAATACAAGCACTAAGCCCAGTACACAGGTCTCAAAAATATCAACATTTGGAGATAAAGAGTACATATGTCACCGTGAAAGTACAGATGTGCAAAACACTAACCCACCTGTGTCCTTCACAGGGTGTCACAAACCAGTCAATGGCTTTGGACATGTAATGTGCACTAAACACAACATGCCAATCTATGCACATAGCTGGACATGTTCTTTTAAAAACAGAGGCCAGCATCATGATTGAAGGAGGACAATCTATGTACATCAACTAATCATTTGGTACAGCCTATATAATGGGTATGATTTCCGGGGCAATGGACATTCACATCAATCATTGTGTCTTTTATGTACCCACAGGGCGAGCTGGAAACAGCCCTGGAACCAACCAGGACAGCCAGTCCCAGACTCTGGTCAACCAGGACCTCTCCGGTGTAGATGTCTCTCAACAATCCCGGGACGATGAGGAACCTCCTGGCACATCAGGTTTGGGTCGGGCCACAGCACCAGCAGCGGCTACAGCAGGATCCCCTATGACCACTCCCACCTCAGCAGACAACATCCAGCTGACCCCTACCCTGATGAGCACAGCAGCCCGAGCCACCACCAACAGCACAGCAACACAGGGCACTCTAGAGTTGGCAGACAACAACACCCATGTCAACGAGGAAGGAGACTCAGTATTGACTGTGCCACCACCAACTGGGGATGGCTCGGGTAGGTAGGGGTGGTGGGCGGGGCCGTGTGGACCTTGTCCGTCATGTAGCTGGTGCTGCTGATGAGGAGCACCCCAACCTCTCCCATATCCCTAACACATACGAGGGTTGACAGGGAGAATTTGGCCAAGTCATTGGAATTCTTAAGAACACTGAACAACAGCAGGCAGCCCAAAATTAAAAACATAACATGTTCATGAATAAAATAGATGACATGACTGCGGAGGACCGGTACATTCTCACCTGTCTCCGCCCAATTGGCAACAACATGTCCCAACTTCCCTGTGTGCCCACAACATCCGGTGCATCTACATCAGCACAAGCCACAGAGAGGGATGGGAACTCTGGCAGAGAGTCTCCAGCACAGCTTCTGCCTGCACCTGAGGGTCCCCCCGCAAAATGTGGAAAGGCTCATCAGAGGAAGAATCCTTGAGAGACAGATGGCAATGCCTCACCCCCAGGAAGTGACAATCTGCCCCTGATAGCCTCCATTATCTGCTAAGGGTTCACTTTGATGACTGTCATCAAGAACTGTTCCACATTGGATGGTGGGTCAAAGTTGGACTTTGTACTCAAATAACTGTGTACTTACTTCTGAAGACTTCGTCTACAAACACTACCAACTCCTATCCGAACTTTGTTTTGTTTTTTGTTGAACACTCCAACATTGTGTGGAATGATCTACCACCTTCAAGAACTAAAATTATTCACTTTTCACTAAATGCTTGCTCATGTCATGACTTTGTTCCCAAATGCACAGATTGAAATGATGCACTAAATCACAAAGATGAAAGTGTCAACAACATTGTCAAGACATCACGTCCAAAATGTCAATTAATGGCTCTTGTGAGTAAATGTACCTTGTCACAGCATGATAGATAGACACAACCCAACCAGGTTATCACACAACCCATAGTACATGTCACTGATTCAATTTAAGTCTACTGCCCACAAAACTCTCACCATATGCAAGCACAACAACAATTGTCAGCAAAACAGATCATCATGGTACATGTTTTGTTTCTAAATAATCATTGGATGTATGAAAACAGACAAGGAATACCTCAATGTGTAGCACAGGTTTATTATCCAGATACAACCTGGCCCCTTTACTCAAAATCAGATCACATCACACAGTGTCAAAATGCTAAAAAATTCAAAAAAAGACCATCTGGTCAGAAGTTAGTGTGTGCCAGGGAGTTCAGCAACAGTTCAATGTTGGAGTATGTCACTGCATCAGGTTTCTGGTGAGGTCACAACTCTGCTGACGACAAGGCAATGTACCCTGGTAAGGAGAAACATAGAACAGAGTCAGGAACTCATGAATCAATTGACCAAATTTTGCTAAGAATTTCATCTAAACCACAAAAAATGGCTGTGTGAACAGAAGCTAGGATTCACGTTAGCACTGTGCACGTTAACCTGCAAACTTTAGTGAAAGATTTTATTTAAAAAGATCATGACAATTATCATACACTCACATGCATACAAACACATTGTACACCAGCAACACACAAGCAAACAATTGGGGTTTGTCACCTCTTCTCATTGCATACTTACACTCATGTGAAAAAGTTGTGGATGAGCTGTTGTCACAGATCCAAGTCCTCCTCCTCGTCATCACACCTGTCAGCATGTCCCAGTCCTGGATCCTCCCCCGATGGCGGCTGCTGGTCTCCGTCATCAAGTATGAGTGGTATTGCCTTCCCTTTAGCCAGGTTGTGGAGAATGCAGCAAGCCATGATGATCTTGCACACCTAGAATGGGGCATATTGGAGGGTTCCTCCTGTGCGATCCAGACAGGGCAATCTGGTCTTCAGTAGCCCAAAAGTCCCACCACTCGCCTGGTCCCACCATGGGCCTCATTAAACCACACTTCTGCAGGGGTGACATTGTTACGGAGTGGTGTCAGCAATCAAGGTTGGTTGGGGTATCCAGAGTCTCCTACATTTAACACAGAAAAACTTTAGGTGTCTAACAACAGAGCACCAGCTGACATACAATCAACACACTCTACAACATACACACACAACATTACCTACTAACAAGCCAGGCTTGATCAGTTGCAGCTGAAACATTAAATGGGGTATGATGCTGTTTCTCAGGATGTAGGCATCATGTACTGAGCCAGGGAAATGTGCGCAGACGTGGGAGATCAACATGTCAGCCAAACATACCACCTGGACATTGATAGAGTGGTATTGCCTGCGGGTACAATATGTCTGCTCATTTGCTTGTGGTGGGACCAATGCAAAGTGAGTGCCATCAATAGAGCCAATGACATGCGGTATCCTTCCCAAGGCATAGAATTCCCCCCATGATGTCTGACAACTCTCCAGGGGTTGGGAACTTGATGTACAGGTCCAGGTAATGTAGCAATGCCTCCAACACATCCCAAAGGACAAGGCCAAACATTTTTGGGCAAGAAAAGTGGGGAACATAATTATGCTCCACTCCCAGTAGCACTGCATTAATGGATGTTTCATCCTACTTCAGAATTCCACATGTAATTTACTCCAATTTACTCCATTTTTAATCCAGGTTAATCAACTATATTTTCCAAATTTTCTTTTTGTAATCCACATACACGATTTTTATCCTGCGTTTTGAGTGCTTCTCATATTCGAAATGTGCCCATCCGGACCTCTTTTAAGAATACGATCAGAACACAAGATTCGTCCAAGGCAGCATTTCTTTATTGTTGTTGTTGTAGTACTTTATTCAACATATAAAAAATATCATAAAAGTGCAGCACAGTACATATAAAAACAGTTTAAAACCTACTACAACAAATGGCTTCATTCCTTATGTAATTAAAAAGAGATAAAAAAACAGCATATATATACACATGACATTTTCACATATCCCCATTGGGTATTATTCTAAACAATAATAGTCCTACAGGGTCAAGGAGGTGGGTGGTTTGCTTATAATTGGTGCGCCTTGAGTAACCTACGTCTTATCCTCCAAGCCCAACCCAAATATTTGGCGGTTCCACAGATTACACTAGGGACAGATGTTTCGTAGGTCAGAATGCGCAGTGCCACCCTGGCAGACCTAATGCACAAATTTTTACAAACCGGTTTGAGCCACCTTAGTCTTGGTTGCCTGTATGCCTGGCAGGCAAACATAAAATGGCCGATGGACTCTATGGGCGAGGCTTAGCCTGGGCAACCTTTTGAGTTCGCGATTGCCTTGCTCCAGCTAGATTGAAACTCATGAAGTGGAAGTGTACCATATCTCAATTTGAGATATAGTGATCTATCTTCAGGGGATTCAATGAGGTCCAAAAAAGACTCCAAACTAGGAGCAGGTTTCGTGTCCAGAAAATTCACAGTGAGCGCACCCTCCTGATTTCTTAAGGTGTCGGCCGTGACCCAATCCCAATAGATCTTTTTTATCATTAGTTTGGGTGGAGGGACCTGGCTCGCCCAAACCTCTTCCAAACCTATCTTCTGCAGTTGTTTTTTCAGATTCGATACCCAAGGGATCTTGTGTTCTGCTCCCAGATTTAATAGCTCGTCCAGGGCGGAAGCATAGTGGTGAAGTTCAGGGGACCTTCTAATCCTTGACCAGTATAATATAGGGCGCAACCTGGCCACGTTACTGATGTTTTGTCTGCCAAGGTCACTACGGAGTGGAACTAGCGGGGTGGACAGGGGGAGCGAGACTAAGTCTCTAAAGAACTTGTTCTCAGATCTAAATAGCTCTGTTAGGTTTTCGAATCCCCACAGTTCCGCCCCGTAGAGGGCTGCTGACAATGCCTTCCCCTCGTAAACCTTAACAGCCACCGCTATTGGCCTGCTGTATGAGAGCCTCTGATGTTTCGATATTGCCCCTGAGGCTCTTTTATGGGCAAGGAGCATTTTCGAGAGATGGGGTGTCCATTTAAGCTTGTTGTTGACCCTCACTCCAAGATAATCAAAAGCCTCCACTAGCTCGAGTGTGGTACCATTAAGCTTGATGTTATTCCTAAAGTTTTTTGAGGGAGATAGCGCCAACAGCTTGGTTTTTGATGTATTTATTTTCAAACCCCTGATGTCACAAAACTGGGAAAAACGGGACAACAATCTTTGCAAGCCCATAGGGCTTTTCGAGATCAACAGAGTGTCGTCAGCAAAAAGCAGGGTGGATATTTTTTCCCCGCACAGGGTTGGGGCGTCGACCATGTCGCCTCTCAAATAGTCTGCCACACCATTTACATAGAGAGAAAACAGGGTCGGGGCCAAAACACAACGCTGGCGCACCCCTTTCTCGACAGAAATCCTCTCTGTAAGCTGGCCCTGGTGTCCCCACCTAACTTTGGCAAAGTTGCCTACGTGGAGGCGTTTGAGAAGGTGCAGGATTAGGGGAGGGATGCCCAGATCGTACAGTACCTGCCACAGCTGTGATCGTGGGACCAGGTCAAAGGCTGTTTTTAAATCGATGAATGCCAAGTAGAGGCTGCCTTTTTCAATGACCACAGATTTCCAATATAAGGTACAGAATCTGAAGACCTGGTCGATAGTACCTACTCCTTCCCTAAAACCTGCTTGGAGATGACTCAGGATGCCCTCCTCATCTATCCAGGCCTTGATCCTAGTCAAGAGGACTCTGCCAACCACTTTTTGAATTACATCGATTAAACTAATCGGTCTGTAGTTGGCAGGGTCCCCCTATCCCCTTTCTTGTAGATAGCCACCACCTCCGCCCCCTTCCAGGAGTCCGGGATTGGGCATCCTAGAGCTAGATTTTTTAGAATCCGAAGAATAAATTCTGCCCAGAGGTCTTTTTCATGGAGCAATAGGTCACCTGGGAGACCATCGGGTCCAGCTGCCTTTCCCGGGGCAATCGTGTTGATTGCAGAGAGGACCTCAATTAGACCAAAGTCGGCCTCCAACTCCAGAGATGCCGGGTGCTCCAATTCCGGAATCTGCTCCTCGGGGCCCACTCTTTCCCTAAATGAGTAAAGATTTGAAAAGTGTGAATGCCATTGGGTCCCCGTTATATGGTTCGGGATTGGATCGGCCCCGCCCCTAGTACTGATGTTAATAAGGTTCCAGAAAGAGGATGAGTCTTTCAGTAGGGCTGCGGCCTTTAAGTCCTGCCAGTGAGTTTCGTCCCACAGACGCTTTGCCTTCCTTATGGCATTATAATACATTTTCTGGGCATTGGTAATGGCAAGCTGTTCCTTGGATTTAATGGCTCGAGATAGGGTCTGTCTCTTTTCCCTACAGTCCTGTGAGAACCAAGGGTTTTCTGTTTTTGGGGGGGTCGCTTTTGATCCCCCTTTTCCTGCATCACAAAGAAGTTCCCAACCCTTGCTACCGTCCGATGGTAGGCTTCTAAGAAGTCATTAAGGGGGAGTGCCTGTGAAAGACAGCCCATGGGCATGTCCAAAGCTGCAATGCCTTCTTCAACTAAGCTTCTGATTTTGCACAGGTCCATCTCTCGCTTTACCACCCTTGGCCACTTGAGGCGTCTGTTACAATTAGTAGGGGCGACCTCTCTAGCACCAGGCCTCTATTCGATTGAGGGCTCAATGGAAGTAGTAACCAGCCCTCGCCTAAGTTGCATGAACAGAGGACTGTGATCGCTCTCGGGCCGGTAGACCACTTCCATATCAATGAGATCCGGCCAGAGCTCTGTGCCCAACAAGATATAATCAATGCGTGAGGGGGCACCAGTTCTCGTAAATGTAGGGGCACCCGAGCCATCTGATTGGGTTCGTCCATTTGTGGCCCTCAAGTTAAACTCCAAAGTAAGAGCATTGATTTGTACAGCTCTCTTAGACCATTTCTTCAATGGCGGAAGAGTAAGTTGGGGTATACCCTGCTTAGAATCAGCATCGCCGATACCCAGGATGTCATCGCTGCTCAGGGGCTCAAAAGTACAATTTAGGTCCCCGGCAACTATGACATCCACCTTGGAGGAAATTGCTGAAAGTTCAGACTCCAGAGCTGAAACAGTGGGGCTTGCCTGTCCGCCAGGGGTACCTCTAGCATAGATGTTGAATATTTCCAGGGGAAATTGATGGTCTACCGATTTGATAGAAATATGCAAGAGGTCATAAGATGTAGTTACATGCCTCTTAACTGCCCAGTTCAAGCTGATATTAACCCAAATTAAGAGACCCCCAGAGGGTCGTCCTCGTGTGGACCTAATTGCTGGAACAAAGAAGGTAGTAAACACTGATCTATGCAGGGGGGCCAAACTCCAGGTTCCTGAAAGAGGATGACATCGAACTTGTCAATAAAATCACTCAAAACAGGATCTGTGAGGTTCCTCCTTAACCCCGCGATGTTCCACGATAAAAACTTGATGACACCCGAGGGAATGGGCATTAAGGAGGTCCCCATGTCCACCGACATACTAGCTTGACAGCCCTCGTCTGCTGCCAGACTATCAGCAGTTTCACCCAAGTCATTTAAGAGCGGGTTGGGAACTGGGGTGGTATTCGAAGCTAAGCCCACATCAGAATGAGATGTAAGTGGGTATGAGGGAGATCTTATATGTATATTGGGTAATCAGTCTACTTGTCTTAAGCCAGAGTCCTCTCCCTCCCTCTGATGAGTCCAAACAGGAAACCTACGGATCTGGACTGAAGAGTGAGCGGGTGGTGAAGTCCTATACTCGAGCAAGAGTAGGTTTTCTGCTAAGGTAGGATCCCCAAAAACAATCTCTACACAATCAGTGCTAGCATCCACCCGTGAAAGCCTCCTTACCCATGTGATGTCCTCTCTAATGATTGATCTACATCCTCTTACATGTCTCAACCAGTGTATAACTTTATTGTGTAAAGATTCACTGTTTTCAACAACGCATCGTGGTGTCAATTTTGGAGCGTGAGTCATGAAAACAGGGGGGGTTGACATACGCGGGATGGGAGGTGGCCGGGTGAACTGAAGTGTAGAGTGTTAGGTTGTTATTACGAGGCGGAAGAGAACTAGAGGTGCATCTAGAAGAAGGATTTACAATAGGTACGCTTGGTGGCTCAAAGCGTCTTATCGTATCTACATGTGGCTTGGTATGGCCACATTTACATGGTCAGCATTAGTTTTCGGGGTAATTAACTTGGGTAAATCAGACTTCTTCATAGGGAGGGCTGCCCCAGAGGGTGGTGGAAGAACAGGAGGGGTCAAGGAAGGAGCCCTGCTCATAATGAGACTCTCCACCCTCTTGCTAAGATCAGCCACCAGCTCCTCTAATCTCTCAATTCTACCATAGAGCGCTGCCAAGTTGTCAACATCAGACCTGGTAGAAGTCACAGGGTCCGCTATGGGCTCGGCTGCCGGGCTGGTGGGATGGAGTAAGTCAGGGTCGAGGGAGGCAAACCTGTTAGAACATAATAAGGGTTGAAGGGCAGGGTCCGGAGTAACTGAGACCACTTCAGAGGCGTTCATGGTGTCCATGGGCTGTAAAGGAGTGGGTTGCAGATCAGGAATAGTAATGATGGGGACGGAGTTAGACCTTTGTTGTTTGGTCAAGCGCTGGGTATGAAACATAGATGGAATTGTGCTATTAGACTTTGGGGCGGTTTTAACTATCTGACTCCCCGCCTGCTCGTCAACCAACGTGTCCTCACAGTCGTTAACAATCTCCTCTATTCTGGTCAAAACGCAATTCATAGCGGCGTGGATACTTTTCTTAGACTTTTTGCCCTTTTTGCTAGTACTCATCTGGCCTCCCTCTACGGCTTTCCTTTTGCCCATGATTGTAACCCAACGGCGTAAGGGATAGCACAAGCTAAATGGCAACAAACAAACAGTTTACGGGAAACAAGCTCGTAGTTACACCACAATAATCCGGGTCCCTCACACACTACATAAAAGTCATTTTGCCGGAGCACAGTACCTTGACTATTGATTGAATGGTTAGCGTCAGTACGTCCGCGTTAGAGGGGTGGCACGGCCCGGCCTCCTCCGTCCTCGGACGGCCTCAGACGGCCCGCCCTTTGCCCGGGCTTAGCCCGGCACCGACCGCGCACGTCCCGCGAGGCGGGAGGCGTTCCCTTCTCTTAAGGTGCCTGTGGGCGCGACGCTGATGTCAGTGGTGCACCGGCCCCTGTGGATGCTGGGTAATGTAGTCCCCAGGTGCTGCTGTCCGTGTCCGCAAATGATATTCAAGCCGTTTCCCTCACGGCGCTAAGGAAGATTAGGCGTTGCCCTCATGCCGCGACTGGAATACACTACTCTGTACGCCCCAGGAGTGTTCGGCGCTCCCTTCTCTTAAGGCGCCTCTGGGCGCGATGCTGATGTCAGTGGTGCGCCGGCCCCTGTGGATGCTGGGTAATGTAGTCCCCAGGTGCTGCTGTCTGTGTCCGCAAATTATATTCAAGCCGTTTCCCTCACGGCGCTAAGGAAGATTAGGCGTTGCCCTCACGCCACGACTGGAAAACACAACTCTGTAGGCCTTCTATTTTTGTATTTCTTTATTGACACCCAATGCATTTCGGGCCTATAATAGCCCTTCGTCAGGGGTAACTGCAATTAAAACATTTGAGGCAAAACACATCATTGCTGTGTAATCCTTAATCAAACTGTAATTCTACTGTACTTTAAGAGTTCTCTACTGTCTGTCACTTTTCATGTGATCAAGCATCACATACTCCACAACTCCCCACCAAATAAGCCAAGATATAAGTTTGTGAGAAGAATTGCAGGGTAAAAAGGCACCCACAACCGGAAACTGTAATGCCAGATATGTGGGACACCACATACACACAGCATCTTACAATGGGAATCATGCACACTACTGTCACAGGGTAGACACTTTCATGTTGTCATATCTGCAATATACATAAAATCACAGACACAAACCATGAACAATGTAGGTGTTGCATATATATGACATCATCATCCACTTAATTCTGCGACACAAAGATACACTAGAAATTCACAAAACAAACACAAGCTGATGTAGCTGCATCATGTCACGGTCTACTCATTCAAAGGTAAATGCCTCATCCATGACTTAAAAACCAAACATTTACAACCAGAAATCACACTGATTACACACTGGGTCACACATGCACAAAATGCAGTGAATAGGTCAGAAATGGACTTGTACATCCCCCAATAATACATTGGCACTGTGACCAAGCCTAGGAGGGTAAATGAAGTACTTTTATATCATGTTCGAATTAGGCTCAAAATCAGTGTGTCATATGCCCCTCAAGGTTAGCTCCTCATAGGAGTGTGAGCTATTCATGTAAAGGTCCATTCCATCTCTAAGCAAATAATTCCACACATGTGATGCACAACAATACATCAATTACCGAAGTCTCTGCCCTGCCGACTGAATATTGAAAGGACGCGGTAGCCGCATCGGAACCGATTCAGACACAGCCATTGGCTGCAAGTTGTTATGGTGACCCACACGGATGAGTATTCAAAGGACGCGGTAGCCGCATCCTAAACGATTCGGACACAGCCATTGTCTGCAAGTTATGGTGACAGACGCGGGTGAGTATTCAAAGGACGAGGTAGCCGCATCCTAACCGATTCGGATACAGCCATTGGCTGCAAGTTCTTATGGTGACAGACGCGGGTGAGTATTCGAAGGACACGTTAGCCACATCCGAACCTATTTGGACACAACCATTGGTTGCAAGTTGTCATGGTGACAGACGTTCGTTTTGGTTTGTATCCTCATCGCTTGGAAACCTTCCATCACCAATGTATCAAAGTCAATCGCGGCGCAATGATGATTTTTTTGACCGTCACTGTAGGCGTGTCGTCTGCACGCAATGTTATGCATTGGACCGATTCTGAAAATGCGACCTACGCAAACCTATCACTTTGGCTGCATGGAATTAAGACCGCCTTCCTGTTTAGATATAAGTCTGTGTGTTCCTTAGAAACTTCACTTGCCTGCACTACCTGCATCATTGCTGCACCTTCCCATCTCTCTGCTGCTGTGGCCACAACCTCTTGGAGCTACTACGGCACATACAGTGTTCAGAGGGCCATCTTTCACAGGAGAGGAAAACCAGGCCCTGCTGGACACCCTCCTGCCACTGTACAGCCAGCTGTATGACAAACCAGAGGAGCAGGTAAGTAATGATCACACTGCATTTTCATTGGACATGTGCAATTACCATGCACTACTAGTATTAGGAATCTCATTGGCAAGCATGTCAACTGTTTTTGTGAGATTAAAAGTTTGTATATAACTGTTCTGAGCAGATACACTGCTGTAGAAGTGTCTGTACTTGGGTAAATATCTTATCACTGTTCTTATGGGATGGAGTCATCATTGAACACGGGACAACTGCAAAGAATTAAGGGTGGGCGGAGCTCGCAGAGTTTATCCCCGTGGAATTACGAGGAGTTACCAAAACCTCAGTGGAATTCCGTGGAGTTCTGCTAGCTGGTGGAATTAGAACAATTACCATATATTAAACAAGGTGTTCAGTTTCATGAAGAGATAATAGTGCAGCTTGACAAATTAGCCACCAGGTGGCTTTAAAACTGCACAAATAATACAAGATTGGCTTCGCAATCGTAAATCGTACTACCGTACTTGATTTTCATTTTACCAGCTGGTGCATCTAGCCAGTAAAATGGCATTGGGCTAAACACAGCCTGGCTCTGGATCCCACCCAACCCATTTCTATGGCATGGGCTAACCCAACCACTCCACCATGCAAGAAACAACTGGCTCTACTGCCTACGGACTCCCCACCTCCACTTCTCACCAGAAGAGCCCTCTCCTCCCCCACCACATAACACGAGATTACTTACAGGCCTTTGAGCAGGAGGGATCCGGATTCTTCTGGACTGCTAGAACTCTGGCTGCACTCTAAAAAACTAGCATTCCACACTAGCCTGCGCAGCTCTTCTCATGTGGCTGCTAGGGCTTGGCCTGCAAGTTCAGGTAGAACACAACTGCCACCAAACCAAGCACAACCTTTAATTTATAGTTCTTGATTTTGCCCCTGATTTTGTTTGGGAATCGGGCGGAAAGCTAATGATATGTTGTCTATTCCTGGGATCGGATGGGAGAGGAGGTGCTTAGGGGAGGGGCAACCTTCCATAGGGGATGTGTTCAGACGTAGGTAAAGGTCGGGTGGTTAACTGCAGAGATCATGAAGGCGCATTATGGAGAATAGTG
The DNA here is from genome assembly GCF_964204655.1 of Triturus cristatus. NCBI lineage: Eukaryota > Metazoa > Chordata > Amphibia > Caudata > Salamandridae > Triturus > Triturus cristatus. The sequence goes on from NC_140592.1 coordinate 799,083,168, forward strand.
AAGTAAGTCAAGCGTGGCAAGCAGGGTATGTTGCTGAGTTCACAAAAATGTAAGACTAAAAACCAAATTGCCATTAATCACAATTTAATGTGTAATGTCAGCATAATGCATTTCATCACTCTTGGATACTTTACTTGTAGGTAGGAGACTAGGAACAGTTCAAGCGTGTGAAAGCTGGTGGTGTGTATGGTAAACTCCGCTACACAGAGGAAGGTGGAGTTTTGCTAATAACTTTGTGATCTGAGAGGAGTGTGGAGTAGACAAACTTTGCACATTCTGTGAGTGGGGCATAGTTTAACACACAGCATTACACATAATGCCAATTGCCTACCCCATGGACTATCTTGTCAATCTGACCATGATCTATGTGTACAAGTATCTGACTCAGAAACATGTTGCATTTGAACAGAGGGTCTGTCATCATGTCATCCTTACATGAGAAGGCTAAGATGTGGAGGACCATTGCCCGGAAGGTGGGCTCTGTGGGGTTGGAATATGGGCGCATCGGTCATTGCCACAAGAGGTGGCAGGACCTTCGATGATGGACCAGGAAGGACACGGAAGTCAAGCTGGGCCTGTCACTTCTAGGCAAGAGAGGCGGGAACTGGCCCTTGACCCTCTACATTCTCCGCATATTAGAGGGGGTCTTACCTGACCTAGATGGGCTGTTGAAAGCCACACAGCAGCAAGGAGGGGGTGAGTGTGTGCTTTGCCACACAGCTTTCTTCAAGCATGCATGTTGTAGTATCTTAGACTGCTGCCCCTTTTACAGGTTGGAAGTCAGCCAATCCCACTGTTCAGTTTTAAAAGATGCACAAGGATTATTAGATGCTTAGTTATACCCCTTTCTTCAGGGACATGTGAGGAAGATATGTTAAGGGTAGTGACAGTAGTGCCATGGTCATGTGATCAGCACAAATTACAACAACATATGCATGGAGATAACCTTCTGGAGTACTGCTATTGCTTAACACATGTCATCACATTGACTAATGAAGTGGCAGGCGACCCGTCTCGTTCGTGCCAGGCACCTCGCCCCCTGCCCCGGTCTCCCCTGCTGCCCTGAGTGTGGAGGCCATTGACATCCTGAGCCAGATCTCTGTGGGTCAGATAGCAGTGTTGAATGTCCTCCAGGTGCATACCAATCATTTGACACAAATGGTATCATTCCTGGAGGGCATTCACTCAGACATGTCTGTTCTACACAGATTCAATCAGGCTCTAGCCTCCATACTGACAGTAGAAGTGTCCCAGCTCCAGAAGCCCCTCCCCCTTCCTGCCTCTTCCCCATCCACTGTCCCAACTACCCTCTCTGACCCAAGCACACACAAACATACACATGCACACACTTCAACAGTCACAGACAGCACACAAACACACAGGCACAAGGACAAACCCGCACACATGCACTTTCAGGAGACAGGCAGCATACTCACGACAAGGGACATACTAGCAGACGATACACATGCATTCACAGACACTCCGCAGGCCTCAGAACCCTCTGCCTCCACAACACCTACCATTGCTTCTCCTGTTCTCCAATCGGCCCAGGCACTCTACCTCTGTAACCTGGGCCTCTTCCCTACCAACACCTCCAAACCCCCTCCCAAGAAGAAGAAGCAATCCGGCCCTGACATCTAAACCTGCCGCCCCCCCACCCCCGAGGAAAAGAAAAGCCCAAATCCCCCCACCAGAAAATCCCACTGGTCTCCCCTGCCCAAACCCACTCCACCAACCCATACTTCCCCAGGCCAGCCCAGTACCTCCTACACCAAATAAACCCCTCCCAAAAAGTCTAAGTCCCTCCCAATTCCTGTCCACACCATAAAGGATTACACCATCCCCAAAATGGTTAAACCCAGCCCCTCCCCCTCCATCCAGCCTTCACACTACAGCTATCCACCCCCTCTGTCTGAGCCTACGACTGCCGTGGACTCACCGCCCCCTCAATCTGACCCAACCACTGCAGTGGACCCACACACCCCTCCTGATCCAATAACTCCCAAAACCCAACCCAGTCCTCCCCAATTTTGTCCCTTTGGTGCCTGGCGCGCCCCCTAGATGACCCTCCCAGGAGAGGTGACTCCTTGCAGTTTGAGTGCAGGAAATAGTTAATGGGTAAGATTTATGGGCCCAATGACCATATGGACATTTATGGACTGGCCATTGGTCATGTTATCTTACCTTTCTGCCTTTTCATGCAGAATAAAGCCTATTTCCAGTTTTTTATTGTTGATCTCTGTGTCCCTGTAATGGTTGGGGTTGGTTTGTGGGGCAGAAGGGACCACGGGACACACCAGAGGTACGTTTTTTCTGTTCTTTTATTCGATCCTTTTAGACCCCTCTTGGGGGGAAGAAAGTATCAGGTTAAACAATAATGTCAACAAAAACGTCTATTGCAGAAAACAAAAGGGGTAGTAGGACAATCTCTTCCATTGCTCCTTTCTCGGTCTCTCAGGATCTCGTGGTAGCAGGGTTTTTATGGCATCTCTCTTGGGCCAGGGTGCGGGGAAAAGAAAGGATAAACAAGCCTGGAGTTAACGCTTGATTTCTGTCTCTCTCTTTTTATGTGCAACCATCACCAGATGTTGGGAAGTGAGGGAGGGAAAGCATGAAGGAATCGCTGCGGTGCAGGATTAAGGCAACAAACACATGAAGTAACTCCCAGTGCCTCCCCACCACCCCCACCAAAACGACCCCCTCAGTGGTACTCGCCTTAAGGCATGACCCGTGTCCAGGGCCATGGCATTTGGACCCGGGGTGTCCTCTCCCTCCTGCGGGCTGCCGGGATTGATAGCGGTGTACACAAAGCTCTCTGGGGTCTTCATCCCTCCTTTGCGCTCGTCCTCTTCCTCAGTCCTCGTCTGGTCTCTCTCACTCTTTGGGTCCATCTTCACCACCTCTGTCCTTTCCTTCCTCGTTCTCTTGCCTCCCTCGATCTCCATGGCCACACCCGTTTGGCCGTCCCCATCCGATGACGTCAGGTGCTCCCCCGATTCTCCTGACTGACACTAGACCGCTGGGTGTTTCCGGCTGGTGTGGCGGATCAACATCACCCATCGTCTGCTTCCGGTAAGCCTTGTTGCCGTCCTCCTCACAGTCCCCCAAATTATTTTTCAGTTATCTGTAAATCATGTACAATTAGTAGTGTAAGTATGCAATGATGTTTGTAGGACATGTACTGCTTGTATGTATTCCAGATTTTGGTGTCTACATTTGCTGGGTGTCATCGTCACATCCGTTTTGGCTATGATGGTGACATGAAATCTCAAACCTATACATTTTGACATCACAATTGCACATAGGTCATGCTTTCATATGTCAACAAGGTGCAAGTGTTTCAAAGTGCAACAGTTTGGGAGGAGCATGCTTCATCAATCAATCAATCAATCAATCAATCAGGCATTTATATAGCGCACTACTCACCCGGAGGGTCTCAAGGCGCTTGGGGAGGGGGGTCCGCTACTGCTCGAACAGCCAGGTCTTGAGTTGCTTCCTGAAGGCGAGGTGGTCTTGGGTCAGGCGGAGGTGGGTTGGGAGGGAGTTCCAGGTCTTGGCGGCCAGGTAGGAGAAGGCCCTTCCTCCTGTGTTGACTCTTCGGATGCGGGGGACGGCGGCGAGGGCATGGCTGGTCGATCGAAGCTGACGTGTGGGAGTGTAGAAGTTGAGGCGGCTGTTGAGGTATCTTGGGCCTTGGTTGTGTAGGGCTTTGTGCGCGTGGGTGAGGAGACGGAAGGTGATTCTCTTGTTGACCCGGAGCCAGTGCAGGTCTCTCAGGTGTCCGGAGATGTGGCTGTGTCGGGGGATGTCGAGGATGAGTCTTGCTGAGGCGTTCTGGATCCGCTGGAGTCTCTTCTGGAGTTTGGCGGTGGTTCCGGCGTAGAGGGAGCTGCCGTAGTCCAGTCGGCTGGTGACGAGGGCCTGGGTAACCGTCTTTCTGGTCTCGGTGGGGATCCATCGGAAGATCTTACGTAGCATGCGCAGGATGTTGAAGCACGACGAGGAGACGGCGTTGACTTGTCTGGTCATGGAGAGGGAGGAGTCCAGGATGAAGCCCAGGTTGCGTGCGTGGTCTGTCGGTTTGGGTGCGCTGCCCAGGGCAGGGGGCCACCAGGAGTCGTCCCAGGTGGAGGGCGAGGAGGCCAGAATGAGGACCTCCGTCTTGTCCGAGTTCAGCTTCAGGCGGCTGTTCATCATCCACTTGGCTACGTCTTTCATCCCTTCTTGTAGGTTGGCTCTGGCGGTGGCGGGGTCGTTGGTGAGGGAGAGGATCAGCTGGGTGTCGTCGGCGTAAGAGATGATGTTGAGGTTGTGTTGGCGTGCGATGGCCGCGAGGGGGCTCATGTAGACATTGAAGAGGGTGGGGCTGAGCGAGGAGCCTTGAGGAACGCCGCAGATGACTTCGGTGGCTTCTGACCAGAACGGGGGGAGGCGGACTCTCTGTGTTCTTCCGGCGAGGAAGGAGATGATCCATTCTAGTGCCTTCTCCTGGATTCCGACGTTGCAGAGGCGCTGTACTAGGGTGCGGTGGCAGACAGTGTCGAATGCCGCGGAGAGGTCCAAGAGGATGAGGGCCGCTGTTTCCCCGTTGTCGAGCAGGGTTCGGATGTTATCAGTGGCGGCGATGAGGGCGGTCTCGGTGCTGTGGTTGGCCCGGAAGCCAGACTGTGAGTGGTCGAGGGATCCATTCGTCTCGAGGAAGGCGGCCAGCTGCTTGTTGACAGTCTGCTCGATGACTTTGGCCGGAAACGGGAGGAGCGAGATGGGGCGGTAGTTTTTGAGTTCGGTGGGGTCCGCTGAAGGTTTCTTCAGTAGAGCGCTGAGTTCGGCGTGCTTCCAGATCTCCGGGAAGGTGGCGGTGTCGAAGGAGGTGTTGATGATTTCCCGCAGGTGGGGTGCGATGACAGCGTCGGCTTTGTTGAAGACGTGGTGCGGGCAGGGGTCGGTTGGAGAACCGGAGTGGATGGAGTTCATCGTGCGACGGGTTTCTTCGGTGTTGATCGGGGTCCAGGCGCGGAGGGTGGTGGCGGGGGGTGCAGGTGCGGTCGTGGGGTGCGTCGGTTGTGTGCTGAAGCTGTTGTGTATATCTGCGATCTTGTTGTGGAAGTAGGAGGCGAGGGAGTTGCAGAGGTCTTGTGATGGGGTGATGTCGTTGTTTCCGGCGCTGGGGTTGGAGAGCTCTTTGACGATGTTGAAGAGTTCCTTGCTGTTGTGTGCGTTGTTGTCCAGTCGATCCTTGAATGCGGTTTTCTTGGTGGTGTGGATCAGTTGGTGGTGTTTTCGAGTGGCGAGCTTGAGGGTGGGCATGTTGTCTGGTGTTGGGTCTATGCGCCAGGCTCTCTCGAGGGCTCGGCAGTTCTTCTTGGAGCTCTTGAGTTCGTCGGTGAACCATGGTGCTTTCTTACTGCCGGGTCTGCTAGGCGCGGTCCTCAGGGGGGCGAGGTCATCTGCGCAGTTGCTGATCCACTTCGTGAGGTTGTTGGCGGCTTGGCTGGGGTTCGCTGAGCTGGCGGGGGGGTCCTGGCTCAGGGATGCGGCGAGCTGGTCGGCTGTGATCCTGTTCCAGCTTCTGCGTGCAACCTGTTGCTGGTAGTGGTGGATCGTGTTCTTTTTGAAGCTGAAGTGGACGCAGCTGTGGTCCGTCCAGTGGAGTCCGGTGGCGTGGCTGAAGGCGATGTCCTTGCTGGATGAGAAGACGGGGTCGAGTGTGTGTCCGGTGTAGTGGGTGGGGGTGGTCACCAGCTGCTTGAGACCGAGGTTGGCGAGGTTGTCCAGCAGGGTGGTGGTGTTGCGGTCGTTGTTATTCTCCAGGTGGAAGTTGAGGTCCCCGAGGAGGATGTAGTCAGCGGAAGGGAGGCCGTGCGGGCTGATGAAGTCGGCGATGTCTTCGCTGAATTGTGTACGTGGTCCCGGGGGTCTGTAGATGAGGGTGCCTCTGAGGGTGGTCTTGGGGTCGGTGTGGATCTGGAAGTGCAGGTGTTCGGCGGTTGCGAGGGTGGGGGTGTCGTCAGTGTTAGTCGTGATGCGGATGGTGTTCCTGTGGATGATGGCGATGCCTCCTCCAGTCTGGTTGCTGCGGTCCCTCCGGGTGATCTTGTATCCGTCCGGGATGGCAATGTCGGGGGCTGAGGAGGCGTTCATCCATGTTTCCGTGAGGAAGGCGACGTCCGGTGATGTTGTGTCGAGCAGGTTCCAGAGCTCTACGGCGTGTCTGTGGACGGAGCGGGTGTTGAGCAGGATGCACTTCAGGTGGTTGCTGCTGGTGGTCGGCTTGGTGGGTGCGGGTGCAGTGCAGGACCGGATTCAGGAGAACTTGCAGAGGTGGCAGCTGAAGGGTCCGTGGGTGCGTCTCGGGGTGGCTCGGTTGCATCCGGGGATTCGACCGACGTTGAGTGCGTAGAGTTCGGTGGCGGCGTAGGTCCGGCGGGTGGGCTGGTGTCTGCGGGGGCCAGGGGTCCGGGCGCTGGGCGCGGGCCAGGCGCGGACGGGCGCAGACGGGCTTACCTTTGGCGCGCCTTCGGCGCACAATCGGCGTGCCCGCTGCGCGTCAACGCTGCGCGTGCGCACGGTCGCCATTTATGGCGAAGTGCGAGGGAGGGAGGAGCAGCTGGGTGGCAGGATCGGGGAGGGCACAGAAGGAAAAGGGGGTGTGTCCGTGCTCACGGCGGCGGGAGGCGGGGAGCGGGGCGGGTGGGCACAGGGGCAACTACGGGGTACCAGCACAGGGGGGCACACAGGTACAGAAAAAAAGGGGGCACAATGCCTAAAAGAGGCAACAAGACAACAAATAAGTACTGGAAAACACAGTTAGCGCAGGAGCCCACACCGAGCGACGGCGGGGGGCATGGTCAGCAGGCAGGCTCAGCGAGGCTGAGGGCAGCGGCAGGCGGGGAGCACACTCTACAGCTGGTGGCCGTGCGGCGCAGGGGTGTCCTAGGAATAGGTCACACTCACCTGTGCCGCACGGTCGCCATTTATGGCCAAGTGCGAGGGAGGGAGGAGCAGCTGGGAGGCGGGAGCGGGGAGGGCACAGAAGGAAAAGGGGGCATGTCCATGCTCACGGCGGCGGGAGGCGGGGAGCGGGGCGGGTGGGCACAGGGGCAACTACGGGGTAACAGCACAGGGGGGCACACAGGTACAGAAAAAAAGGGGGCACAATGCCTAAAAGAGGCAACAAGACAACAAATAAGTACTGGAAAACACAGTTAGCGCAGGAGCCCACACCGAGCGACGGTGGGGGGCGTGGTCAGCAGGCAGGCTCAGCGAGGCTGAGGGCAGCGGCAGGCGGGGAGCACACGCTACAGCTGGTGGCTGTGCGGCGCGGGGGTGTCCTAAGAATAGGTCACCCCCGCGTATGTATGTGATGTGCAAAAAGGCTCCTGTCTCATAGATACACCTGGATACATATGGATTTTGACTACATGGTAGTGAATTTGGACACACCAATGTACAAAAAGTAATGATAAAATACTTGTATTTGACTTGATAGTGGTGGACCCATGTCTGTGTCTTCTTTAGATCTGGTAGCCTAGTGGCAATGACAACCTTGACACAGGTGGCATGCCACTGTAGGCAAATTCCTTACATGTGTACTCATCCAAATCATTTCCTGAGCCCATGGTGAGTGTAAGTTGAGCAGTATTCTCACAGTCTTCTGACCCTGTTGCCTAAAAGGACTACACCTTTTGCCAATATTCCTGTTCGGAAAGGTGTCTTTGGTCCTAATAGTCCAGTGCTTTCTTATACATATGTGAGTCATGCCCTCCTGCTTTTGTTTTGGTACATCATGTTGATGGTGTGTTTTGTCTGTCCAAGCTTGAATTTTATTTTTAGAACCACACATCAGTCGTAGTTGAGCATATAATTTGTGTGTAGGTTGTCATTTGTGCATGACTGACAATGGGGTTCTTTTGTGCTATGCTTAATGCTGTTCCACATCACACATAGCTGAACTTGGAGTGCTGTTATGTCTGTTGGATTGCCCTGTGCTACACGTGGTAGGCTGAGTAGACAGTGAGTGCACAGAAGTGTTGGTGGTCCGTCTGCTGTGCAGATGCTAATGGAGCCAGTGTCACATCCATGCTCTTAGTTGTCACATAAGGAAGAATGTGGACTTTTGAATGTGAGGCCTAGCTGCAAGTGTGTGTTGCAAGGTTAATGTTGCATGTGCGAAGCTAGCTCAAACAATGGTAGAGATGAGAGAGACTAGTGTTTCCAACTTTTAAATGACCCTGAGTGGAGCCGGCGTAGTGGTACTCCACAGAATTTCATGGAGTTACTAGAAAACTCTGTGAAATTCCGGGGAGTTCCGTGGCTGGCGGAGTCACTTATTTACCCTTCTGCTGTATATCACAGAGGTAAACACTGCTGCTTCTACTCAGTTCAATAGGATTTCTTGGGCGGGGGTGCCCCACTAGAGATTGTAACAGCACCAGGTCCCACTGAATGAAAGAGACGAATAGGTGCTCTGGTCCGAAGCCAGCTGCTCTCTGTCATCAAATACCATCTTCTGTCCCTCGGCACTGACCTCACCCTCGCCAATCACTCATGCACCATGTGTGTACACAACATAATTAATTATTTTAAGAGCTTGGCTAAAAGATACTATTATCGTCAACACTACGTGTACTATACAATATGGGAGACACTTCCATGAAATGGTTGCTGTTCATGCATTTATCATTAAAAAAATGCATATTATTAACTAGTGTAATCCATTAATGCACAGAAGGAACCATTAGTTAAGCTTACAAATAAAGTGCTCTACTTTATTGAATGGGGCTCCACATCTGTTCTCTAAACACAAATGAGGTCAACAGGTGATGATAAGGGAGTGTCTCTTCGCCTAAGAAGGCCAATATTCCCTGAAGGGTGTCCACTGCGGCTGAAGGCCAAGAACTACATGGATACAGGAACAGTACTATGTGACCCAAGGTAGGGGATTTGAAGTATGTTCATGGGACACCTTCCACACAGGTGATATGTAGAGACAGTGCAAGGCCTGCAGTGCCTCCTCTCACGCAGCAGTAATGCGCTGGTTTTCCACCATGTCACACCCTCCACGAGTGACTCACTGTCCGCCATGCCAGTTTCCATCTCATCAATTGCATCCGATGGTCACTCGTTTCCGTGACATCACTGGGGTGCGTCAGAGACCGACGGCCCTTAATTCTTGGAAACAAGAAGAAGGGCTTATGCCGCTTGCGACTGTTGGAGCCTGCAGGAGGACGGTGCAGAGAATGGACAGAGCCTTTAAAAATAGGTCTAGGCACTAGTATGCTTTGTGTTCACAAATGAGATTAGAAAAATCGATACTGCCACCTGCCTTGCCCTCGTGGCAGGTCAAAAGATCTGACATCATGGTCTAGCAAAGTCTGCAAAGCTCCGCAAACGTCTGTGGAAAACTCCACAGACCGCCCGCACCCCCCCTGCTAAACCCCTGTCCCCCCTCCTGCTAAACCTCCCAACGTCCCCCTCCTGCTAAACCCCCCGGCCTCCTCCTCCCGCATAGTAAGGCCTGCAGTCAATGCTGACCGGGAGACTTACCTTCTTCCTCCCAAGGTGTCCAGCTCCTGCCTGCTCCTGCTGCTGTGGCTCCCAGGTTCAGGCATGCCTTCACACAGTACGCCATGTGTACTTCAGTTCTTCCTGTTAATTATTTCAACTGGAGCCGCACAGCAGAAGGCGAGTGGGGCCACAGCACTGCAGGAGCAAGACACCTTGGGAGGAAGAAGGTAATTCTTACCCTGCTCCGCTGTGATTGCGGAGTTTTGGAAAACTTCTGAGTCCAAACGGAGTACGGAGTTTTAAAACTCTGCAAATTTCACTGGCGGAGTGGAGTTATCCACCCAGCCTTACTTTTAAATGGAGTGGGGACTCCTACATAATGGGGGCAGGACAAATTTGTAGGTTGACAGGGAGTGTAAGCTATGAGTTAAGTTCATAGGCAGTTATCATGTAGGAGACATGGAGTATCCACATTGTCCCAATGTGAGTGGTTGTACATACAGGTGTGTCAATACCCCCACGGTCCATGCTGGCTCCCCGCCTCATTGCTTTGGGATCCAGGGAGCTGCTAACATGCTGCTCCCTGGATCCCAAAGCAAAGTGTCTGTTTCCCTGCTCGCTCCACAGCGAGCAGGGAAACGGACGCTGCTCTTCTTTCAGCAAGCAAGAGCATTTTGTTGAAAGCAGAGCTGAGTTTGCTATGGCATGGCCATAGCGGTGCTCCAGTCATGCCATAGCAAATTGCAATGTCCTGGGGTGGGCACCCTGGGACATTGCTGGAACCGGCCCTGGGGCCTCCCCGCACTTTTTTAAAATTAAAAATATATGTGCCCCAGGGAGGTGAGTGTTCCGGGGGCTGTGGGGGGCGCGTGGCCACATGGGCCCCCATCATTATTTTAATAATGCCCCCGGGACATGGCACACCAAGGCCTAATTAAATGAAGTGCAGGAGCCTGCACGTTGTTTTTTTTTTAACAAATTCAGCCGAATTCACGGATCCACCACAACTCCCGCTGAGAATATATTACAAATACTTTTTTTGGCCCTGAACAGGCCTAGGGGGTCAGAGTGTCTCTACCCTTACCCATTTTCTTTTTTTTTTTATGTTTTGTCTTGTAACTCAGTTCAACCAAGTTACAAGATGGCTTCCAGCTCTTCCCGATTTGAAGTGTTGGCAGACAATCAGATCTCAGACACGAGATCAGTAGGGGTCACAGTTGTATATTTAAGAAATCTTTAAATTTCTCAGAAACTACTGAACAGATTAACACCATTTAACAAAAAGAGGGCTTTCTGGACCAAGAGCTATCGTTCTGCCAAATTTGGTGTAATTCCGTTAAGCAGTTCGGGATAGTAGCTGTGTCTAAAGTTTCCTATGGAAATGAACAAAGGAAAAAATTGTTTTGGGACCACCCCCCTTTTTTTGGCCCCCTAGATGGATCAAAATGTCATGAAGATTCATCAAACGACGCCAAAGTCGTCGGCAACTGAAAAACAGCTTATTAATAGAAATGAATTGAAGTCCTATCTATCACTACCTACTGGCGACTGCCAGTAGGTAATAATATACATATATATGTATATATATATATAATTCACTGAAAAAACCAAAGGTTTCAGGGGCGTTATAGTTAGGAATTGGCATTTAAAAAACCTTAGAAATTCACTGAAAAAACCATAGGTTTCAGGGGCGTTATACCTCGTACAAAACCCTAGAAATTCCCCTGTTATAGTTAGTTCAGCTAACTATAACTCGCGCCCCCGCAATGCACTGCTGATGACGTCACATATTACATCACTCATGACATGGTCAGTGACATCACTGATGACATCACTGATGACATCTGAAATGACATCACTGGGTTCTCTCCTGATTACAGGTGAGTAAATCGGAATTCGTAGTTCGGCTAATTTTAGAGGAATATTTGTACGTTTCAAAAATGGACACTTAGAAACTTTTCTGGTGAAAACCACACAATGGATTCCTATGGAGGGAAATACAAGTTACTGGTAAGTACACTTAGAATTACTTTTCAGGGTCAGTGCTGGGCTAAGAGATGCAGCACTGGGTTCTCTCCTGATTACAGGTAAGTAAATCGGAATTCGTAGTTTGGCTGATTTTAGAGGAATATTTGTACAATGGTGAAGGAAGGGGGAGGGGCCTGAGGTGACGTGTGCAAACACTCCCTGTGGCGCGTTTTAAGTTGGGGAATTAATTCCTCTTCAATCCTGAGGTCCCCTGGGGGCCAACTAGCCCACCAGGTACCTCCAGTATGCGCCAGGGAGCTACATTGCAGAGAGGTATTCAGAGGCCACGCCCCTTTTTACAACACTCTGCAACACTGCTCCGTGGCGCTTACTGGAGGTACCTGGTGGGCTAGTTGGTCCCCAGGGACCCTCAGGATTGAAGAGGAATTAATTCCCCAACTTAAAACGCGCCACAGTGCGTGTTTGCACAGATCTCACCTCAGGCCCCGCCCCCTACATTCACCACTGTGCAAATGCGCCCCGTGGGGTGTTTTAAGTTGGGGGATTACGTCCCCTTGAATCCTGAGGTCCCCTGGCAGCCAACTAGCCCACCAGGTACCTCCAGTATGCGCCAGGGAGCTGTGTTGCAGAGAGGTGTTCAGAGGCCACACCCCTTTTTACAACACTCTGCAATGCAGCTCCGTGGCGCTTAGTGGAGGTACCTAGTGGGCTAGTTGTCCCCTAGGGGACCTCTGGATTGAAGGGGAATGAATTCCCCAACTTAAAACGCGCCACAGGGCGTGTTTTCACAGTATCACCTCAGGCCCCGCCCCCTACCTTCACCACTGTGCAAACGCACCCCGTGGCATGTTTTAAGTTGGGAGATTAAGTTCCCTTGAATCCTGAGGTCCCCTGGCAGCCAACTAGCCCACCAGGTACCTCCAGTAAGCGCCAGGGAGCTGCGTTGCAGAGAGGTGTAAAAGGGGCGTGGCCTCATTACACCTCTCTGCAACGCAACCCCCTGGCGACCGTCAGTAGATTATATATATATATATATATATATTTATTTATTTTTTTTCACCAAATTGCCCTGAGCAATGAGAGTGCACTCGACCTCAGAAGAACCTTCCGGTTAATTAACAAGGAAGGCGAGCTGCAGTGTTCATGTTAAAAGTTTTCATCCCATCCGACGCGTTTCAAGGCTTCGTGCCTCTTAATCATGGATTCTTTTCAGCATTCAGCAGATTGCTCCGATGATAGCCTGCTCGTTTAAATACCCCCAGTGGGCTTTGCATATTGCGTAGTTTCTCATTGCAGGCTGGGACTTGTGGTTCCAGTCAGAGTTCATTTGTTACCCTCTAGTGGGTTCTGCTTCGTGTTGAATATTTAAAAGGATTGTTTCCCTCCAGTGGGTCACGACACTGAGCACATAATTATTTTTCCCTTCCGAAGTGCTGTCAAAGATACCAGGCATAGTTCCTGTTCGCAGCCTTTCCATTCAATTTGGGGAAATGGTGCAACTCTCCACGGCTGGGCTGCCGTGTAAACATTTTTTCACCAAATTGCCCTGAGCAATGAGAGTGCACTCGACCTCAGAAGAACCTTCCGGTTAATTAACAAGGAAGGCGAGCTGCAGTGTTCATGTTAAAAGTTTTCATCCCATCCGACGCGTTTCAAGGCTTCGTGCCTCTTAATCATGGATTCTTTTCAGCATTCAGCAGATTGCTCCGATGATAGCCTGCTCGTTTAAATACCCCCAGTGGGCTTTGCATATTGCGTAGTTTCTCATTGCAGGCTGGGACTTGTGGTTCCAGTCAGAGTTCATTTGTTACCCTCTAGTGGGTTCTGCTTCGTGTTGAATATTTAAAAGGATTTTTTCCCTCCAGTGGGTCACGACACTGAGCACATAATTATTTTTCCCTTCCGAAGTGCTGTCAAAGATACCAGGCATAGTTCCTGTTCGCAGCCTTTCCATTCAATTTGGGGAAATGGTGCAACTCTCCACGGCTGGGCTGCCGTGTAAACATTTTTTCACCAAATTGCCCTGAGCAATGAGAGTGCACTCGACCTCAGAAGAACCTTCCGGTTAATTAACAAGGAAGGCGAGGTGACCTTTCATTGCTCAGGGCACTTTTGGAAAACATTAATAGACACGGCTGCTCGCCGTGGAAAGGAGCACCATTCCGAAATAATGGAAGGCTGTGGAGCTGAACTTCAAACTCCGTGCAGCACCGTGTCCCAGTGCGTAAATCAGCCTGCCTTGAAGATGCCAAACCTACTAAGGTGAAAAACGATTTTTAAACTGCAAACACGACAATGTACTTACTACAAGAATGAATGACAATGCATCTTATAGACTTTAACATCCACAATGCACTAACCATGATGCACGAAGCAAAAGCCAATCAGGGCGATTTCTGAATAAAAGTGCACCGGAAATGAGATGACTTTCATTGCGTGATTCTGCCCATGAAGAAGAGGCGTTGCCTCGAAACGCGTCGGCCATGAGAACAATGTATGGGATCTCAAGACAGGCAGCAGTGAGGCGTTAATCACCATATGGTGGGGGCACGGTCGAGTGACCTTTCATTGCTCAGGGCACTTTTGGAAAACATATATATATATATATATATATATATATATATATATATATATATAGATATATATATATCATAAATGCTCACTGTGTACACTGGGTGCTAATGTGGATATTGCGCATGTTCTATTCTTTTTCGCAGCATATGCTACCCCCAGAATTTAAAAATCTGACAGTTGCCAACTTATTGTCTTTTTGGGGTTAGTACATTTTTGTTGGCTTTCTGTCATATAAGATATAGGAATGGGCTTAAATTTTAAAAGTTTTAAAAAAATTGATTTTTTGAATTCTGTGTGCATTTTTAACTTTTTTATGGTATTAGATTGAATCATCTAATAATTCTAGCAGTACTGGAGCCCAAATTGGTGCCGCACGCGCTAATTGAATAGTTATCTTTGTACTGTATTGGCAAGAACTTTAATTAAATTATGTGCAATTGGGACCAAGACTAAAAGGAAAAAAAATTAACTGTATATATGTCTTGCATTGTAGTCCCTTGTAATTGAAACACTTTTTTATGTCTGTATTAGATGGATGAAAATTGCAATATGTACAAAGATTCGTTTTGTAAGCTTTGATGATTCATCGAATCAGATAAAGATTTTGAATATATATATATGTGTGTGTGTGTACATATATGTTTTTATACACACACACATTTGTTGTCTGTGTATATATATATATATATTTATATATTTATATATATCAAAGAAATACCCTTTCAGGCATAGAGTGACGAATAAATTATGCAAAAAAGAAGCAGATAACTCTGGGTAGTTCTCAAGTTTAGATGGAAGGCAGCTCCTGTAGGGAGCACTCTCAACACCAGCGACACTCTAGATCTGCTCACCTCAAATGTCTGTTTTTCTATCAAAATCTTTAAGCATAGGATTAGCACAGTGCCATCCACGCCGAGATAGAAAAGGACAAAGTCTTTTGCCATTTGTACAGCAAAGTCTTTAAGCATAGGAGTAGCACAGTGCTGTCCTTGCCGAGCTGTAAAATGACAAAAGCCAATTACCACTCCAGGCACAGTATTACAGCTTTGAATTGGTAAAATACCAATAAAGCCAACCTGAAATGAGTAAAAGCAACCCCTGACACAGTGTTTCGCTCTAATTAGAGCTCTTCAGAGAGGTATAGCTTTGTCCAGACACAAGGGAACACCCAGTATAAGTCAAAGAAATACCCTTTCAGGCATAGAGTGACGAATACATTATGCAAAAAAGAAGCAGAGAACTCTGGGTAGTTCTCAAGTTTAGGTGGAAATATACGTATATTAATTACATTTTTAAATATATATTTCTTTTAATCCCCATACTCCCTTAAACTCTAAAATTGCCCTTCCCACCCAAAAATGCAAATCCACCCTAAACCCTAAAATTGGCCTACCCACTTAACCCCTTGAGTGCCCGCCCCTTTCCCCGCCCTGTGCCGGCCGTTGCATTAGCGGGCGGGGTTTATGACGAGCTGGTCTCGTCATGGGCACAGCGCAACCGCGGCCCATGACGAGACCAGCTGATCGGATGCCTTGTGTGGCACGTGTGGTGCGCGCCCAGCCGGACTGCTCTCGGAAAAGCCTGTGGCTGTACCTGGGTAGCCTTGGGAACACATCTGAAGCGGCGCTAATGAAGCGGGCTTAGTCAGAATAGTCCCAAGAGTGAACCAGGAAGGCTGCGGGATGGTCTGTAGGTCGGTCTGTGGTTATACCTGTCTGACGGTCTCTTGGTAGTCTTTGGACTGCTTGATTTTGGTATCTGTCGGTCTTGGAATCTGAATTTGATTGATTCTCCACGAACAGGAGTCGACGGGCGATGTTCTTTGTTTGAAAAGACGTCATTTTGAATATCTTTATATGTACATGTATATTATTGTCTTGTGTATGTTTGAATGAACGTAAGGTTGTATGTTTTGTGAATGTTTGAACAGGGCTATGTTTGGAAGTTTATTTTTATGATCAAATGAGGAACACGTGATGACAATAACCATACCGTGTTTTAGTAGATTGAGTTGTTTTGGATGTTGCTGTCGCCCTAATGATACGCGTTTGGCTGAAATTCAACCTGCCCCGCCTGAGGGCAGTCCAAGTTATGATATGTATGTTAAGCATGGTATTACACCTCTCTTGTTTAATACATTATGGCACAAATATACTAAAGATAATGTGGAATTACAATGGCCCTTAACCGGGTCTTTTGATGAGAAAAAGATAAATTTTTTGCAGGATCGATTATTTTCTAAACGTAGTCGACAGTCAATGTTTGATTCCCTAAGCATGTGGGAGAAGGAAGCAAAGCGTAGACGTATGCGGGAGGAGAAAGTATGTAGGATGAAAGGAAATCAGACGATAACGCAGAAAGCTATAGCTTATGATAAAGCACGAACTGAACAAGGAATTGATTGTGCAGACAGACAATTTAGATTGCAAGTGGATAAAACCTATGTGGCTAGGACTGAAGCGGAAGATGAGATAGAGGATTTATTGGATACTCGTCCACCTCCGCCTTATGCTCCGCAGCGTATATATCCTGTTGTTCCCCTGACTTTAGTACAGGCCCCTGTTGATTCCTCTTCCCTCGGCTCTCCGGGAATATCCTCTGTTTTGTCTCCTAAAGTGTCTGAGACGGCTACTTTATGGCCTGTTACACTGCCGTCTTCCGTTATGGCCACAGCTATTTTGTCTCCCCCACCCCTGTGTGGGCCTCCCTTTCTGCGAGCACGACCCCGTCTCCAGCTGTTTCGACTCCATTTCGTGCTCCGGGAGATCTTGACGCACGGAAGTTGTTTACCCGTTCGGCTGTAGGGCCGACTGAGAAACAGATGATTGCGGATCAGTCATCCCAGTGGATGCGACATCCTATTTACACTATTACTGACATATGGAACATGCTTCGAGACTATGAGACTGTTATGCAGCAACATGCGTTGAAACACATGGCTGCATGTATCATTACTCTCTGGGAACAGTGTTTTCCAGGAGGGATGGCCCCTCAAGTGATGTATAACATCCGGGACAGGGCTCATAAGTCTGAACTTAGCCCGGAGGAAGTGTATAGAAATGTGGAGATTTTATTGAATTATCGCGAACGGATGCATCAAAAGTGTCCCTTGAGGGACTCTCAGCATCCTATGCGAGAAGTTCACCCTATCTTTCATCCTGAAATACCGGAGCTAAAGGATGACCATGGTGTGGTGACTAGACCTCATGTAGAGACCCGAGTGCAGGAGCAATGAGTTTATACCCCCTGGAAGAGAAGTGAAGTCCTCTCGCTAAAATCACAATTACCTGACCCCCGTAAGAATCCTACGGCTTATTATAAAGGACTCACAGAGGCTACCTCTTCGGCCATCAAGACCTTAGCTGACATAGAGCTATTTTTGGCATTATTAGTTCCCATTGACGTATGGCATTAGGTGCATGATCAGGACCATGCTCAAGAATTTTGCGGAACATGGGATCAGATAAAAGATTGGGATAAGGATCGTAAGCCTGGGGATAAGCCGAACCCTGAATTATTGGCATTACCTGGCCGTATTATCACTTACATGCATTCCTTAATTCCGCCTCGTAAGGAGGATTGGGACAAATTGACCGCATGTAAACAGAAGAAAAATGAAAGTGTTTCTGATTTTTTCACTAGATTTGAGGGCGTATTCATTGATTTTAGTGGACAGGATTTATCATTGGAAGGCGGTATACGATTATTTGTTAATGGTTTTGTGAACAATTTGTTACCAGAAGTCTCTGCAAGGCTACAAGCCGCTAAAAGTACCTGGACCACTTCCACGCCCTCTGTAATATTGAGTATGGCCCAGTATTACGAACATAGAGAAAATGAGAGTAAGGATAAGACGGAAAAGAGAACAAAGGATCTCAAAACACGGGTGTTGTTGCAACAAGTTGCTCAAGGATGAGGCAGAGAGAGAGGCGGTAGAGGGTTTGTCACGAGGGGGGCAGGAACTGGACGAGGCAGAGGGTCAGCTGTCGTTTTGGGACCAAATCAGTGTGCTTATTGTAAGGAGGAAGGGCATTGGCGATTTCAGTGTCCGTTGTTGCTGGGCCAGAACGGGGCTATGAGAAGTAGAGGAAGAGGTCAGGGAAGTGTGGATCGCAGTGATATGCGACGAGAAGAGACGACGCAAGTTGGACAAGAAAATAATTATTTTGATAATCCAAGAGATAGGCAGTATTATAATGAGGAGTGTGAAATGGACGCGACCGAAGGGTATGCTTATACATAGGATAGCCATGGACAGAGTGAGGGCCAGGTGTAAATACCCATTGATCAGCAAGGACCTTATGTAGAGGCGTATTTGATGGGGACATCTGAAAAGTTTTTAGTTGATAGGGGTGCAATGAATAGTTCGATTTCTCGTTCCCTGGTCCTAGGGGCTGCTCTGTCCGGGCACAATAATGTTTCGGTAGGATTCTCGGGAATTCCGGTGGTGAGCCCCATCTCCAAACCTATTCCTTTTACAATTGGTCCTGTTACGATAGACTCCCCGTTTCTTTTGACTTCTCATTGTGACGAAAATTTGTTGGGCTTGCATTTGTTGAAGAAATTACATGCTAAGATTCATTGTTCACCTGATGGCGTTTACTTGACTATTAATTCCCTTGGGAAGCATACTTTGAAGTGTTCCTCTAAAAATGAACCCCTCCCTCCTGAGTTTGCTGATATTCCAGCAACATTGTGGGCCACCGGTGACACAGATGTAGGATTATTGAAGATTCCGCCTGTTTCTATTACTTTGAAGCAAAATGCTCGGCTTCCTCGTATTCCTCAGTACAACATTTCTCCGGCAGGCAAGAAGGCTTTGCTCTCCATCATACAAGATTTGGTGAAAAGGGGTGTGGTGGAAGAGACAGCTGCCAATGTGTGTAACAGCCCCATTTTGCCTATCTTAAAGAGAGCCCCTGTTGGAAGCGATCCTGATTATACTGATACTTAACGTTTTGCGATTGACTTGCGTGAAATTAATAAAATAGTGGTGCCCCAATACCCTGTGGTTTCAGACATCACTACTATTCTCACTATGATTCCCCCTACTGCTACATATTTCTCTGTGATTGATTAGAAAAATGCTTTCTTTAGCATTCCGATTCATCCTGATAGCCGCCATATTTTTGGCTTCTCATTATCTGGTCGCAGCTTCTGGTTCTGTCGCGCTCCCCAGGGGTACACTGGGAGTCCCAGTATTTATAATCATGCTTTGAAAACATTGTTGGTTGATTGGTTGGATGATTTGGTTTTTCCCCCTGGTAATGTGCTTTTGCAATACGTAGATGATTTGTTAGTGGCCTCTGATACCGAAGAAGGATGTAAGAAGGCCACTGTACAATTATTGTCTCATTTGGCTGCTAATGGCAATAAAGTATCTCTTTCTAAATTTCAATATTGTCGACAGGAGGTGACCCATCTCGGTCATCTACTGTCGAAAGAGGGGAGGAGACTAACCCATGAGCGTGTGACTACCATTTTTAATATGTCTGTACCTCGTACTCAGCATGATGTTCGTGCATTTCTTGGCATAACTTCTTACTGTCGCCAATGGATCCCTAATTTTTCCCTTCTTACTAAACCTCTTCTGTATTTAACCACTAAAGATGTGCATGAACCTTTAGCCTGGACTGATGCTTTTCAAGATGCTTTTGACTCTTTGAAATCTGCGCTTTGTTCTGCACCTGTTCTTGGTACTCCTGACTACCGAAAACCTTTTGTGCTTTACGTACACGAGGAGGACGGCTGTTCGCTTTCTGTGTTAACACAAGGATTTGGTGGTAAGCAGAGACCTTGTGCCTATTTCTCGGCGGTGTTGGATAACGTCGCCAGAGCACTCCCTAGCTGTTTAAGGGCCACTGCTGCGGTTGCGGTGGCTATTTGACAGTCGGAAGGGCTTGTTCTGAACACTGACCTCACAGTGATGGTACCGCACGCTGTGGATACATTATTGAACAAAACAAAGACCCGGCACCTTACGAGTGCGCATCTTACTGGATACAAATTTACTTTGTTTGCTCCACACATTACGATTAAACGATGTGCCACTCTGAACCCTGCGACGTTACTACCCCTCCCTTCGAACGAAAAGAACAATGATGTTCATGATTGTATATTTCAGTCTGAGGAAGAAACGAAGGGACGAGTAGACCTGACTGACACTCCTCTATCTGACCCCCAAGGGGAGTTGTACGTCGATGGCTCTTGTTTCAAGTTACCGGATGGCACTACAACCGCTGCATATGCGATAACTACTCTTCATACTATAGTTGAGGCTTCTCGAGTACCCTATCAGTCAGCACAGGCGGCTGAATTAGTGGCATTGTTTCAGGCCTGTGAGTTAAGTGAAGGACTGAGAGTAAATATTTACACTGACAGCCAGTACGCCTTTGGCGTGGCTCAGAGTTTTGGTAGACTTTGGGCAGAATGAGGTTTTCTTACTTCTCATGGTCAGCGAATACAGCATGGCCCCTTGATCTTGCGATTATTGACAGCATTGACGTTACCAGAAATGGTGGCTGTAGTCAAATGTAGTTCACACAAGGCAGTGGTGATGCAGTGGGGGAGGGTAATGCCTTTGCCGATCAAGTCGCTAAGGAAACTGCGAAATCCAAATTGACCCCAATATTTGTGACTAGCTCTGCTAGGTGGGTGGCTGAAACAGAGATGTTTGATAATACCATGGAGAGTGTCCGAGAAATACAGAAAGAAGCTACTCCTATTGAATTGGCTCACTGGAAAGAGCGAATTGCGAGATTATATGCAGATGGTTGTTGGATTGATCTGACAGAAAAGCAGCGGTGGCTATTGCCTAATGCATTAGTGAATGCGGTGGTGACAATGGCACATGGTTCAGCTCATATTGGGGTGAAAGGTATTTATCCATTATTAGATCCTGTATGGTACAATCCCAATATTTCTAAGACCGCTGCTCATTTGGTACAATATTGCATGGTTTGATTACAACATAATCCAGGGGGCAGGGAGCCTCTTCTGAGTGGAAACTTTGCACCCCCATCTTTGCCTTTTGAAGTGCTTCAAATGGATTATATCCAGCTGGAGCGCGTCAACAATTTAAAGTATGTCCTGGTCGTGGTATGCGCTTTCAGTAAGTGGGTGGAAGCCAACCCGACAAAAGAAAATACTGCTTTGGCAACGGCAAAAGCGTTAGTAAAGGAGTATTTCCCTCGCTACGGATTGCCTCGTGTGATCTGGAGTGACAACGGAAAATATTTTAATGCAGAACTCATCACACATATATGTAATGGACTACAGATTAAACAGAAATTCCATGCGGTTCGACACCCCCAGTCCGTTGGGTTGGTCGAGAAGTATAATGGGATATTACAGCTCAAATTAGCTAAAATTCAAGAAAGTACTGGATTGAAGTGGCCAGATGCTCTGCCGCTGGCATTAATGTCAATACAAGTAACCCCACATTCTCGTTCTGGTTTGTCTCCGTATGAGGTCATTTTTGGGCACCCTGCTAATGACTGGGGCGACCAGAGACCCAGAACATTTCGTGATATAGAGTACCCTATGCTGACAGACTATTTGTATGCTTTGACTAAAGATCTTCGTTACATTCATCAACAGGTCTCAGCAGTTTTGCAGCCCATGGTGGAGGGTCCAGGACATCGTTTGGAACCAGGACAGTGGGTTCTGCTCCGTAACTATCAGCAAAAACCTAGCTTGGATCCTCGTTGGTCTGAACCGTTTCAAGTCCTGTTGGCTACACGAATGGCTGTAAAAGTGAATGGCAAGCAACACTGGATTCATGTGTCACATCTAAAAAAACTACCCCTTCCGCTTCCATATGATCAGCGAATCCAGGACGGGGTTCTGTCTCAGGAAAGTGAGCGAGTTCCTCGATTCATCCCTTTTTCTGACGCCCAGGTACTAGGAGAAGGGCAAGTAGAAGGTGCACCAGGCTCGGAAGGGGCTCTGTCATCAGCACAATTGATCGCCCCAGATTCTGTTGTCCCTGCAGCTAACCCAGAGGCTCGCAGTACCCCTGTTTCATCAGATTTGTCATCCTCTGTTTTGTTCTCTGATCAAGAAGTGCCTGGCCATACTCGATGCATCCTGCGGCCCCGAAAGCAACACAGTACACCAGGTGAACATGGTAGGAGAAAGGAGAGACTTGAGTGATAGGGTGCAGACCTGTGCTATGAATGTCTGTTAGATATGCTTCTGGTGTACTGAGCGAGACACTGGACTGAACGTGCTGAGAGCCTTGAACATTTGTTTGCTCTGTTCAGAAAGAAAGACTGAATTATATGTTAAAAGGGGCCCAGGTTGTGTTTTCTTCAAGGGTTGTGTGAGAACATAACTCCAACCTGAGAAATTTGTTTTGGGTATTATCTGTGATGAACAATAGGAGCCTGCCTGTGAGGCTCTAAACGGACACAGGAAAGAAGCACCCTCTGGCGGGTTGGACTGCATTGCCCTAGTTTATTTTTGGACTTTTAGTTAGCATGTATCCCTTTGCTCGTTTTATTCCTGAAGAGGATCGTCCTTTTGTACCACATTATTTTTCTACACACATGCCTGTTTTTTCTAGTTGGACCAATCGTGTTAAAATTGCATTTGTAGCCACTATAGCCATATTGCTGATTATATTACTGGGAATGTTCATATATTTGGAATTTCGCCACCCTATGCATACTGTTTTAGGAACAACTACCCCACCTACGGAACATGTGTTTCATACTTTAGCCCCACATAAGGTAAGGCATCGTCAGACGTATGTGAAAAAAGCGTTCACTGAAATGCTTCATCAAGCACACAGTGCTGCCAATACTAAAAATTACTGGGTTTGTGGTCTTTTACCATCTGTTATGCACAAGCACGATTTATTTACATCCCTACCTTTGTCTCATCTGGGAAGTTGCGAGGCTTGGTTCAAATTGCTTTCTATGATGTACATGCATTACACTGTGGACTCTCAAAGGTTTTCAGAGAAGGATTATGAAATTATTTTAGCATATATTGAGGTTCATCAAGGATTTAACCCCGAAGGGAACAATAGAGAGGGAACTTTAGATCCAAATGCGTGTATGAATATGTATATAACGTATGAAAATACCACTTGGTTGAAAAATGAAATTATGGACTTTGTTGAATTCAATTTTACTCAATATTACCGACACTTTCAGGACCGTAATGTTACTGAGGATAGGGCTATTCCAGTGCCTGTATTAAATAGTACCTCTACGTTTTGTGTTCAAGGAGCAGGGTACATATCAGTAGGAGAAAGCCAATGTAATTACACTTATCGTTTGTGTACCTTTAGCAGCCCTCCGTTTTTAACCCCTCCTAATGTATATTTTATTTGTGGAGAAAATGCCTATACTTGGCTTCCCCGAGGTTAGACTGGACGTTGCTACCTGTCCTTCCTATACCCTCCAGTCTATATTGCCCCTTCTAATTATCACAAGGATCACCGATTAGATAAAGGTAGTGCGCTTAGTAGGAGACATGAAAGGGAGATAGATACCACTGATATAGATCAGACCGATACTCCACTGCAGCATTGTACTGACATTATGAAGAGAGTGTTACCCTTTTGGGGGCCAATGCTTACTAGCCGAGAAGCCCGACGTTTGTCTAGAGTAGTTGAAGGGGTAATTAACACTACTGCAGGAACACTGACCAATATAACTGTAGAGCTACAGGCGACCAGACTTGTTTCGCTTCAGAACCGTATGGTTTTGGACGTTTTCCTGGCAGATCGAGGAGGAGCATGCCGTGTGATCGGCAGCTCTTGCTGTGTTTATATTCCTGACTCCGCCCCCTCCGTCCATTTGGCTATACAGAAGCTACATCGTTTAGCTTCCGATATACATGCAGAAACTGGTACGTGGTCTCTCTCTGGTTGGTTCTGGGGTTTTCTGTCTACTTGGGGATGGAATATTCTGATGGTGCTGGCATGTGCAGCCGGTATCATATTCACGTGTTGTGTTTGTGTACAATATGGACCTGCATGTTGCTCTTATTGCGCGACAAAACTCACTTCCTCTGTGTCTGGTCCATCCCCAACAGCGGTAAAAGCTCAGCTACTTCAGCAGGAACTCAAAGACCTAATGAAGATTGATGAGGGAATATTTGAAGATTGAGCTGTTTTAGTTAGCTACATCATGCTAAAAGGGCCGTTCTGAGGGATAAAAAAGTAGATTTCCTGTATATAAGGAGTATCGGACCTATATTATGTTAGCATGATGCATCTATACGTACACTCCCTGTTGGATATATATACTTTTGCTTGGAGGAAACTCGTTTATTTCCTCCCTGTATATCTATTGCTAAAAGAGTAGGCCAGGAACCATACAGACGCCATCTTTTCCTCACATGCTCGAGCATGGGCCGTGATCACACGTTGATCACGTGCAATTGTCAAGCCCCAGTTCATTTGAGTTACAGGTAGTAGCTGAAGGTAGGCTGTTTACTCGACTGTCCTAAGACTCAAGGTCGCATCTGGTTTAGGGGGTGATAAGCGCATTCCTGGAGGCACCGTGTCTACACTCCCAGGCACCAAGACGAAAGGGAGTCACCCCTCCTGACCTCATCAGTAATAGATATTCAAGCCTTTGTACTGGTCTGACGTGTGCCATAAACGGTCCTTTCCTGGAGCTCGAGGGCCAACTGGTGTTTTTCCTTTTACAGTGATTGTATGTGTTGAACCAAAAAGTATATAACCTCATGTTTGAATAAGAGCCAACAGTCTTCTCGGCGCACCTGATGGGTGAGGTTCGGAGAGGCTCCTCTATAGAGCATTTTGTCTAATAAACGATTGAACCTTCTTCACTGCCAACTGACTGATTATTTGGTAATGGTATTGGGACAATTGGTAGATATAGTCCTATAGTTTATTTTTATGGTACATCATGTGCTTTAAGCAGCCGCATATATCAAACAGCTGCCAGTTTGCAAGTAAAGCAGCCAGCTCCTGGGCATTAGACATGGTGACTGTCTGGGAGAGAGAATGAAAGGAGCAGTCTATGTCGACATCTAATACAGTGTTGAAGTCTCCACTAAATAGCCATGGTATATCATTCCAACGTGAGAGTACCACTGTCAGTTTTGCCAGGAACTCAGGTTGGTCTGAGTTAGGCGCATCAATAGAGCCAATAATCTTGAAGTGTTCCTCCAGGTGTCCATCTACCAACACATAATGGCCCTTGCATCAACAACCGTTGCATCCACTGTGGAGGGAACTCTAGCTTTGATCCACACCGAGTGCCTCTAGCATATGCAGAGTAGTTCATGGAGAACATCTTCCCACACCAGCACCTTTATAATCTCATTGCCTCAACCAGCATCATGTGGGACTCGTGAAGTAGTGCAATATGTGTGGAGCCGGGGCGTAAATGTGAATAAAAGTCTTATCTATGCGGGGGAGTGTGCATCATCCTCACCTTCCAGGTGAGTATGTTCCCGTTAGCCACGCTTCTGTGTGCTGCGTGTGAGGCCATTGGGCACCCCTGTGAGTGAAATGTACCATCCACTCCGTGGTGCCCAGCAGGAGCGGATGCAGACAATGATAATATTCTGAACTAAAACCATTATAACATTAAACAACTAACAAGGAATACCATAAGGGCGAAGGGACAACATGTTTCCACCCAAAGTGATACGCTAGTGTGCCAATAGTGGACAACTGTCTGAGGGGGTGGGCTCAGGTCAGCCACAGTGCAACCAGTTATGCGCCACCCGTAAACACAAGTAAACAGAATAGGGTAGTAACATGTTCAAATTGAACATCCCACACAAGTGAAATCCGTGTTGTTGGATGAAAGAAAAAATAATAAGGCGGAGAGGCGGGAGGGGGTGGGAGGAGGAACAGTAGGAGGTGGTGGGTGATAATAGGGAGAGGAAGGAGGGGAAGGAGCGAGGGTGGAAATGAAAGCATTAACCATTTCAACAATCAGAAATACAACACACGGTCATAATATGCACCGCAATAGTAATACAAATTGTACCATACAGCTTACAGCAGAATTCAACAAGGACCACAGCAATTTGTAGCTTTGCTTGGGAAGATGTGACAGAGTCCAACATGGAAGGCCATGTCAACGAGGAGCAATCATCCCTGAAGGATTTGGACAATTCTTCATCCAGATCAGACAAGGGTCTCGGGTCACAGATCGTCGCAGTGGAATGTAAGGCCATTCTTTGCTAATGGATCATCGGTTCCAGATCCAGAGTGTTGCGTGGTCAGGGGTAGCGGTCCTGATGGCAGTGACATCTCCCCGCATCGGGGGTGGTCACACATGCAGCTCCGTGCCAAACCAAACCAATGGGAAACTACCTGGAGTTATGAATCCAGTCCCAAGCGTCCTTAGGGTCTGTGAAGAATGACGTTTGGCTATCACTTGTTACACAGTTTTCCCAGGCAAAGGAGTGAGTATTTGATTTTCAGCACAAGGAGGTGTCTTTTAACTGCAAGGAAGGAGTTCGGGTGATGCTGCACCACCAGTGTATATTCTTGGAACATCATGATCCTTGCAATTTCAACTGTTAGCTCCAGTAGCTTGTGGGTTTTCTGTAGAACTGTGATAGTGTAGTAGGATGATCACCATAGGCCTGGAGTTTGCACCAGGTAGAAGACGTCTCACTGGAACACAGTGAGCCTAATTAATGGAGAAGAAGGGGGACCGAGCAGGTGGGAGAAGAATACTGCATAGCCAATGTTCTGCATAAGACACAGAGTCTTGTCCTTCAACCTTCTCAGGCAAGCCCACGGCATGGATGTTGTTCTTACAGGAACATTCCTTGGCATCTTCAGGTCTTTCCTTCAGGATGTGGGCTTGCTGTAGGGCATGCAGTCCCTTCTCAGTCTCGTGAGCCTGTGGTTGTATCATGGAGATCACTTGTTCAGTGTTTTGGACTTTGCCTGCCATCTTGCGGTGGTCTGCACGTAGTAAGGTTAGGTTTGCTGCAACAATGTCCATCTTGGGTTCTAATGTAGCACAGGAGTTCTCTAACACCGCCAGAACCACGTTTAGTTTGCCTTCTATGGACACAGAGTAGGTGTCTCAGTCCAGAGGGTTGGTGTAATCGGCCACCTGTGAGGATGCATTTCTAAAATGTGCAGGAGTGCTTCGGGTGACAAAGCGTAGGCGTTCCATGGCTAACAGCAGATATTGCAGTCAGTGGAGGTAACCCAAGCACTTAGAGGGGACTGGGCCCACTTGTGAATGTCAGGCAGGTTAGGTGGGGCAATGCAGCACGAGCAGTCCAGTGCCCAGCACCGGTGAACGGTTGTGATACATTGGTCAATAGGAGGTCTGTCCGCTAAGGGAGCCAGGGGCGATGTCTCCAGTTATTGAAGGGTGAAGAAGCAGTAACCAGTGACAAATGGGCTCCTTGATGTGCAGCACAAGCAGCCCCACGGACCTTGTACGAGGGCTCTGGGTATCTGTGTAGTGAGCCCTCTATTACTCTAGCTTGGTAGTCCCAGGTGTTTGAGCAGCATACCAACAAGCAGCAGCTGGTGGCAGCTTAGTAAATGCAGGAACAGATCATGGCGCCAGAAGTACAGTGGGAGGTAGTTAGGCGGCAGGTTGTGCAGAGGGGAGATGGATCCTCACTCCTAGGCCAGCAAATAAATAATGCTTTCCCAGGACAGGAAGGCGTAGGGGATTTAAACTGGGGCAGGCTAATCAAGCACCAAGAGGGACATTGATTATTATACTTTTTGGTGATGATTACTTCAGATAGATATCTTTACGGGGACGAGGGATAAGTGATATACACAGCATCAATTTCAGCCCTGAGGAAGTCATAGGGCCTGACGCCCAAAACGATTAAACACTTGTTGGCTCAAGCTAGGACGCTAAGAATAAGGATCACTTCTGGTCAAGAACAAGACTATGTTTGAAGACTTATTAAATAACTTTGTACTGAATTGAGTGTATGCTTGAGATTTGGTATTGTATACTGAACATTGGGTGAGCAACCCCCTCTTTGAAGCAACACAAATGATATTGGCCTAATGACTAGAGTGTGCACGGTTAAGTGAGCGCCATCATCCTCAATTCACCCTCCATTGATATTCAGTTCTTATGTTTGTGGCTGTCTAGAGGAAATGCACAAAGTGTAGCTGTCACCCACCCCTGACATATATTAGATACAGGCCGCAAGGCACACAGAGCAGTAAAAGCAGAAAAATGCCCACTTCTAAAAATGTACTATGTGAGAAGGGGTCGGTCCTAGAGTAGGCAGCTAGATTGGGCCTCTAGAATTAGAAAAAATGTTATCTCTAGCTGTTGCGTTCAATGTTGTTTTCTACTTAAACAGACTCGGACCAATTACTGATTACATTGGTTTTAGTGTTTATTTCACCATAATTCTGTACTTTTATATACCATTTATTTTTTGTCTTTTATGTCAGAAAAGGGAAACACTACTTGTTTTTATGATAAACATACATTTAAACTTGGACAAGCGTCAAACGCAAAACTCATAAAAAACAATACATATACAAAATAAATTGTTGAGAAATGGATTACATTATCAAACCAGTCATCAATTTGTGAAATACAGCAACAATTATCATGATTTGTTTTTGAATTAATGAATCCCTCTAAATGCTGCTGCCCACTGGGAATTAGTATTCAGGCTACTAAGGTTCGGAGTTTTCAAACAGTTCCCCTAGAGCGGATCCTAATCCTATACATGTGTTTCCCAAATGCTGCTGATGCGTTTCAAGCCCCAATAGTATTCTTGGGGTTCTCCTCAGGGCTATGACTGGGTGTAATCTGTCAGTCAAGAATGAAAGGGTTATAAATAATTTCTAAACCCCTTCTGCACTTCTTATAACTTTTCCTTTAGGTCTTGTGTCTGTTGAATAATTCATAGTACATGCTATGTCTTCGTCTCTTTGCCTTTCTCTTTAATTGGAGTGCACAATGATAAAAACGCACCACACGTGTATTTCTTCTCAATATTGCACGTTTCTTTTCAAACATCCGGGCTGCATTACAAGGAGTAGACAACGGTAATTTGCGTCTCACTAATTTCGCTTTAGTATTCATTTGCCTACTTCCAGTCGACATGCACTTTGTGTCAAAGAAATCAATACTGCGACTTACTTTCCAACAGTTTGAAAATGACGTGATAAGGAGGACTCCTCGTTTTGTTCAATAGAAGCGAGTTTATGGTCAAAGTCCGGTCAGTATGAACCACAGTTCTGTATTGGTTCTAAAATGCACAAGACACACCATGGCGGTTTTTAAGTTTTATTGCAATGGCGATTTCTCACAGCTAATTCTGTTTTGCAATTTGCGAGTTGCGGTCTAACCCGGGACAAACATTCTATGAACTTACTTTACAGCGATTCTGCCTTCAGCGTTGTTCGCGCATTCTCGCCAGCTGATTCAATCTTCGTGACTTCCGGTATCTGGTTATTGAAAGTCCACCGGACTCAGTCTTGCTTATATTGCATCTTGTGATTCGCAGTCAGTAAACAGATTCGATTTTTCAATAATTCTTTACTGGCTAAATGCCTCAAGTTCTGGCATGGTATTGGGGAATAGAACTTCTAATGCGATCCCATGGTCATCTTCGTCTAAAGCTCCATAATCAGCCCGACTCCATTAGGGTTACTCTCTCCCCACTTCTGAAGTTTTATTAGAATCACTAGTGGTGCTGTTGTATTTCAAGATTAAAATGGGTTTTTCTTTATGACAGTGCTGCCTGTGTAGTAAGCAATAACAGTGTCCACAAGGAACTTATTTAAATTGACACGTTTTCAATAAGGAGTACAATATTTATATACTCATAACTGATTCAATCAGAAAAAACACAGAGATAAGAAGAAAATTATTTCAAATCATTTGAAAAATTAATTGAACAATTACATTTTTTTTAACTCAGTAACCTGGAAAATTATTTACTTCAGCCGAAGTAAATATGATTTATTTTATGAATAACAATTTACTCACAAAAACAGTTTGGTCACAGATTTTATAATACTATAGGCACAATTGTAGAAAGTGAAAGAGTGAACCCAGTGAAGTGATCATAGCCTTCAAGGTGAAAAATAAGTGAATAAAGATTCAAAGAAAGGTCTTAAAAACAATGAGAGGCATTCAACAATAGCATAAATCTTTCTTGCTCTCTCTTGGTTTGTGTCGACGGCGTTTCAACCCACATTGGTTAAGGGGTTTCTTCAGGACAATTATCTGGGAACTTAAAATGAGAATTTGTAGGTGCCAGTAGTGTATTGGGACCATCCGTAAAAAATAATTATTATACGGATGCAGGTTACCAGTTCTCTTACCTAATGTTAGTCTCGTATTTCCACAATTTTCTACGTTGAACCACTGATCGAAACAGGGTATAGCAGGGACTTAATCAATTCAATCCAGCCTAATTAAAATAAACAATATAGGCAGCCTTGTCAGTTTAGTAGGACCTTATCTCAGGATTTAGTTTATTACACATCAAGAGATAAAAGCAATTCAATTCAGCCTAGTTCAGATGATGATCTAATTAGCCAACCTAATCTAAGATTTAGTAAGGCTACAATCTATGGCCAATAGGAACTCTCTCAATTGAGCCCTATATCATAATATTTAGTCTACCCCCGTTTTCATTTTATATAACCAACTGGTATAGGTGATTTGCCTCCTCAAACTAATAGTACAATTGACGATAATAATAAGGTCAAAAACGGAGCAATTAGGCAACACTCACATTTGTAGTTAGTTTCTTTCACTTGTCCGTGATGTGTATTGGCAGCAAAAATCATTTTAAGCTGAAAGACACCAGGGGAATTATTAGACAATGCCTAATGACGGTAGGAGGTCGCATAACTCTAGATATCAAACCAGAGCTAGAGATAACTTACTTAATTAGCGATATCTCAGAACGACGATTTAAGCGTCTCCATTCCTCAGGCTGCAATGCCGGGTGCACAGCGGAACTGCTAGAAATAGACAAGGAACCATTCTCCGCGCATGCGTCATTAAGGTTGAACCGAGTGGTAACTAGCGGCCATCTTAAAGTACCATGATCTATATTATTGTTATTACTTGGTACTGCCTGTGTGTGTCAAGAACGGTAATTTGTGTGCTTCCACGGTTCCCCCTTTGACAGACCGCAAGAGGAAACTACTTAGTTACCCTTGGAGTCGGCTGCGTCACTTCCCATCTTTCCGACGATCTAGGGGAAGATTAGTCAGCCAAAAGACCACTACCAACTGGGCGCCCGTTCTCGGAGCGATCTAGTTGGTTAGCGGTCTAGTGTTTTTGTAAATAATTTTCCAGAACGTGCGCGCGTTCCCTGACCGCGACGCACTTCAACTGTAGTTATTCTGTGAGGAGGCAGTGTCGTTCAATTCTCTCACAGAATTCTGAAGGACTCGTTAGGGGCGAGAGATTTCGTTGAGTCTTCGCTGCCTAAACTTTATCAGGTGGTGGTGTATGGTCCGTTTCCAGAGTAACCTGAGTATTCCAGTTTATTTCCAGTGAATGGAAAATTCGCCTGAGGAACTACCAGCAGAGACAGCCTAAAATATATATATATCAAGGCAAGAACTTTTCAGTCTGAGCAAGTCACCTAAATTCCCCGGTGAGTGGAAAAAGTTCAACGCGCTTTGGTCAGGAGCAAAAGTGCGTAATTAAGCAAGCAGCAAACTAAAGACTTATAAGGCTACTAATATCTAATGCAGCGCTCAATAAGAGTAGGAAAAAAGATTCACTAGCAGCCTTCAGCCTTCAGTCGCCAATTGACTTAATGCAATTCTTGGATTTGGTGACTGACAGTTTTTCTTTAAAGAACACAGAACTGTTTATACTACTTAAAGAGCCGCGCTGAAATTCTTCTCAATACTGCAGTCAGATAAGGAGCTACATCTTCAACTACTGTATGTAGAAATATATATATATATATATATATATAATACTTACCACCAATAGTCTCATCAGCTTTCGTCCAATACTGCAGCGCTCCAGCTCAGCAAGGTCTTATACTAACTGCAACATTAAAGAGAGAGGCAAAACCACTGTAAGAGCCAGGTAAAGGAGCGGTAGATAGGGTGACGGTTGCAGGGGTACAGGGAGGAGCGTTCCATTAATTCCTTGTTAATTGTATTGCAGATGCCTGAGCAACCCACACTAGAGTCCAGAAGAAGCAGGCATAGCAGTGGAGTCTCTCTTGTTATCCCAATTCCCCTTTCCCCCGTCTTGCTGGAAGTGAATTTTATTTCGCTGTAGCGAGGCAGGGGAGGTGGGAAGATTGTCTACGCATTAGAGTCCAGGCCTTCTTGTTCAGCTGCTTCCGTGGTGGTACAGAACTTCAGGTGTGTGGTACCTTCTTTCGCTTCTTGTGACAGATTGAAGTGACAATCACTAAAATTCCACCTGAGCAGTATGGCGGAGGGACTGGATGTTAAAACATTGGCTGTAGTGTTAGAAAGTATACAGGAACAGTTAAATGTTACTATGGAGGCTAATAAGACACTCAGTGAGGAGGTCAGGAAGTATAGTCACGAAGCGAACTTCCTTATACAGAGGTTGGAAGAATTCGTTACTGGAGCTAGTGCAGAGTTTAAGGCCCCAAAATCTTTCCACTTCTCGCCCACTCCTTCTACATCTGAACTAACCACTCAAGTTATACATGCCATGTCTCCCACTATACCTTTGGCAGCTCCGGAGAGATTTACTGGGGACCCCCATAAGGCGCAAATTTTCCTCACCCAATGCTCTTTGCATTTCCTTTGCAAGCCAATTGTTTTTAAGGAAGATCAATCCAAGGTGGCCTTTGTACTGTCTTACCTGAGCGGAGATGCGGCAGCCTGGTCTATGCCGCTAGTGAGTTGCAATGACCATATTCTGTATAATTTTGAGGAATTCAAGGAAGAATTCCTTCGCATTTTTGATCGCCGAACTGTATCTTAAATGACTGATAACTAACTTTTGGATTTGAGACAAGGGAATCGGGAGTTAGTAGTGTACATTGCACAATTTAACAAACTAATTGTGGAAACTAAGTGGCCCAAGGAAAAGAGGGCGGCAATTTTCTATCGAGGACTAAAAGATGAAATTAAGGATGGGTTGGCGCAAATTCCTAAGAGGCCCACAGATGTTTCAGAGTTGATGGATCTCGTACTCCAGATTGATTCGAGACAAAACGAGAGACGGAGTGAGCGTCGCAAGGAGATGCGGCCCCTCCCTCCGCGCTTTGATAGAGCAAGGCCGGATCCGGTCAAGTCTCTGGAGACAACTTCGGGAGAAGAACCGATGCAAATTGGGTCAGTAAGGGGCCCATTAACTAAGGAGGAAAGAGAGAGACGACGTAATGGGAAACTGTGTATGTATTGTGGAACAGCTGGGCATTTTGTTAGGGAATGTCCATGAAAGCCTAAGATCGGTACAGGGCCAAAAGACAGGCCCCACCAGTAGGAGGAGTTGCTCTGGTGGGCGCAGGAGATAAGTCGACTCCAGATCCCCAATTGATCGCTAATACTCTTCAGTCTGCAGCTCCTCATTTGATTATTTCCTGTTGGATAAAATTTGGAATGAAATCTGTGGAAAATATTTCAGTTATGATTGACTCAGGGGCAACCGGAAATTTCTGCGACATCAAATTTGCTAAATCCCTAGGAATCCAGTTTGTTTGCAAGATCAAGCCTGAACCGGTACGGGCAGTCGACGGCACAAACCTCTCTTCTGGCCCCATCACTTGGGATACTGAAGAAATCATCTTGGAAGGTCCTGGGTGCCATAGAAGCATTTTAAAGTTTGCCTTGATTGATGCCCCTCAGTTTCAGCTGATTTTGGGTCTTCCGTGGCTCACTGAACACAACCCAAGGATTGACTGGGCTAGAAGATCGATGGAAATGAATTCGGACTATTGTAGGGAACATTGCTTTCATGAAAAGGAACCCAATCTTCGACCATCCCAATCAACGTATTTGGCGGAGCCGTCCATGGTGGTCTGTGCGTTGGAAGTCCCTGTGATTCCCAGTGAATATCTGGATTTGAGGGCAGTGTTCGATGATTTGGAGGCAAACAAATTACCCCCTCATAGGGAGTACGATTGTACTATAGAATTGGAACCAGGGGCGCTTTTGCCGTGCAGTAGAATCTATGCCCTCTCTGAGGCTGAGAATGTTCATCTGAAGGAGTATCTGGATCGATATTTAGCGAATGGGTTCATACGGCCTTCCCAGTCTCCAGCATCTTCTCCTTTATTTTTCATTCCTAAGAAGGACGGAAAGCTTCGCATGTGCATAGATTATCGCGCCTTAAACCAGGTGACAAAGAAGAACAGATACCCGCTGCCGTTGATCTCAGAACTATTGGATCAGGTGAAGGATGCTCGTATATACACAAAGCTGGATCTTCGTGGAGCCTATCATTTGGTGAGAATGGCTGAGGGGCATGAGTGGAAGACGGCCTTCCGAACTCGGTTCGGTCTTTTGGAATACCAGGTAATGCCTTTCGGCCTGTGCAATGCCCCAGCTGCCTTTCAGCATTTTGTAAATGATATCCTCCGAGAATTTCTTGACCGCTTTGCAGTGGTTTATATTGATGACATCCTCGTTTTTTCTGCCAACCTTGAAGAACATATTCAACATGTACGTGCCATCTTGAAGAAGTTGCTCGATCATCAGCTTTTTGCTAAGTTGAAGAAGTACATCTTTCACATCACAGAAGTTGAATTTCTGGGATTCATTTTGTCTCCTGAAGGAGTGGCAATGGATGATTCGAAGGTGAAGGCAATACGAGATTGGCCCCCTCTGCATAACGTCAAAGAAATACAAAGGTTCATTGGGTTTGCTAATTTCTACAGACGATTTATCTCGAATTTTTCAGAGAAGGTTCGTCCAATCACTCTCCTTTAAAGGAAAAAAGAACCTTTTGTGTGGGGTCAAGAAACTGAGGAAGCCTTTCAGTCTTTAAAAAAGGCCTTTCCTTCCGCCCCGATCCTGCAATACCCAAATATAGAAGAACCATTCTATGTGGAGGCGGATGCGTCTGATCAGGCTATAGGAGGAATCTTGTCGCAGAGACATCGAGAAACTGGTCAACTCCATCCAGTCGCTTACAGATCACGAAAGCTAACTGCAGCTGAAACTAATTATTCCATTGCAGACAAGGAACTGCTGGCGGTGAAGGATGCCTTTCAGGATTGGCAGCATTACTTGTTAGGGGCCAAGCATGAAGTGACAGTCTATACGGATCACAGAAATTTGCAGTTCTTGAAGTCAGCGCGAACTCTCTCACCACGACAACTGCGATGGTCCTTGTTTTTTGCAGACTACAACTTTGTTTTGACATATAAGCCTGGAACAGCCAACGGGAAGGCAGATGCCTTGTCTCGATTAAATACAAGTGAACAAAAAGAAGCCTCCCGAGAAGTTCATTTAATTCCTGAGGAAAAGATAATAGGTGCAATTCATTATTCGGAATTTGAAAAAGAAATCAGAGCTTCAATGTCAGAGGAAGAACTGGCAAGATGGTTAAAGGAAGATCCAGAGAGAGAAATCAGAGATGGGAAACCTTATCATCATGGAATCTTGTTCGTCCCAAAGGCAGAATTACAGAGAAGAGTGATACAGCATTGTCATGATGACCCTTTAGCTGGCCACAAAGGAGTCACTAAAACTATTGAATTGATAAAACGAGATTTTTGGTGGTCCGATCTGGAAGCTCAGGTGAGACAGTATGTGGCATCTTGCGCTATTTGTGTCAAGGGAAAAGTCTTAAGACAGGCCCCACAAGGTTTGCTCCAACCTTTGCCCATAGCACCAGCTCCTTGGCACACAATCTCAATGGATTTTATTGTGGATCTTCCTTCCAGTCAAGGGTTATCCACTATATGGGTGGTGGTAGATCATTTCACCAAAATGGCCCATTTCGTTCCATTAAAATCACTCCCCACTTCAACTCAACTCTCCACTTTGTTTACTCAACACATAGTCAAAGCACATGGGATTCCTAAGGTGATTATATCAGACAGGGGTTCCCAATTTATTTCACGATTTTGGAGAGCCTTCTTGAATAGATTAGGGGTGGATTCCCGTTTGTCCACCAGTTTTCACCCACAAACTGACGGGCAAACGGAGAGAGTCAATCAAGAGCTGGAGCAATATTTGCGCCTGTACTTGATGGACCATGAGGGAGATTGGCCAGAGTTAATCTGGGCAGCTGAATTTGCATACAATAATGCTGTACACTCATCCACAGGATTTTCCCCGTTCTTCTTGAATTCAGGCAGGCAACCCAATACCTTAGTGAATAAGTCAGAAAGTTTAGTACCAGCTGTAGAAGAGAAGGTGTGTAAATTACAAGAGACCTATAAGGTAGCAACTCAGAATTTGGTCAAGGCAAAGGCAACTCATAAGGTTCAGGCTGACAAGAAAAGAAGGAAAAATCCAGTTTTTGAGTCTGGGGATAAGGTCTGGTTAGCTACTCGATACATGCGCCTCAAGGGTAATCGGAAATTCCAGCCTAGATTTGTAGGTCCTTATGAGGTTGAAAGAATGGTAAACCCAGTTACTGTTAAGCTCAAGCTTCCTACCAGCCTAAAAATACATCCAGTATTTCATGTATCCTTAGTAAAAAGGAACCCTGTGGGTATGATAATGGAGTTGCCTCCAGCTCCAATTCAAAGCCAGTCAGGAGAAGTATACGAAGTAAAGAGGATTCTTGACTCTAAGTTGAAGAAAGGGAAGATCTTTTACTTAATTGACTGGAAAGGGTTTGGTCCAGAGGATCGTTCTTGGGAACTCAGTTCAAATGTCCATGCCCCCAGATTGGTTCGTGAATTTCATAGAACACATCCCAATAAACCAAAAAGAAGAGGAGGAGAATTCTTGGTGGGGGGTACTGTCAAGAACGGTAATTTGTGTGCTTCCACGGTTCCCCCTTTGTCAGACCGCAAGAGGAAACTACTTAGTTACCCTTGGAGTCGGCTGCGTCACTTCCCATCTTTCCGACGATCTAGGGGAAGATTAGTCAGCCAAAAGACCACTACCAACAGGGCGCCCGTTCTCGGAGCGATCTAGTTGGTTAGCGGTCTAGTGTTTTTGTAAATAATTTTCCAGAACGTGCGCGCGTTCCCTGACCGCGACGCACTTCAACTGTAGTTATTCTGTGAGGAGGCAGTGTCGTTCAATTCTCTCACAGAATTCTGAAGGACTCGTTAGGGGCGAGAGATTTCGTTGAGTCTTCGCTGCCTAAACTTTATCAGGTGGTGGTGTATGGTCCGTTTCCAGAGTAACCTGAGTATTCCAGTTTATTTCCAGTGAATGGAAAATTCGCCTGAGGAACTACCAGCAGAGACAGCCTAAAATATATATATATATATCAAGGCAAGAACTTTTCAGTCTGAGCAAGTCACCTAAATTCCCCGGTGAGTGGAAAAAGTTCAACGCGCTTTGGTCAGGAGCAAAAGTGCGTAATTAAGCAAGCAGCAAACTAAAGACTTATAAGGCTACTAATATCTAATGCAGCGCTCAATAAGAGTAGGAAAAAAGATTCACTAGCAGCCTTCAGCCTTCAGTCGCCAATTGACTTAATGCAATTCTTGGATTTGGTGACTGACAGTTTTTCTTTAAAGAACACAGAACTGTTTATACTACTTAAAGAGCCGCGCTGAAATTCTTCTCAATACTGCAGTCAGATAAGGAGCTACATCTTCAACTACTGTATGTAGAAATATATATATATATATCATACTTACCACCAATAGTCTCATCAGCTTTCGTCCAATACTGCAGCGCTCCAGCTCAGCAAGGTCTTATACTAACTGCAACATTAAAGAGAGAGGCAAAACCACTGTAAGAGCCAGGTAAAGGAGGGGTAGATAGGGTGAAGGTTGCAGGGGTACAGGGAGGAGCGTTCCATTAATTCCTTGTTAATTGTATTGCAGATGCCTGAGCAACCCACACTAGAGTCCAGAAGAAGCAGGCATAGCAGTGGAGTCTCTCTTGTTATCCCAATTCCCCTTTCCCCCGTCTTGCTGGAAGTGAATTTTATTTCGCTGTAGCGAGGCAGGGGAGCTGGGAAGATTGTCTACGCATTAGAGTCCAGGCCTTCTTGTTCAGCTGCTCCCGTGGTGGTATAGAACTTCAGGTGTGTGGTACCTTCTTTCGCTTCTTGTGACAGTGTGTCTCCTCCTCTTGGATTCGGTTAGCTACACTAAGTATGAAATAGTACATTTCTTATAAGATCAAGAGATACTCATCGTCATACTCCGTGATCAGTCCTGATTCCTTGAATCCGCCCACTTATTACATTTCATTAAGACCACTGATGGAGCTGTTGAATTTCAATATTAAATAAGCTTCTTTTTGTACCAATGCTCTCTCTGTCTCCTCCTCTTTGGTTCAGTTTAATTGCGCATAGTATGATTCATTTCAGCTCCTTCTCATTGTGGTTCTTTTCCACGAAATGACTAACCATAGGTGCAGTAACTACCTTTGTTTTAATTTTTGAACAATGCTTTACAATATGTTGTTTTGCCTCTTGATTTGTCTTACCAATATATATTTTTGTGGCATGGACATACGATGGCATACACAACAGTTTTTGTTTTACGATTTGAAAATTCTTTTTGGGTCCTTTTGTGATTTTCATACAAAAACTCTGTTCCCTCGATTGTTGAGTCGCAGACAGAACTATTGTCACACTTATGGTGGCCTTCGATCGGTTTAAATTTCCAGTGTGATCTTAAATCCTTCTTTTTAGTAGGAGGGGCAATGACAGCCCGCACTATTTGTTGGCCAATGCTAACATTTTTATTCATTGCAAATATTGATGGTGGAAAAGGATGTTCTAAATTCTGTATAAGATGCCATTTTTTTAGAATAATTTGCCGAAATGTATTTGTATGTGGACCATAAGTGGAAACACAAACCAGTTTATCCATTGGCTGTTTTCCTTTTTTGTCAGGAGGCATTCCCTGGGTGTATACCACGCTCTTTTCATTGCATGTTTCAATAGTTTTTTTGGGGTATCCTCTATCTTTCAATTGGTCAAATAGTGCCTCAGCATGTACGTCATAAGGGGCCAGATGTATGAAGGCTTTTTGAGGTCGCAAACAAGCAGATTCGCAGAATCGGCCCGTTCCGAATGCAAAAAAGGGTTTTCACATGTATCAAACCCAAATTACGATTTGGTAACATGTTACTGAATCGCAACTTGGGTTTGCGATTCAGCAGTAGGAAGGGGCATGTATAGGGCATCCCTTCCTAATACTGAATCACCTTGGTATGTATGAATGTTTTGCGACTGAAATGCGGTGGCAAAACATTAGCATTTTACCACCTACTTCAAGTAGGTGGTAACCCATTTGCAAATGGGAAGGAGTCCCCAAGAGACCCCTTCCCCTTTGTGAATGTTTGTAAAAGCATTTTTGAATAGCAGGCAGTGGTCCTGTGGACCACTGCCTGCTCCTAAAAAATGCAAGGAAACCTTTTAATTTTTCTTTTTGTAAAGCATCCCATTTTCCTTTAAGGAAAATGGGATGCTTTGCAAAAAAAACAAGATTGCTTTATTTAAAAGCAATCATGGACATGGTGGTCTGCTGACCGCAGCAGGCCACCATCTTTGTGATTTTTGCGACCTACCTCATTGATATTCATGAGGTAGTTCATTTGCGATCCCCTAAGAATTGCAGAAAGTGTTCAACGCACTTTCATGCATGCCGTTTTGCGATTTTCTAATTGAGAATCGCAAGGATTCGCAATTAGGAAATCGCAAAACGGTGTCTTCATACATCTGGCCCAATCTTCATTTTGCCTAATTCTCAATAATTGCCCAAATGGAAAATTGTCCCTCAAATTTCTGGGGCGAAAACTTTTGTAATGAAGTATAGTATTCTTGTCCGTTGGCTTTCTATGCAAAGTAGTTGCCAATTCATTTTCGCTGGGTCTGACTTCAACACCTAAAAATGTTAGACTTGTCTTGCTTTTGGTTAGGCTAAATGGGATGTCAGGATGTCCACTATTTAACCAACCATGGAACCTTCCTAGATTTTCTTCTGATCCACTCCATAGATACCAGATGCCATCAATGTAGTGATACCACTGTGACAGATGTTGCAAAAAAGGCTTATCATTATAAATGAATTTATCTTCGAATATAGCCATATACAGCATTGCCATCTCTGGGGCAAATGGACATCCCATTGCGGTCCCTTTTGTTTGGAATTAGAATATATCTTCAAACTTGAAGTAGTTCATCCTCAATGCTACTGGTGCTAGTTGTAAAATAAAATCTGTTGGAACTCGATGGGGACGTGTTCTGGTTTCTAAATAGAACTCAATTGCTTGTAATGCCTCGTCCTGGGGAATCTGTGTATACAGTAAGGCAACATCAAAGGATACCAACCATTGTTGTAAAGGATCAAATTGTTGACCTTCAATTTTATTGATAGAGTCCATTGTGTCTTCCAGGTATGAGGGTACGTCTTGCAAGAATGGTTTTAAAACCATTCTTGAGAGAAGTTCCCTCATACCTGAGAGACTAGCATCAGTAGCATTGAGGATGAACTTCTTCAAGTGTGAAGATATATTATATTTCCTAACAAAAGAGACCGCAATGGGATGTCCCTTTGCCTCAGAGATGGCGATACTGTATATGGCTAGATTTGAAGATAATTTACAGAATTATGGTTAAATAAACACTAAGACCAATGTAATCAGTTAATTGGCCCAAGTCTGTTTAAGTAGAAAACAGCATTAAACGCAACAGCTAGATAAAACGTTTTTCACTTTCTAAAAGTGCCATTTCTAAAATAGTAATGTTATATCCAACTTTAGTGGTGTAGA
The DNA here is from genome assembly GCF_964204655.1 of Triturus cristatus. NCBI lineage: Eukaryota > Metazoa > Chordata > Amphibia > Caudata > Salamandridae > Triturus > Triturus cristatus. The sequence continues at coordinate 799,124,029 of NC_140592.1, forward strand.
GGATTTATCTTTACCATTTCAAAGATATGAAACATGATGCAGTCACTCCTTTGTTATCAGGAATTATAGCTTAAAAGTGTATTTAGGAATTCCCAATGTTAACCTATGAGAGGAGTTGGCCTCACCGTAGTGAATAATGAATTTAGGTGTTTGTCACTACCAGGGCATGCAAAACTTAACAGTATATGTCCTTCCTTTTATTTACAAAGCACCCTGCCCTATGGGCTACCTAGGGCCTACATTAGGGGTGACATGTGTAATAAAAGGGGAGTTTAAGGTTTGGCAGTTAGTTTTAGATGCCAAGTCAAAGTGGCAGTAAACTGCACACAGTGGTCCTGCAGTCAGTGGCAGGCCTGAGACAGGTTTGAAAGGCCACTTGTATGGGTGGCACAATCCGTGCTGCAGGCCTACTAGTAGCAATGAATTTACAGGCCCTGCTTGTATGGTATACCATTTTACAAGGGACTTACAAGTAAGTTCAATATGCCAAAAATGTAAATGTAAATGTAGTTGAGCTTATATAGCGCACAGCTACCCGCAGTCGGTTTCCCGGCGCTTGCTTAGGGAACCCGTCCAGGTATTCCCCTGTGAGATAGCAGGGTATCCACAAGGTGAAAGTCAGGCATCCCGCCGCGAGGGGCCGTTGTGGAGATTAAGCAAGCTATTGCCCAGAGTCGCAGAGTGTGAACCCGTGAGTCGAGGAGGCACCGGGGCGAGAATTATCAAGTCCGTGGAATTTTTAGCCCAAGACGCGCCGAGGCGGGGAATTGAACCCTGGTCCAGGACCGATCTCAGCTTCCGGGTCTGCCGCCTCTAACCCCTGAGCCACACTTCTCCAAGCAGGTGTAAACCAACTTTGTTATGTTTAGAGAAGAGAAGACATGCACTTTAGAACTGGTTAACGGAGGTAAAGTGCTCAGAGTTCTAAAGCCAATAAAAGGAAGGTAAAAAAAAGGAGGCGGATGGCAAAACGTTTGGTGTGACCCTTCAGAGAAGGCCATTAACCTCCACTCCAGCTCTTTCACTTTCTCTCCTTTTATTCCTCTCCCCCTCCCTCCCGTCTATCCATTGGCCATGACTGTCACTCACACTCATCCTTAATCGGTCTCCTTCATTTCCTCCTGCATGTGCTCACTCATTGATTGTCACTCATTCTTTCACTTTCTCATTCATTCACACTCGCTCACTTTCACTCTTATCGTCTCTCACTCATACTTTCTCAGACAATCCCTTGCACTCACACTCTCACTTTTTCCACAATCATTCTCGTTCTTTTTGACTTACACTCTAACACTGCCTCACACTCATTCATTTTCACTCAATCCCAGTCACTCTTACTCTCACTCAGTCTCACTCATACTCACCTACTGACACTCATTCTTACTCGTTCTCACTCACTACAGCTCATTTTGACTCACATACATGCTTACATATACAGAAAGACAACTTCACACATGCACACAATCTCTTCACATAAGCACACTCTCACCATCATGCACGCACACAACATACATACAAAAGCATTTCTTTACTTACCTCAGTTTCTAGAGAAGGGCATGTTCAAGCTAATGGTGCTCCATTTGTTATTATTACACTAATAGTGACTATTAAGAGTTATTCACTAATAGTATAATAGAAAACGGAAAAAAGAATGAGGCCGAAGACTATTGCCCAATGTTCTTGGCACTGATTATGCTACCGTTGAGGCCAGGGGTGGTGAAGGCATTGCCAGGGTTCGCTAGGGGCAAGCAATGGGTCACTTCTGGGGGGCGAACGACCATCGCAACGCATGCGTCACATCGCATGCGATTACGTCGCGTGCCGTTACAATGCACGCGACGTTACAATGCGTGCGTTCACTACGTACGCCATTGCATCGGAGGCGCCATTACATCGTGGGCGCTTACAACGGACATGGACGGCGGGGAGACATAGCTTCTGGAACCACGAGAGACAGGTAAGGACGACGATGTACTCGTAGTGTTTTAGGCTTTAGGGCAGTTGGTTGGGAGTGTAGTGGAGGGTTAGGGTTTTAGGCTTTAGGGCTTAGGGTTAAGGGTCGTATATGGTCGAGTTTTAGGCTTTAGGTGGTTGTAGTGTATTTTAGGGCTTAGGGTTAAGGGTCGTATATGATCGAGTTTGAGGCTTTAGGGGGTCGTAGTGTGTTTTAGGGCTTAGAGTTAAGGGTCGTATATGATCGAGTTTTAGGCTTTAGGGGGTGGTAGTGTGTTTAGTCCGTTGCTTACAGTGTAGTTTAGGCCTTAGGGTCAGGGGGAATGCGCATAAGAGTAAAAATCGCGATTTATAACCATGCGGGGTGTTTGTATGCGGTGTGAATGTTTTTTGCATGCTTTTCGATTGAAATGCGACATAATTAGGTGCGTTGTGATTACTTACGATGTAAAGGGACATGCGATGTTAAAACGGCGATGTGAGGGCATACGATGTTACCGATTGCGATGTACCATCATACATCCCTTCCGGGGTCCCTAAATGACGTCCTTGTGAACAGAGTGACTGGATGCTTCACCAGTTTGGATGGTCAAATGAAATCCGATGTGGATACAACGATTTAGGGGCCTTTGATATTAAATCCATTCATCTCGGGCAGTTTTTTTTATAGATTTACTAGAAAACCGAAATTTTTGAGTTTAGCTTTCACGGATGTGTATTGGTAACAGCTTAGAGTTGTACGCCCTGCATATTTCAATGTAATACATTTGTAATATAAAAATTCCATCGCTGATTAGTAACATCAACTAATTTACGACAGTTATAGGTATGATGCAATACTGTAATATCTGCATTAGGTATTTGTTACAAAATGTTTTGGATAACGTGGCTGCATGTTAATTATCTGCCAGTCTTGTCATGGTGCCCTCTGTTGGTGTGCACAGCTGTTCCTTCTGCCACCCTGGAGTTTCGCTGAGCATTTGTTCTCGCTAGGGTGTTTTTTACCCCGTAATGCTGCAGTTCTCAGGGGCGGAGCGAAATCCGTCCTAGACCCCACGTTGTGTTATTTTTGAAGCTGTCTCTTTTTATCTACATAGCCAGATGTGATCCAATGGCAGAGAACAAATCTAAGCCTCAAAGGAATATAGACAAACACGTTTTCCTCAAACAATAATGCTGCCGTGTTTCTTTCACGTGACAGTGTTCCACAACTACAGAGACATACATTTCTCAAGCCACTACGGCAAGCAGATGGATGAACAAATACCTCTGATGATGTTTATGAGCACATTTTATATGCCTGATTTTAACCTACAATTAAAAACACACACACACACGGCTGAGAAAGCTTTAAGTCTGTGTTTTGTATACGTGAATGTGTTTGGCTATTTACTCATTAGTGAGTATGAGAGTCCCTGGGCAGACGAATGTGTTTGAAAATGAATGGTTGGGGAGATGCAAAAGTGTGAGGATGGATGAATGATTTAGAATGTGAGGATGTGTCAATGGATGATTGAATGAATACATAATGATGTATTCATAGATGGATGCAATGGGGAGGTAGAGATGGATGGATCGATAGGACAAGGAGCGAAATGTCCTCTCTGCGGTGAACCAATATGTTGTTTAAACCCCAAAGCATTTCTGTAAATGCAGTTAGCTCCCATTTCTTTAACAGGCCTGCATTACACCCCTGACTCACTGGGTATGTTTATTACGTTTTTATGGGATGTTAGAGAACTTTCAACCCATGCAACCGAGTAACAGCTCAAATCAATTGGGCTTTAGCATTTTAGGTCTGTACCAACGCACAATCCCTTCAATGTTGTCAAAGTATGTGTGAAAACAATTAACTCATAGTAGCCTCAATACTTATTTATAAGATTCAAAAAGCGAAAATTCTAGCTGCCCACCACCTCACCCTCCGAGAGCACCACACTTCTACCAGTCACCATGCACAAGGTAGAAGACTGCAGTAAAAACAAAATGCACCATTTCAGGACCACAACAGTCTCACACTACTGGGAAACACCCACCTTAATCAAAAAAGACCCAAACCCACAATGCATTATTCTTTTTTCACCTATCCCACCCAACAGGCTCACATCAACCACATTCATCACCACAAAATATCAACAGCCTCATTGTTGTAAAGTGCCCTTTTTGGATGGCCATCCCCCAACTGTTTGCTGCTAGATGCTGTGGTAATTGATCTAAAAGTGTGCTGGGTCCATCTAACTAGTCCCGGAACAGTGCTCTTTCCCTTAGGCTGTAAATGTGAATTGGTACGCCCAATTGGCAAGTATTATTACACCCCTGTAAGGCCCTAGTATATGGAACCAGTGGTACATAGGGCAGGGATGTAAATAAGGTTATTAGGGCTGCAGTACTTACTGTGCCAACCTGAGTGACCTGAGTAAAACCGAAGTCTGCAAGTCTGGCATGACAGCCCTGCATAGGCAGCTTGACTGCTTGAGTTCGACCCTGCACACACCATGTGTGACAGTGCCACCTCACAGTGTTTAATATATGTCAGTCACCCCTAAGATAGGCCTCCTTTAGCCCGGGAGGCAGGGTGCATTATAATATATGTGTGGAAGTATATGTACAAGCATATGTTGCCCTTTGGTAGCATTCTACCACAAGTGACTGGCGGCCATGGGCCGGCATATTGGCATTACCTATATGTCCAGCTCCATGATTGTCCAGCATATTTCTTTACATGTACAGTGTTAAACACTAGACTTTTTAATCCCTGACATGATGGTGCTGTTGAGGATTATCCAGCATGTACCTAGGTGGCACTTTAGACAGTACCCACCAAGTTAACCCAGTGTTCTTGTGCGTTTGTGTGGGCGGTAAGCAGGTCACTGAGAAAACTGTATGTCTCAATGACACTCACCCGTTGCGGGCGTATTACTTGCTCCCTCGATTTAACGGTGGAAGGATGACTCTAAATTACTGCGTCCTGTAAAATCAGTGAAAGCCAGTCGATGCGGCACAATTGGAGGAACAGGATTGATGCCAGGGCTATTCTCACTATTAATTATTCCATAGCGGGAGACCAGATGGCCCCCTTGACTTGTTATAAGTCACCTATTCAGAAAAAGGAGTACTTATAGTTCTCAGCATTTGCTGAAGCAGACAGCATGTACCTCGTCCTTCACCATCTCAGGAGTGACAGGAGCCACGGCAGAGCTCTGTAAATACAGATTCAGGAAGGCGCGAAGCACATCTGCTTTGACGGCTCAAAGAAGCTCGGCGCTACGGCCCCTTGAACCGGAGGTGGTCAAATTCGAGGGCCATATTGGAAGTCTTTTTTTGGCAAAGGGAGGCAAGGAATACTTTAAAAACCAGAAATGTGTGGCCAGTGCTGGTATGCATGGAAAGCTCACATATTTTTATCACTCAGGGCATTGGTGCGGGCAATTGCTGTTAGTGTGGCATACGTCCTTTAAATAAGGTTAGTATGGTGACTAGATAATGTGAACACGCAGCAAGGACGTGTGGTAAGTTATGAGGGGAGACAATAAGTATCCAAAAGATGGCTATGTCGTATTTCATAATGCCCATGTACGGACCCAGGTTTGAGGCTCAAAGGGATCACATGAACCTAGTTAGCACATGGTGCTGAGTCTGTGCTCACAACAGGGTGTACGTGTGTGTTTTGCTCAAAAGTGGGCGGATACATAGGTGAGGACCTCAGGCACAGCCCGAGAATGGTGGTTAAAAAGTACAACAGAATGGAAGATGTCATCCCTCATGTTTTCCTGAGTCACAGCCCTTGGATACATAAGGCGACCTGTTGTCCAAGGGTTATTAGACCCATCAAGGGACTGATCGTCCAGGTGGGTAACTGAAGTATGACCAGTATACAGGGTAGTGGTCAGTGGCTCAGTAATCTGGTAAATTAGTCCAAGAGCATTGTGTGCACAAGGTACAGAAGCAGTGGAGTTGAGTCTCATATCCCAGCCAAGGGGAATGCAGCCAACAAGGTTGAGTCGAGCAGGTGGTATGGTGAACCACTGCAATGTGGAGTACAATAGATTCATCACCTATTACCTTCGGACCACCGTATATTTTCGTTAAGACCTCTGGTGTCCATGGACAGTCTGAAAAACCAGTGTTGTTTTATTCTCAATAACGTCTGTTTACATAACTGAGGCTGGGCCTACAGAATAGTCCACTTGAGAGTGTCTGGTGTGGGCCTCATTTTCTCAAAATGTAAATAAAGTCTTGTGTGGCATTTGTGGCAACGTATGTTACTACGATGTTCTATGATCCTGGTTTTTGCCATTCTCGTGGTCATACCTATATAGTGAAGCTGACATGGGCATGTTAGAATGTAGATGCAGTTTCTAGTGTTGCAATTGGTATGCCTTAATTGTATCCACTTGAATTTAGGAGATAGTGTTAGCTCTTTCGTGAGCTCTGTCAGATTACATACTGTACATGATCCACAGGGGAAATGGCCCATGACTGGGGGAAGGTTCCAAAGGGAACATTGCGCTGTTGTAGTTGACGCTTTAGATCTGGTGTGGACTAGGAGATCTTTAAGGTTACCAATCCGTTTAAAAGCAAACCGTGGTTTCAGAATAGTGAGTTCGCCTGTTTGGAGGATACCCCAATGTTTAAGGATAATTTTTTTTATCCTGTTTGAGTTCGGAGTGAAAGTGAGAGGATCATCAGTTGTAGACTTGTTGGTGTTATAATCTAACAGTGACTCTCTATAATTGTGTTGTGCTCGCTTTTTGCTCTGTTGATGTGACTTGTGTGGTAGACTTGTTGTTTCTGTTTGGTTGTGAGTTTATTAGCCTCTGTCTCATAGTCTTGCAAAGTACTACAGTTGCGTCTTAGTCTGAGAAACTTTCCAACGGGGACATTTTCTCTCAAAGCTCTGGGGTGGTGGCTGCTGTACATAAGGACACTATTACAGTCAGTGGGCTTAGTAAATACTGTTGTTTTCAATTGTCCATCATTAAGGGAAATCAATAAATCAAGGAAGGGTAGACTTGTTTCTGATATGTTATTAGTGAAACAGAGAAAAGTATTGAGGGTGTTGACCCACCCACAGATTCCCTCACATGTGCCTCTATCACCTTTCCAGAGTATAAGTATGTCATCAATGTTGGTGGTGTACGGGTTTGATACATTGAAGATTGTCCTCTCCTCAAAGGCTGACATGTAGAGGCAGGCCAAGCTGGGAGAAAAAGTGCTCCCCATGGAAGTGCCCTGCGTTTGGTGGTAGAGTTGGGTTTTAAAGAGAAATACATTTTCTGTCAGGGCTAGCATGGCGCACTCCATGATAAAGTGTATTGGAGTGGGTGAGTCCCATGTTTCGGAGTGAAGGGCCGCCTCAATCATTTCCAATGTAGCCATCTGGGGATTAGTGCAAAGGGCTTCCACATCCAAAGACACCAGTAGGTTGACTTCCATGGCAGTGTCTAAGTTGTCAATGAGTCGTAGAACGTCCATGGTGTCTTTTACAAAGGACGGAGTGTTGTGTACAGTGGGTTACAGGAAGTGGTCGCAGAACCGTGACAATGATTCTAGGAGTGAGTCAATCCCTGAGACGATAGGTCGTCCTGGGGAGGGCTAAGCTCCTTTTGTATCTTAGGAAGGATGTAGAAGTAGGGAGTTTTGGGTTCTTTTTTAACCAAAATTTCAGCTTCTTTTATGGTAATCCATCCCTCTTGTTCCGCTGTTGTGACCATAGAACTGATCCTGGTATGCAGTGCTCCGGTGGGATCTGTATTTACAGGGGTGTAGTACTGCTGATCTACTAGCTGTCTCAGACAACCCTTGTCGTAGTCAGCAGTTGACAGGATCACTGTGGCACCCCCCTTATCTTTTTGTTTGATGGTAATAGTGGTATCATTGGCTAGAGAGTTTGTAGCCATCATTTCAGCAGAGGAGAGGTTCTGGTAAGTCAAAGTACTGGTCATCTGAGTTATCTCCTTAAGGATGGCTCATTCAAAGGTGAGTATTTCATGTGGGACCTGTCCTGCTTGAGGAGTGAACTTGGAGGGGTCATGGAGGCCCGTGCCCTCCGATGTGCACTCTGGTTTGTCATAGAAAAAGGCTTTGAGACGTATTTTCCGAAAGAAATTGTGGAGTTCACATATTTCACGGAAGTTATCCAGTTTAGGGGTGGGTACAAGGTGGACCCCTTTCTGAAGAATTTTGGTTTCAGTCAGAGTCATGGTTCTGTGGGATAGGTTCACGATTAGTTTATTTTCCCTGTCTGACTCCGAATCTGTACAGGTTGGTTCGGTGGGTCTTGCCACTGCACCCTTTTGTTTCCTCTTCTGCGCCCTCTTCCTCTGCCCCATCCTCTGTCCAAAAAAGGTTGTATGGGTGCTCGAGGATAGAATTGTTGTGGGCCTTGAGGGAACAGAGGGTACTGCCAAGTAAGAGGGCCCTGAAATGATGGGCCTCCATATCCATAGGAAGGAGTGCGTTGATCTCTCTTATTATTGTAGCTGTTGTTGCTGCCCCAGCTGTCATTACTAGAATTGCTATTAGGCGAATTCCTTCTGACTGGTGTTTGGCTTTCATCAGATGAGACGTCAAAACCCATGGGCGTGAAATCGTCTTTAAGGTATGGGTATACCTTCTCTTTACTAAATCTGGTGATGTCTTTTTGGAGTTTCGTTATTTTCTGTTTTATCAGTTACTCCTTGTGTTCTCAGCTTGTTTGTTTTTGAAGGTTGTTATCTGGATGTTTGTTTTCTTGAGTTTAGGCTAGAAGTTGAGTTCTGACTAGTTTTAGGGACATACAGCTAGAGGATGTTATTACTACTGGTGCGGATTAGCCGCAGGACTAGATGGCCATTGGCTACTAGTCCTTACACTCACTAACACTCCCTAAATCCAGGATTTAAGGGGCACCCCAGACACCAGAACCTTAGTTTTTACGTGATATCAAGAAGAGACCCCTGTCCACGACAAGGCAGAACTCCGTGGAGATAAGCTCGGCACCTGTTGCAGACACCCTGCACCCTATAGATTGTTACTCAACCAAGGCAAGAGACTGGTTCCACAAGGAAGGTGAACCCCTCTGCAAATTCCAGACTTCACAAGAACTCCCTTGGGCTAGAGCAGTGGTCTTCAAACTTTTTAATGCCACACCCCCTAGTGACAAAAAAAATAATCGGGCCACCCTCAAAACTTTTCACAATAATTTTATTGAATTGGCCGTGTTTAAATATGTCTAGATGTATTAAACCATTGCAGTTAAGTTATATCACCATTTTAAAATGGAATGAAATACATGACTGACAAACATGCTATTTTGGTCAGGCAGGCCTTACTAAGGTGTAAAATTAATGTAATTATTAGAAATGGGGTTGGGGGATTTGGACTCACTTCCATTTTGACACCTTCCCCTACCAAGGACATAAATGACAAAAGATGTTAGTGATGGCCATTTACAGAGCGGCTTACTGCCACTCATTTTTTTTAGCTGAAAACAAAGCAGTTATAAACATAATACTTATTTTGGCCACAGCCTAACGCCTCCGTGAGATCACTTGTGGCTCCCCTAGGGGAGCCCGCCCCCCAGTTTGAAGACCCTTGGACTAGAGGAGCTAGTCCCCTGCAGTCGGCAGTCACAAACTGCTAAGTCCATGACCTCCAAGTCTTGCTCCCCGAGGCATTCGGTGTGGCCGCTCAAAGTCCTTGGGCAGGTAACTTCTGGGACCTGTAGTCCTGACCCTCAGTGAGGCTCGGAATTCTACAACATTACCCTGTTCCTCTGGGTAAAGATTTCCTCTACCAGAGTGCTTGCAGGTACCAAGGCTTCTTGGTGGTCAGTCCGACAGCAACCTGCTTTACTGGATGCTTCAAGAAAAGAGATTCACCTTCATGAACAACCAACCACCCCTGTAGCTTCATCGGAAAGATCTTGCATTTGTATGTACCCTCTCTTGGCACACCTGTCAGCTTCTTTGGCTGTGGATCTGATCTAGGGACTCACAAGACCTTAACTTCAAGTGGGTTCCGTTGAACTCACTCTCTTTAATAATCAATTGCATATATGTGTATTTCCCATGGGAAATAGCCTTTTTCACCGCAACCGTTACAACGCATACATTTACCCCGCATGCAGTTGCAACGAAAAAGGTGTGTAGCAGTGAGTAGAAGGTGTTGGATTTAGCTCCAACACCTTCCCTACTGTTTCACACACTGGAGTTGGAATGGAAAATGAATCTATTCCAACTTCCAATGCTCCCCCAACAATAAGTCGGGGTAAAGTTTGGTTTTGCAATGGCATGCGGGGTAATGGCATGTGTTGTAACGTCACATTTCATTTCCCATTGATCGCAGCATTAACGTTTTCACATTTCAAAGTACTGATTTATATACTGCTTTAAAATGTATAACTCCAGTTATAATGTATGTATTGATTTAATTTCAGTATCTAAACATAGAATAAAATCATAGTTATATTTATAAATTGGTGTAGGATTTCTCTCCAGTCATGTCAATTACTTATCATTCATGTTGGTGATTTGAAATGCTTAACACATGTTCCTCTAAGTAGCCTCTCTGGTCTTTGCCACTTTACCATGGCTGGGAGAAGGTGTACTGAGAGAGTATCCTAGGTACATCTTTGTGTATTGTGCTAGTATTACATGGTAAGGTACCCCTCATACAACCTAATACTTCCACCTTGCAAAGTTCTCATCATATAGACCAACACCATTAGCCAGTGCCAAACTTCAAGACCCCATCAGTTTTACCTTGTAGGATCCCAACACAAACCCATCCTAGTGAGCTATACACCCTAAAACATACAATACACTATCAGCACTGGTGCCATTAGGATTTTGTAAAAGCAGCCTTGCCTGGTCTGACATGAGATTCTTCAACAAACTAATCATAGGATTTTGTTTTTAACAGTAAAACAATTAAGTCAACAATTAAGATATACACAACAATATAAGACTTGTGTTTGGTAGCTGTACCACCAGATCAACACCCAAAATCACATTGATCTTTCTGCACTCTCTTTCTATCATACCTCTTTCTTTTCCTCTCCTGTTCCCCTACTTCAGCCAGTCACAACTGTTATGTCTGCTTCCAAGTAAGATAAAATATTAGGGAGCGCAATGTTGCATCACGACCAAGGAGTCATCAGAGCCTACTGGAGCTGAATTGAAAGCACTAACAGATCACCAGTACAGTCATCCACAATGACATAGCAGACCTGGCTGCCAAATAAATATGCAGAAGAGCCTGATAAGACCGAATTGCAGAACAAGGTTAGAGGTGAAGCTAGGCCTTTCAAACCAATGATGGATGCGAGCAACCAAATTCAAACCTGGTCATAAATGAACCTGAAAATAGGATACTGTTTGCCTTGAAAGCTTTAGAAAGACTAACAAAGCCATGTTCAGTTTGTGAACTCTAACATTTGTCACTGGGTCTTAGAGTTCACAGAGCCATAGTTGACTGTGGGGCATAGAGATCCACTTCTACTGTGAACAACTGAAAAAACTAGAGACTTCAGAATTTAAGCCACCCATGAGACAACCAATATGCAAGGCACACTACACTAAGAGCCCTGAAATTCATCACATGGATCTTGTATCACTTCGTCATGTGAAAAAGTAATAATGGAATAATGCACCTGATATATACCGTCTTGGACTTGTGAAACATAACATGGAATATTTCTTGACATTCCCTTTCAAGATGTACAAAGATTTGTTGTAATTTAGCTAGAGCACAAAGATCTAGCAATAATTGCTCAAGTAAAATTGGTTTGGATGGGGAAAAGGATGATGTGCTTTGTCTTACCCACTAATGGTCAGGAACCAAATTCCAGATGGAGGAAGGGAACTTAAGAATCATATGTTTCTTAAAGCAGTTCTCATACTGGTGAACAGCAGGCCCAAGTCTGACTCATTGGCTTCTATGCCCTTTGTTGTAGGAAGAAAGCATTAGGAATAGATTATTTTGTCACCTCCGCCTGTTTTAGACTCTGTTATAGGACCTGTTAGTAACTGAGAGAGTGAAACAAGCTCATTATCATGTCAGACTACATGCTTGAGGCCTATGATTCTATAACATGCTACAAATTGAGATGTGAATGACACAATACAGAGCACTTGTCTCTCAGAAAAAAAAGAAGTGGTTCTAGCCTGGGAATGATTAAAAGCCTAATTTCTGTTATTTCTGGACATTCCTGATGAATAGCATGTTAATGTCTTCTTTGATAACCCAAGAGTCCATAGTGACTGATATACATAAAGGCTTCAGTGATGGATTGGCATTTTGCAACAATATTTTCTCCTGCACTTGAAACAGGCAAAATAATGTGAACTAGAGAGAGTGCTGTTTTACTTGGCCTTTATTGCTCTTCGCCAAGCTTTTAATTCCATCAACCACTTCACATCTATAGAAGAAAAATCAGAGCCAATGTCCAGATCAGGCCCTCCTAGAGACTCTACAATTTCTACGTAACAGCAATACAGCTAGGGTGCTCTTTTGGGCATGGGGCAACTCAAAGAAAACTTTTGTATCAAGTATGAAGATCTCCCTGGCTGCGTTTCAGCACTGCTCCTTTTTCATTTGTTTATAAATGACCTAGAGGATGCCATAGAAAGCCCTGCCTAGGATGTTATATGCTTAATGGGTATCCTCCTTCCTATTCAGTTATACTGAGAAAGTCCTGCACTAGTTCTCCTCCTGTCTTTCCAACTAACACCAATTTGTTCACATGGGCACCTTCAGGTCCCAAACGATCCATATCACCTACAGAGTACCACAGTTCCCATACTGTTCCCTGTAATCTTTCTGTTATTTCCCAAGAAACAGTACAAACTTGGCACAATTAGATGAACCTTGATAGTTTCGAACTGCAACTTTCACTAAATGCCAAGTCACTTGGATTCACCCTGGACACCAGGCTCCCCTTCAAGGAACACATTGCCAAAAGGAAAAGCCTGTCTGATTCCTGCTCTCTCTTCTTAAGGAAGTGAAACAATTTTTTCCAGAAAACAACTTCAGAACTGCTGCTAAAGCTCCTGTACTTTGCTCTAAAATTTGTATGATGGTACCACCCGAGCCCATGGTCTCCTGGTCTCCAGACTGGCACCCTTTAAGGGCATCCGACATGCTACAGCACACCTCATCAAGGGCTTGAAGAAATATGATCACAACACCCCTATTCTGATGGAAATCCTTAGGCTCCCCTTGCTGGCCTGCATCATAATCAAAAACAGCTGCTGCATCATTTACAAAGGCATCATAACCATTGTTCACCCCACCCTCTTATTTTACGTACAAACTCACCATCTCAGCATACCCACAGCCAGGACACTGTTAGACTGCAGACTAAGAAGTGTAAAAAGAAAAAACAAGACAGCAGGCTGTTTCCATCTATGCATCTAGGATTTTGAATAACTTCTCACCAGTTGAATGAAGATCACCCCAATGCTGCTTCAATGTAGGAACGAGGAGAAAACTCCTTCTTAAATGAGTACTACATCACAATGCAAAAAACAGCTACTTCTCCTATCCCTCGCTGACTTTATAGTTGTCTTCGAAATAACCATAAAAAAAATATTGCTCTACAATGAATACCACGTAAAAGCCTGCTCAAACAATCAACCCAGGGGTATACTTTGAAACATTTAACAGGGAACGTAGCCAGAAGGCAGTACCACACTTTACAGTATAAAGTTTAAAATTTGCTACACAGAGTGGAGTTTTCTGCACTCCATGACCTCCGCTGAGCGTGGAGTGCAGAAAACTCCGCAAATGGAGTGGAGTTCATCGCCCAGGCCTAATCCTGCTACACCATCGGCCATCCGCAGCGCTCTGAGGTTAAAAACAAAGAAGTTACCGACAGGCTGAATAATTAAAGAACATTTTGGAATATAGACTGTGATTTTGAACATTTGTTTGTGTACTATAAACACTTAATGTAGCATGTGCTTGAGGCTAGAACATCATCCCCAGCGCTTTACCTGCTCCAGCAACTGGAAAAGAATCCTACTACACTTGAAGGTTAGTAAGCTAGTGACAATATCCTCCTCAAAAAACTTGGATGCAATTGTGACAGCAAATTACAACAATGAACGTTTACACGACTCCCATATGTTCCATCAATCATGTCCTATTTTAACCAATGGGGGAGAGAAGATGCCCAAAGGTAGGTACAGATTACATTTAATAGTCCATTGTCTATGATGGATACATCAGTTGTCTGCCATGCTATCCTGCCAACATAAACCTACATCGTCAGATTTATTTCTGAGCATATGACAGACCTGTATTCCAAATTCAATACAAGCATCCGCCATCCGAGATGTTGCTTCTGTTATTTTGAACTAGAACGTGTACTATACAAAATATGATGATAAAACTTCCTTGGTGTAAAATATGTCTACCTTTACATATGTAAACCCAAAAAATTATCCTTATGAACAAATATTAAAAAACATTAAAGAATTAGGCAATATTCCTGTTTAAAAACTTTTTGGGTACAATGCTAAGCACAAAATATGTACAATCCTATTTGAATTTTACTAAACAAAGAAATGTTACAATATTTAGTAAATTCAAAATAGGTTAATAAATACATTATAATTAAATAATTAATATGTACCCTTTTTATATATTTCTTAACATTGTTTTATATTTATTTATATTTTAACAGTTTTCAGTAATTTTATGTAATTTAATTTAACATTTCCTCTGGTGTTTTATTTTAAGTCCCTTCTTATTTGCTGTGGGATGGTGCTGCAGTACCAGTGGTTGACCTAAAAACTACAAAAGTGTGAGTTACTACAAAAATGTAAGTTACTACAAAAGTACCGTTTGTGAATACTGAAAAGTAGCAAAATTACTCCAAGTCGACACTTGCTCAAAATTGTAAATTATCTTTATTAATCTGGCCCACAATATTTACACATTACACTTATATTTTGCAGATATGTCCATTCACCAGTACAGGAAAGTTGTGGGACATCAGAAATCCGACTGCCATCCCACATTGTGATGATATTGGCTGGTTTACCTTTCTGTGTGACTGGCTCCTTCCATTCCAATGGAATGTCGCAGTCAACTTTTGTCTTCAGTCCTCAGCCAATTTCTAGAAGTTATGCTCAGAGGTATGAATAAGTACATCCAATGTCCTGCAGATAATACTACACTGAACAATATCAAGGCCAAGTTATATGGTGTGGAATGCATACATGTTGTTGGTGCCATAGATGGAACTCACGTTGTATTGGTGCCACCTGATACCCTGGAGCATGTATACCACAACAGGAAACATTTCCACTCCATCAAAGTGCAAGTGATGTGCATACTAGATCTTGGCATCACCAGTGTGTGTGCAAGATTTCCTGGCTCAACCCATGACTTGCTAGTGCAATTAACACCTGTGTACCAAAACAAATGGCAGACCGTACAGCAATGAGAACCGGGCTTGTTGGTAAGTATTAACATAGTGTTGAAGTGAAGAAAGTAAATAATACGTTAATCTACCTGGGCGGGTATTAGTGGTGGGATAATCTTAGCCTCCGTGTCCTTAATAAAATTCAGATTTTATTTTCAGCAGCCTGTGGAAAATCTACATTTTATAGCATGACACCGAGGCCAATATTACGCAAGTTCAAAGTGCATTCAATACATTATCAATTACATTAGACATTGGTTTCAAGTAGCAGCTTTTAAACATGCTTATGTTAGACCAGTCGGCTGCTTGTAAAATGTCCTGTAAACTCCCTCCCAAGGTGAAAGCTTTGGAGGCTGAGGCACCTCTAAGTGAATGAGCTCCAAAAACAGATATGTCCACACCCCCTTCAGTCATGACATCTTTCACCCATCTAGCTAAGGTAGGGGGAGAAACGGCTTTGTGAGGTCTTTTGTGAGATATAAGAAGTTGTGTGACATCGTTCCTCAAGTTAATGTTATGTTATGTTATGGGATTTTGTATAGCGCGTGAATCACCCTGGGGCATCTCGGCGCTTGCTTTGTTCAGTTCAGAGGAAGAGCGAGCGGGAGGATGGAAAATCCTTATTATCATTATGGAGCAAGGAATAGCAAGGTTTTCAGTTTTTTCTTGAAAGTAGTGAAGGATGAGCATTTCCGAATGTCGATTGGCAGCAGATTCCAGTATCGAGGCGCCAGACTTAAGGGTTCTCCTTTCATATTCTTTCAAACATTGCACCACACACAGTCTAGGGTTTCCAGAGAAGTAAGGGTAGAAAATGGTTGAGGAAAGAGTCGTAGTTCCTTTTTTAATATAGAAGCAAATTCCTTCAGGTTGATAAGATTTACTGGTGACATCTAAAGCTCTAACATCAGATGTACGTCTGAATGAAAAGAGACAAAGGAGGGATGTGAGTTTATAAGAGAGTTTATTAAGTGACAAAAAGTGATCACCACCCCAGTTGTCTAAAACTTGAAGGATCAGTTTAACATCCCAAAGCGAGGTGTACTTAGGTATCGGTGATTTAAGGACCCTAATACTTCTCATAATTCTCCTTGTCAAAGTATTCTGACCGACAGGTAGTCCGTCTATCAAGGAATGACCAGCAGAGATGGCTGATCTATAGAGGTTTACTGTCCTATAGGATAAACCGGATTCAAATAATTATGTTAGGCAATTTATTACATAGACTACATCATTTGAAATGGGATTGATATCCCGTTGAATACACCAGCAGATCCATTTATTCCATGCCAGTCTATATGCCTTTCTCGTGCCGGAAGCCCATGACTCAGATATGAGTCTGAAAGCATCCGGCGAAAGGCCAGGGATTTCCCACTGTCTCCGGAAATCTTCCATGCTATCAGTGTGAGGGAGCCTTCTTCTATCAGAGGATGTATTTCACCTCGAGGGCCCAGAACTAGGGTCTGGAAGTGGGGAATTAGTAAAGGGAAGTCTATTGACATTTCTAGAATGACAGGGAACCATGCTTGAGATCTCCAAAGAGGAGTTACCACTACTACTGTTTCCCTGAGTCTGCGTGTATGTAAGAGGAACCTGGGTAGCATGACAAATGGCGGGAAGGCATATGGCCTTAGACCACACCAGTCTTGTAGGAAAGCGTCCACCCCAGCTGCTTGAGGGTCTGGTTTCCAGCTGAAAAACTGTGTCAGTTGAGTATTCAGCCTGTCTGCAAAGAGATCCATGTTGAGAGGGCCCCATATGTGATGGATGTGTAGGAATATCTCCCTGTTCAATCTCCAATTGCTGCAGTCTTTGAAGTCAGCTACTCCATTGCTCAGTCCAGGAATGTTTTGTGCTACAACTGAAATTCCTTTGCTTAAACAGTAACCCCAAAAGTCCTTCGCTGTTCCGCTAAGTCTTTGGAGTGTGGACCTTCCATCTTGCTCACATATTGGACTGCTGAAAGGTTGTCCAATGCGAAGCATTACACAACATTTAATCTTTTCTTGAGGGAAACTCTGGACTGCGAAGGAGCTCGCTAGGAGTTCCAAGCAGTTGATGTGCATGCTCCTCTCTTGGTCTGACCAACGTCCCCCTGTCGAAGAGTTTCCGCATCTCGCTCCCCAACCCTCTAGGCTTGCATCTGAATCTATCACCAATTTGACTTCCTCCCCGAAGATCGCTCTCCCGTTCCAAGCTTGTGCGTTCTTGACCCACCATTCCAATTCCTCCCTCGAGTCCTGATCTAAGGACAAGATTTGAGTGTATGATTGATCTGTGCGAAGGCATCTCTTTTTTAGTCTTTGTGGTCCGGGGAATATGGCTTGGATGGTAGAGGATAGGAGACCCAGGATTTTTGCTAAGTCTTTCAGTGTAATAGTCTTTGCTAATAAGACTTTCTTTATTTCCTTTCGTAACTTTTTTAGTTTGTCTCTGGGTAGGCGAAGCTCTGCGTGGAGGGTGTCTACAATGAATCCCAGGAATTGAGTGTCTTGTGCTGGAGTCAGGCACGATTTTTTTAGGTTTATCACAAATCCTAACTTTTCTAATATCTCTATCTCCCAGTGAGTATGCAGGGATACAATGTCTTTGGACTGACCCATTATTAGGATGTCGTCTAGGTATATAAATAACCTTACACCCTGAGCCATGCTAATACCGGTCTGAGTACCTTTGTGAAGCACCAGGGCACTGAAGATAGACCAAACTGAAACTGGAGAATTCCCACATTCTGTTTTGCCATGTAAAACAAAGGTATTTTTGGTGAGGAGGCCAGATGGGGATAGTAAGGTAGGTGTCTTTGAGATCTAGTCTTGTTGACCAATCCCCTTTTCTTAGGATGTCCCTTAAGAGATATATGCCCTCCATTTTGAAGTGGTGGTAAACCACCCATTTGTTCAAATCTTTTAGGTTTATTACAGGCCTCATCTCTTTGTTCTTTTTCTCCACCAAAAATATGTTGCTGACAAAGCCAACCTTCGGATGGGTTGCCTCCCTGATGGCACCTTTGGCCAGTAGGTCTTGTACCTCCTTTGTTACCAGTTTCAAATGTTCCTAAGAGAAGAGGATTTCCCTTGGGTTTTGTCCTGGAAGGGAGTGTCTGTGAACTCTATTCGGTATATATCACACTAAGGGGTACGAATAATGGAGAAAAATAAAGCATCAGACATCACTGACTCCAAATGAATGTATCTCACAAAAAGTGATGAAATGCTTATGTCCTAAGAGGGAGACATGTGTGTATGAGGAAGGGAGGCCAAGAAAATAATTCTTTTAAAGACGAGAACCCTCACTCACCCGAGGGTGACATGCTTCATCATTGGGTCCCCTCTTGCACACTGTAACCGCAAGGTATACAGTGTGAGCTACAACTCTCAAAAAAGGGACAAGAGAGGAGCGTGAGGTGTTTTAATGGGGATATCCAAAGTGACAGGGGGAGTAAGGGGCAGAGTGTGAAAAGAAACAGTGTGTAGGTAAGTAAAACTAGCTACAGGGTAACAAAATCAATTTTAATAGTAGTTCCCATCAGCTAGGATTAAAATGAGGTGATCTAGGATTAACAAAATATCCTAGTAATTGGTGGTCGACATGTTTCTGCCAGATGACTTAATTGTTCGCGGCATTCATCAGGACCTCTCAATATATCACTCTGCTCGTATAATCAAAATTAATGAGTTACAGACCATACTCGTTGGTAGGTAATAAATGACAAAAGGACCAGCTGCAGTCCGGTACAATGTCTCTGAAAAAAATAACAGTTCATTGTCATTTATACCAACTTAAAAGGTCAACCTCCACATACCAAAAGAAACACCACACACGTGATATGTGTTGCACACGTGATTAAAACACAAAACATTCTGGTGAGTAAGTATTATCTAGGAACTCACCTAGGGGTAATATTAATTTACCTCTACCTTGCGACGAATGGTGCTAAAGAGCACAGATTGCTAAAAAGATAAAAGACTGGTTCAGAATGGTTTGCACAAGTTGCACGAAAAAACATATAGACTAATAGATAAGTATTGCTCTCAATCGATGTAGTATGGCGAGCACTATCTAGAATTCACCCAAACAGCAGTATTTCAAATAAAAATAGGCTTATTCTCATGTCCCAAAGGAAAGGGGAGGGGACGATGGAGGGGTGTGACACGCATTCACTTCATGCCACGTCTCACATGTAAATGTAAGGGACATATTGTGTGCCAAATCACAATCGTATGTATGTAAAAACACATAAAAATCAATCTTCCCAACGAGTGGGTCCAGAGCGTCACTCGCCCGCTCCCAGCTCTTAGAATCATAAAGTTTGACACTACAGGTAAAGTTAGTGGAAACTGCGCTAACCCGCTTTGAAAATGCCCTTGATAACCCCGACATCCATGACCTAACTGGTTGTACCCACTCACTCCAGGGCGTCACTCGCCCGCTCCCAGCTCTCGGAATTAAGGGGTTCCACAATGCAAGTAAAGTAAGTGACAAGGCACTCGATACCTCCAACACCCCTAACGATACCGGTTTACAACAGTCACTCCTTGAATTACCTTTCGTTAGTCTGGCTCAGCCTAATTAGAGCACCAACCCGCTGGGGAGAAGCTACGCGTCTCGCAGTGGTTATGAGCGTTCCCGTGTATCTTCGTGAGTGCGCGAACCCGGAAGTGCAGCAAATAACTTCCGGGCAGCGCAGAATCATGGGAAGTGTAGTTCGCTGTAAGGCGGAGGCGCCAGACGCGATTGGAATACAGCACTATGCGCCGTATTGAGGCTATAGTCATGGTTATCACCAGTTTAACAAAAAATGTGTCGAAGTACAACAGAATGCCAGACACAGGACGTCTAGTGTTGCCTCCGTGTGGTATGCCATAAAGTCAGCAAAACGAGAGCTCTATACAAAAAGGGGGGGCTATATGACCACAGTCATACTCATGCAGATATGGTGGCTAAATACATAGGAAGCACTCCATAAAATCGTTCCAAAATGCAGAGCCAGATACCAATTCCAAAACACATAGTATTGGTAATTACATATGTAGTGCATGTATTAGGCTGTCTATCCCAAAGGGAATCAGACCAGTAACGCAACATAAATGTGTGGTGTTGTGCGGCAACTACAAATGGGAGAAGCTGATACAGGAGACCCGGATGAGGTTACACAGAACACCAGGGAATATCTTCATTCAGACCCCTCAAGTGGCTTTTGAGACGGAACACCCACCGTTGTTCACGGCGGAATAGAACTTGTTCCAATGGTCCCATATTAATATCATAGTGAGGTTTGTCAATAATGACCCACTGAAGGTCGTTTTCTGTGTGGCCCTTCTCAAGGTAATGCCTAGTCATTTGTGTATTCGATTTTTTGCATCGGATGGTACTACGATGCTCAGTAATTCTTTGTCGTACCTTGCGACATGTCATTCCAATGTAAATCAAATTACAAGGGCACTTAATCATATATATAACCCCACTGGTGTTGCAGTTGGTGTGGTTATTCAATTTCCATGGTCTCCCCGGTAAAATGTCCAGCTCTGTGGTGTGACTGGTGAAGGGACAGCACGAACAGGATCCGCATGGAAAATGACCAACCACAGGATTAGTGTTCCATAGTGTTGTCTGGCTGTTGTGATGTACAACGGTTCTTGGTCGTGTATGTACCATGAGGTCCTGCAAGTTACTGCTCCGTTTCAATGCAAACAGAGGTGAGTCCAATGTCAGCTTGCCTGTATTGAGTATGTGCCAATTCTTGTTGATTGCCCTTTTTACATTTGTAGTTAAGTTGCTGAAAGTTGTCACACATACCAATCTGTCTGATTTTGGTTTGGTGTATGTTTCCAGGAGTGCCCCCCTATCATTGTTGCGTGCTCTTTTTGCCGCTCTTTTTACCAATTGTACTGGATAGTGTCGTGCAGCTAGTTCATCAGTTAGTTTCTTTGCATGTTTATAATACTGCACCAATTCTGAACAGTTTCTCCTCAGTCTAAGAAATTGACCGACTGGAAGGTTGGTAAGTAATGCCCTTGGGTGGAAGCTATGAAAGCTCAGTAGGGAGTTACGGGCCATCGGTTTCTGATATAGCTCAGTATGGATCCTCCCATCTTTGGGGTATAGTCGGAGGTCCAAGAAGGGAATGGAGAAGTTATTATTCTCACCAGTAAACCTCAAGTTAGTATCCCGTGTATTGAGCCATATAGAGAAGTCTTCTAGAGACTCCTGGTCACCTTCCCAGATGACTCTATTCGGTATCCCTTGACCGTTTGTAGGGTCTTTTATCACTAGGTTCCAATTTCCAGAGAGCTGGGCTAGTCTCCCTCCCACCTTTATAGGGGAAAGTAAAGGGTCTTTGAAATGACGTACCTGATGAGAATCCTCTCTGTCTTCTATCGCCTCTGTTATTACGGAAGCGATCTCCTCTTTGTCTTTGGGGATAGAAGTTGGAATAGCCATAGGTTTGGAAGTACCTATTGCCTTGTGCCATGTAGGGTCTGGAGGAAGGTGTACCGCGACCGGGGAACCGACCCCTTGTTCGCCCGGCCCTTCCAAAAACTCTATCATGGAAAACTTTTCTTATTTCTTTTTGTGACTTCTGTAAGGAAATGAAAATTCCAACATACTGCGCCATCTCCTTAATGAAATCATCAGCAAAAAGTTGGCCTTGAGAAGAAGCTTCCCTTTCTTTATTTGCGAGCTCTATGAGCTTGGGATCCAGTTTTAAAAGGATGCTTTTTCTTCTTTCAGTGGATAGGGCCGTGTTCGCGTTCCCAAGAAGGCAAACAGCTCTCTGTGTCCATTCTTGCAGTTCTTTGGGGTCGACTTTACTATCGCTTAGGTAGGCTGACTCAGCCATTTCAAAGATCTTAGGTAGTGGGCTAATAATGTCGAGGAGTCTGTCCTGGCAGGACTTTAGGCCTCTGTCTAGGCCTCTTCTATGGTCTTTTCCACCCTTGTTAATCAAAGACACCACCTTTGGGTCGAGTTAGGGAGTCTTAGTTATCATATCTGGGAGGGATGGGCGAGGGCATTCGGACCGGAGATGAGATCTAACCTCTTTAGGTATCTCTCTCCTCAGCCAGAAAGTAATGTATTTAGCCACATGTTGCGAGGGGGTCCATTCCGATGAGAGGGGATGTTTTATCATCAGGGGGTCGAACATATTATCCCCAAATGGGTCAAGAATCTTAGATTCAGAGGCCGAAGGTGCCTCATCAGATGTCCCTTTATTTGTAGTAGGTGTATCATCGTAATCAGAGTTGAAGTCTGAAGAGCAGGACAGATCAAGCTCTGGCTCATAAGTTTGGTCCTCATCAGATTCACTGTCTATAGGCACAACCGGGCCGTCATGCCCATCCGCAGTGTCGAACACACTGAGTCTATCACCGGCGTCATCCGATACACACTCAATGACCCCTTTTGATTTTTCAGATTTTTTATGAGGGTGGTCACCCGATGGCCTTTTCTTCTGAGACTTATCTTGCCAAGTAGAGCAACCAGGTTTGTTATTAGGTTGATTAGAGGGGCTTTCTATTTTTTTATTGATGGTGTCATCCAGCGACCCCATCAGTTTACCTAAAGCCCTATTTACAAGATCTTCTCATCTATTTTCAACTAATGAGTCTAGCTCCTGTTCAGACATTCCCCCCTTTGTTTTTTTTTAATTAATAATTAATTAAAGGACTAAAAAAGGTTAGCTATTTGAAGAAGGGTATAAGGGGTTAAAAGATTGGTAGCAAGCTATTAGATAAAATACAGGCCAGGAGGGGGCAGTCGCATAAAAGAAATCCTTTCCTCGGTGCTTCAACTGTCATTTAAGATTGAAGTCAGGGTGAGTGTAGGGTGTGCAAGGACCTTTCCTCTAATATTGAAAAAGAGGCTTGGTTTCTGGTGTAGGGAGGTGGGCATATCGAGTTAAGTGCACTCGCCTTGGGATAGCGATCGCACCGGGAGAGAGGAGTGAATTTCGCCGGTAAGCACTATTAAAATAGATAACGTGCCCAGATTATCACGCCGGTAATTTTGGAGCTGGTCGCGTGAGAGTTGTGACAAGGGGAAATAGCACGCACCTGAGCCAGTGCATCCTTCAAAGACGCTGCGTGTACTCGCGAAAGGGGAGATAGCTCGCGGCTCCTCCCGGTGCGCCTTTCAAGTGGGAGTGTATACACGTGCGGGCCCGCGCTGGTGAGAGCGAGGCCCCGGCGCATCCTTCAAACTCTGGCTGTTTGGCGGTGAATAAGCGGGATGACAAAATTAGAGGGGTAGGAGATGTATATGCGCGATAATCGCAAAACGCTGTAAGCAGTGATAAGAAGGGCATAAATAGGTGAAAATGAACAAGCCAAGATCGAAGGGCAGAAATAGATCAAAATGAGCAAGTCAACATCTCACAGGCACACAACAATGCTATTACAGTGCAAATAGTTCAATCAGACTCCAAATAGACATATAGAAAAAAGCTATTAAAGGCAGTCATAAGATAGATAAGTAGAGAGTAAAGATTACTTATCTTGTGAGCAGCCACCAGATAAGTAATCCTTATTTTCTCTCCTCTCAATTATTCTTATAACTAACTCTAATGCCAACTAAGATTTATTATATGTACTTTACATGTCTTATTTGACTATATATGCTATTTTCTGCTATTTGTATGCCTGCCAGATGGTGATTTATTCACGTCAAGTTATTTGCACCTTTTAACTTTCCCCAAAGCTTGAACTGCTCCCTCTTCCTATTCACGCATTCCCCTGTATGCCAAGACTTTCCCCCTGTGTCTCTGAGACACCAATTTTCCTTTCCCATGCAGTTCATCTTCGAAAGACGCACCGGAGCCTCACTCTGTCACGAACCTCGCTCTGCCACCCATTTTTGCATTTATTCTTACGAGTTCGCACATACTAAACTTGACACTGCACTCCTCCCACACCAAGAATTACTATGGACACACACATCCCCATGCATTCCTATGAGAGGGCAGGCCAGTCTCACTAGATGTAACACAGAGCGCATGCACTTTACACTGGGACACAGTGCTAAAGTGCCTAGAGGCCTAAAACCACTAACACTACATAGGGAAAAAGGCTAGGATAAATGCAAAAAGTTTAGGGGTGAACCTGCCAAAAGGGCCAAGTCCAACAGGTGTGTAGGAATATCTCCCTGTTCAATCTCCAATTGCTGGAGTCTTTGAAGTTGAACTAGTCGGCTACTCCATTGCTCAGTCCAGGAATGTGTTGTGCTATAACTGAAATTCCTTTGCTTAAAGAGTAACCCCAAAAGTCCTTCGCTAGTTCCGCTAAGTCTTTGGAGCGTGGACCTCCCATCTTGCTCACATATTGGACTGCTGAAATGTTGTCCAAGCGAAGCATTACATAACAGTTCATCTTTTCTTAAGTGAAACTCCGGACTGCGAAGGAGCCCGCCAGGAGTTCCAAGCAGTTGATGAGCATGTTCCTCTCTTGGCCTGACCAACGTCCCCCTGTCGAAGAGTTTCCGCATCTCGCTCCCCAACCCTCAAGGCTTGCATCTGAATCTATCACCAATTTGGGTTCCTTCCCGAAGATTGCTCTCCCGTTCCAAGCTTGTGCATAGGGGGTAGGGGGCTAATATGCCCAGCAATGGGGAGCCAATTGGGGGGCGCAAATACTCCCAGCAATGTAGGGACAATTGAGGGAGGGGCTTGGTGGGCTAATATTCCCAGCAATGTTGAGCCAAATTGGGGGTTGGAGCCTAAAACTCCCAGCAATGTAGACAATTGGGGGGGTGGGGGCTAATACTCCCAGCCATGTTGAGCCAATAGGGGGTGGGGGGGCTAATACTGCCAGAAATGCAGAGACAATTGGGGGTTTGGGGAGCTAATACTCCCAGCGATGTTGAGCCAAATTGGGGGTTGGGGGGCTAATACTCCCAGCCATGTTGAGCCATTTGGGGGCTGGGGGGCTAATACGCCCAGCAATGTAGAGCCAATTGGGGCATTGGGGGGCTAATACAATGTAGAGACAATTGGGGGTTGGGGGGCTAATACTCCCAGCAATGTTGATCCAAATTGGGGGAAGGGGGCTAAAGGTGGCGGAGTGAGCTAAAGAATGATGATGGATTAAAACCAGATCAGTTGACTGGTGGTGAGTGCTTGCAGTGTTCAACACTCCGTCCATCATCACCTTTGGTTTTGGTTTGTTCACCTTAAGTTGGCAGGGTATGCCCAGACGTGGGTCCCTTGCTCACTTTGCCACTGGATTCAAGCTAGCCTGGCTGATGACGGCTGATTACCCAGAAAATGGTCCCAGGATGCTTGTTTGCGGTCCAGGGAAGACATGGCTTGGCAGTTCGGGCTGGACTGTTCACATGAGGTACAGGGTCAAACTGATTTGCATATGGCCATGTCTGAACTGGGGTGGCGGAGTGAGCTAAAGAATGATGATGGATTAAACCCAGATCAGTTGACTGGGGGTGAGTGCTTGCAATGTTCAACACTCTGTCCATCATTCCCTTTGGTTTTGCTTTGTTCGCCCTAAGTTGACAGGGTATGCCCAGACGTGGGTCCCTTGCTCACTTTGCCACTGGATTCAAGCTAGCCTGGCTGATGACGGCTGATTACCCAGAAAATGGTCCCAGGATGCTTGTTTGCAGTCCAGGGAAGACATGGCTTGGCAGTTCGGGCTGGACTGTTCACATGAGGTACAGGGTCAAACTGATTTGCATATGGTCATGTCTGAACTGGGGTGGCGGAGTGAGCTAAAGAATGATGATGGATTAAACCCAGATCAGTTGACTGGGGGTGAGTGCTTGCAATGTTTAACACTCAGTCCATCATCCCCTTTGGTTTGGCTAGTACTCCCAGCAATGTAGAGCCAATTTGTGGGGGTGTGGGGCCAATGCTCCCAGAAATGTGTCCTTGAATAATGTTGTGGTGCTTGTGCAAAGTGCCTCAATACCTCCGGGCGGAGTACAAGCTGCAGAAAACAGCAAAAAAACAAAGCCTAAGGTTACTTGGCAGGAAATGCATTCTCACACTGAGGCACCAAATGCAAGTGTCAATTTTGAGGAATGGGAAGTGGAGATCCTGGTGCTCAAGGGACTGTTGAAAAACCTGTGAAATACTCGGTTGCTGCTGCGCAAAGACAACAGATCAGCCACCCACAGCAGCTCAAGATCTGTCTGTGTGTGTGGGGAAGCTGTCTCAGCCTGGGCTGACACACACAACGGGGGGCTGAAGCCCATTTAGCCCTATGGGCGCTGAGTTCTATCAGAAAGTGTTCTGTGTAGGCTTGGATTGCGAATGTGGGCAATTGGGCATTGGTCGATGTGCCGGTGCACCAGGGTCACTTGTGGGCTGGTCTTTTTGGGGCCTATGTAAATCACACCAAGAGACTGGCTTACACCCCCAGTCCCCACCAGGCCACTTCAATGTGGTGCCAGTATCTTGTCTGCTCCCCAGCTGCCCTGCCTCGCGTGCCCTGACAGAAGCAGTGTTATCGCCCCCACCCGCCCATCACTGTCAGGTCATGGCAGGTACAGGGAGGTTGCATTGTAAGTAGGGGCCTCGCAGGAAATCAAGTTTTAATCGGCCATTCAAACCTACCCCCTAACCCCTTGATAAGCATTAGTGTGCTATTTTAAAACCTCCCTTGCCAGGGAAATGCACAAAGGCTACAATGAAAGGGATGATCACGGAATGTGTGGCAATGACTTTTAGAGTGCCCGAGCATCATTGTGATCCCAATCTGACCCTGGTTCCATAGCATGCTGTGTCTGTCAAATGAGGGAATGACATCATCAGGTAGGTATATACTACCGCTAAATACTAGGCGAAACACACATTTGACATTGGAACAGGAATGTCCATAGCCAGATTTATGTATCACAAAGTGAATGGATGAGTCCACCACAACACGCAACAAAACATCGCAGGGCAACAGATATCCAATGTACTCACAAAAGTATATCCACAGAGACATATTCACTGGCACCATGTCCGCACCTACATGCATCTGATACACAGGCTAAATCCTAAGATCTGAAACGCATACAAAGACCACAACATCTCATTTCATGGGAAGTCACTTAACAGGAAGTTACATAATTTATCCATATTACTTTGCCATTTCCCAGACACCCTAGAAGAAAATACAACATGTATAAATCACACAGGAAAGCAGGTCAAAATCAATAGCTGATCTACCAAGAAGCGAGACAATACATCCACCCTATCAGATGGATAACCTAGGCCTAGCTCATTTACTATCTCACACCTCACTTTACCAGATGCACAAATTGTTGACAGATCAATACATGTCTACAAACATCACATTGACTACTACAGTCCAGCCGGGACCTCCACTCCCCATCAGAAGAATCATACAGCCCCACATCCTGTGTCATGATGAGAACAGCAATGTCAGAACAGGTTTTCATAGGAAGACACAACCAGAATGGTATGTTGGATGTGTCAGAAATAACAACCTTGGAATGACCCAGCACAGAGCCATATCAGGACTCAGACAGATTAATCCCTTACATACAATCGCTACCATGCACACAGGTCAGATAGCACGCACACCGCACTCACATACATACAGGACACAACTATCTTGGGGCACACTATGCTTTGCCAGGCCAGGAGGACAAGCCCCCGGTGGACCCGTTCCATTCAACCACACAGTTCACTCAGGCCAGCCAGCTGACCATGGGCAGTGTCAACCCAGACAGGCACACAGCATCCACCCTGAACTAAACCACTTTACACCACTTCTTGTACCAACAACTGAGGTTCAGACTGCTTGCATGAACTGATCCAAGAAAGGGATTGTTTCTCTGCATTGCCATGCTGAATAGGTATACCTTCAGCTGTGTCACATGAGGGGGCTAGAAGGGGCTTTGGATTACCAAGCACAGACAAATGTTGGACACGCAGAATGTACTAACAGGACTTTACATTGCCTATCATTACCAACAGGTCAAGTTGATGTTACAAAAACTAAAACCTTAAAAATGATTCAAGTTTGCCTTAATGTCTGAAACATAAATGACACACTAAGAACAGGCAGCACCCATCTTTGTCCCTGAACAAGTAGATTCCACTCAAGACAGTATCGTGACAACTCCTGATCCATTTGTAGCTAGGTCACATGTGCTTCACCTAACTGAGATAAGTATCATAGCATTTTGCACATAGAAACTGTCTGCCATCTCAGTAACAATGTTATGTGTGTCATATCCCATCTCTTAATCAAATGTATGAAACAACAACATTTAGAACTTGTGCACATATGTGAAATGCACAGGCAAGTTGCTCAGTTGGGTTGAAAAGGGAGACACATACTCATGACGCATATCTCTATTACGACACACAAACCAACCCTTGACAAACCAGGATACACAGTAGAACTCATTAAATCAACAATAGAAAGCTTATCACAATGCCCAAAAATATTTGAACAAACAAAAAAAACGCTTTGCGTCTTGCTTACAGTTAGCTTGTTACACATCCTCTCTCGCCATGGAGATACACTCAAAATCACCTATCACACAAATACTTATTGACAAGCTTGCCCATCATATTTCAAATAACATCAGCTTGGAAAAGACAATAAATCCCCATCTTGCTGCTTACCATAGTCTGGTCTGGTGCATCATAATCTGGTTGTATGCACAAAAGCACGGGCATGTGAACATTAATACAGATTCAAATTGAATATCACATGAGCATGATGTTGTCCATGTCCATGTAACAGAATTGGTAAATGCCCAGACTCTCCCGCCATACCTGTGGCATAAGGCCAGAATTAGCTGTACATTACACCAGCTACTGTACAACTTTACAATCACAGCATGTCATCCCCATAATTCAAATTATGTGACAAACATTCATGTACCATGTACGCTGTGTACACATTCAAATAACACATACAACAACTGTGTCCCTGTGAAGACAGTAAAACTCTGTAACTTACTGAGACATGTCCTGGACACACACACCATCCACATGATGTACCCAAACAAAAGCAGGATGCAATGACTGACATATAAATTTGAACACACTGGACTAATAAGATCACAGACACCTTGCCTAACATGAATATCTGCAGGAAGTGGAGTCCATGTAGGCAACAGGGTCATACCACTGTGAGAATACTGCATACCTTACAATCACCATGGGCACTGAAAATGTATCTGATGAGTACACAGACATGAAGGGAATTGGCCCAAAGTGACATGCCACATGTGGCAAAGTTGTCATTGGCTCTACTCTACCAGATCTATAGAAGACACAGACATGGGCCTACCCCTATCAAGTCACCTTCACGATTTGTGCCATTACTTTGTGTACATGGGTGTGTCCAAACTCACTACCATGTAGCCAAACTCCATATGTATCCAGGTGTATTGATGAGACAGGTGTGTTTATGCACAGTACAAACATATACAGGATGCTTCTCCTAAACTGTTGTACTTTGCCACACTTGTACTATCTTGTCATCTGAAAGCATGAACCATGTGGAACTGTGTTTTCCTAAAAAAAAGTGTTGTGACTTCATGCTATACTCCTAAACAAAACCAATGTTGACATTGACATCTAATAGACAAAACCAATGTTAACATTGACATCTAGCCAAAGTAGGCACAACAATCTAGGATACATCTGACCAAGTGCTTGTACTCCATGGACTATATGCAATCCACACCATACTAACATCACTGTATTCTTACATCACATATCACACATGAATGACAGTTAACCAGAAATCCATTTGAAGACATAAACTAAATAGAAATTGCTTTATTCAGCAAAATATATTGTCAACGGTGATGAGAAAAAGGCCAATGACCAGTCCAATAAAAGTCAATAACTTTGAGGGCCACAAATGCCATGGCCTTAACTGCTTGCCTGCACTTCTCCTGCTAATGGACACCTCCCACAGGAGTGGCATTTAGGGGGCAGGCCAGGTATCAAAGTATCAAAGGGCCAAAACTAGGGGGGACTTCTTTGGCATTTGGGAGGGAAGGAATCAGGAGGGGGGGTCTACTGCAGTGGCAGGGTTAGATTGAGGGGGTGGTGGGTCCACTGCCGTGGTTGGCTTAGATTGAGGGGGGCAGCTGTAGTGGGAGGGCTAGATGGAGGGAGTGGTGGTCTGGCCTTGACTAATTTGGGCATTTTTAAATATTTTAAGGTGTGGACAGGAATAGCGAGGGTTTTGAACTTTTTAGGAGGTTTTTTTGGTGTAGGAGGTACTGGGCTGGGCTGGGAAAGTATGAATTACTGGAGAGGATTTGCTTCTGGGAGACCGGTGGGATTTTCTGATGCGGGATGATTTGGGGCTTTGTTTCTTCTCAGGGGGGGGTAGATGTAGATGTCAGAGCCGGGGGGAGGGGGTGATTTTACGCTTCTTGAGTGGGGGTGAGTAGGGTTGTTAGGGACAATTTCAATGGGAATGAGGTGGGACAAGAGAGGAAAAGGTAGGGATTGTGGAGGCAGAGGATTCAGAGGTCTATGGAGTGTTTGTCAAATCGATACATATGTGTTGTCTGGTGGTATGTCTGTGGTGGTGAGTGTGCCGTCTGTCTTCTGAGTGGGCATGCATGTGGGTTTGTCCTTTTGTCGGATAAGGGAGGGTAGTTGGGACTGTGGATATGGAAGAGGCAGGACTGGGGTGAGACAGCTGGAGTTGGGACACTGCCACCGTCAGTGTGAAGGTCAGAGACTGATTGGATCTCTGTGGAGCAGAGATGTCAGAGTGAATGCCCTCCAAGAATTATACCATTTATGTTAAATGATTGGTATGCACCTGGAGGACATTGAGCACTGCTGTCTGCCCCACAGAGATCTGCCTCAGGATGTTGATGGCCTCTACACTGAGGACAGCAAGGGAGACAGGGGCAGGGGGTGAGGTGCCTGGCACAAAGTAGACTGGTCCCCTTCTAGGGAAGTAGCCACGTACGCTGGTCTTTGGAGCGTGAGTTGTCTTGAGATCCAACAAATGTTGTGTCAGACCTGCCCTCAGTATGGCTCTCAGTTATGAAGATGATTCGGCATGTCGTGCACATTGGAGACAGCTCACCAGTTTCAGATGTGAACAATGGTCAACACACTTCCAAGTCCGATGACTGCATCTCTACAATGCTTCAGGTGGAACACTATGCCACTGGGCTGTCTGGGTGCATTGACTGTACAGACTATTAGTAATGAACCTCTATTCTTTAGGAGTCCAGTCAACACCCTGTACCAATACTGTCTAGACGGTAGAAGTCTCCAATTGTAGGGACCAAGTCTGAATGTTCCTCACTTCTTTTAGACATAATGCACACTTTTGACAGCTTACAGAGCTCTTGTTTGCCATCTCATTTTGTTAACTTACTCTAAAATGATGCACATTTCACATATCTAAATCTGACAGTGATGCATCAAAAACACGATTTACAAAGCCATCAAGTATGCAGAGTCAAGAGCATTTACACACATATCAACCATTATGAAGGTGTATCTAACATCATACCTTACAATTGCAGCCATGTTTCCATCAGTGACCACCTGTGTTTGAAATTGAATGGCATGTGATGTCACTGTGACAGAGCCAGACACATGGACTCACTCTTTTGAATGGAGAGAATGTAATCTTACACCCAATCATGTGAAAGGCCAGTGTGACAGGTGACCTGAGTTAGCAAACCTGTAATTGGCCCATGGGATACCTTTGAATACACTGAGCACCATGGCTGGGACCTAACATTGGCACACTGACCAAGAAAAACTCACCACGGCCTCAACATAGACATCACCTGCTCCCGGGATGTATAGCATGAACTTGTCACACTTAAGTACTCCAATAACAACAAACTTCACAGAAGTTTTGAGAACAGGTCATACATTAGTCAATGTGCAGACACATGTTGAGCAATCGCATTACTCCTGAAGGTTATCTCCATGCACATAGATACTACAACATGCATGTTTCAAAACGTTTTGCTACAAGGCACATACTCACCCCTTCCTCACTGCTGTGTTTCTTTTCATCCAGGTCAGGGAAGACCACAGCTAGGATCTAGAGCATGGGGGGGATCAGTGTTCGGCACCCGCCCCTCTTGCCTGGAGCTGATAGGCCCAGCTGGACTTCAGAGATCTTCTTCGTCCAGCCACAAAGGTCCTGCCAGCGTTTGTGGCACTGACGGATGTGCAGATTTGTGACCCCCCCCCCCCCCACGGAGTGCGGCCTTCTGATGGGAGTTGACCTGTAAAGATGACATGGTGACAGACCCTTAGTTCACATGCAACATTTTTCTGAGTCAAACACTTGTACACATAGGTCATGGTCAAATTGGCAACAATGTCTGAAGGATCAGCAAGTGGCTTTATGT
This sequence comes from Triturus cristatus, assembly GCF_964204655.1. Classification (NCBI taxonomy): domain Eukaryota; kingdom Metazoa; phylum Chordata; class Amphibia; order Caudata; family Salamandridae; genus Triturus; species Triturus cristatus. The sequence goes on from NC_140592.1 coordinate 799,156,730, forward strand.
GCAGTTGTCCTGTATTCAATGATGACTCCATCCCATGAGAACAATGATAAGATGTTTACCCCAGTACACACACTTCTACAGCAGTGTACCTGCCCAGAACAGCTATCTTCTCACTGTTAAACTTACGAAAACACAATTTACATGCTTGCGTATGAGATTCCTAATGCTAGTAGTGCATTGTAAATGCACATTTCCAAAGAAAATGCAGTGTCATCATCATACACCTGCTCCTCTGGTTTCCCATGGAGCTGGCTGGTCAGACGCAGGAGGGTATCCAGAAGGACCTGGTTTTCCTCTGGTGTGAAGGCTGGGGTCCTACCATCTTTACGTGCCATAGTAGCTCATAAGGTATGTGGACACAGCAGCAGAGAGATGGGGAGATGCAGGAATAATGTAAGTACGCAAGTGAAGTCTCTAGGGAACAGACAGACTTATATCTAAACCGCAGAAGCGTTCTTCATTCCATGTGACCAAAGCAATAGGTTTGCGTCAGTCCTATTTTCCAGATCGATCCAATGTATTACATTGTTTGCAAACGACACACCTACCGTGCGGTCAGAATAAATATCATCGGACAGCTAGTGACTGTGATACCTTGGCAATCGGAGGTTACAGAGTCAGTTTCCACGCGATGAGGACACAATCCGAAACCCGTGTCTGTAAGCCATAACAACCAACAGACAATGTCTGTGTAGGATCGGTCATGTTGCGCCAAGCGCGTCCTTTGAATAGAAACCTGCATCTGTCACCATGACAACCGATAGCCAATGGCTCTGTACGACTCGGGTAGGATTCGGCTACCACATCTCTGAATAGAAACCTGCATCTGTCACCATGACAACTGACAGCCAATGGCTCTGTACAAATTGTTTAGGATGCGGCTACCGCATACTTTAAATATACACCCACGTCTGCCACCATAACATGTTGCAGCCTATGGGTCTGTCCGAATCGGTTAGGATGTGGCTACCATGTCCTTTGAATATACACCGGTGTCTGTCACTATAACAACTTGCAGCCTATAGCTCTGTCCAAATTGGTTGGGATGCGGCTACCGCATCCTTTGATTGATCGGTCGGCAGGGCAGACAGTTCTGTAATTTATGTATTTGGTACATTACATGTGTGGAGGCAGATTTTTCATGATGAAATGGACCTCGAAATGAATATCTCACACTTCCATGAGGAGCTAACCCTGAGGGGCACATGACACACTGATTTTGAGGCTAAAACAAACATGAAACAAAACTACTACATTTAGCCTCTTAGGCTTGGTCACAGTGCCAATGAGTTTTTGGGGATATACAAGTGCATTTTTGACATATTCACTGCATTTGGGGACTGTGTGACCCAGTGTTCAATCCGTGTGATGTTTTTTGTCAAAGTCATGGATAATGCATTTACCTTTGAATGAGTAGACCGTGACATTAAGCAGCCACATCAGCTTGTGTTTGTTATGGGATTTACTAGTGTATCTTTGTGTACCGACTTAAGTGGATAATAGTGTTATATATGCAACTCCTACATAGTTAATGGTTTGTGTATGTGAGTGTATGTGTATTGCAGACATGACTACATGACAGTGACAGTAGTGTGCATAATTTACATTGTGAGATGCTGTGTGTATTTGGTGTCCCACATATCTGGCATTACATGATCCTATTATGGGTACATTTTAACCAAGTAATTGTTCTCACCAACCTATATTTTGGCTAATTTGTTGGGGAGTTGTTGAGTATCTGATGCTTGATCACATGAACAGTGACAGACACTAGTGAAATGTTCCCTACGGCACTCTAATTGCTGTCTCACCATACCTTGGTAATGTATCTGGCATGGGTCATAGTTCTGTGCTATGTATCAAAGGTCAACCTTATTCTTTGAAATATCTATTTTCATTGTTATGCAGTTTTAGTTGTGCTCAGATTTCATGTTCTGTTTGTCTAAACGCATGTTGCTTTGTACATTGTGAACTAACACCAACTGTGTTTACACTCTACACATAGGTGTCGCAGATGACCTCCAGTGTACAGGCCCTTTCCAGACCTCCAGACCATGGAAGAATGGGATACCATACTCAAATACTGTTTCCGAAGTCCAATAATTGAACAGTTATCTGGGCAGTTGTCAACTAAATTGCAGCCTGGTCGCATGTCCCCAACTGCACTGACCCCCAAGGTGAAGGTGATGGCAGCATTACATTTCTTTGACACAGGTACCTTCTAGTACACAGTGGCAACGTCAGGTGGAATGTCCCAAGCGATGTTCAGCCATGTCCTACCTGATGTGTTGGAGGCATTGCTCTATTTCCTGGACCAGTACATAACGTTCCTGACACCTGTAGAGTTTTCAGACATCAAGGGTGAATTCTATGCCTTGGGACGGATACCCCAAATCATTGGCTTTATCAATGGCATCCACGTTGCATTAATCCCACCACAGGAAAAGGAGCAAGTCTATCGGAACAGAAAACATTACCACTCTTTCAATGTCCAGGTGGTATGTTTGGCTGACATGTCTATCTCCCACGTCTTCGCACATTTCCCTGGCTTGGCACATGATGCATATATCCTTTGAAACAGTGTCATCCCCCATTTGATGTCTCAGCTGCAACGTGACCGTGTCTGGTTTGTTGGTAGGTGATGTTGTATGTGTATGTTGTGGTGTGTGTTGAATGTATGTCAGATAGTGCTCTGTTGTCATACAACTGAAGTTTTTTCTGTGTCAAATGTAGGTGACTCTGGATACCCCAGCCTTGATCACTGACACTACTTCGTAACCCTGTCACCCCTGCAGAAGTGCGGTTTAATGAGGCCCATGGTAAAACACCGGCATGTCGTGGAGTGGACGTTTGAGCTACTGAAGACCAGATTCCGCTGTCTGGATCGCACTGGAGGGGCCCTCCAATATACCCTATTGAAGGCATGCCACATCCTCACAGCTTGCTGCGTGCTCCACAACTTGACAATAGTGAAGGCGATACCTCTCATACTGGACGACAATGACCAGCAGCCACCAGCGAGGGTAGATCCAGGACTGGGAAATGATGACAGTGGTGATAAGGCGGAGGGCTTGGATTTCAGACAACAGCTTATCAACATTTACACAGGAGTGGAAGTATGCAATGGGAGGAGGTGACAACCCCATGTGTTTGTTTGTGTGTTGTAGGCGTACAATGTGTATATATGCCTGTGAGTATATGATAATTGTCCTGAGGTTTTTACTGAAATGGGTTAATTACATTTGCAGGTTGACATGTACAGTGCAACTGTGAATTCTAGCTAGTGTTCCTGACTCTGTTCTATGCTTCTCCTTACCAGGGTACTTTGCCATATCAACTGTAGAGTTGTGATCTCACCAGACCCATGATGTTGTGACATACTCCAACATTGAACTGTTGCGGACATCCCTGGCACACACTTCCTTCTGACCTGATGGTCATTTTATTTTAACTAGGAGCATTTTGTTACTGTGTGATGTGATCTGATTTTGTGTTGAGGTGCCAGGTTGTATCTGAGAATAAACCTGTTTTCCACATTGAGATGTGCCTTGTCTGTTGTCCCACATCCAAAGATTTTTAGAAGCAAATATGGACCATGATGAGCTGGTTTGCTAACAATGAGTGTTGATTGTACTGGCAAATGGTGGTTTTGTAGACAATAGACTTCCATTAAATCAGTACCTTGTACTACGGGTTGTGCAATAACCTGGTTTGTCTGTCTATCTATCATGCTGTGACAAGGTACTTTTCCTCACAAGCCATTAGTTAACATTTTGGAAGTGATTTGTTTCCAATGTTGTTGAAACTTTCTTCTTTGTGATTTTTCGGGTAATTTCATACTGTACATTTGGGATTCAAAGTCATGACATGAGCAAGTATTTTGTGAAAAGGGTTTTATTTTTGTGCATGAAGGTAGGAGATAAATCCACAAAATGGTGGTGTGCTCACAACAACAAAAGAAAGAAACGTACACATAGGAGTCGAAAGTGTTTGTAGATGAAGTCTTTAAAGGTAAATCCACAGTTCTTTGAGTCCAAAGTCCAATTTAGACCCTCCATCCAATGTGGGACAGTTTGATGACAGACAACAAAGTGAACGCTTGGCACACAATGGAGGATATCAAGGGCAGATTGTCTTTTCCTTGGGGTAATGCATTGCCATCTGTCTCTCATGGATTCTTCCTTGGACGATTCTTCCCATGTTTTGCAGGGAGACCCTCAGCTTGAGGCAACTGGGGTGCTGGGGACTCTCCACCAGATTCCATGTGCCTACCTGTGACTTGGGCAGATGTTGAGGCACCAGATGTTGTGGGCACACAGGGTGGTGCAGACATTTTGTTAGCAATCTGGCTGAGGTAGGTGACAATATGCCGGTGCACCGCAGTCATTTAATTTATTTATGTTATGAAAGTGTCCAGACGTTGGTTTGGGGCTTTAACTCACACATACGAATGGGGCTGAACATAAAATGTCGCTTACGTTCAAATGTAGAGTGACAAGACACTATGTGGTTAATACTGCCCTCACCCACAGAAATCTGTGGCATGCTTCATCATAGGGCTGATAACACACCTCCTTGCAACCCAACAACAGAGGTGGAGCAATAGGGAGGGGAAGACAAGACAAACATAAAGAATAACTATGTGTGATCAAAAAAGGAAAGTGCTTAGGATGCTTAAAAGCTAACACAGTGGTCTCCAAATCCCCTTTATTGGTTGATCCCCTGGTCAGATTATAAAGGTTTCTTGAAAACCCAATGGATGGTGGTAAGCTGGGCTGTAATGTACCCTCCATTCTGCAAACTATTGACATGTTTCAGCTGGCAATTGCAATGCCCCCGGCTTTCATCAGGACAAAAAAGTAGATCCCTTAAGCCCACTTCCTAACTCCTACCTTATGGAGTAGATCGTAGCCTCAGTCTGAGTAATTTCTCAGGCCAAATGGAATTGTGTAACTTACTCCTGGGATAATTAATACCTGCAGGTAAATTAGAAAATTTACACACATTAACAGTCCTACCACATCTCATTGTTAAGGAGCAATGTGGCTTTGTTAAAGGCAGACTTACATCTGATAACTCTCTCCATGTTTTAAACAAAGCCTCATCCCTTTCAATTCCTTTAGCTGCTATCTCTGTTGATGCAGAGAAGGCTTTTGACAGGGTTGATTGGTCTTTTTTGTTCGCTTCATTACGTTGGCAAGGCTTTGGTCCCAAATTTATATCCCTTGTCTCTCTGTTATATTCTGCTCCCAAGGCCTCGGTGCTTGTAAACGGTCAGCTCTCTTCGTCCTTTCCTCTTCAACGGGGCGTTCGTCAGGGCTGTCCTTTATCTCCACTCCTTTTTGTCCTGGCTCTTGAACCATTTCTATCTTCCATTCGTAGCAATACCTCTATTTCCGGTTTTCCTTATGGTAACAATCAATTGAAACTTTCTGCGTATGCAGATGATATTCTCTTGTTTATTTCCGATCCAGAAAGGTCTGTTCCCCCTTTATTATCTGAATTCGATCCCTTTTTCTTGGTCTCAGGATATAAGATAAATTCAGACAAGACTGAAATCCTTCCTCTCACCACAACCTGTCTTCCTCATCTTTTTTCCCCTACTGGTTTTTCTTGGAATAGTTCAAAAATTAAATATCTGGGTATTTGGTTCTCTAACTCTATTCCTTCTTCAAATAAATTAAATATGTCCGCAGTTTTATCCAGAATTGAACAATTGTTCTCTACCTGGAACCTCTTTTTCTTTCCTGGTGGGGTCGTTTGGACTCAATTAAGATGATGATATCCCCTATTCTAATTTATATATTATCCATGCTACCTGTTCATGTTCCTGTATTCTACTTTAAGCGTATTGATTCTCTTCTTTTGAAATTTCTCTGGAAAAATAAAAAATCTAGAATCTCTCTTACTATTCTTCGTAAACCCAAACCTAATGGTGGTGTTAGCTTTCCGGATTTCCGTCTCTATCATAAGTCCTTTTCTTTACGTCAAGCCTCGAGATGGCTCTCATCAAGTCCTTCCCCTTTTACTCCTCTTTGGCTCCTCATTGAACAAATGTTACTGTTGCCCTTCTCCTTTGATGAAGTGGTACGCTTCTCTGCCAAAACTCCTTATTCCTCACTTCCCTTATTCAAACATTCTTTTTCTCTTTTAAGACCCTTGGTTCATCCTACTACCATTACACGTGATTCATTTTTAAATAACCCCATTTGGTATAATTCACTTATCCTTTTCAATAATAGACCCATCTTTTGGAAATCCTGGAGAGTAAAAGGCGTCATTTGGGTTAACCAACTCTTTAATGGATCATTTCCTTGCTCCTTATCCCAATTTCAACTCTTATTTCACTGTCCCCGATCTTTTTTGTCGAAATTTACTACCCTTATGGCAATAATTCTTGACCGTTATTATTCTCTTCCTTCTTTATGATCATCAGCACCTCCATCTCCTCTTCTTAATATTCTCGCTACCTTCCCTAAAGCCTCTCTTATTTATAAATTTTTCGCCTCTCCTAATCCAGACTGCACCAAAACTAAAGTGGAGCTCTCCTGGGAAGCGGATTTTGGTTGTACTTGGCCTGTTGCTCTTTGGGATAAGCTTTTGTCCAGATCCTTAAAAATTTCTCGTTCTGCTTCTCTTACTCAATCTTTATTTTATCTGTATCATAGACTCTATTTTTCTCCTCTTTCCTTGTCTCGTTTCTTATGCTCTTCTGATTCTAAATGCTGGACTTGTGGCACTTCTAATGCTGATCTTCTTCATCTGCTCTTTTTCTGTCCTGTTGTCTGGGAAAAAGATTGGCTGTACCTCTCTCACATTTTTACATTTTCTACTCCTTTCTCCATTACTCTTCTCTTTCTGGGTAGTCTTTCTGTTTCTTTAGAACTACCTGCACATTCACGTGGTCTTTTCGATCTCATGCTTGCTCTTGCATTCCATCACATCTCATCTAATTGGATATCTCTCACAAACATTTCCATACAGGGCTGGTGGAACTCTTTATGTCATTTTCACAGACTTGATGTTGCCTTTGCCTCTTCCTCCAAACCAATACATAATGTTGATCTTTTCTGGTTACCTCTCACTACCTACCTCGATCGATTGGCTTTGAAGAAATCTACGCATATTAACTCGGAAAATTTTATACCTCCTTGAAGGACCTCGATTCTCTCCTTCTCGTTACCTTTTACAGGTTTCTCATGTTAAATCAGTTTTTATACTGTTCATTTTGTATTGTTCATTTATGTCATTTGATTGTAGGCCGTAATTATCTTTAGAGTTTACATTATATAATCTTACTTTCCCTCCCCTCCTCCCTCCTTCCCTTCCTATCTTTCTCCCTCTCTCTTTCCCCTTATCTTTAAAATCCCCATAAAATGCTTTTTGTCTCTTTAACATTGATATTAGCATTGTCATCGATTTATACTATGTGTGAACATATTTCCTGTTTATGCTGATATCTTACTTGTTAACACATTTTTTCAATAAAGCTTTTCAAACATAAAAAACAGTCCTACCACAGTGCCCAGGTGCCGTGATTGTGAAATATTTAAAAGAAACATAAAGCCACGTATAGTAGAAAGTGCAAAGAAATGGTCTTGCCCTTCTAGACTATTGAGTGCGACACGAAGGGTGCCCTGGCTTCGGGTGATAGCCCCCCGGTTTAGAGGACCACTTATCCCCTGAGAGCGTCTAAATCTCACTCACTATAAAGAGTTAAAAATGAATTTAAAAGAAAGAGAAATACTTGTAGGGCCATCATAGTGAACTCAGAATGCACAACCACGCACTCGGTGTATCTTCAGAGTGTCATCAGTGATCAGGCTTGAACTGGTGGGGGAGCGAGAACGGCTCCCTGTCGTCACACTCTATGTTGGTAGAAAATGAGATTGGTTAGTCATGTCATGGATGCGTTTACATCAAGGGTTATTATACGTAATCGGTGAGGCCCTGATCATACATCCACTCCGTAGTTTTAGAATACAGGGTATGCCCGCTTGTCTAAATGCCCTTGCTGGTATCCCGGTTTTAAGGACCCTAACGATATTGTGCCGTGGGCCCGCTGAACGGATCTCTCAGGATTAGATCCCCACCTACTATGAGGTCTCAGTAAGCCGTAAGAACGTCTGGCACAATCTTCCTTGTGAGGACCCCATGGCCCCTTACTTACTTGATCAAGGTGAGCCCGTCACCCACTGTGTGTCTCTCCCGGCGCCGCGTTGGTTCAATGGGAATCGGCCAGCACTGCCTGCATATCATCCTGTAGCTCTAACCACGTGACCAATCACGATCTCCATCCTTGGTGGAGCACGTTGCTGAGGAGTCTAGACTGCTAACTCCTACCTCCATCTTTGGTTGTATAAGATGCAGTGGCGGTCGCGTTAAGAAGTTTATTGTCAAAATCAAAAGCAGCTAAAGAGGCGCAAAAATGTAATACCCTGATCCTTTATATTAAATGCTTTACTATTAGATTAGTAGTGTTTAGACATGTCCCCGTAGATCCCGTGGTACATTAGAGGAGGCAGACGTAACAACTTGGGACTGAACCATTACCCTGGACCACTACTCCTTCCTCTATGTCCTACCACTACATATTGTAGATCCCCCTTTTTGATACATACAATAGACCCCCCATTCTTGCATAAAATGAGCACACAGGTGATTTAGAACTGGTGCCACCGGGCCCTGAATTATACTAGCCTCCCCTCCATTAGTGCAGCACGGGACCTGGAGGGACTGATCTGAATATTATTAACATCATGGTCATGCTTTTAACTGAGAGTCTGACAGTTGTGTATTGTTGCCCTGAATAATGATAGCTCTGTCTCAACTAAAGTTACATTGATTATCGCTGAGATTAAATATATATGTGAAAAAGCTTATCTTCTATTTTCAGGGCATTGCATTGTTCATCATCAAGCAGTGCTAGATGGAGGCTCATGGCTTGAAGTAGCAGGGCCATTCTAGTCATTTTAGTCATTCTAGTGGTTGTTTCAGACAATGTTTGGCTATTTATACATTTATCCCACCAACTCATTTGTGGAGGTTCAACTGCTAAGATTTAAGTGACAGAAAGCGAACTCCAAATTCAGGGGGCGGGGTTATGTCTTTCCTTTGTTCATTGTGCTTGGAATATAACTCTGAAAAAAAAACTGACAGAGTTGGCAGATGTTTGATGGAGTTTCATCCATCAAACATCCATAATCTAAATCATACCTCCATGGTGGCGAATCAGCCCCGTGGACTTTGCTTCCAAGGACAAATGACACCCATCTAAGAAATTTAACAACAACATAAATATTTTCTATCCTAACTCATTTGGCAGGAGAAAGAATTCCCATGATTCAACTCCCAGCATGCATTATGTTACTGATGATAAATGGGCTTCCTCATTTAAAGTAATGAAGAAAACGATGGGGGACTAGGAGCAATAAAGGTCCTATACCTGTGCTCTGAAAAGTCAATCAATCCAACAAGAGGGTACTGTTCCTATAGAAAGAGAAGCCTAGGTTGTAGGACAAGACATCAAGAGAAATCCACAGGATTGTCTCTTGTTGCCCTCACACACCCCTAGAGATGTCATGCTTCATCATCGTACAGGTGCACCTCATCGGGGCGGCGTTGCAATGCCCTACAGGTCCCCCACAGGGTCACTTATACGGAGATCTTTAAGTTGTTGCCACCGTATGATGAGTGTGAGGGTGTCTAATAGGTGGGGTGGCTGACATATACGAGTAGCGTGAATTAGAAACTGTTTAAGGGATGTTAAATTATTCTTTAAAATGGAGACTCCCCTAACAGTATTAAAAAGCTAAACCAAAAATCTGGTATCAGTCCTCCATAGACACAGCTAAGGAACTCAAACGCTCAACATGGAAAAGGTGTATTATGTTATGTTAAAAGTATTTATTAAGCGCACGTTCACCTGACGGTTTCTTGGCGCTGGAGTGGTAAGTAAGGTAGCAGCAGAGGGAAGAAGCCTAGTTGTCATATGCCTGGGAAAACAACCAGGTCTTCAGCTGTTTCCTGAATAGTGCAAAGGAGGTAACAGGCCTCAACTCCACAGGGAGTGAATTCCAGAACTGGGGGGCTAAAACTGTAAATTCGGGAGCCACCATATTTCTTGCATTTAAAAGTGGGAGTGACTAACAGATTCAGATGGGAGGATAGCAGGTTACGAGAGAGGGCATACCGTAGAATCTTAGTGGAAATGAAGGCTGGACTGTTGCCGTGAAGAGCTTTGAAAATAGTACATCCCAACTTAAATACACAATGCTTGGCCACTGGGAGCCAATGGAGGGTTTTCATCAGTGGCCTCATGTGATGCCATTTAGGTTGGTGAAAAATCAGTCTAGCAGCCTGATTCTGGACTAGCTGAAGGCGTCTGAGTTTGTAAGCCGGGATGCCTACATAAAGAGAGTTGGTATAGTCCATTCGGGAGATGGCCAAAGCCAAGATAACTAAGGTCAGGGCTTCCCGAGACAAAAAATTTCTGCTGATCTTCTTTATTCTACGTAGTTGAATAAAACCAGCAGAGACCACCGAGCTGATCCGAGCCTTTATGGACAGATGGTTGCTTATCACTATGCCCAAGCTTTTGGCTGAACTGCCCGGAAGGGGAGGGTCGCCCAGGATAGAATGCCAAAAGTTGGAGTTCCATGGATTAGCAAGCCCGCCATTGAGGATAAGCTCAGTTTTATCAGGGTTGAGCTTCAATTAATTTTGGGTCATCCATTCACTTATGAAGATCATAGTATCTTGAAAGTGAGACACAGAGGATGGAGAGAGATTGATGTCGAAGACCAATTGAAGACCATCAGCGTAATTATATGTTCCAACTTTCCTTTCTCACAAGTAGGAGATTAAAGGAAGAAGATACAAATTGAAAAGGAGCGGAGAAAGGGAGGAGCCCTAGGGAACACAACAGGTAAATTCCATTTTCTTAGAGGAGAAGTTGGCAAGACATACCGATTGAAACCAGTTACCGAGGAAGGAGGAGAGCCACTTCAGAGCCAGACCCTGGATCCAGGCATTGCTGACACGGTCAATCAGAATGTTATGATCGACCATGTCAAAAGCTGCTGACAGATCCAGGAGAACCAGGGCCTTGAGGAAATTCTATTTTCGATCTTGCTTGTATTCAGCCACCATTTCTTTGTGTTCCACCACCATTTTGTGTTGCCCTCACTCAGGCAGCACAATGAACGAAGTTTTTCTGCTGATCTCACTGCGACGTGTCAAATAACCTTCTGCCTCTGTTTACGAGACTAATGTCAGGGACTGGCTGAGTCCACTAATCCCCATCTGATTTGACTAAACCCTGTCTCAACTGTCTGTGGGTTCACACCATTCTTTCCTGACTTTATCTAATCTTCTGGCCTTCGCTATTCTCTACTTATATTCTCTCATTTCACAACTGTCCTCCAAAGCATACAAATATGTCCTGCCACCTGCAAGTTGGGTTGTAGACACTACCACTGATTAACTTGTAGGGAGGGGTGACAAAAACAGTTGGAAGAGAGGTTTATTTGGGTTACTTGATATCTTGTTTTTAAACTTTTCATTTGGTTATATCTTGTTTTCAAACTCTTCTCATTGGATAACCATGTATGCATTGGGAGTGTTCTTGGTGAATCTATGTGCTATAAAAGATTGTGCGCCACGGAGTAAAGTGGCAGTCTTCTAAGAACATACTGAGTGTACTTCTGGGACAACTGTACTTAGCTGCAGCTAATAAACCTGATCTTCTACGCTCAACAGAATGTCCTGTGTCTCTGTTCAACAAAGCAGGTGAACTCAGGAGATTAAGGCGTGCCCTGCGCCGCCAGGCCCATAAGGCCCTGGTTCTTCAATTGGTGCCGTCTGTGAGGCGGCTTCAGAGGTAGCGATTTTCCCTGAGGGTTGTGAGGAACCCCGCAAGAAAATTCTGGAGGAATCGCGAACCACGTCAAGCGACCCCTGTATGTCGAAGTGGTCCGAAGGTCTTTTTCAGCGCGGTTTCTCTTCCTGACGGCTGCTGACGACTGCTGCCCTGACTGCCGCCTTGCTTTGGCCCCTTTTGGTGATGTATGGTATCGCGAGACGTTAGACGGGCCTCTGTTGGCGTAAGAAGACACTTAGTTAAGTATTGGTGGATAGCTCCCACTATTTCGGTTTTTTTTCTCGTTTTGGGTCTTTGATCCGGCTATTGCAAAAGCCGAAGCCGAGGGGTGAGTACAGATTATGCTGTGTTATTTGATTTAACCCCTTGATGTTTGTGAACAGTCCAGTGAAATAACGATGCCTGGTCTGAGTAAGTTTAGAAAGTTTTGTTGTTTTGGTTGTGATAGGGATTCCCGGCTGGAGGACTCTTGTCCAATTCCTCCGGTTGGAGCTCCCACTTATGAGCTTTATTCTAAACATGGTGTTGGCCCAATTGCCTTTAATGAGGCATGGATCCGATACACGAAGAACGATGGTGTTCTACAGTGGCCACAGAATGGTAGCTTTGAGCCTGACATATTAGATAATTTAGAAGCAACTTTGTTTAAAAGAAAAGCCCGGCCGGCAATGTTTGACTCTTTACGCCTCTGGCGTAAGGAAGCCAAACAGAGAGAAATTAAACAGGCAAAACGAGATAAGAAAACACAAAGTATGACGATTATACAGGCTGCCCAGCAGTTTAAAGATAATGAGATTAATCATGAAATGGAAATTTCAGAGAGACAGCATCGTATGGCGATAGATAAATGCTATCCGGTGTTGCCTATTTCCCCTTCTGATAAAAGTAAGGATCCGGAGGAAGACCCTTTGATGTCTCACTTATTGAGATTGCCTCCTCCCTATGTACAAGGTGCTAATGCACCCCCATTGTTACAACCAGTTCAGCCATTAGTTGCGCCTCCGCCTGCTCCGGCTCTTCCGTATTTGCCCCTTCCGGTAGTGCCACCCCCACCTCTTCCACCACCGACTTCTTTGCCTCCGTTTCCTGAACATCAATCTCCTTTGCCTTTGGCTCCCCTTATAACTGTTAATTCTTCTGTTAGTTCACCTAATACCTTGTCCCCTGTTCTTATGTCTAATTCTCCTACTGTGCGCAAACGAATCACAGATACTGTCTCTGGGTTTCTGTCTCCTTTCTTTGAGACTTTGAATATGTCTCCGGCTTTTTCTCGAAGACAGTCTCAAAGTCAACTCCCAGGTTCCGACGAACGGGTGGTAATGGACTCTCTCGCTCGCAAATGGATCGAGAAGGGTCCCCAGTAGAGTGTGAAAGATATCATGACCACCTTTCATCAGTGGGAGGCGCCCACGCAGAGATATGTATTTAATGTTGTGTGTGACACTCTCGCTAAAGAATGGGATGATATGGATTTGGGTTTACTTCCTCAGGGTTTGTTAGATGTTCAGGCTAATTTAGATAAGGGACTCATTGTGGGTTCTAAGGTTGAGAATGCCGTAAGGACACTTGTCACTTTTAGGTCCTTATTTCCTCACAGACTTTTTTTGATTCCGATCCTGCTGTTAGGCTGACATCCAAACATTATCCCATGAGAGAGGTTCCTCCAGTGTGGAGAGAAGCGGTTGCACAAGCAGGTGCTAATCCAGCTGTTCCCGCGCACTTCCAGCGTATATGGGTACATGTCCCCTGGAAGAGATCTGAAGTTTTGGCTCTTATTTTATGTGGGTAACAGGGACCCCCTGAACAAGAGGAGATGGAATGTAATTCCTAGGACAGGGTATAACACAGTGCAAATATAGTTTCCTAGGCAATTAATATGTTTTGTAAATTGCTATTTAAAAACGTGTCCAAGTAGTATAGCCAAAAACAGTATTTTTAAAAAATATCACATAAATGTTTATTATTAATATGATTCTCACAGAATCACGAACAAAATCAATTAAAAAAACACAATTCAAAAATGCATTTGTACATAGTATAGACATTCAATGTATTCAACAACAGTTAAAAGTAGAGACAAATCTGTGGCCATATGATCATCTTCTACGCGCGTTTCGGCGAAAAGTACGCCTTCGTCAGGAAATGCCACAATTCCTGTTGGTTGGAAAGAATGTATTTAAAAAAAGATATTACATGACTAATTTTTTGTTTTTATATCTTTTACATAAAATTGGCTATAAACTATACACGGACACTTCACATACAGCGAGAATCTGTTATTCTCACCCAAGGATAGAAAGAGCAATGATATTAACAATTTAAGATAATTGTACGTAAAAAATAATAATGAATATCTTTCTGAGATGTAAATGATAAAACGTGTGGCGAAGGAAAAGGAAAAAGGGGAGGGGAGGGGTTAGGGGGGGAGACGGGAGACAAGAGACAAGCAGAAAGAAAGAAAGCTAGAAGAAGAGAAAGAAGGAACGAAAGTTAAAGAACAAAAGGGAAGAAAGAAGAAAATAGGAAAAGGGAGGAAGAAGAAAAAGAAAGGAAAAATAAGAAATAAAGGAAAATCCAATTGAAGGAAGACAAACGAAAGAAAGAAGAAAGAAAAAGAGGAAGGACAGAAAAACCAGAAAAAAAAGAAAAAAAGGGGGGGATGTGAAACTGGTTAATGAAGTAACAGTGTGATGACAGATGTCAAATTAGTTAGATATAGATGAACGTCATTTAACATAAACAATAGCTCTGCTCATGAGCCCAGGATGGATAAGGAGCAATGCTTACTTCAAGGTGTAGTCTAGCGAGTAGATAGCAGGTGAAGGATTTATCTGGAGGTAGTGTTTGACGGTCTGAAATGACCAAGAGACAGGATATAAGGAACTCAGTAATGATATCCACTAAAAGCTGTGTCACTAGGAGGAGACTTCCAGTACCTGATAATTGATGTGAAGCCTCTAGCCTTCGGATTACACAGAAAATAAAAAGAGCGTTGCTGGGTGTTACAGGTGGTGGTCATGAAATCTGTAAAAATAATAGCATGCTGTTGTAGCGGTATAGAAGGAACTGTGTTAGCAACATCTAAAAGAGGGATTTTTCTTATTAAAGATATATGGATGTGCTTGGTATTTAATATGGCTCTTAAACAGTCTCTACCGGATCCCCGTAAAAACCCTGCGGGCTATTATAAGGAGTTGTCCCAGACTGTTGATGCCTGTATTATGAATTTAGCCTATATTGATATGTTGAAGGGAAATGTAGTCCCACAAGCATTATGGGCTCGGATTCGTAGAGAGGATCACGCCCAAGCATTGGGTGGCGATTGAGCTGCTATAACTGCCGCGGATGCAGCCCAAGTGGGTGGTGCTAAGCCTGATGCTTTGATTACAGAACTCCCTGGTAGGATTATTACTTTAATGAAAACGATGATGCCCGCCTTGCGAGTTAATTGGGATAAATTAGCTGCGTGTAAGCAGAAGAAAGATGAGAGTGTCTCTGATTTCTTCACTCGTTTTGAGGAGACGTTTATTGATCACAGTGGTCAGGATATGACTACGGAGGGTGGACAGCGATTATTTGTAGATAAATTCGTATTTAATTTTCTATCCGAACTGTCACATAAGTTGAAAGACTCCGAGAGTTCATGGGCTGTTTCTTCTTCTGCCCAGATATTGGCTACTGCTCAATATTATGAGAACAGGGATAAAGAGGAGAAAGATAAGCAAGAGAAGAAGACGAAAGAATTAAAAACAAGGGTTCTTCTGCAACAAGCTTATCCTCCTCGTTATACTCAGCGCCAGTTTCAACAGCCTCCACAGTTTCAGAGGGTGTATCAAAAGCCTGAGCCCTTTATTCCGCGACCTTTATTAGGTCCTAACCAATGTGCCTATTGTAGAGAGGAAGGTAATTTTAAGAATAGCTGCCCGGTTTTATTGCAACGTAAGGGAGAACTATCTGCTCCACGAGGCCGTGGTGGTTTCCAGATAATATACAGGGGTAGAGGTCGAGGTGTGATGCCTCAAGAACAGCGTTCCTTACCCCCTCCAAATTCTACGAACTACTTCGATCAGCAGAATACTCAGTCTACACAGTATGACAATGATGATTATCATGTTGAAGGGGAGAATGAAAGCCTTAATGGTAACTAGGACAGCCATAGACAAAGTGAGGGAGTTGTATCGATTCCAGTAAATCAGGATGGGCCTTATGTCAATGTAACTACAATGGGTGTTTCAGAGCCATTTCTTTTAGATACTGGTGCGATGAGAAGTTCTATCATTCACTCTAAACTCCCTGGGGCACCTTTGTCTGGCTTAACAAATGTATCAGTAGGATTTTCTGGCGCCCCAGTTCGTAACCCGGTCTCCTGTCCTTTGCCTATTTCAATTGGCCCTTATGATATGGAAGCTCCTCTTCTTTTAACGACTGGTTGCGGCGAGAATCTGTTGGGTTTGGATCTATTGAAAAGAATGCATGCAACGATATATTGTTCTCCTTCTGGTGTGCATCTTACTTTAGGGCAGAAATTGACTTCTTCAATGTATTTGTGTAAAGATCAATTCCCACCTGAATTGCTCTCTCTTCCTGCAACGCTCTGGGCTACGGGTCCAAATGATGTTGGTTGTCTTGAGATCCCGCCTTATGTTGTTACTCTCAAGCCCAATGCTAAATTGCCACGCATTCCTCAATACAGAATTTCCAATGAAGGTGAAAGAGCGCTTTTGGATATCATTTATGATTTGGTTCAGATGGGTGTGATTGAGGAAACGAGAGGAAATGTATGTAATAGTCCTATTCTTCCTGTTCTTAAACGCACTGATCCTTCTAAGCCTCCTGTTTATCATTTTGTGATTGATCTTCGAGAGGTCAATAAAATTGTTGTACCACAGTTTCCTGTTGTTCCAGATATCACTGCCCTGTTAACTATGATACCTGCCTCAGCGGCTTGGTTTTCTGTTATTGATCTGAAAAATGCTTTCTTCAGCATTCCCATTGCCAAAGAGAGTAGGGATATTTTTGGTCTCTCTCTAGGAGGCCGAAGTTTCCGGTTCAAGCGCGCACCCCAAGGCTATTGTGAAAGCCCCTCCATTTATAGTCAAGCTCTGAAATGTCAGCTCGATGTTTTTCCTTTGCCCCCAGGTGCTACTCTTATTCAATATATGGATGATTTGTTGATTGCTGCTGATTCAGAGGATGTCTGCAGGAATGTGACTGTTGCACTGTTACGTCCCTTGTCTGATCTTAATCATAAGGTTTCGCCTTTTAAACTACAATATGTCCGTCGAGAGGTTACCTATTTGGGTCATCTCTTATCAAAGGAGGGAAGGCGATTAACCCCAGAACGAATTCAAGCAATTGCGCAAATGTCTGTGCCATCTACACAAAGAGAGGTGCGTGCCTTCCTGGGCATCACTTCTTATTGTAGACAGTGGATTCCGAATTTTTCTTTGTTGGCCAAACCTTTGTTAGCACTCACTTTGAAAGACACACCGCAACCCCTTCCTTGGACTGACGAATGTCAGAAGAGTTTTTCTGATTTACGTACTGCTCTGTGATCTGCTCCTGTGTTGGGTACTCCAGATTACAGTAAGCCCTTCACGCTCTATGTCCATGAAAGAGAGGGTTGTGCGTTGTCAGTCTTAACACAACGATTTGGAGACAAACAGCGGCCATGTGCCTATTTTTCAGCTACGTTAGACCCAGTAGCCAAGGCATTGCCTAGTTGTCGTAAAGCTACAGCAGCAGCAGCGATTTCTATTTGTCAGTCTGCTGGAGTGGTGCTAGATAATACTCTCATTGTTATGGTACCACATGCAGTGGATACCTTGCTAAATAGGACGAAAACACAACATCTTACAAGTGCTCGATTGTGTGGATATGAGCTGACGCTCTTGGCTAGTCATGTGCACATCAAACGATGTAATATTTTAAATCCAGCCACACTGTTACCTCTTCCAGAAGAGAAAGATATTTGGAAACAACATGATTGTTTTCTCCATACTGAGGAGGAGACAAAAGGCAGGATAGATTTGAAAGATACGCCGTTAGTGGATCCAGATGGGATCCTATGGGTGGATGGGTCTTGTTTCAAACTCCCAAATGGTGAGACAACTTCAGCTTATGCTGTTACCACCTTGTATACAATCGTGGAGACAGCACGCATCAGACATAATTCAGCTCAGGCAGCTGAACTGATAGCTTTGACCAGAGTGTGTGTGTTATCTAAAGGAAAGAGAGTGAATGTGTATACCGACAGCCAGTATGCTTTTCGGTGTGGTGCATAGCTTCGGTCGTTTGTGGAAGGAAAGAGGATTCCTTACCTACCACGGTACTAAAATACAGCATGGCCAATTGGTAACTGATCTTCTTGAGTCACTTGTTTTGCCTATCCAGATAGCAATTGTGAAATGTAGTGCGCATAAGAAGATTACTGATGATGTTGGTCGCGGAAATGCTTTTGCCGATGAGGTAGCAAAAAGGACAGCCAAAGATGCTACAAGTCGCATGTATGTTGCGGGTCCTGCAAATTGGGTCAGGGAAAGAGGGATGTGTGAGGACACAATAGAAAGTGTGAGATCGATTCAGGGAGATGCTACAGAGAAAGAGTTGAGAAAGTGGAAAGAGAGTACAGGAATGTTAGACGCAACAGGATGTTGGATAGAATTGTCAGAACACCAGCGTTGGCTGTTACCAGACGCCTACATACTGCCTGTAGTTACTATGGTGCATGGTCCAGCCTACATCAGTGCAAAAGGAATATGTAAACTTCTGGCTCCAGTGTGGCTGAACGAAGGGATTCCAAAATGTGCAGATAATGTGGTGAAGCATTGTATCATTTGCTTGATGTACAATCCGGGAAAGGGAACCCCAACTCCGGCAGGTCATTTTGCTCCCCCAACATATCCTTTTGAGGTGTTGCAAATCGACTACATTCACATGGATTGATGTAACAATCTTAAATATGTTCTGGTAGTGGTATGTGCCTTTCCCAGATGGATAGAGGCTTCCGCCCTGAAAGACAACACTGCTTTGTCCACTGCCAAGGTTCTTCTAAAAGAGTTCTTCCCTAGGTTTGGTTTGCCGTGCATTGTCTGGAGTGACAATGGAAGTGAATTTGTAGGCCAAATTATGCAAAAGGTGTGTACCGGTCTTGGTATAAGGTAAGCCTGGGCGAAGCACTACGCTACGCTCGCGTAGTTTGCGAAGTTCGCGCTACTGCGCACTACGCGAACTGCACTTTTTGCTTGCTCGCGGTCCTCAACGTCAAGTTGGCGACCGCGAGCAAGCAAAATGACATCCCGGCGAGACTTTTTCCTTGTTCGCGATCAGCAACATCAAGTTGGCGATCCCGAGCATGGAAAATAAACCTCCCGGCGAGATTCCCAACGCGAGAAGGTCAGGTTTCTCATTGCGTGGGGTCGCGTATGCTCGCGACCGCTCGCGATGAGAAACTACCAGTTCGCGTTGAGAAAGCTGCCGCTCGAGTAAAAATCTACTCGAGCAGCAGAAAACTACAGCTCGCACTGTGCAAGATGCCATTTTCAATGCTTGCATAGTGCCGGTTGCTTGTCCGCACTGTGCAATCATTGAAAACAACATCTTGCACAGTGCGAACATGTTACTACGCAGTTCGCGAAGTGCTACGCGTAGCTCGCGTTGTGCGAACTTCACTTTGCGTAGCTTCGCGAAGTGCTACTTCGCTAACTACGCCCACCCTTAGTATAAGGCAGAAGTTTCATGCGGCAAATCATCCTCAGTCCGCGGGTTTGGTAGAGTGCTATAACGGCACTCTCAAACTTAAGCTTGCAAAAGTACAAGCCAGCACAGGTCTTAATTGGCCCGATGCTTTACCTTTGGCTCTCCTGTCCACTAGAACAGCTGTACATTCTCGCTTGGGACTCAGCCCATACGAGATTGTTTTCGGGCGCCCAGCTAATGTATGGGGAGTCCCTCGCCCTAGAAAGTATTCTGATATACAGTATCCAATGCTGATTGACTATTTACATGACCTCACCACTAAATTACGTGTTCTTCACCAACAGGTTCAAAACGCTTTACCAGAAGCCTCCACAGACCCAGGTCATTCTATCCAACCTGGAGACTGGGTCTGTGTGAAAAATTTTCAGAGGACAAAGAATTTGGAACCTTGCTGGAAGGCGCCTCGACAAGTTCTTCTGACAACTCACACAGCAGTAAAAGTCGAAGGGAAAAAGAACTGGATCCACGGCGTGCACTGCAAGAAAGTGCCCTTGCCCTTGCCTTTTGATCAGTGGGTTCGTAAGGGTATAGGTGATTCTGAAGGAGAAAAAGTCCCCCGATTCATACCTTTCAGTAGTGCACACCTGGATGGAACTCGATCGGAGAAAGAAGATGACGACATTCTACAAGAAGCCGTACCTTCCCATCTCCGATTAAACACTACAGAGCCACAGACCCTATTTCAAGACCAAACTGTACCAACAAAGACTAGATACAATTTAAGACCTAGATTGGTCAAGGACACCTGAGATTTCTATCTCTTCTGCTACATTTATCATCTGTCCAGGTTGCAGGGTCACGGTAGGAGTCTTGGTTTGTGACCTGTATAATGGCTAGGCCCCCAGGACTTGCAGTGTCATAGGACGGCTAATAATCATAGCCAAGTGAGTAAGGAAGATTGCCGTGAGCAACAATTTTAGAGGATGGATGTTAAATTAGGAAAGAAGGATAATAAGGAAGAGATGAGAAAGAAATATTGTAAAATATTGTGCAGTCGATGTGGCGTAACATTGTGTGTTTCTATATTTTTGTGTATCTTATTGGCTTGTGTAGGTTGGGTTATTCATGCTATGCAGCAAAAAGTTGTCCCTAATTCTATCTCTTCATTCTACTATCTCCCCACATCAATTATATACACTTCCCCAACATGAACTAAGCAGGAGAACAGAATATTTTAATAATTCATTTATCCAATTGTTGCACCAACACCAATTGGTAGTCAACACAACCGACTGTTGGGTGTGTGGACTTATGCGTCATTCCACAGATAAAGGGATGCCATATTTAGTCCTTCCATTTTCTTATGAAGGTTCCGCTTGGGCCTATTTTGTAATATTTTCAAATGCATATCAGAGCCGATTTAGACGTCGAGTTGGTTCCTATGGTAGTAAGGCAGATTTTAGTCATAATTCTCTGACAAAGGCAATGGTGGCTATGACTAAAATTGTGGAGAATAATAAGGTTCCTGTTGACGAAAGACAAACATATACTAATTGGAACGTGACTCGTTACATTACTAGCCTTACAGATAAAACTAAACGGGGAAAATCGACACCAATTTGGACTGTCCCTCATCAAGGTAATTTCTGTTTACAAATGAATGGCCAGACTACTGACACTGGACAAAGAAAAAGCTTTTGTTCCCATACATACATCTACACGTCTCAGAATTCACCGCCGTTAGTGCCATCCCAGGGCACATATTTTGTCTGCCACAATAGAGCTTACACGTGGCTACCAACGGATTTTTCAGGAACATGCTATATAGCTTTTCTTCTCCCTCCTACATACACTGCTCCTTCAGGCCATCATAGAAACAGATATGGCAGAGGGATTATTGATTCTAAAGACACGGCAGGACAAGAGGGAAGTGATTTCCTCAAAGGATTTCTTCCTTTTTGGGGCCCAATGGCCAACAGCAGAAACATGAAACAGCTGGTTCGTGTTGTTTAGACTACCATAGATGTCACTGTGGGAGCCTTGAGTAATCTCACAGCTGAACTTCAGGCGGATCGTCTCATGACTTTTCAGAACCGGATTGCACTAGATGTTATTCTTGCATATCGTGGTGGAGTCTGTAAATTGATCGGATCTAGCTGTTGTATTTATATACCTGACGATGCCCCTACGGTATACCAAGCCATCTCCAAATTACACATGATCTCCGAATCAATTCATCAAGACGAAGGAGATTGGTCTTTATTAGGATGGTTTTGGGGATTACTATCTAAATGGGGATGGAAGGTACTAACCTTCCTTGGAGTGGTTTTGGCCATCATTTTTTCCTGTTGTCTCTGTATGCAGTGTGGCCCCGCCATCTGCGGTCTTTGTGCCACTCTGTGTGTCCCAAGACCTGAGTCACAGAAAACAGAGAACATTAAAATGATGTTGCAGCAACAGTTTGACGACCTCATGGCTATTGACATTGATTCAGATTAACGTGAATCTGTGTGTTTTGCCTGAGTTATGGCAAAAGGAGGGTCTGAGGAAATTCGATTTTCGATCTCGCTTGTATTCAGCCACCATTTCTTTGTGTTCCACCACCATTTTGTGTTGCCCTCACTCAGGCAGCACAATGAACGAAGTTTTTCTGCTGATCTCACTGCGACGTGTCAAATAACCTTCTGCCTCTGTTTACGAGACTGATGTCAGGGACTGGCTGAGTCCACTAATCCTCGTCTGGTTTGACTAAACCCTGTCTCAACTGTCTGTCGGTTCACACCATTCTTTCCTGACTTTATCTTATCTTCTGGCCTTCGCTATTCTCTACTTGTATTCTCTCATTTCACAACTGTCCTCCCAAGCATACAAATATGTCCTGCCACCTGCAAGTTGGGTTGTAGACACTACCACTGATTAACTTGTGGGGAGGGGTGACAAAAACAGTTGGAAGAGAGGTTTATTTGGGTTACTTGATATCTTGTTTTTAAACTTTTCTCATTGGTTATATCTTGTTTTCAAACTCTTCTCATTGGATAACCATGTATGCATTGGGAGTGTTCTTGGTGAATCTATGTGCTATAAAAGATTGTGCGCCACGGAGTAAAGTGGCAGTCTCCTAAGAATATACTGAGTGTACTTCTGGGACAACTGTACTTAGCTGCAGCTAATAAACCTGATCTTCTACGCTCAACAGAATGTCCTGTATCTCTGTTCAACAAAGCAGGTGAACTCAGGAGATTAAGGCGTGCCCTGCGCCGCCAGGCCCATAAGGCCCTGGTTCTTCAGCCTGGGTAATGCCCCTATCTGCCCCCATCTAAGATCATCCATAACTGTCAAGATGACTGACTCTGTAGAATAGGCGGGTCGAAACCCAGTCTGATGAGAGTCCAGAATATGGGACTGTTCGACAAAGGAACTAAGTGGAGTCGAAACATATGCCTCTAGGACCTTACCAAAGTAAGGTAGTAAGGAAATAGGGCGGTATTTACTGAGGATGGATGGATCCATGCCTAGCTTCTTTAAAATAGGGATGATTTTCGCACTTTTAGAAAGGTCAGGAACAATGACAGCCTTTACACAACAATTTGATCTCACAGGCTGACACCTGGAAGTCCTTGGCGCAACAATATATGGCTCCATGGAGTGCCAAAAACAGAGGCAAAGGGTGGCATGCCATGCTTCCTGTCCACCTTCCTCCCTATTTCCTCAATCTTGAATTCTGTCCTTCACTGGAATTTCAGAAGGCCCACTATTTATGTGTATCCTGTAATCCAAATATAGACTTGCCAGAGACTATTATATTTTGCCTTATCTGACACCAACCGTCCGTCAAATCACCCAGACTAGAAACAACATGGACCATATACCTACTAGAACCACACAATCAATCTAGCAGCAAATATTTCTTTCAAGACCAATCTTGTCCAGAGAAAACTCTTAGCCCTACGATCAAGACTAAAACATCATCATCTGAGATATGGCCTACTGTATCTATGTCTGAAGCTAATGACCATAAACATGAACTTGAGAGAAATTTCAGGCCCACTAGAATTAGAGTCTTTCCTCAATACCCTAGACCAATCTCCAATGAAAACTGAACCTACACTAAAGCACTACTATGAAAACTTCCCTGCATCTCTACTTGGTCACTCTTGCTAACCCGGAAGAGTGCTTGACTGTACCAAATCTAGAGGGGAGTAATATGGATTTATACAGAGCTTTTCCAAGTGCCACTACACTCCAATAACTATTCTCCAAGAAATGTGAGCTTAACAAACTCTACATAAAATGAGCGGAGAAGGTCCTACACCACCTACAGTGCACTGGCCATAGACTGGGATTAGTACCCCCACTCCACATGATCAAATGCCTTCTCGGCATCAAGCGAGAGGGTCACCCTCCCATCAAAATCATTTCAACTTTGCCATAAGTCTTTTTTGTGGCTATGTATCACAGGGATGTGGAGTGGGGGTACTAATTCCAGTCTATGGCCAGTATGGGCATTGGCCCCAATTTAATTAAATGCCTCTATACCGGCCCACTACCCAGAAATAATGTAATGGCTTTCTGTCTGATGCAATAAAAATTTGCAGGTTGCTTCCTTTGCCCATTGTATTGGTCCCACTTGCCGTTGCCATAACATAAATATCTGAGATAGAGAGCATCACCACCTGCACATACCAGCTAAAGTTGATGTATATGCAGATGATATACTTATGACCTTGGCATCATTATGATCATCTATCCCCACCACATGACCATTATTGCTTTCTTCTCCATATTATTGGGCTGCAAAATGAGCTGGAGTAAAATCGAGGTGCTCCCATGATCTAAAAACGCAACTTTTGCTTCACTGGGAAGCCACCCTTTCTAATGTATGTCCTCTAAATTGAAATATTTAGGAACCTTGGTGAGCAGCAGTATTCTGTTACTGATCAAGCATAACTTTCATCTACTGATAGACTAAATGCTGAGATGGGATAAGCTCAAACTCTCCCTCTGGGGCAGAGTACAAAGTGTCAAAATGGTGGTCAACCCAAGAGATAATTATATCCTGAGCATGCCCCCACTCCCCATCCCCCTTCAAGTATTGAGATTTAGAGTCAAAACTTTCATTTGATAAGGGCTACCCGAAGAATCGCTACATTTCTTCTGTATGCCACCACCATGTCAGGCAGCTTACGCCCACCAAAAACTAAATGGACAGCATCGCCCAACACCTATCACACTTGGCATATCACTTTTGCCCTTGTATGGAAATCCTGACAGGTTCACAGTTGAAAGAAAACTTCAATCTGACGTAAAAAGTCCTCAAATACTCTACACTAGCAGGTCCATGAAGTCAGACAGCCTAATCCTATGGTACCGGTTTCTAATAAATACTGGTCGCAAGGCCACAAGTACCTATACCAACAGGTCAAATGCAACCTCTAAACCCCTTTATGACTCAACACCAATTTTAAGATCCACAGTCACCCAGTCAACTGACCCAGATGGCAACATCGGGGCTTAAACTTCTTGAAACAACTGATAGACAAATACCTCCCTAAAGTCGTCCCCAACTCTTTGGGCTGAGTTCAACCAAAGCCAGGTTCAGCAATGGTTTTTATCTACAGATGTGTTCCTGTCTAACTAAGGTCTAGGACCTCACATCCATAATTAACTTGTTTCTATGTTGTATTCATACAACCACGAATGGGGAAGTCAAGAAGCTAGTCTCTGGCTTCTATACAATACTAATAGATAATCGTTACCCCAAGCCCACAGCAAATCCCTGCTACATAAATGGAACAAGAGACTGTCAAAACAATATTCAGATGAAGGCTAGTCAGAACTCTTCCAGGAACACAACAGGAACCTAAGAGAAACTCGCCTGAAATTCAGCTATTTTAAAATCACACACAATTACCATTGGTCACCATGGAGATTAATATACAAACTGAATGATCAATTGTCCATCCTTGAGTACATATGAAGACCCAACTTCAAGCCCCAAAAGCCTCCAGAAGGATGTTCTTTCAATTAATCAATCAATCAAGAACATTTATAGAGTGCGCTACTCACCCGCGAGGGTCTCAAGGCGCTGGAGGGAGGGGGGGGGGGTGCCGCTACTGCTCGAAAGGCCAGGTCTTGAGGTGCCTCCTGAAGGAGAGATGGTCCTGGGTCATTTGTAGGTGGGTGGGGAGGGAGTTCCACGTCTTGGCCGCCAGGTAGGAGAAGGATCTTCCTCCGGTGGTGGTTCTGTGAATCCGTGGGACCGTGGCGAGGGCGAGGCTGGCAGAGCGGAGCTGGCGGGTAGGTGTGTAGAACGTGAGGTGGGTATTGAGGTATTCGGGGCCCATGTCGTGGAGAGCCTTGAGTGCGTGGGTGAGGTGTCTGAAGGTGAACCTCTTGCTGACGGGGAGCCAGTGCAGGTCTCTCAGGTGGGCCGAGATGTGGTTGTGACGGGGAATGTCCAGGATGAGTCGAGCAGATGCGTTCTGTATGCGCTGGAGTTTTTTCTGTAGTTTGGCGGTGGTCCCGGCCTAGAGGACGTTCCTGTAGTCCAGTCGGCTGGTGACGAGGGCCTGGGTGACCGTCTTCCTGGTTCCGGTGGGGATCCATCGGAAGATCTTACGGAGCATGCGGAGGGTGTTGAAGCAGGAAGATGTAACGGCGTTGACTTGTTTGGTCATAGTGAGGGAGGAGTCAAGGATGAACCCCAGGTTGTGTGCATGGTCCGTGGGCTTGGGGGTGGTTCCCAGGGCGGGGGGCCACCAGGAGTCGTCCCAGGCGGAGGGGGATGGTCCGAGGATGAGGACTTCCATCTTGTCTGAGTTCAGCTTCAGACGGCTGAGCTTCATCCATTCTGCGATGTCTTTCATTCCTTCCTGGAAGCTGGCTCTGGCAGTGGCAGGGTCATTGGTGAGGGAGAGGATCAGTTGGGTGTCGTCAGCATAGGAGATGATGTTGATGTCGTGTTTGCGTGCGATGGCTGCGAGGGGGCTCATGTAGACATTGAAGAGGGTTGGGCTGAGCGAGGATCCTTGGGGTACGCCGCAGATGATCTTGGTGGGCGCTGCGCGGAAGGGCGGGAGACGGACTCTCTGAGTTCTGTCGGCGAGGAAGGAGGTGAGCCATTCCAGGGCCTTCCCTTGGACCCCGGCGTGGTAGAGACGGGATGTCAGGGTGCGGTGGCAGACGGTGTCGAATGCGGCCGACAGGTCGAGGAGGATGAGGGCGGCCGTTTCACCGTTGTCCAGCAGGGTCCTGATATTGTCGGTGGCTGCGATGAGGGCGGTCTTGGTGCTGTGGTTCGCTCGAAATCCGGACTGCGATGGGTCGAGGGAGTCGTTCGTCTCGAGGAAGGTGGTCAGCTGTTTGTTGACGGTCTTCTCAATGAATTTAGCTGGGAAGGGGAGGAACGAGATGGGGCGGAAGTTCTTGAGGTCTGTGGGATCCGCGGTGGGTTTCTTCAGGAGGGCGCTGATCTCCGCATGCTTCCAGCTCTCTGGGAAGGTGGCGGATGTGAAGGAGTTGTTGACGATGTCCCAGAGTTGGGGTGCGATGATGGAGTCGGCTTTGTTGAAGATGTGGTGTGGGCAGGGGTCTGCTGGGGAGCCGGAGTGGATGGAGTTCATCGTGTGGGTGGTGTCTTCCGTGCTAACGGGGTTCCAGGTGCAGAGGGTGGTGGTGGGGGGCATAGACTCGGTGGAAGGGTACGTGGTGTGGGTGCCGAAGCTGTCGTGGATGTCGGCGATCTTGCGGTGGAAGAACGTGGCGAGTGAGTCGCAGAGGTCTTGTGATGGCGTGATGTCGTTGTTGCTGGCACTGGGGTTGGAGAGCTCTTTGACGATGCTGAAGAGTTCCTTGCTGTTGTGGGAGTTGTTGTCCAGTCGGTCTCTGAATGCTGACCTTTTGATGGTGCGAATCAGCTGGTGGTGTTTGCGGATGGCGGTCTTGAGGGCTGTCATGTTTCCTGATGACTGGTCGTTGCGCCAAGTTTGCTCGAGGGTACGGCAGGATTTTTTGGAGTCTTTGAGATCGTTGGTGAACCATGAGGCTTTCTTGCTGTCGGAGTTGCTGGGAGGGTTTTTCAGTGGTGCGAGGGCGTAGGCGCAGTTGGTGATCCACTGTGTGAGGTTGAGGGCTGATTCGTTGGGGTCCGTAGTGTAGGAGGGTAGGTTTTGGCTCAGGGAGGTGGTGAGCTGGTCGGTGGTGATCTTGCTCCAGCATCTACGGGGAGCTTGTTGCGGGCGGTGGTGAATTGTGGTTTTCCTGAAGTTGAAGTGGACGCAGCTGTGGTCAGTCCAGTGAAGTCCGGTGGAGTGGTTGAAGGAGATGTGGTTGCTGGAGGAGAAGATGGGGTCCAGCATGTGGCCGGCATAGTGGGTGGGGGTGTTGACCAGTTGCTTGAGTCCGAGGTTGGCAAGGTTGTCTAGCAGGGTGGTGGTGTTGTTGTCCTTGTTGTTCTCCAGGTGGAAGTTGAGGCCCCCTAGGAGGATGTAGTCGGAGGAGGCGAGGGCGAGCGGGCTGATGAAGTCTGCGATGGCTTCGCTGAATTGTGTGCGAGGTCCCGGGGGTCTGTAGATGAGGGTACCTCTGAGGGTGGTCTTGGGGTCGGTCGGTATCTGGAAGTGGAGGAGTTCGGCGGCAGTGAGGATGTCGTCGGTGTTGGTCGTGATGCAGATGGTGTTTCTGTAGACAATGGCGATGCCGCCTCCGGCTTGGTTGATGCGGTCCCTCCGGGTGCTCTTATAGCCGTCCGGGATGGCTATTGCGATGTCGGGGGCTGAGGAGGCGTTCATCCAGGTTTCCGTGAGGAAAGCGATGTCCGGTGCCGTTGCGTCGAGGAGGTCCCAGAGTTCGACGGCGTGCTTGTGGACGGAGCGAGTGTTATGCAGGATGCACTTGAGGTGGTTGTTGTTGGCGCCTGTCCTGGCGTGCGCGGTGCAGGTCTGGAGGCAGGTGAACTTGCAGGCATGGCAGGTGAAGGCTCCATGGGTGCGTTTCGGGGTGGCTCTGAAGCAGGCTGGCTGTCGGCCGGTGTTGAGTGCATGGAGGGCGGTGGCACTGTATCTCCGTCGGGTGGGTTGGCTCCGGCGGGGGCCAGGGGTCCTGGCACTGCTGGCGCGCCCGCTGCGCGCGTCCGCTGCGCTGCCCTCTGCGCGGCCTCCATATAAGTGGGAGTGGGAGGGAGGAGCAGCTGGGAGGCGGGAGCGGGGTGGCGAATGGGGAAGCAGGGGCGTGGCCGCAGGGTGCAGCGGCGGGAAGGTGGACCGGGGGGAGCGGGAAAGGGGGGCACGGGCAGGAGCGTGGGACTAGGGAGCGGGGTACAGAGAAGAAAAATACGGGTCACAGGGGGCACAATGCAGGTGAAAAAAAAGGGGTATAGAAGAAGGAAGAAACGGGTCACAGGGGGCCCAATGCAGGTGAAAAAACGGGGTACAGAAGAAGGAAAAAACGGGTCACAGGGGGCACAATACAGGTGAAAAAACGGGGTACAGAAGAAGGAAAAAAACGGGTCACAGGGGGCACAATGCAGGTGAAAAACGGGGTACAGAAGAAGGAAAAAACGGGTCACTTTCCTTCACCATAAACATAGTGCAGTAAGCTAATGTTCTACTTGTCTACGTTGATTATCAGTTTGTTCACGTACTATGGCTCTGATTAGGCCAACAACTGGTTCACCCTACCCTCATCGTTATCTGCAGCTGGGTAGGGGAATCACTCAAGGGTTTTTCTCCCACATGAACTGTTAGACACTCAGCTAGATGTTCCTTTCTGACTGTTAGCTTGATATTTTGTACCTCATATATTGTGAATACTATAGGTTACACTAGCACAACAGTGTACTGTCCTATGTACTTTGTTACTTATGGTTGGGATGGAAAACTCCCTTTCATGATTACAGACATGTACCCTTACCCTGAGTGCCCCAGCTGCAACCACGCCGGAACACTTCAAAAAGAAGCAGACCCCAAAACAAATTTCAAAGACTCAGAGCCTTAATAATATTTGGTGTCTGGAAATATAAAAAGGGAGCTTCTGGCCCCCTAAACTATCAACTGTCAATCAGCCCGTCAGGCATCATGTCAAGGAAGAAAAGCCCTGAAAAACTTCTGCCTGTGAAAGGTACTGGGAGGAGGAAGGGGAGGGGAGGTAAAATCTGCCAGACTCCCAGCTGGGTGACAGGACTTCACTGAGGAAAATCCAAGACCACCTGCCCCTGGAGCCTGGAGCACAAGCGCCTGCCTCCTTGCCTACACCAGTGTGCTCTATGATGAAGAGGAGAGCACTTGAATAGAGCGAGGTCTGGTGGGGTTTCCTGCCATTTGAATCCCTGTAGCTAGATTTCAGAAAACTGCTGCTGCACCTATCGAAACACCGCTTGTGTACCTCAGCAACCCGTTATGCCAGAAGGTGTTGCTATGAAATTAGCCGTGGTTGCACTGACCGGGCCATTCCCCATATGCAGAGTAAAGTCGGAGACTGATCACAGGGCTGAAGGGCTGAAGGGGAACTTGTTCTGCCATGTAGCCCTTTGGGCTCTGGAACACTTTTGACTTTTGGAAGAGTCTGGGTGACACTCCTGAGACTCAGACTAGTAGTGGGCTTAACCTGAATTCACCTGTAGTGAATGGGGAATAAGCGCTACCATTACTGGGAGGGAAGTGGGACTCAGGGACCTCCCTATCGAACACTAGAGCCAAAAACTCAAGGGACAGTATGTATTGTTTGTGTATGAAATATTTTAGTTTGTGTGTTCATATAAAAATACTCCTTTTTTTTATAAAAGCAAATATTTGACTGGACGATCATTTATTACTACTATTGTACATTTTTAGAGGTGCAACCCTGTGTTTACTCCCTGCATCTACCCCTCTCCTCCTGGGAAGCCTTTGACTGCTCGACCTACAGTACTACTGAGAGTCAAGTGCTGAAAGGGTACTTAGCCAAGTTGCTTAGGACCCATGGTAAGGCAAGCCCAGGGGCATCAGGGGTTAAATGCTAGCTCCTGCTTGCCCTTTGGCCCTCTGAAAGGAGTTCTGATAAAAACTTTTTAAAAAGATAAAGTAAATACAAACATAGACCCCAAACAGAGTGTAGACCTTAACATTGACTTCCCTTAATCCATATCTATCAATTGCCAGCTAACTGCATGGATTTCCAACACTTAATTTTAACTTTAAAGATTAGGAGCTTGTTTTGAAGTTCCCACACTTATGCACCCACAATTATTAGTAGTGCCATTTACCCATTTATGTGCCCGAAGCAAAACATTATCAGTGTTCCACTATTTTGAACAACTATACTTTGTTTCTCTATTAGAAGATAATTGAAGCCATGATGATGCTAAAAAAAACAATACAAATATTGAATGATATGACTTTCAGAAATGGGGACACACAAACACAAGCTTAAGCTGCCTGGCATCAACCAGTCAAAAAGTAGCAAATGAAAGCTGTGATAAGCATTGATAAAGCCATTTCTGTTTGCACTTGATATTGATTTTTTTTTTGTCTTGAAACAATAATTTATTTTACTTGAAATTCGGTGTGTAACCATTCCCTTTCTCCCGTTACAGAGCAGCGTGACTTAGTTTAGTGGGCTAGCGCATATGTAACAATGAGTAACTGTAGCTTTGAGTACCGAATTTTCCTATTCACAAATGAGCAATCGCTCTTCACATTTGTAATTCTGGCTGCAACAGGTAAATTCAAATCACTGGTCTAAGGATTTTTATCAATCCCTAAAATTTGATAGGTTTCCCTTTCACTCTCTTTAATTCTATTCCAGTGCCTTGTCCCACTACTCCTCTTTCTATGTGTACACTTTACAGCCTAGTCAGAGACCTCAGACTTTGCTGAGTAGCAGAAATGGGACAGTGCAGGAAGCAGCAGAAGAAAAAAGAGGTCAAAAGAACGGTCTAACAAGAGGTTGTAAAGTGAAAGAAAAATGGATGTGGAGCAAGACATGAGGCACAGAGTTTGATGAGCTATGGAGGAATGCAACGTAAAGAGAGAAAGGCGGGGTAGACATAAAGAAATATATAGAAAGTTAGAAAGAGAAAGATTTATGTAGAGAGAGAGAGGTAAGGACTAGGGATGGTTTGGAATGGGGTAGAGAGACAGAGAGAGAGAGACAGATATACAGAGAAGGATATTCTAAGAGGGACATTGGTAGGTTAGAAATAGAGGTGGGATAGAGTGGCTGAAGTGGAGGACATAAAGAGGAAAGGTTTTGATAGACGTATAGAGAGATGAGAGTTAGAGAGAGAATAGAATGGTACGGACAGGGTCAACACGAAGACTGAGCTATAAAAAGGCAGGATAAATAGAAGGTAATGAGACGGAAAGACAGGTAGAGAGATGTTGAACGGTAGAAATAGAGATGAGGTGGAGTGGCAAAAGAGGCAAAATAGATAATGGTGAAGTACAGATAGAGGTGAGATTGATAGTGATGACAGAAAGATGGAGACAGAGTTTAGTTAGAGAGATGTATAGAAAAAGATAGAGAGGTTTTAGGGAGAGGGTGAGTTCAAATAAGATACAAAGAGATGAGAAAGAAAGCAGAGATAATGATAGTGAAAAAGAGGTAAAGGATGTTGGCGAGGAAGGAGTAATTTATTGTGAGAGATGAAGCAGAAGGACAGAGGTGGCATTGAGCTGTTGCAGTAATGTAGGAGGTTATGTACTGAGAGAGAGAGTGTTTAGAGCAAGATGAGGTAATGAGAGACGCACAAAGACCATACAAACAATATCACTATATTTCACAAAAAGATATCCCAAAAAAAAATATGTTATTTATACAAAAGAGAGCAAATTAAATCAGAGGAATATTTCATACATAGTCCTACATAGATGCTTCCTAAGTCTGTGTGAATACAGGTGTTTATGAGGGCATTGCAGAGTTAAATCTTCCTGAACATTGCCTTTCAGCTTTTCAAAAGACATCTTACCATTTACTTGGTTATTTCTTCTGGGATATCGCTCAGCAGGAAGAAAATGCAATTCGCATCGCTCTCCAGTGTTCCTTGTTTAATAAGCTCGTAAAAGTGTAGCTTCTGACCTTGGTGTATAAAGGAGAGCTGAGCAAAAAGTGGCTCAGATATTCAGTTCCCAAATATAAGCTTCCTTTTCTTTAAAGTTGTTTTGAGTGGTAACATACCACCTCATGCTAAAGCAAAGAGTGCCCTTTCTTTAGGATTTGTTAAATTTGTTAAGTATGTTGGGTAAGGGTGACCAACTGGCAACAGGGCAAATTCTAACGATTTTGCACGATTATAAAATAGATAGCTGATAGAAGTACAAGCCAAAATAGGTTTATTTTCTTTAGTTTGTTTTACATATTTGAGTGTTGGGAAAACATTCACAAATAGCGGGACAGATTTAACGATGCAAAAACTAGTAAACATGTACACTTCAAGCAGAATTTGATAACCGACATACGAGGCAGATTTCACAATTCTACCTCCATATCATAAATAATAGTGCCAGAAGCATTGCTGTGTTCCTGAACATAGACTTATTGTTCACAGGCAGAAGCACTATTAGAGAGTGTGAAAAAGAAAGCGAAATGATGGTGAGAAAGGAGCAAAGGCTATAGGCTGAGAAAGATAGAGACAGAAGGTTGGAACAATGAGAGTGAACAGTGAGAGGAGTAAAGCAAGCGAGGGCCTGACAGCTGAGAGAAAGAACAGATGGTGAAAAGAAAAAAGATGACAACAGAAGAATACGGAGCAGAGAAAAAGTAAAAAACACAGATCCAGAAAGGTGACAGAGAAAAGGCGAAAAAGAGAAAAATGTAGCTGGGACGTATAAAAGGTGATATGGGGGAACCAAGAGAAAGCATGTGGGGGAGAGAGGCAGAGACGAATAGGAAGAGGAGGGAACAGATATAGAAAAGGGAACCAAGAGGTGAAGAGGTTGAATAGGAAGTGCAAAGAGAGATTGTGTGAGGTTCATTTTGTAACTTGCATGTCAAACCTTTTCAGTCCCAATTCCAATGCATCATATCTTTGAAAATATGGTGCTACTCTACTCTTTCGCTTTCACCGGAAGTGGCACAGCAGCTTCCCTTACTGCACTCTTTTACGTGAAATGTTAGTAAATATATCCCTCAAAGATTTGGCACAGTTGTCTAGATTTAAATTTTATCTTGGACCTCTGCCTTTTGGCTTGGGTTGCACTACTGAAACAGCATATACCTACACACAGTCAGAAAATCACTGTTAAGAAAAGGCAATTTTTCATAGAATGAGGGAGAAATCCATCCAAGGCTCCAGCCAGGAACATTTGCCTGGCAGGTTACAATGTGGCACTAGGAGATTCTGGGATTGAAGCACCTCAGTAATGTTATGTAGGCTTTTCTCCTTGTAATGTTCACTCTCCATTAACTGGAAATGTTGGAATAAAAACTTTACAGAAACACAGATTACAATAAAATTAAACCTCTCTATTCATAGATTATGCCTTCCTACCAGCCCATCCCACAATCAGCTGAAGTGCCAGGGCCTGAGGAAGACCCGCACAGGTTATAGGAATGACAGCTATGACCCTGACAGAGCTGGCTTTAGTGCTGGTGCCAGAGGGTGTGAGAATCTTTGTTGTGCCCCCCCCCCCCCAGGCCTCCATCTCCCAACTTTCAATCAGTACCACCCTCCAATTGAACCCCTCTTCTCTACACAGACCCGCTCTCATGTGTAGTTTATTTGTTGTGCACTGCTACTCATTGCAGGTATGTTGGGTAGAGTCGGGTGCTGGAGTGCGTTTCATCACACACATATTTGTGTGTAAGCCAACATATAGGCAATGTTATTTTTTTTGCAAACATAATTTTATTGGCATTTATAATAAAACATGCACAACAATACAATAACCATTACTACTTACCCCCTCATCCCCCCTTAAGTCTGGTCCCCATAACAGCATGTATAGACATATCTTAATTCGCAAAGTACAATTCAGATCTACATATATTAATTTGCAAAGTACATTTCAAGCAGTTTCCTTTCCAAGAATTATCACTCATATCCAAACTTTTAAGGGAATCTAATAAATGATCACATTCTTGTACACGTTTAATTGATCCCTTTCCTACTTACTATATAACATTGAGATCTCATAACCCGCCCACCGAAGCAGGTCATCTTGCCATTTTGGTACCCTGGGCAGCCAGGGTGCCTTCCAATTCATAGTTACCACCAGTCTAGCAAGTACCAGAGCCAACTCAATAAATCCTGTTGTGTTTTATGTCTAGCGGGTCTTGGAAATCCCCCAGCAGACAGACCACAGGAGCAAACTCAATAGATATCTGCGTTACGTCATTTATGCAGTTTACTACCTCCTTACAATATTCTTAGAATAATGAGCATGCCCACACCATATGAAACATTTTCATCCCTTGTTTCCGACACCTAGGGCACGCCACAGCTGTCTGATAATTCAGTGCTATTTTCCCCAGAGTTAAATATGACCTGCGTGAATAAAACATTTAAAAATCTCGCATTTCTAAACACAGTATTTGAATTTGCAAGACTCTTAGACCATTCCAACTATGGTATTGGATGTGCCAAATCCTCCTACCATTTTATAGGAAATGTTTCTCGAGACCAGTGCCACTGTAATTATTCAATTGTCCGGCCACTTCAATTTTCGCATAATTATAGATTTGCTGCATTTGCCACAAATTCCATCATATGCCACATATTCTGCAGATTTTTTCTCAAATGATTCAAATGTTATTTGAAATGCAGCAACACATATTTCCACGCAGAAGAACGTTCTTTGAAAAGGGTGACTGGTTGCCTTTCTGTTGCTTATTGCTATATTTGACTATTGAACTGGTACTAATGAGATACAACCTATGCCCAGACAGTGTTTACAAGTTTAAAAAATGTCAAAGTAATTAAGTAATACTATTACAAAATGTGCTGCATTGCACCACATAATTTTCCTTGTCTCACTGTATAATATACTGAACCCTGCCGCATAATTTGGCCCTCCCTGTCCGCTTATTCCAGTGACCCTGCTTAAAACAATGAGGACTACAATGCATAGGAGTCACATGTCATCCATACTGGTAGGCATCAT
Organism: Triturus cristatus; assembly: GCF_964204655.1. Taxonomy (NCBI): domain Eukaryota; kingdom Metazoa; phylum Chordata; class Amphibia; order Caudata; family Salamandridae; genus Triturus; species Triturus cristatus. The sequence goes on from NC_140592.1 coordinate 799,192,385, forward strand.
ATGCTAAGATTGCTTAGTCTAGAGAAATACAAACTCTGGATTTAAAACATACCGTTGGGGTTGTGCTTACTAATAATTCATTATTATTATCCAAAGGAGCCCTAATTATCAACCTGAGAACAATGAAAGACTAGAGAAAAACAATAAGGCTGCTATTTCATTTCGGTTCATGCCTCACTGTGCTATATTAGGATTGTATTTTATGAACTGCAATTCACAAAAGGGTCCCTGTGACAAAAACAGGATCCCACTGAGCTGTCTGCATAAAAAAACAATTCGTTGATCTGCATGTTACACATTGTGCTTCACTGGAGGCACATTATCCCTCTGTGCATGGCAAAAAATCTCTCAAACAGATACACTAATCACCAGAGGTAAACTGACGTTTGTATCCTTAAAATTGCTGGCACACAACGAATCTGACGTCTGTACCTTTGATCATGTAAGAAGTTTCAAAATGCAACCCTCTCCCACTCACACCTTCCCAGAGCATGAGAGCTTGGACCCTGGTGAGATGACACCAGCCCCTGAACAAAAGCAGATTGCCCTACCCTAGGCTGTGGCAGGAGTCCTAGCAAATGCTGTAACTACACAAAGAGGCCTATTATCATTCTGTATGTGATAATCGGCTGGCAATCAGAATGATAATGGACCAATAGCATCCTGTGCCAGGTCGGGGAGGGACTGCAGCAGGCCCTGGAAGTTCACAGCAGGAGTGTGAGCCGGCCCCTGTAGTGAGGGTTACAAACCTCTGAGGGGAGGACAGCGCAGGTCGCTCCAATGTCCAGAATTGAGGACAAAAGCCGCCTGTGAAAGGAATCACCAAGGTCAATTGACAAGAGGTCCAAATAACAAATGGGCTAGGAAATATGTGGACAGTTGGTCACCCTAGGCAAGGCAGCCTGGGGGCAGTCAAAGAAGCCTCCTTGTCCTATTGGCTGACTTGAAGGCTTTCAGTTTACCTTATAATTCTAATAGAGTAAAATTTGTGTTGATTGTCTGGCTCTTCTATTTTGTTGACATTATTTTTAAAGCTGGATTTGCAGATGAAGGGTCTCATTTATGGCATTTTGGAATAGGGCAGCACAGCAAGGCACTTTGCTGTGCTGCCCTACACTAAAGTGAAAGAGTCGGAATGTAGCGTATTTAAGCAATACAGTACATTCGTGTTCCTTCTCCTTGCGCTGGCGCCATTTCGGCAGCGTATCAACAACGTAGGCGCCCTTGTACCATGGTGAAAGGGTGCCTCTGTTGCAGGCAAGATTGTTTTTTGCGCAGGAAGGGGCACCTTACTGCACAAAAATAATCCAAAGAGGCATTTTTATTTTTTTAAGGATGCTGCAGAATGCAGCACACATGAAAAGAGGAAAAAAAGGAGGAGATATAAAGTTATTTCTCCTTGTTACGCCTCACCTCGGGGTTGTACAGATTTGGTGCTTCTCTATGTATACCTCACTTTGTAAACCTGGGGCAGTGTCAAATTCCATGGGTGTTGCGTTGGAAAACCTACTGAACTGCCCATGGAACGCCTCCTGTCTGTAGAGTAAAGTGATGCAGCGATTTGCGCTGTATTGCCTTACTCATGATTTATGAGGCCACTCAAAGCCACGCAGGGCAGCCTTGCGTGGCTTCATAAATCTTTATGAGAGCCCTGTGTCACGTATGTGCCACTTTACATGATGCAAAAATTATTCAGGGGTCCCATAAATAAGCCTAGATGTGTCTAGTTTTACCCTCTCAGCTTCTTCAATCCAGTACATCACAAATTTTGATTTGCTGCTAAGTTAAAAATGCTCTCACTAGGCCTTATTGAACCGATTTCCTCCTGCCACTTTTAGACTCTTCATGCCCCACATTATTGGAGCAATTGTGGATCATCTCGGAATTGAAGAAAAGCAATGTCTTTTTCCATGGTCAATGTAGGAAAACCTGACAGTAACATTAGCAAAGAATTTCAGATCTCTTTTTTCATGAGTCCCTATTTTTGATGTTAGGTTGTCAAGCCCTCAAAGTTCCACACCATAGGCTATTTGACTTCTTTTCTTGGCCTGAATGACTCAATCAATGTTATGTGAAAATGTATTTCCATGGGTGTGTGACATTTTGCAAATGTCATTTATAGCAGGTACTGTCTGAATATGTGTTTTCTATTTGAAGCTGTTGGAAATCGATCGATACTCCTAAGTATCTCAATGTTTCTACTTCTTGAATTGGTTTATTATTGACTGTGAAGGCAGTACATAGATTTCTATTCATTATGGAGAGCATTGTTTTAGTTTCTCTGTGTTTGTTTTTAGTTCATTTTCCTGACAGTATTTTTCTACTGCCAGAAGCTGAACTTGGAGGAGACCATTTGGAGTTAGAATAATTAGGATACATTTGTCAGCATCAAAGACTACATGGAAAGAAAGAAAAGAGGCAGTGAGAGAGTCGTGAGGTAGAGAGGTAAAAGTTGTAGTGATTAGGTATACAGATATAGAAAAGTATGGTAAAGAGGGGTCAGGTTGAGAGAGGCGAAATATATATATAGCCACATAAGACTGAAACAAGAGTGAAGTGCAGAGTGAGGGTTGAAAAAGATATGAGAGGCACAGAAAGAGGGTAGAGACTAAGAGATAGGCATAGAGTAAAATAAAGAGGTGAGGTTACGAGAGACACAGTTACTTGACCAAGCCCCTACTACGCAGAGTCTTTGTCCTGTGCACAGCTCTTCATGGAGAGCCACTCCCTCCAGGCACCCAAGTGCCATTAGGTCACCAAGCCCCTTCTACACAAAGCCTTGTACACAACATTTCATGGAGAGCTGACAATCTACATTCTCTCAAACCCAATGGTGAATTCCCTACTACGCACAGTATTTGTCATGTGAAGAACTCCACATGGACAGCCCACACCCTGCACACACACAAGTCCTATTATGAGGCAATGCATGTTCCAAATGTGTATACTCATTAGCAGTACTGAAGTTATAGCAAACGTGCTCTAGATATATAGCTCACTAAATAGCTTACAGTATCAGAAGCATACAACTGTAACACTCATTGGATGATGTCATGAGTGATATCATCAGTAAAATCATTTGAGATGTCATAGATTATGTCATTCAACATGTCATGAGTGATGTAATATGTGAGGCCTCAACCAGTGCATGGCAAGCGTGAAAGTTATAGATAGCGCAGCAAAGTACAGCTGGTGAATTTCAGTGTATAACGTCAGTTTGAACTTAAATGTTTCAGTGAATGTGTGTGTGTGTGTGTATATATGTATTGTGATGGACAAATATGTCAATATTAAGGAGAAATTTATTGAGGGATTGGAGTACTGGAAAGAGTAAGAACTGATTAGTTGGGATTGGGGTGAATACAGCTTTTTAAAACAAGACCACCCAATGATTCCTGCTTTTTACATGATACCCAAAATCCATAAAGACCTTCAGAGACCCCCTGGTAGACCGCTTAAGGCTGCTCAGAATAGCATATTCCAAAATGTATCAAGCTATATTGATTATTTTTTAAATCCCATTGTGACAACATTGCCGTCGAATGTAAAAGATTCTACTGATTTTTAAACTATATATATGATGCAAAGTGGGATTCGAATATGCTTCTGAGAAGTCCGGTCCAGAAAAGGCATGGCTTGGCAGTTCGGGCTGGACTGTTCCCATGAGGCACAGGGTCAGACTGATTTGCATATGGCCATGTCTGAACTGGGGTGGCAGAGTGGGCTAAAGAACGGTGATGGATCAAACCCAGATCTGTTGACTGGGTGTGAGTGTTTGATTGGTTCTGATGCTCCGTCCTTCACCACCCTCTTTTGTACCGCTTTGTTCGCCATAAGTTGGCAGGGTATGCTCAGACGTGAGTCCCTTGCTCACTTTGCCACTGGATTCAAGCAAGCCTGGCTGAAGACGGCTGAAATGCCAGAAACCGGTCCTAGGAAGCTTGTTTCCGGTCCAGAGAAGGCATGGCTTGGCAGTTCAGGCTGGACTGGTCCCATGAGGCACAGGGTCAGACTGATTTGCATATGGCCATGTCTGAACTGGGGTGGCAGAGTGGGCTAAAGAACGGTGATGGATCAAACCCAGATCTGTTGACTGGGTGTGAGTGTTTGATTGGTTCTGATGCTCCGTCCTTCACCACCCTCTTTTGTACCGCTCTGAGAACATTAAAGGCATCTACCTTGTACACCAGCATTAGACACCAGGATGGTCTAAGGGCAACTCAGCATTTATTGGAAATTAGAGCAATCTTTTTGCATTGCACAATCAAAAGCCAATAGAAATGATGCAGGGGTGCCTGACTAAGAATATTTTTCTGTTTGATAATGAATTATTCCATCAAGAACAGGGAACGGCCATGAGTACCTGCTTCAACCCCAGTCATGCTAATTTTCATTTTGGCTGGTGGGAGGAGCAGGTGCTCGGGGGACAACCATGGAACACAGGGCCAAAAACACCACTCTCTGTCTTAGATTCATAGATGATGTTTTGTACTGTGGCAGGGTACAGAGGCCGAGGCAAAACTCATTATATATGATCTTAATGTGAACAACCTTAACATGTTATTCACAGGAAAGATGAATACCACGTCAATAGAGTTTTTAGACATTCGGGTCTGGGTTGGCAAGAGCATGTACAGTGGTATTCAAAAACCGACAGCAGGGAATACCATCTTCCATGCACACAGCTCGCGTCCCACTCCATTGATCAAAAGTATACCTTTTAGTGAATATTATCATGCCAGGAGAGCTGGTAGCACAGTGCAGGAATACAGTAAAATTAAGAGTGAAATGAGAAACCGTTTTTTACAGAGAGGATATCCCAGTTCAATTTTAGAAGTGGCAATAAAAAAAACTAGAGCCTTAAATAGAGAGGATGTCATTTTTGAACCTTCTAATACAGCTAAGAAAAAAGCATCTACCCCACCCTCTCAATGACCAGACAGACCATCGTCCTCACCTCCACCGGCTTCAACACCCTCCACATCCTTCGCAAGACCTCCAAATGGATCACCCCCAGATCTAGAAAGACCATCACCCACGCACTCATAACCAGCAGATTGGACTACAGAAACACCCTCTACACCAGGATCAACAAATCTCCGCAAGCTCCAGACTATACAGAACACCACAGCCAGACTCACCCAAGCATACAAATGCCCCACAACACCGGACCCCAATATCTCAAAGAAAGAATTGCCTTCCACATACCCAGGAGAAACCTCCGATCCGCCGACCTCGCCGAAACCCTGCACATTTGCTGGGCCAGAACAGGTGGAAGAGCCTTCTCCTCTGTTGTGGCAAAGACCTGGAATGAGCTTCGACCAACAGCAGATGCGCCCCCATGCTGCACATCTTCAGGAAGACCCTCAAGACCTGTCTCTTCGACTGACCGGAGCTGCTCCCACCCCCCAGCGCCTTGAGACCCTTACGGGTGAGTAGCGCGCTTCACATTTCCCTGATTGATTGATTGATTTAAAGAAAGGCCCTCATAGGTTCACAAATGCATATAATTCAGAACATGCTAAAGTCCGAGAAATCGTATATAAACATAGGCATCTAGTGGCGTGGGCATATTTAAAAGGGGTTGTCGCCACCAGAATGTCACTTTTTTGACTTTCTGGTGGCAATAACTCCTTTGCCTTATTTACAAGGCGGCGTTAAGCCACTTAGCCTGGCATAGCAGTGCCTTGTAAATAATGCCCCTATTCACACAGCACTTAGCGTGAAAGGGGCGGGCAATGGCCTTTCTGCTGCAACACCCATTGCTCATTTACGCTGTTCCCTATTTACAAGACTAGCGTAAATATGGGGCAGCCCCAGAAATAAGACCAAGGAAAATCTGGTCTTAAACTGGCACAGCTAGGAGAAATTATTAATTTCTTCTAGTTTTTTCTTTTCCTATGTGTGCTGCATTCTGCAGCACGCATAGAAAGAGCATGTCACCATTAGCGATTGTTCATGTGCAGGAAGGTGTCCCTTCCTGCAAATAAACAATATTAAATAATGACAAATTACAACTTGTATATGGGCTGGAATTCTGCAGCACACATGGAAGTTACAAATCACCATTACTGATTGTGCATGTGCAGGACGAGATACCTTAATGCACATGAACAATCATTCCCTGCAACGCAGGCACCCTTGCACTATGATGAAAGGGTCCCTGAGTGATGCAAGGCAGCTAACTTTAGCATCAGGGGGAACACAGGGGTGCACCATATTATTGTAAATACTGTGCATACCTGCGTTTTCAGAATGTCGGAGCGTGGCGTTTCCATTTGTGGCATAACACCACGCTCTGCCATTCTGTTGTGAAACCTAATGCTACTATTTTAGTAGATACTTCATTACCATCATACCCAAGTGGGCTGTTCACTAAACAAAAGTATATACGATCAGCTATAACTTGTATAGCAATCAAATTTAAGAATTCAAACTATCACTGTATATACAAAGCATATATAGCATGTACAGCATGTTATTCTGCCCACGATATACATCTCAAGGTCTAATTGACAGATTCATCCACAAACTGCACAATCATGGAGGCCTTTGACATAAGTATACTAAACAAGTTTAAAAAATAATCTTAATCAGGTTATATTTTATAACAAATATCGGCCACATGTCAATGGCATTCAGGTTATGTTGATAAGCACTGACATAATATTAATGCATACAATATCGAAACACAAAAACATCAGACAATAAATATATATAAAAAAATATTGCCTTCCATTACTTAAAATATAAAAGCACAAATATGGAGAACACAATATTGTTGTTAAAAATGTAGTGTTTTACTTATATCAAAATCAAAACTATCGGAAACAAAAATATTGTCACCTTTAAATAAACATATAATTTTTAAAAAAATATCGATTCACTCTATATCAACTACAAACATATCGCCAAAATGATTACAATGCCATTAAAAAATATAAAAAATGCTTTTTACATAAAACAATTATTTCAAATAAAAATGAAACTGTTAAATAAAGAAGACTCCAATTACAGAAGAACTGCGTTTACTGGAACAAGATCCTCAGGCACCAACTGACGAATGGAGCTTCACAGAACCTTCTACTGTGAGCTTCACATCAAGATTCCAAGGAATGGTAAGGACCAATGAGGATGGAATGAAGGGGGAGATAAGCACAAGGGAAAGAAAAGTTGAGGGGAAAAGTAGGAGAGGTAATATAACTTAATATTACAACACATTTCCTTTGCACAAGGACGAGCAAGAAGAACATAAGGAAAATTTAAAACAAGGTAGAACAGAAGTATCACGGATACATAATGCTGAACTAAAGAAAAAGGTTACATTTCATAGACCGTTTGCCAACTAGGAGGACGACGATTCCTGACATCCCTGGATTCTTCGGGACTGGAGAAGAATGCATCTGTTCCTTCGTCCTTAACAAACTCGGGCGTGCACACTTTGGAACATCTTGCAACTCTGTTCACGCTCCAAGTACTGCCATCTTCCAATACCATAGAGTTGTTGTTAATGTGTCTAATTCTCAATGGTTTAGAGAAAGCAGAAACTTTAAAACGATTTACATTAGGTCTCTTGATAACAACCCACTCCCCTTCATGCCACTCTCTGTTGCGCGTACCCGATTTCTGGTCATGCCGGGACTTGGAATCTGTTTGATGACTTTTCACTCTGTCTAAGACAGTCATTCTGTCTACCAAAACAGGACACCCACCATTGAGCCAGTTCGGGGTCAACTTGGAACCCAGGATTTATTCCCATGAGGGATATAAATGGAGATACTCCTAAAACACTATTTGGAGTAGTATGGTAAGCCTATAACATCTTCCTTACAGCATCATCAACAGGTTCCTTGGAGACAAGAGCCAATTGGATGGACAACGTTTCTACAAACTGTTTCATTTCATGAGAAGCACATTTCACCCCATAGTCAGTAATTAATGTGTTAGGAATACTTTCTTTAGAAAAATGTCTTTAAGAAATTCAATAAGTGCAGGAGTGGTGATGCTTGTAACAGACTTGATGTCAATCCAATGAGAGTGATAATCAATTAACACAAACATGAATCTCTGAGAGAAATTGAGTGAATTGAGGGGGCCAATGATGTCTAATCCCAACCTGTCCCATGGCTTGGAAGGTACAGGAATGGGAAGAAGTGGGGCTTTACCAGTGATTTTAGTTTTATCACTGGAGCCACAGGCCAAACAATCCTTCACCACTTTTTCTGTCATGGCATCCATGTTAGGAAACCAGTAGCTATTTCTGATCTTACTTTTTGTCATACTCCTACCAGGATGACCTTCGTTGGCAATCTCAATGATGCGTTCGTACATGCCTCTGGGTGGTATGATTTTATTGCACCTGTGTATATTGTTGTCAATGATTGCAATTCGTCCTTTACAATCCAGAAGGGCCTAATATTCTCAGGAACTTCCTTGAGATTCTTGGGCCACCCCTTACTAATGATGACCTTGAGGGACGAAAGGGTTTCGTCGTCCTGTTCACATTTTTCCCATTCATTCTTATTGATGGCGGGCATAGTGTATGCAGGAATCTTCAGTCTCAATGGGAAGTCTAGACAAACAGGCTGCTACCTGGTTCCTGTTACCTGGTACATATATCATGTTGTAATTAAAACCTTGTAGACATAATACCCACTTGGAGACTTGGGGGTGGCCTTTTCAATGCATTTAGTGGAGAACATTGGCAATATAGGCTTATGATCAGTTCTTAAGGTAAATGGGATTCCCCATACAAAGAATTTAAAATGGTTTATTGCCCAAAAACAAGCAACATCTTCCTTCTCTATGGTAGAGTAGTTACATTCAGGATCCTTAAGTGTTCTGAATGCAAAAGCTATTAACTTTTCTCTCCCATCAATAACTTGTGTGAGTGAGGCACCCAACCCTTTCATGCTAGCATCTGTGGTTAAGGTTGTTTTGGCATTGGGAATAAACGCACTCAAAAGAGGTGCTTCTGTGATGGCTTGCTTGATACGTGTGAACTCATTTTGACACTTTGCACTCCAATAAAATAGGGTACCCTTCTTTAACAAGGTCCTAAGTGCATGCACATTGTCAGCATTTTTTTTTACATACTTAGACATGTATTCCACTAAACCTAAGAAGGACTCGAGCTCTTCCTTATTGAAAGGTGCAAGAGCTAATTTGACAGAATCCACAAGACTATTTTTGGGACTCATTCCCTCAGCTGTAATAGTGTACCCAAGATACACTACTGACTCCACCCCAATTTTACATTTGTCTTTCTGTGTGGTGAACCCGGCCTTGCTCAGTCTCCTCAGAACATTCTCCAGAACTTTGTTGTGTTCCTCTATTGACTTGCCATACATTAGAATGTCGCCCTGAAAGCATAAAACCTTTTCAGCACCCTGCAATATGTGTTGCATGACATGCTGGAACACTGCCGCAGCAGATGCCAGTCTGAACCACTTTCTACGGAATTGGTAGGCACCAAATGAAGCTATGAAAGAAGTGAGAGCCTTGGAATCGGGATGGAAAGCTACCTGGTGGTAAGCCGATGAGAGATCCAATACACTAAAGTACTTTGCTCCCTGTATGACACTGAGCATATCATTAATATTAGTGAGGGGGTGCCTGTTCACCCAAATATTAGCATTTAGATCTCTCAGATCGACACACAACCTGATACTCTTACCCCCTTCCTTGGCTGCTATAACAATGGGGGTGAGCCATTCGGAGTGCTCAATCTTCTCAATGACTCCATTGGTTTCCCACCAGTTCAATTCTTTTACCAGTGGGTCTCAAAAAAGCAGCGAAAAAGACCTGGCCTTATGTACTACTGGCTTATACTGATCTTTAAGTTTGATCTTGTGGAGGTAACCTTTAAGTAAGCCTAATTTGTCTGAGAAAATTTCAGGGAAATTCTCGTATATGTCACTACCAATAGCTGATTTGTCAACAAGATAAACAGGTTCCGGGGCATTGGGATCCAGCTTGATCCCTAGATCTTTTTGGTGTTTCCACCCCAGTCGATTGGAACCATTTTTTGTGATATACACTTTCTCTATGGTAGATCTGTTCTTGAAACTAATCTGCATAACAAGCATTCCAGCCAGTGGTATGGGGTCATTATTATAACCTCCGGGATTGAGATCGGGAGGCAAAAGAGTGTACACCTTTTCCTTAGAATTTTCCATAAAATAGGATTTATTAATCACAGTATAAGGGAAGCATGAATCCGCAAACACCTTAAAAGGAACTTCATCTAAAAATATATCGCACATAGGATAATTGCTGTTGGAGACTCTACTACTTTATCTGCAATTTGAAAGATTATATCTTCGCCCTGAACCCCTTCACAATTAACCATGTGTGTGACATTTTATATGTCTCTGCAAACTTTGGAAAAGTGCCCACGCCTGTTGCACTACCTGCATATTACTGCTCTGGCAGGACATCTGATATTGTTGGCCAAATGATTTGAGTTGCCACATCTGAAACATTTGAATTTTGTAGGTTCACTTTTTTGCTTAGGATTTTCAATAGTTGCAGGTTTGTTTTTATCCTCCCTCCCCAATACCTTATATACACTGTTATCACTAACTTGCTTGACATCTACAGTATCTCTCATTTCAATCATACAAAAGGTGGTATGCTCTATGCTCTTTGCGATGTCTATTGCTTGTTTAAGGTCAGGAGCATCAGCCAATAATGTTTCTTGAATTTTCTTATCACTAGTACACCTCACCAGTTAATCCCTGATTAAGGATTCCGTCAAAGAGCCAAAATCGCATGTTGCAGCTATCCCTCTCAACACTGCTATGTAGTTATTTACTTTCTCATTCTTTCCTTGTGACCTAGAGAAAAATGTATGGCGTTCCTAAACCACATTCAATTTTTCCCCAAACTGAATTTTCAATTTCTTAAGGGTGTTGTGATAAACATCAAGTTGAGTATCACCCAGGGCATCTTCATTGATTCTTTGATTTTCCTCTGCAAGAGCAGGAATATCATCTAAAATTTGTCTGGCATGTTTACCCAAATTATGTAAGAGAATATGTTTTTTCGCACAGAGGAAAATCTATCACCACCTATGGCAATTAAATAAGATTCTAAAAGATTCACCCATTTTTTCTGAGGAATAACTGGCTCACCCACATCATTCAAGAAGGAAGGAGGTTGTGACATAGCAAAAGAAGCCATAATTAAGCAGAAAGGACAGAAGAAAGATGGAAAATACTCAGAAAAAAGGAGAGATGAAAAGGAAAGAAGAGCAGCACAGAAGATGTAAAGGAGAAACTAAAAAAAGTAGAACAAGACAGTCCAATCAAATTAAGAAGATGCTGATAAAAGTACTTTCATGTGATAAACCACAAAGGCTAGTACACATAAGGACATCAAATTGGAAAATAAAATTTAATGAGAAATGTACACACACAAAATGAGAAATGTTCCTCATATATGGTAATTGGCTGTGCCTATCAGCAAAGGAAAGGCACCCTGATGGAATGATTGCTCATCAATTGTGCTTTGCACGCGTGGGTTCGGATCCTATTCTCATTGCCAAATTGTTAAATAAAGAAGACTCCAATTACAGGAGAACTGGGTTTATTAGAACAAGCTCCTCAGGCACCAACTGACGAACGGAGCTTCAAAGAACATTCTACTGTGAGCTTCACATCAAGATTCCAAGGAATTGTAAGTACCAATAAGGAAGGAATGAAGGGGGGAGATGAGCGCAAGGGAAAGAAGGGTAGAGGGGAAAAGTAGGAGGGATAATATAACTTAATATTACAACAGAAACATTATATACACATCTTTAAATTAAAAAATAAATATAGAACATCACCAAAATATTTACAACTCACCCCCAAAAAATATAAAGTCAATTCATAACAATATGACTAAAACATTTATTGCCATTAATTACAAATATCTCTACATCAACTTAGATATTAATATATATATATATATATATATACACACATATATATATATATATATATATATATTCACTGAAAAAACCATGGGTTTCACACACGTTATAGTTAGGAATTAGCATTTAAAAAACCTTGCAAATTCAGTGAAAAAACCATAGGTTTCACAGACGTTATAGTTAGCTGGACATTTCACTCGTAAAAAAACAATGAAATTCCCCCGTTATAGTTAGTTAAGCTAACTATAACTCGCGCACCCGCAATCCACTGCTGATGACGTCACATATAACATCACTAATGACATGGTCACTGACATCACTCATGACATCACTGATGACATCTCAAATGACATCACTGATGACATCACTGATGACATCATCCTTGTGAAAAAGTGGCAGACCTCCTCTCACCCTAATATAACCTTTGATACACACAATAAAAAATAGAGACTAAAAAAAAAAAAATTAATGGAAATTCCAATACCAGTTTCAACAAACTCTTCTGTAATTCTAAGAACCACATACACATCTACTCATTTACCAACAGTCCTATACAGTCACTCATACATGTACTCACTCATATGTACTCATACACCTGTACATCCTGTTACACAATGCCACTCATCCATAGAGTTACTCACACACATAGTCACTCATGCTAATAAAGAATCAAACATCCATTTACCTTCATATACAGTTATACACACACCACCACACTTACTTCTACAGAAACTTACACATACTTGGTCTATTAAACAATCACTTATAGAAACACATACTTATTGATACAGGAACTCTTCCAATCTCTCACTAGCACATATACTCACTTATATACACCAATAGTCACATATACTAGTTTAAAACATAACTAGTTACTCATGGAGACACTATTGAGACAGTCATTCACTCACTAACACACCCATACACACACTCATCCACCCATACAGTCCTGCACACATGCTGTCTTCAACACATACAGTGAGTCACTCATTCATGCACCTATGCACTACGTAATACCCCCCACCAAACCATGCAGACACTCAGACTGATACTCAAAAAACCAACTAATAACCTATATAGACACCCATGTAGCTACTCACCAACCCATGCAGCCACTTATACACAAAGTGAGAGACTGATACAGATATTTACATATTAAAACATTACTCACTAAGCCATGTATTCACTTTGATAAACTTTATCAGTCAGTTACAAAATATATTTTTCAAAAGAAATCATCCATTTAGACACTTATATACCCATTTATTCTTCCATCGACCTTGAGATATACATATTTAAAACATATGTAATTTTCAGAAAAACACACATTCACTGGATGATGTCATCAGTGATGTCATTTGAGATGTCATCAGTGATGTCATGAGTGATGTCAGTGACCATGTCATGAGTGATGTTATATGTGACGTCATCAGCAGTGGATTGCGGGTGCGCGAGTTATAGTTAGCTTAACTAACAATAACGGGGGAATTTCATTGGTTTTTACGAGTGAAATGTCCAGCTAACTATAACGTCTGTGAAACCTATGGTTTTTTCACTGAATTTGCAAGGTTTTTTAAATGCTAATTCCTAACTATAACGTGTGTGAAACCCATGGTTTTTTCAGTGAATTTGTATGTTTTTTTAAATGCTAATTCTTATATTTAACGTGTGTGATTTTTTTTTTTTTTGCAAGGTTTTTTACATCTTTTTATTTTTACTTTATATTCTCTTTAAAGACTATGGTAAAATTTTAAAAATTCTGCAATACATATTTTTTTCACCTTTTTTTTTTAACCAAACAGGTAAGATATATTAGTATAACATAGTGATTCTTTTTTTCCATTTTTTTTTTTTCTTTTTTTTTTTTACGTGCGCGTACGGTAAGCTTACCGTAAGCGCACGTTTTGCTTTATGTACGTAATATTTCTACTCTGTTTGCGTATGGTTACGCAATTTACGTAGACGTGCGTACTGCGTACGCGGCGCGTAAGCGCATACGTTACACGCGTACGTTACGCGGAAGTGTTGGCGCGTGCGCGTGTCTTTTATACACGCATGCGTACTTTTACCGTAAGCGCTCCGTAAGCGCTCCGTAAGCGTAACGTACGCGCACGGTGGGTCATGTGATGAAGAAACAACACTTTTGATTGGTTTAAACTACTTTCAGTTCTAGAACTCTCCTACACCACACCCATTCCCCTCATTTCTGCTTGTGATCCCTTAGGAGAAGGAGCTGAGTTGTCTTTGGGATACAATGGCAGACCAGCAGTCCTCTTCTTCGAGTGAGGCTAGCAGCACCACCATCAGGCAGAGAAGGAGGAAACAAAAGAGCTCTTTTATATGGGAGTATTTTACGTTTCCAGAGGGCAAGAAAAAGGTAAATGCTCCTTTAGTGACTTGCAAGCTTTGCCAGCGTGTACTTTCTAGAGGTAATCCTAACAAGAAGTATTCCTTCGGGAATCACACTATCTTAAGACACCTTCAGGATGTATACCCTAGGACAAATGCTCGACATACTGGAGCAAACCCTTCAGTAAGTCGACCGAGCACATCCACAGCAGATCAGCCGAGTACATCTTCGGCAGCTCAGCTGAGCCCTTCATCTGTGGGGGGAGAATCACCTTTTTCTGGTCCTCTGGAAACTAACCCTCGATTTGCGAGGGTTACAATGCGGTGCTCTAATTGTCATGGTCTAATTGTTCGTGGGGAGACCAGTGTTCCCCTAATTAACAACAGAATAGACCAGCACATTTGTCCTACCAGCTAATATTCCCATTCTTTCTTTCCTCTGTCCCTGTATGAACACAACGGCTCTTTTAAGAGCCAACCTTACCTTTCAACTTTTTTAAAAAAAAAATTTTAAACTTTTTTTTCTTTTTTTTTACCGTACGCGTACGGTAAGCGTATTTTTTTTTTTTTTTTTTTAAAAACACTAAAAAACAATTACCACATTACAAGGTCCTTGGGGGATTAATAACGAAAAACTGAAAATCTGATTGAGGAGAAGTAGAAAAAAGGGACCATGAGATTTCTGACTTACCTGACCCACCCAAAAAATTAAATATCAATTTAAATTTTATTTAAATTGCTAGAAAAATGGTTTTATTTTTCGAAAATTTTCTTTCTCAATCTGAAAAAAAAAGAAAAAAGTATTAATATTTAATAAAACATTTTATAATACAGTACACGTATTTACATATTTTCCAAAAACAATTTTTTGCCATTTTTTTGCTGTTTTCAGAATATATTGCATTTCACTATAAATCGTGAAAGCAATTGCATTCATCACTTAACAGCGGGCAAAAAAAAAATAACAATCTCAAAGATTGTTTTAAAAAAGCCCAGAATCTCTTCTCACTTAAATATAACATTATAGAAATGCAAAATATTCAATAAAAATATCATCTAATAACAATAACTATTTCTAAAAAAATACCGTCTCACAATTTTGTTACAGAAGCATAATCACAAAAATAATATATCTCAAATAACTCCACAATACATCTGGTTACCTTTCCTTTAGGCCAAATGGTAATTTTTAAATTCTTTTTTGATTAAATTTCCAATGGTAATCCAATAAAATTCCAAAATTTGATTTGTACAGATGTTACCAATTCTCTCTAAAATTTTGGTTTCCGAAAGATTAATTAGGAATTAAATAAGTCCACAATACAATTGGTTACCTTTCCTTTAGGCCAAATGGTAATTTTAAAAATCTTTTTATTAGAAAATTCCAATGGTAATCCAATAAAATGGTAAAATTGATTTGTACAGATGTTGCCAATTCTCTCTAAAATGTAGGTTTCAGGAAGATTAGATAGGAATTTGCTAAATCAAAAGGCAAACGTTGCTTAAAAACCAATTGACAATCATTACACATTGTCCAGCCTTTTTCACATTTTAGATAAACTGTGTAATGACCAGAAGTTACAGTAGGTCCATCATGGAAAATTATTGCAACTGTTACAAAAGTTTTTACTGAAATTGGTAATTGCTGTCCTGTAAACTTCTTTATTAAAGTATCCAATTTTGAACCATCAGCTCTACATCGTTGCATCATTAAAATTACATACTGTCCATATTCCTTTAAAATTAACGTTGAAAACATGTCAGATTTACA
Source organism: Triturus cristatus (assembly GCF_964204655.1). Taxonomy (NCBI): domain Eukaryota; kingdom Metazoa; phylum Chordata; class Amphibia; order Caudata; family Salamandridae; genus Triturus; species Triturus cristatus. Next base: position 799,208,422 of record NC_140592.1, read on the forward strand.
CTCACCGCATTCCATGCTATGATTAGCATCTTTAACTAATTTAGCAAAAGTGACTGATTTACTCTCTGGCAATGTCAAATAAATAAACCTTTCAGAATCAATATTAGAGCCACATGTATTGAAACAGTTTTCACAACTATGTTCCCATTTATAAGAGAGACCAAACATATTTTCTATTTGTACCCCTTCTTCTTCCAGTACCTGAAGAAAATACATCAAGAATTCCTGTGCATCTTGCTGTACATTTTGAGAAAACTGTGTACATCCTGAACATACATCTAAAAGTTTTCTAATTTCAGTAGCACTTTCTATTTTAGTTTTATCAATACTCAGCTTTTCAAAAAGGAGACTCAGCACAGAACAGAATCTTTTTCCTTGATTTACTATTATCTGCTCTTGCAAACTTTCAAGATAAAATACAACATTCAGCACTACATTAGCGTAGCAGTTGACACCAGAGCTATTTTCAAAATGACAACCAATAACCTCTTCAACATTGTCCTTTTTCTTTTTGCTTGCAATTACATCACTCTTCTTTTGTTTTCTCTTCTCTACATCCTCATTACAGATATTCTCAATTCTCCTTTTCCGAGAAACAACACATTTTTCCAACACAGGATACTGACCTAAATGAGGAGCATAGGTTCCTCTTAATCTATTATACTCCTTTACACAATTTGCATCAGCACTAACTTTTGAGTCATCAAAGTCTATCATGAATAAACCAGATAATGTTTTCACTCGTGACAAAGCAACATAAGCCATACCTTCTTTGAACACAGTTGAACCAATGTTCACAAAAGCACAATCTACAGTTAATCCTTGAGACTTGTGAATAGTTACAGCATATGCTAGAGAAAACGGAAACTGCTTCCTACGTACATATAAGTCTTTCACAAGCAAAAAACGGACTGAACAACGACAAATGTCTTTAACCTCTTCAATCTGATCAAACTTTATTTTTAAAAATTCAATCCCATCTTTTTTCTGGTAGTTCACAAAACCCACAACTTTACCCATAGCTCCATTCACTAAGCCTTTTTCAACATCCAAATTTCTCCTTAAAAATACTCTACAGTTCATGCAAACATATAGATTTTTTTCTAATCCAGCTGTTTTCGAAATTTTCTTCTCTAGAGAATCCAATTTTTTTCTCAGTTCGCCTGTTAATGTAATTGTAATTCTTTCATGCTGAATTTTGTCCACTGCTTCCAATTTCTTAATCTCTTCCTTTTCCAATTTCAAAAGTTCCTCATTGAATATTGAGCATTCACGTAGAGTTGGCATTAAGCAGATTACACTTTTCTTCTCTGCAATGCTCTTGTATATTTTCTCTGCAACTATTTCTTCCTTTGGGAATAAATTATGTAGCAACCGACTCTGTAATGCTTTCCTGCCAACTTCAGTGAGTAGTCCAATTCTGATATCTTTCAGAATACTTGCATAATCTTCATCGTTTGCTTGCCTCATATTAGTAGTAAGTTCCTTGTACTCAAAGAAGGACCAAATATTTGCATTACCAATGCTTCTCAATGACTTCTTTGTGTCTTCATGTGTAACAGTATTAAACACTGGTTGTCCTTTAACTGGAGTAAGCTGTAGAAGATCCCCAAAAGCTATGACATGTTTTCCACCAAATAACACGTCATAGTCTCTCCTTAGAATTTGCTGCATTCTTAAATGCACAAAGGCAAGCATTAAGTTTGATACCATGCTCACCTCATCAATAATGAGAACTTGCATCTTCTTCAACACTCTTGACACTTCGAAGCATGCTTCTCCTTTTAGCTTGTGGTATTCTATTTTGTTCTCATGCTCCACTGGTAACATTAGCAAACGATGTAAGGTAATTCCTTTTATGTTATATGCTGCTAACCCAGTTGGAGCAGTAACAACACAAGACAAAGTTGAATCCGTTTTTTGCTGTAGGTAGCTTCTGATGACTTTTATTAAGAAACTTTTTCCAGTTCCAGCTTGTCCGCTCACATACATCCTGATTGGTTCAAATGATGTGCATGAGCACTCTTTTTTTTCATGTAGTAATCCGTGATCAATTTTGTTTCTGATCTCTTCATAAATTTGTTGCTGTTCTTCATTCAGTTGTTCTTCCAAATTTGGTAAGTCTATTAATTCTTCTTGAGCTTGATTCATAGCCGTTTCCACTTCAGTCATGGCTATTGCAGCTTCATTTTCTACGATTGGTTGTCCAAGGGGATCTTGACTGAGCGTTCCTGAACTTTGGCTGTCTTGAGAACTGTCTCTAGCTACTTCAGCTGCAATTGTAGCTTCCTGTTCAATTTCTTCATTTAACATTTGGACATAATTTGTGAAAGTACTGCATTCAATCGTATCTTTACATGCATTAAATGAGTCCTCATAGCTCTGGAATTCTCCAAGTAGTTCATCCTCTGAACGCCATGGTTTGAACAGCTGTAAAAGTGCCAAGTAGTAAAATTCCTTTTTGTCAGTAGTGTCGCAACTCAGCTTCCGGTGATTTATCAAACTTCCTTTTGTTTGCTTCACCAAACATCCTTCCTCACCACTGACTTTATATTTTCCATTGTTGATGTCTTCTGTGGCATTCCGTTTAAAAATGAAGTTCTGCAGCACTTCATAGAGACACATGTTTTCAAGGTGATGACTTCTTTTTGGGTAATATGTGTCCAACATGTTTGTTTTTAAAATGTCTGTACTTTCAGGTTAGAACTGTGCTAAATATTCAATTTCTCCAACAGATTTCAGTACCCGATTTCTCATTGCCGCATGGCCTAAACTTGCCCAAATTATTCTTCTTGATTTCGAGTAGAGACTTGCAGAAGATAACCTATCTGAACATTCATAGGATCCAATTTCTCGATGCGATAACATCTTTAAACTGAAACTGTATAGCTTCTTACTGACAGTCTTCTCGTGAGAAATCTCTTCCCACATTTCTTTCAATTCAGTCTTTTCTGATTTAGTAATGTAAGACGTTACATATCGAGCAACAGCAATGGAATTGTCAGCTACATACTGTATATCCATGTTAGCATTCCACATGGATAAAATGACTGGGTTGTAGTCATTTATATATTTTGATTCTTCTTTTCTTTTTAGGTTGTAGGTATTCTTAGGTGATTTTCTTGTAATAGTATGTCTCACAGCTGACATAAAACTGTTTACTCTTCCTTTTGAAAGAACAGGTCTAGGAAATCCAAATCGACATTTAGTGTAGAATTTATCTTTGCTCTTGTACTTCCGTCGACAGTATTTTCCACACCGATGACTTTGGAAACGTAAAACTTGCTCCTTTAACTTTTTCTCTTCTGTGCTTTTTGGTATAGCACATGTTGCATATTCTTCGATGAAACTTAAAACAGCATCATCAAATTCTGTTCCAAATTTTGGGGCATCCTTGATCCACAACAGCATATGAATATGAGGAGCACCTCTTGCTTGGTACTCTTTTCTCCAAAAGAAATCCACAACTTCTCCAAGAGGTGGATTTTTTTTATTGCAGATGAAGCACATCATAGCCTCAAATCTATGATTGAAATATCTGCAAACATTAACCGGATCCAATGAGCACAATTCTCCTGCTGTCTTGTATTGGATGTTTTTAATGTTTGAATTTGCCTCTCGTAGAAAATCCAGTAAATCATCCCAAGCGTACTCAGCACAGCTTAGGGTAAGGAACCATGTTGGAGTTCCTAAATTCCGTAACATGCATTTTAATTCACCATGGCGTCGGTACCAATATTCATTTGTCCCACGCTGACAAGCCATCAGATTGATCAGTTGTGTTTCCAAATGATCATCTCGGTGCTGCACTTTCTCCATAAAATCCTTAGCAGACACATTTTGTAAATGTACTCCACTTTTTAAAATGTGATTTACTGCATAAGATAATGCAGACAAGTCGCTTTCAAATAAAAGATGGAACAAATAAGGAATACTTTGACGAAATCTTGGATCTTCTGCATATAGTCTTGTAGTCCGATACTCAGAAGCTGGAATCTGTTCTGGACGTTCATCGTATCGTCCTCCTTTTCCTGTAGGAAACAGCTGGGGAAAACATCGAGCTTCCAAGCTCTCCTTTCATACACTCACGGGAGTTCCTTTTGCTTTCTTCATCTGATACAGATCAATAGTGTCTCCCATAACTTCTTTTGAATGAAGAGGATGTATGCTAAAATGTTCATAAATTTCTTCTTCTTTTGACTTGTCCACTTTTTCAATTTGACCAGTTGGTGTTTCTGTGTCTTCTTGTAAATCTTCTTCTTCTTCTTCTATATAAATTGATTCATACCATTTATTATTTTTTTTCAAATACAAATTTGCTCTTTGTACTTTCCGTACATCCACCAGCTCCTGCCAAATTTTCTTGTTCTTTGTAGGTACACCATTAACCAGAATAACTAATGGTTCAGTTTCCAAACTATCTGCATCAATTGTTTCCATATTTTTTTTCAAATCTAATGGCAAATAGACAACTCTTCCTTTTAAACCTCTTAGTAAATCTGAAGGAGGTAATTTACCGGTTTTTGGCTCCATACGTACTATAGTCTGGAACGGATGGACACATTGAATGAGTATAGACTCATAAGTATTTATATCAGAAAGTTCAGCAGGAATATCATGCAATTCTAAATTATTATGTACAGCTCTTGCTGGCATTTTATTTTCTTCTAACTTGTTATAACAGTATTTACAAATACGTTGATCTTCACCCAAATCAAAACAATTTTCCAGAAATATATATGTTGCAAAATCCTTCCACTTATAATTATCTTCTTCTTCACTTTTTCTGCAGAGATCAACATTCCTGGTTTGATTTTTATAATGAGTTCTGCGGCAACAAATACAAGTAATATTTGGTCTTTCATTAGAGATGATTGCAAATTTTGTCATTTGATCATCACATTTCTTACTTACAGAGGGTTCTACATTCTCTTCCACATCTTTCTCGATAACTGTGTCATTACCTGCACTCTCTTGTTCTGGACCAAAGTAACTAAACTGAATTTCATCAGTAACCTTCTCTACATCTGATACCGATCCACAGAACAGAGCCCTATTCAATTCATCTAACTTTATTGCTGGACTTTTAGCAAAATACAATCGTCTCACAAACTTTCTCATTTCAGTATGATGAACTGCCAGCATCCTAAAATGGTGAAAAACACTTTGACACACTTTCCTAGATAGACAAGCCAGAGAGTGTCCTTGCAAACCAGTATTCTCTCTCACTCTGCATGGATCTAGACTTTGAAGTACTTTAATCTTCTGTTTAACACTTTTTTTTCTATATTCTCTTAGAAACTCACGAAATTTATCAATAGATTCCTGACGCACAGTGCAAATACTACTACAATTCCAAGTATACACTGGGGCTTTAGGACGTCTCCCCATAACCTCATCCGCCATCACTTGTTCCTCATCTCTTGGAACCATTTTCTCCTTCTCCATTATACAACCATTTTTCACTTCATAAGCACGACCTCTGGTGTCAACTGCATGCAGCAAACTATTACTTTGAAGATAACTCTCTTCATTAAAAAAAGGTTCACTACTTGAACTATGCATCCATTCTCCTAAAAACACTTTACAAAAGTTTGTTCTTTTCACTAGTCTTTTCCTTTTGCTTTGTGATTTCAGTACATTGACCATTTTATCTAATGTACGCATCCTGTTCAAAATTAAAATGAATAGTTTCCTTTTTAATTCTAAAGCCTTTGCTACAATGGCTTCAATTTCTTTTTTTCTCTTATAAAATTTCGCTTTTTTCTTATATTTCTTCACATCCTTTATCAAATTGGACATAACTCTTCTCTGAAACATTTTTCTACGAATCTCTTTAAACGCTGTTTTTCTTTTTAAGTTAATCTTTATTGTTTCTGAAGGTACATTTGCATTAACTAAATGCTCAATTTTTTCCTGTAGTTTTCTATTTAAAACAGTATTTCCAGTACAGACATTTTGTAAATTTTTCCTTTTTTTGAAGATATTTTTTTTAAATTATTTTGTCTGCTTACCAGAAGACTTTCTCTTTTTCCCAACATGAGCATCTCCAACTAACTTGGGTCCTCCAGTTGTCTTCAAATATAGATTTTTTTTCTGGTTTTTCCTTACTCTGGATTTTGTAGGCATCTTAAATTTTGTTCACTGCTCTTCAGCAATACCTGAAAGAAACTAAAAAAAAATTCCTTTATTTTATTTAAATATATTACTATATTTTTTATGATCTTTTCAAATCTTAAAATACTATGTACCCCTTTCCTACAAGTGAAAATCACAATCAAACTATCACGAATTAAATATCTAAAAACAATTCCTGTGTGCACACAGACTCATGGTGTGATTTTATGCAGAAAAAGAAATTTCTTTGCCAATTTGAAAGCACACTTACTACTCTTTTTTTGGCAAGAGATAAGTACTTTTACAGTCTGACACATTTTCAATCCACTTTTCAGAATCAGAAGAGAGCACATGTCCAAACATCTTTTTGAGACCATGAACATGTGTAACCTGGGTGAATGACTACACTCCAGCAAAGGCAACCAGCCTTAGTGATGTTGAATGTATTTGCATTACTCACTGCAACCTCAAACACCATTCGGTTGTGAATACTATGCATGATTCTACAGGATAAACAGCTGGGTGTGTGCTAAGAGTCTGCTTCTGCTGAAAAATAGCTGCCCCTTTCCTACCAATGCAAATCTAAAATTACCAGAGTAATACGCAATAAATCTCTGTCAACAATTCCTCTTTGCACACAGAGTCATGGTTTGAAATTAGGCAGAAAACGAAATTTCTTTTCCAATTTGAAAGCACACTTACTACTCTTTTTTTGGCAAGTGATAAGTACTTTTACAGTCTGACACATTTTCAATCCACTTTTCAGAATCAGAAGAGAGCACATGTCCAAACAGCTTTTTGAGACCATGAACATGTGTAACCTGGGTGAATGACTACACTCCAGCAAAGGCAACCAGCCTTAGTGATGTTGAATGTATTTGCATTACTCACTGCAACCTCAAACACCACTCGGTTGTGAATACTATGCATGATTCTACAGGATAAACAGCTGGGTGTGTGCTAAGAGTCTGCTTCTGCCGCAAAATAGCTGCCCCTTTCCTACCAATGCAAATCTAAAATTACCAGAGTAATACGCAATAAATCTCTGTCAACAATTCCTCTTTGCACACAGAGTCATGGTTTGATATTAGGCAGAAAACGAAATTTCTTTTCCAATTTGAAAGCACACTTACTACTCTTTTTTTGGCAAGTGATAAGTACTTTTACAGTCTGACACTTTTTCAATCCACTTTTCAGAATCTGAAAACAGCACATGTCCAAACAGCTTTTTGAGACCAGGAGCATGTGTAACCTGGGTGAATGACTACACTCCAGCAAAGGCAACCAGCCTTAGTGATGTTGAATGTATTTGCATTACTCACTGCAACCTCAAACACCACTCGGTTGTGAATACTATGCATGATTCTACAGGATAAACAGCTGGGTGTGTGCTAAGAGTCTGCTTCTGCTGAAAAATAGCTGCCCCTTTCCTACTAATGCAAATCTAAAATTACCAGAGTAATACGCAATAAATCTCTGTCAACAATTCCTCTTTGCACACAGAGTCATGGTTTGATATTAGGCAGAAAACGAAATTTCTTTTCCAATTTGAAAGCACACTTACTACTCTTTTTTTGGCAAGTGATAAGTACTTTTACAGTCTGACCCTTTTTCAATCCACTTTTCAGAATCTGAAAACAGCACATGTCCAAACAGCTTTTTCAGACCAGGAACATGTGTAACCTGGGTGAATGACTACACTCCAGCAAAGGCAACCAGCCTTAGTGATGTTGAATGTATTTGTATTCCTTACTGCAACCTCAAACACCACTCGGTTGTGAATACTATGCATGATTCTACAGGATAAACAGCTGGGTGGAGCACACTTACTACTCTTTTTTTGGCAAGTGATAAGTACTTTTACAGTCTGACACTTTTTCAATCCACTTTTCAGAATCTGAAAACAGCACATGTCCAAACAGCTTTTTCAGACCAGGAACATGTGTAACCTGGGTGAATGACTACACTCCAGCAAAGGCAACCAGCCTTAGTGATGTTGAATGTATTTGCATTCCTCACTGCAACCTCAAACACCACTCGGTTGTGAATACTATGCATGATTCTACAGGATAAACAGCTGGGTGTGTGCTAAGAGTCTGCTTCTGCTGAAAAATAGCTGCCCCTTTCCTACTAATGCAAATCTAAAATTACCAGAGTAATACGCAATAAATCTCTGTCAACAATTCCTCTTTGCACACAGAGTCATGGTTTGATATTAGGCAGAAAACGAAATTTCTTTGCCAATTTGAAAGCACACTTACTACTCTTTTTTTGGCAAGTGATAAGTACTTTTACAGTCTGACACTTTTTCAATCCACTTTTCAGAATCTGAAAACAGCACATGTCCAAACAGCTTTTTCAGACCAGGAACATGTGTAACCTGGGTGAATGACTACACTCCAGCAAAGGCAACCAGCCTTAGTGATGTTGAATGTATTTGCATTCCTTACTGCAACCTCAAACACCACTCGGTTGTGAATACTATGCATGATTCTACAGGATAAACAGCTGGGTGGAGCACACTTACTACTCTTTTTTTGGCAAGTGATAAGTACTTTTACAGTCTGACACTTTTTCAATCCACTTTTCAGAATCTGAAAACAGCACATGTCCAAACAGCTTTTTCAGACCAGGAACATGTGTAACCTGGGTGAATGACTACACTCCAGCAAAGGCAACCAGCCTTAGTGATGTTGAATGTATTTGCATTCCTCACTGCAACCTCAAACACCACTCGGTTGTTAATACTATGCATGATTCTACAGGATAAACAGCTGGGTGTGTGCTAAGAGTCTGCTTCTGCTGAAAAATAGCTGCCCCTTTCCTACCAATGCAAATTTAAAATTACCAGAGTAATACGCAATAAATCTCTGTCATCAATTCCTCTTTGCACACAGAGTCATGGTTTGATATTAGGCAGAAAACGAAATTTCTTTGCCAATTTGAAAGCACACTTACTACTCTTTTTTTGGCAAGTGATAAGTACTTTTACAGTCTGACACTTTTTCAATCCACTTTTCAGAATCTGAAAACAGCACATGTCCAAACAGCTTTTTGAGACCAGGAACATGTGTAACCTGGGTGAATGACTACACTCCAGCAAAGGCAACCAGCCTTAGTGATGTTGAATGTATTTGCATTACTCACTGCAACCTCAAACACCACTCGGTTGTGAATACTATGCATGATTCTACAGGATAAACAGCTGGGTGGAGCACACTTACTACTTTTTTTTTGGCAAGTGATAAGTACTTTTACAGTCTGACACTTTTTCAATCCACTTTTCAGAATCTGAAAACAGCACATGTCCAAACAGCTTTTTCAGACCAGGAACATGTGTAACCTGGGTGAATGACTACACTCCAGCAAAGGCAACCAGCCTTAGTGATGTTGAATGTATTTGCATTCCTCACTGCAACCTCAAACACCACTCGGTTGTGAATACTATGCATGATTCTACAGGATAAACAGCTGGGTGTGTGCTAAGAGTCTACTTCTGCTGAAAAATAGCTGCCCCTTTCCTACCAATGCAAATCTAAAATTACCAGAGTAATACGCAATAAATCTCTGTCAACAATTCCTCTTTGCACACAGAGTCATGGTTTGATATTAGGCAGAAAACGAAATTTCTTTGCCAATTTGAAAGCACACTTACTACTCTTTTTTTGGCAAGTGATAAGTACTTTTACAGTCTGACACTTTTTTAATCCACTTTTCAGAATCTGAAAACAGCACATGTCCAAACAGCTTTTTGAGACCAGGAACATGTGTAACCTGGGTGAATGACTACACTCCAGCAAAGGCAACCAGCCTTAGTGATGTTGAATGTATTTGCATTACTCACTGCAACCTCAAACACCACTCGGTTGTGAATATTATGCATGATTCTACAGGATAAACAGCTGGGTGTGTGCTAAGAGTCTGCTTCTACAGTAAAAAAGATGCCCCTTTTCTAGTAATGCAAATCTACAATTACCAGAGTAACACCAAATAAATCTCTGTCAACAATTCCTCTTTGCACACAGAGTCATCTTCTCGTTCTATGCAGAAAACAGTATTCCTCATTTACACCAGTACACCTTAATTTATGGTGAAAACATAGTCCATAATATTTGACATGTTCCTTACATTTAAATTTCTCACAAAACACAAAATGAAAAACACAACTTCAACAAAAGGAATCCCAATTCTATTATTCATTTCTAAATTTACCACATACATCCCCTCTCAAACTCATAACTCACCTTTAAAATTAGTTAGTTGTGAAAGAAATGTGGCACTCAAACAGCAGATTATCAGAGCCAGGATCTCTGTTCTGTACACCTCTCTCCTCTCAGCAGAACCAGATAATGGCAATGTTTCCCTCTCTTTTTCCACACATATACATGTTAACTTCAAATAACACTGCTTCCCACATTTTTTCAAATGGAAACACACATTTCTATTGGTTGAAAATGTCAACCCTTTTCCAAATGCACCCTTCCCCCAACATGACTTCTACCTCCTAGCATAGCAACAGCTCATGGAACACTGGTGTGAGCAGAGAGGTCAGAAGTTCATCAAACAATGTTTCTATTGCTAAGAGCAAGACTGCTTGACCTGTCAAACCTTACAGCAAATCCAATTTAATCTTCTGTGGGAACACAATTTTCTGAACCAATACAAAACATGCTTCTAAAAATGTACACATGCAGCCTAGCTTTTAGTGTAGAATGGTTTGAAACAGCCAATGAGTTCTTTTTATTAAAAAAAATATGTATGCCTCCATTTTCCAACTGTCTTTCATTTCATTTTCCCATTCTACTGAAATACACCTCCTGAGTGCATTCAGATCTCCTTGGAAGATGTTCACAGTGTGGATTGTAGGGCACAGCTATGTCTTCTGGAATGAAAAGTATGCAGAGAAAACAGGTATGGTGAGAGACCTTGCTTTGCCAAATGTAGACATTAAATGGACTGGTCAGAGAGGGTTAAAGTGGCACCAATTGATGCCATTGGTGAAATCCTTCATGCAAATCCAACACCCTGTCCTCATAATAGTGCACTGTGGTGGCAATGACCTAGGCACTTTGACTGGGGTAGGTCTGGAAATGCTTATGAAGGAGACCTTTGCACAACTGTTTTCACTTTTCCCTAAAACTGCCTTTGCGTATTCTAAGATATGCCAAAGGCAAAAATGGAACTGGTCCAATCAATTTTGTCCACAGATTGACAAAGCAAGAAAGCTCGTCAACAAATCTGTTTCTGCTTTCCTCCGAGACTATGGTATGGGTTCCATTTACCACAACAACTTGCGTTACAACATGCAAGACATTTATAGAGGAGATGGTGTACACTTCACTGATGAAGGGAACAGAGTCTTCCTCTTGAACCTTAGACTCTGCATCGGTACTTACTTGTAGGTACCACTAAAAAATCACTTCATAAACACAACGGCTCTTTCACTAAAAAATCACTTCTTAAACACAACGGCTCTTTTTAGAGCCCCCTAATATCTAAACACTTAAATCTGAATTTTATTTCTTTTTTTATTTATTTTTTCTGCCGTACGCGTACGGTAAGCTTACCGTACGCGCACTCGGCGATTTTTTTTAAAATTAATAAATGTAGTTTTTCGTACTTTTGTGTCCTTCTTTGACCCCCTTTCAAATGTTAGGGGGTCTATAACTCTCTTCCTTGCCCCCTTTTCACGTTATCTCCCTTTTTTTTTCTGTGTGAAACACACAAAATGGCGGCCGACACTTCCTGATTTCGTTCGATTCGAATGTTTACAGTCATGTGACAACCAATCAGATTTGAGCTCGCGCACGGCACCGTAAGCGCACGGAGCGCGCTTACAGATATATATATTGCTTTTAATGCTATTTTCTCAGGAACTACTGAACAGATTTACACCAGACCTACAAAAGGCACATCCTTGACCTGCGGACTACCTCTCTGTCAAATTTCAAGTAATTCTGTTCAGCCGTTCGGGCTGTAGCTGTGTCTAAAGGTCCTATGGAAAAATGCATGGGGAAAACGCGTTTTGGGACCCCCCCTTTTTCTCAGCCCCCGCTTGACGAATCCCCCGAGACTTTCAGGGAAGGAGCGGAGCGGAGCGCCCCACCTATTTTGATAATTTTGCGATGATTTGTTAACCGGCGCCAAAGTTATTCCAAATAGAATGTTGCGGATTTCCTATGGAAACACAGTCCTAACTATAACTACCTACTGGCGACCGCCAGTAGGTAATATATATACATATATATATATATATATATATATATATATATATATATATATATATATATATATATATATATATATATATATATATATATTCACTGAAAAAACCATAGGTTTTAGGGGTGTTATAGTTAGCTGGACATTTCACTCGAACAAAACCATTGAAATTCCTCCGATATAGTTAGTTGTACTAACTACATCTCGCGCGCCCGCAATCCACTGCTGATGATGTCACATATTACATCATTCATGACATAGTCAGTGACATCACTGATGACATCTCAAATGACATCACTGATTACATCACTGATGACATCATCCAGTGAATGTGGTTTGGTTCGTTATTTAAATATGTATTATATATATAGCAATTTGCATTGAAGAATGAGTGGATATATAAATATAAATATCTGGATGGAGGATTTAGTAGCAGTGTGATTGACTGTTTATTTGACTAATTTATAGTGTCTCACTAAATATATTGGATAGTGTATAGTGTCTCACTAAATATATTGGATAGTGACTAAACTGTGTGAATATCTGTATCACTTTGTCAGTTGTTGTGTAAACTGCTTCTCCATTTGGTTACTAGCTATGTGAAAGTCTATATTAGTTATTGATTAGTTAACTGAGTATTTGTATGGTAGAGTGAATGTGTGTGTGGTTCGGTGGGGGTGTGCCCAAAGATGTGTGAATAGTTGATTCAGTAGTTGATGAAGTTAAAACTACATGTTATAACAGTTGTTTGGGTGAGTGAATATTTTTATGGGTGTGGTGATGAGTAAATATATGTCTCAATGGTACATGTCCAACAAACTAGAAAAATAAAAGCCAGTGTATGTGTCAGTTGTTGTATATAAATAAGTATACATAAGACTCAGTGATTGTATGAGTGACTGTATGGATAACTGTATACTTGTAATAGTGATTTTATAACAAACTAAGTATGAGTTATTATCTATATGAATAGATGACGTGGTGTTTTTATAAGTGTATAGCTAAGTAAAAGTAAGTATGATCCATTGTTTGCATAAGTGAGTAGGATGACTTCATAAGTGATTAGGATGTGTGCTGGTGTGTAATGTCAATATAGGTATATAAGTATATTTGATAGTGTTCTATTGATCATTGAGTGAATGTATGAGTGAATCTATAGGTAAGTGATTAGATCTGTGTATAGATCTAGGAATCACTGAGTGGGTGTTTAGAAACTTGTATTGGTGTGTCAATGGTTTTAAATCTGGCACTCTGTATTTTACAGTGAGTGATGAAAGGTTATACTAGTGTATGATGAGGTGTATCTGATTGTCACATGGATGATGTCATCAGTGATGTCATCAGTGATGTCATTTGGGATGTCATCAGTGATGTCACTGACCATGTCATGAATGATGTAATATGTGACATCATCAGCAGTGGATTGTGGGCGCCCGAGATGTAGTTAGTACAACTAACTATATCGGAGGAATTTCACTGGTTTTGTTTGAGTGAAATGTCCAGCTAACTATAACGCCCCTAAAACCTATGGTTTTTTTCAGTGAATATCTAAGGTTTTTTAAATGCTAATTCCTAAATATATCAGGCCTGAAACCTATTGTTTTTTCAGTGAATTTCAAAGGTTTTTTAAATGCTAATTCCTAACTATATCAGGCCTGAAACCTATTGTTTTTTCAATGAATTGCAAAGGTTTTGTAAATGACAATTTTTAATGTATTAATTGTTAAACTGAGTTTTTTTATACTGATTTACTACATTTTTTAAACTATTTATTTTTAGATATTTTATTTTTTTAATTACATTATAATTGCATTATACATTACAATACAAAATATACTTTCTCAGAATGAATTACTTTAGTTTAAATACTTTGCAAATAGGCAATAGACTTTTAAGTACAGTTGTTGCAATGGGCAACACAATTTCAAACACAATATAACATTGAGCTCAATGTGAATTTCTAGTCAAATGCAATTAGTTACTTTATGGATTACTTTTCTAACCACAGGACTGGATCCTAGATTCAGTCCTTGGACATCCCCTGTAAACAGTTGAGTAAAAGCATGTTGGTTACAGTAGTGATTTTAAAGGAATATTATTGTATTTTAAAACTTGACACTTAGAAATGTTTTCACATAGAATCATCAATGTTATCCTATGGCAGAAAATTCACTTAGCAGGTAAGTAGTGTTATCGTTACTTTTTCTTACTCAGTGGTGGATCCTGGTTCCAGCACTGGTGAATCTCCTGTAAACAGTTGAAAGAATGTGTTTAAGTCATACAGACGATTTTTTAGGAATATTTTTAATTTGTGAAAATAGAAACTTTTCTGCTGAAAACCACACAATGGATGCCTATGGAAGGAAATACAAGTTACTGGTAAGTACGCTTAGAATTACTTTTCAGGGTCAGTGCTGGGCTAAAAGATGCAGCACTAGGTTCTCTCCTGATAACAGGTGAGTAAATCGGAATTCGTAGTTCGGCTGATTTTAGAGAAATATTTGTATGTTTCAAAAATTGACAGACACTTTTCTGCTGAAAACCACACAATGGATTCCTATGGAAGGAAATACAAGTTACTGGTAAGTATGCTTAGAATTACTTTTCAGGGTCAGTGCTGGGCTAAAAGGTGCAGCACTGGGTTCTCTCCTGATAACAGGTGAGTAAATCGGAATTCGTAGTTCGACTGATTTTAGAGGAATATTTGTACGTTTAAAAAATGGACCCTTAGAAACGTTTCTGCTGAAAACCACACAATGGATTCCTATGGAAGGAAATACAAGTTACTGGTAAGTACACTTAGAATTACTTTTCAGGGTCAGTGCTGGGCTAAAAGATGCAGCACTGGGTTCTCTCCTGATAACAGGTGAGTAAATCGGAATTCGTAGTTCGGCTGATTTTAGAGGAATATTTGCACAATGGTGAAGGAAGGGGGCGGGGCCTGAGGTGACATGTGTGCAAACACGCCCTGTGGCGCGTTTAAAGTTTGGGAATGAATTCCTCTTCAATCCTGAGGTCCCCTGGGGGCCAACTAGTCCACCAGGTACCTCCAGTATGCGCCAGGGAGCTGCGTTGCAGAGAGGTGTTCAGAGGCCATGTCCCTTTTTACAACACTCTGCAACGCAGCTCCGTGGAGGTACCTGGTGGGCTAGTTGGCCCCCAGGGGACCTCGGGATTGAAGAGGAATTAATTCCCCAACTTAAAACGTGCCACAGGGCGTGTTTGCACACATATCACCTCAGGCCCCGCCCCCTACCTTCACCATTGTGCAAACGCGCCCCGTGGCGCATTTTAAGTTGGGGGATTAAGTCCCTTTGAATCCTGAGGGTCCCTGGGGTCCAACTAGCCCACCAGGTACCTCCAGTAAGCGCCACAAGGCTGCGTTGCAGAGAGGTGTAAAAAGGGGCGTGGCCTCTGAACACCTGTCTGCAACGCAGCTCCCTGTCACAAAATGTAACCCAACATAAATCATTTTTTATATGAATAATAAACATAATATTTTATTACATCAGTCTAAAACTAAATAAAACTCCAATATTAAATAAGACTGAGATAATAAAATATATATATTATGTAAATGAAAAATGTAAACCTCACCAACCAAAAAACTCAAAGAACAAACTGAATCCATAACGTAAAATAAATTCAACACTTAAACCATATATTTCCAAATAACGATCACATAATATTTACACAAACAATACAATTTAACATTTCCCAGCCAAAAGAAATACAAATCAATCTTAGTTACTGTTCAGTTGCTGCAGATGTTCTTCTGTGCCCACGTAGACAAAAATAATAATACACCGAAAATGGAAAAAGATAAAATAAATCTAATAGACATCAGTCAAGGCAATCCAAAGTATCTAGGAACCATAAAAAATGAGAAAAAACATTTTTTTTAAAAGCTCCTGGTAACCCGAAGAAAGGAAAACTAAATTAAAAATATTGGTTTATTATAAACCAAAAGTGATTTTCTTAAAAAAACAGTATCTACCAAAGCCCACAGGACACGTTTGCTAGCAAAAACCTGTAAAGTAAACAAGGTAACCCACCCACAAAACACATTACAACCACAAAATACATACACATTACACTTAATCATCATAAAAGGCATGACATAGCATAATGTACCATAACAATAGATAAATAAAACAGTGTACGAAAACTCCAGGCTATGCAATATTAAAAAACACTACTATTAATACAACTAAGGGCCTGATCACAATGCCCAGGCTGGTACAGCTCCGCCCACCATATTACAATGCAACTGCTGCTACTGTGGAGGTTTCATCATCAACTGTGCCCTGCTCCCAAGTCATGTCGCTGCAAGTGGGTGCAAAGGTACAGGAAACATGTGCAGTTGTACATACATGCATGCTACATGTGGGAACATGCATTGTGTACCATGTACCCCATTGTTGGAGTGTGGCAATATGTGCACAGTCCAGCAAATGGGGATACATGCCACATTAGGACTTATCTGGATTTTGCCGCCCACAGGACTGTCCACTTCAGGGTGAAGCTGCTGAGGTGTAGGTTGGACCTGGAGAAAGGGATCCACACTGGAGTCTGCCGTGGAGATGGCGAATGAGCTGAGTATTTACCCCTTTTTCTTCGGTTCCGGCGACTCAAGGCAGACGGATGGACCTGTAGAATCAGGTCGTCAGAAACTCACATGGTAATCCGGATGGTTGTCAGATCTCCCTGTACTGCCCTATGGCTTTCGGAGACGGCGGTCTGTCAACAGTCACATGGAGTAAAGGCTGGATGCATTGTAATCCGACCAACTGCTTCCAATGAGGCCTTCAGCGGTCTGAACGCATCTGAAAAGGTTGTGGAATGCACTCCGAACTGCATCATAATCAGGCCCTAAGTGTACAATAAAACCACTAACACCGCTATAAATAACCTCTAGAGCTCTTCTCTAAACCCCACCTACCCTCAAAACCCTTTAAAAAACTTTAAAAAGGAATTACCTGTTCAGCCGAACAGCAACACCTTACCACAACCTGGATCCCAGAAAATATTCTAAAAATGACACAAATAGAAGGTAGCAGTAAAAAAAATGGCGGCTAAATGAAACAAAAAAATACTATCTCCCTATAGAAAGGAATGCAAACATTTAAAAATGCTGAACAAATGTATAAAAAAAATTAAACATGTAAAACATGTCAATTTTTTTTGCAAAAACTTAAACATTTGCAAAGTATAAATTAAATAATAGTATAAGTTATATACAATTATTTTGTTTAAATCTGTTTTATTGTTTTCAAATGACTGTAAGCACATTTATCACACATGCAACATTATTGTCAATTATACAGTACATGAATAACTTGGCAGAGCCTGTCAATACGCTTCTAGTTGCCCACAATATCCTGAGTGACCTTATCACAGTTCATTGTTTATGTACATATAGTAGTTTCCATTGGACTCTGGCGAGTGTTCCATGCTTCAAAGATTTATGTATACAGATCCAACCAACATTTGCTGTGAGCCAGTCCAGTATAGCAAAAGCTTACCATGCAGTTGCTTAGGGCAGCGTTTTGCTCTTAATAGTGTTGCTTCGGCCTCCTACATGCAGCCATTTAGTATTTAGCGTTCTCACTAGCCCCCGTGATATTGTTGCTATTGAGGATCTACTGTTTCTGGACACATGGAGTGACACATGAACACATTACGCAGCGTACAGCATATAGTGTGGTCACACCACCTAGATAAAAAAGGTTGCTGTGAACTAGAAGCATGGTTTCGTTTATGACACTTGAAACAGAGTAACTAAGAAAAACAGGGAGAAGAAGGTGGGGGAAGGAGAGAGGAGAAATGGGGCCCATAGAGGTCTTCGCCTGAAGCTTAGACATGTTCTAAGGGAACATTAGTGTGTAGAAAGGTGCCGAGGGGTTAGGGCAGAGGTAGTGGGGAGGAAGGAGGTAAAAAGAGAGTACCTCACCTATGCTAGTGTGCGTTGGTTTATTGTGAGGGATCATCCCCGCTTAGTGTGAGTTGGTTTATTGTGAGGGATCATCCCCGCTTGGCACAAGAATATGTTCAAAGAGCTGTAGAGCTCGAAGGCGGGGGGTGAAGCGGCAGTGTTCTTGTTTGGAGAGATGTTCTAGCAATGATCACCATACATGTGTAAATTTGGTTTCAGAGTGTGCAATACGACAAGTTAAGAGCTCCATTGCCATAGTGTGCCATTGACGAGTAAACCATAGCGGGGTAGGCAGGGTCGAGGGCTTTGTCCATTGCAAGGTGATAGTTTGTTTTGCTGCCCCCAGCATGTGCAAGATCAGGAACCCATCAGTGTGCGTCATAGCTTTGAGAGATTAGTGACGGATCCCTAGGATGGTTACTTGCTGCGAATTCGGTATGGGGAACCCCACCGTGTCTTTGATGTGGCTCAGTACCTCCTTCCAAAAGAGGGTGACAAGTGGGCTGGCCCACCAAATATGAATAAAAGAGCCCGTAGTGGAGTTGCAGCGCCAGCACAAAGGTGAAGAGGTAGGGAACATTCACCATAACCGCACAGGCATGACATACCAGCGGCTCATGACTTTATAGGCAGTTTTGCACTGAGGAATGCTTCTATAAATCCTAGGGTTTTGTTCAGCCAAAGCTGTTTCCACTGTTCTGAGGAGATGGCATCTGGAATTTCTGAGTGCCACTGCATTTGGTAAGAATGGAGGGGCATAGGGTTAGAGTGTTGTAGGAGCTGGTATGTATGCGAGATAAGCCCCTGCGAGCCATCAAAAGAGTGCAGTAGTGTCTCAAAGGAGGTAAGCTGACACGTAGCCCCTTGTGTATTAGTGGATGTGAGCAGCCAGTGTCGGAGCTGATAATATGGTATCTATGTCGTGGCGGGGAGGTGATAGTTTTGTGTGCATTAGTCGAAAGTCTGAAAAGTTTCCCCCTCAAAGAGATCACTTATTGTGCAACATTCCGCTTCCCCCCAGTCTAAGAAGGAGTGGGGTTGCAGGGTCGGAGGGAAATCGGGGTTCCGGGATAACGGGGTATTGGGGGAAGGGAAGGAGGTGAGTGCCCTGGCGATAGAAAGTTTTCCCATATATCTAGGTCTATTTTTGTAGGGGTCGCAATGTAGGCACTGTGTGGTCCTATCCGTTTCGGCATCCAGGCCAGATTCCAAAGAGGTCTGCATGCCACAGCCTTGCCCATATGAAACCAATATTTTTCACTTTTGTGAACTACCCATTCCAAGATGTAGCGTAGGTTCGCCTCCCAGAAGTACACAAGTAGAATGGGACAGGCAAGCCCCCCCGATCTTGGGGTAGCATGAGTATCTTATTGGAGCCCCGTAGATTACCTTTTTCCTAGATAAAATGATTCATATCCCTCTGGAGGCCTGTGATGGCTGTTTCGGAAATTACTTCCATCGCCTCAGATCTTCCAGAACAGAACGCTGTCATTCTGGACAGTTAGCTTGAGACCTTGGGGCCAGCGCAGGAGTGACGTTAAGGCCCAGATATCGGATCAAGTGGGTTGCCCTTTGGAACAAGGTGAGTGATTGCAACAGTAGGACCTCCTGTCCCGAGAGTGTTAAGTTCAGTGCTTGCGATTTGGTTATATTAATCTTGAGGCCCGAGATTTGTTCAAACGTATGAAGGAGCAAGATCAAGGTACGAAAAGAATCTCTGGGATTGGTTAAAGTGAGCAGAAGATCGTCCGCAAATAAAGCAAATTTGTGATTGTCCTTGCCAAAGGGGATACCCTAGATGTAAGATGCCCGATAAATGGCTAATGCCAGAGGTTCCACTGGTAGGGCAAAGAGTAGGGGAGAGAGTGGGCATCCTTGTCGGGTGCCCCTGCGAATGTGAACGTGGGGGGGAGAAAACCGTTGACCCGGATTTGCGCGGTGGGAGCAACATAAGATGCCATTATCTGAATACCATGATGGGCCCAAGCCCGATCTTCAGAAGGACCGCTCTGAGAAAGGACCAATCCACCATATCAAAAGCTTTCTCAGCCTCCAGGTAGAGGAGGCACACAGGGATGTCTCATCGCTGGACCTTCGCCACCAGGTGGGCCAGGCGCTTGATGTTGTCTGCCCCCTGGCGCTCACATATAATCTCAACCTCTTCTGGGTCTATCAGACTGGGTAGCTATGGCTCCAATCGGTTTGTCAGGAGCTCGGTGTAGATCTTGACATCTGAGTTGAGGAGGGAGATAGGACGATATGATGCGCAGAGCAATGGGTCCTTCCCCGGCTTGGGTATTAGATCTCTCTCAGCCATGGTCTTCGTAGGTGTCAAGCTAGTATTGTCGGAGAAGGAATTGAAAAGATGAAGAAAATGGTCCTGTATTTGGGGTATAAATAAGAGATAAAAGGCTACCGTAAGCCCATCTGGGCCCGGGGCCCTGCCCAACAGTAGATCTTTCAGCGCCCAATGCACTTCATCCAGTGTGAACGGGGCCTCCAGACTGTGTGTATGGACAGGATCTAGAAGCATCCATTGGCATGAAGCTAGGAAGGGACCCATCTTTCCTTGGGAAATGCCCTCTTGGCTATATAGGGTGAAGTAGAATCTGTGGAATGCCCGCTGTTTGTCAGTTTCAGAGGCGGCCACGTGCCACCTTCATTTTTTACCTTAGAGACGTGGGCATGGAAGATTCAGGTGTGAATTTGGCAGGCCAGAAGGAAACTCAACTTATTCCCTCCTGCGTAGTATTTCTGTTTCAGTGTAAGAAGTGAGTGTTCTGCTTTGTTTACACTCATAGCCCACAATTGGCCAGGTAGTAAGGACAGCTGCTTCTTGTGCCATCGCGAGGGACCAGCAAGATTAATGTGTTCCAGGGCCTTAATGTCCCTGGACAGCCCGGTTTCCACCAGCCGGGCCTCCCGGGTACAGGCAATTACGATTAAAGTGATAGTGCCCCGATTGGGCCCCTTTAAGGCGTCCCACAAGGTATGCCTGTCAGTGTACGGTGGGGCAATCGCCTTGAAATAGGCTTGGATCACTCACCGGATCTCTGTGATATTAACAAGATCAAGCAAAATGTGAGGGGGAAGCCGCCAGCGTGGTGCAGAGCGGGGTGCCACCCCAACACCCATCAGGGTCATCTCAAGATGCGCATGGTCCGAGATAGATATATTGGAAATGCTTGCCGACTCAAGGGACCGGATAAGTGAATGTGATAAAAAGAAATAATCAATGCATGAATACAAGCAGTGGACATGGGGAAAAAAAGTGTAGTCTTGCACGCCGGGTGACTTATAAAGCCATGCATCCACCAAGCCAAGGGCTGTGATGTTCCTCTTCAATGCTGCCGACATCACACTACAGTCCAGCTCGTGGTCCCATACCAGGTTGAAGTCCCCCCAATGAGTATCAGGCCGTCTTCTTGTGAGGCTAGGTCCTTGAGGAGATTTCTAAGATATAGGTCCTGTGATTGGTTGGGGGCATGGACATTGATCATGGTAGGGGGTCTGGTGTT
The DNA here is from genome assembly GCF_964204655.1 of Triturus cristatus. Taxonomy (NCBI): domain Eukaryota; kingdom Metazoa; phylum Chordata; class Amphibia; order Caudata; family Salamandridae; genus Triturus; species Triturus cristatus. The sequence continues at coordinate 799,230,214 of NC_140592.1, forward strand.
GACCAGAGATAAAATTTTGAGATAGCATCCCTCTCTGTCACGTGCGACTTGAACCCCAAGTAGACTGAGTCCCGCAGTGAAGAGTATAGCGGCCCCTGCCGTCTTAGATGGAGAAGACGCCCAGTATTGGATTGGGTATTAGGGATGTGCCATACGGTGCATGTCTGAGTGTAAGAGGTGCGTTTCTTGCAGGAAGATAATATCTGGGTATTACAACAAGAGATATCGCCAGACCTGTCTGCGCTTATTGGGGGCACTGAGGCCATTCACATTAAGTGAGAGAAATCTTATCTGTGTCATGTTTATTCGTGTGGGGCGTAACAAAGGGCAGTGCATCAATCCTTGTCAAGCCAGAGCGTGCCCCTCTGCCTGCAGGTGTAGGAATAGGAGAAAGGCCGCAATGTGTTTGATCCCACTTGTTCAGCAGCATGCAGTGTGACACCCTCCCACGGTGAGGGTAGGTGGGAAGAAAAGTTACAGCAACCAGCAAGCCCCATAGCCCCAGGAGCAGAGTAGAAGGGAAGTGAAAGGTTAAGCCAACAATAACAAATATAGTACAGCTTAAAGGGCCATAGAAAACCATTCAATTCCATTGGTGGAAGTTAGGTCTATTTTGAGGAAGTCACTCCCCATGGGGACAGATTAAATGGGGGGGTGGTGGAGAAAGTCGTCTTTACAAGGTCCGCCACTAGCCATAAAGCACAGGAGGAGGAGAATCCTTCCTGGGACCCGGTAGAGCGTTGAGTCAGTTCCATGCATGAATCGCTCTGGGGATGAGAGGCAAGGGCCATGGAGAAGCACTCGAGGCAAGCTTGTTCCCTCTCAGAGGATGGCCCTATCCTGTCAGGTACAAGTATTGTTCCTCATAGATCCCTTGTCTGGGTGTTGGAGGAAAAAGGCCACCAAGGCAGCCGCCCGGGCCAGCAAGAGCATGTTAGTGGACTGCTTCCGTAATCAAAGTGTATGTGGGAAGGGTGCCTTAGGGGCTGGAGGAGAATGAGTGGGTGATTGAGTGTCCTCCATGGAGCGTGAGTGTTATATGATGTCTTCCTTGGCCTGGGAAGTCAATTTCCCCCTGGCCTGGGACTTGTGTCTTGCACGCAGTACAGTTGTCCACTTTGGATGTATAGATTCTCTGTGCCGTGCATGGTGCAGGTTCGGGCTTCTGGGGTGAGAGTTTGCCGTAATGTGGAGAAGTTGCTGAGCCTCCTGCAGCGATCAAAGTGATCTGCGTTTGCCTTCTAATGTAAAGATCAGGGGAAAGGGATGGCCCCACTGGTCACTGGTATTTAATGTTGAGCTCTTGCAGCCTATCAGTGACCAGCTTGAAGTCCCTGTGACATCGAAGTGTCACCGCAGAGAGGTCCTGGAAAATCTGAATGTGATGTCCATTGTAGGTCAGCTCCGTCTTGTCCCTGGCAGCACATAGGATTGGTTCTTTCTCAGTAAAGAAGTGAACCCAGGTGAGAATGTCCAGCACGAGACCTGGGCCGATAGTGTGGGGCCACAACCCAGTGGGCCATGCCCAGTGCGCCGGTGGAAAGGCGTCTTCATCTCCTCTAAATGCCTGGAGGAGGTCCACCGTGTATGTCATAATGTTCGACCCCTCTGCGCCCCTGGGGATCCCCCAATGCGGAGGTTGTTCCTCCTACTCCTGTTTTCCGGGTCTTCCAGCTTTATTTGACACTCTATATGTTGCTCCTCAAAGGTATTCATTCTACACCATAGACTCCGTCCGTAAGTCCAGGGTACGTTCATGATCATCGATCCTGCCCCCAAATTCCCCCACATTGTGCCTGAGGTCATGAAGGCAAGCTTTAAATTCCGACTTAACTGAGCCAATCTCTGCCTTTATTTCCTGTAGAAAATTTGTCATAAAAGCCTGCGTGATAGGATTTGATGCTAGTTTCCCAGAAGAAAGGGTCAACAGGGGGTCCGGTGGGGCCGAAGCAGAGTAGCCCGATTTCAGTCACATGGATGGGAAAGTAGAGTCTCTGGCGGGAGCAGCAGATTTCTCCTTTCCAGCTTTAGTCTGGGGCATGGTACCCCTGGGTCTCCACCCCACAGGGATACTGGCGAAGGGTGTCAAGAGCCAGGGCAGGTCCTACCGCTCTATGATCGGGGCTCAGGGAGATGATAGATCCAATGTCTCAAGGGGCCAAGGAGCAGGGAGGACCACCACTCCCCCAGAGTCACCCCCTTTCAGAAGCACATGTCTTGGGGTCCAGAAAGGCATCCAAAGTTGAGTCCCAGCATCACCCCAGAGATCAGAGTGGGGAGCAAGGTGAGTGAGAGCTCCCACAGCAAGGTCGAGGTCTATGCCACAAGATAGGCTAGTGTGCCAAAGGTATCTCAAGAGGGAAGCTGAGTAACCAGATTCTTTGGTTCAGTGGTAGGGGGAAGCCAGGGGACAGACTACAGACTGGTCCCTCCGGTAGGTGTATGTGGGCTCTAAGAAGGCCAGTCTCTCCACTGTGGCCCAAGGACCAAGCAGCGATTCTCCACTAGCGTGAAGAAGGCAGGGGGTGAGCACTCGCCACCCCACAACACAGCCGATCGCCCCACCACACTTCAGGAGACCCCCACTATCAGCCAAACCACAGTAATGCCTTCAATAAGTGCAGATCAAAACCGACTGCCAAGTCAACGCGGGAGGGCCCAAAAGAGAGACGGAACAGGGGGCTTCCAGATTTACAGCAGGTGCAGAGGCAGGAAAGAAGCCAAGGAAGTTGCCCTGAGGGGTGTAGAACCCTGGTTTGGCCCAGTCTTCTGCGATGGCCCACAGGCCCAAAGAGTAGTATTCTACATGCTCAGTGAGTGGGAGAAACACCTGTTGCCCAACAGTGCATCCAATTGACCCCCCCGGCTCGGCAGTGCCGACACCGCAGACTGGTACAAAGATATGTGCCAGTGTAGGCCCTCACATTAGAGTCAGCAATAATGGGTCTCAAGTGCTACCTCAGATGCAGGGCAGGTGGGTCACTGGCAGGCCCTGCCAGGGCCACACTACACCTTGACACTGGCTGGTCTCCTCCGACTCCCGGATCTAGGGGGGTCCAGCACTGCACCCCACCTACCCTGCAGTCTGCTCAGGGGAAGAGTAGGCTCACCCCTGCTCCACGGCCGCGCTCCTCAGCCAGGCCCAGGCACCACGAGGGAAAGATGTATCACAGGCCACCTTCCAGGGCCTATGTAGGTGAGCAGTAGGGGGTCCAGTATGGAGTACTCTAGGCCCAGTCCAGCCCACGATTAACCCTGGGCGTAGTTCGCGTAGTAGCGCTACGCGTAGCTACGCGAAGTGCACTTCACATTACGTGATATACGCGTAGCACTACGCGAACTGCATAGTGCGCTGTTCGCGATGATTACACAGTGCCGGATGCTTGTCCGCACTGTCCAATCATTGAAAACGGCATCTTGCACAGTACGAGCTGTCATTTTCTGCCGCTCGAGTAGATTTTTACTCGAGCGCCAGCTTTCTCAATGCGGACTGGTAGTTTCTCATCGCGAGCGGTCGCGAGCATATGCGACCACTCGCAATGAGAAACCTGACCTCCCCGCATTGGGAATCTCGCAGGGAGATTAATTTTTCATGCTCGCGATCGGCAACTTGATGTTGCAGATCTCGAACGAGGAAAAAGTCTCCAGGGATGTTATTTTGCTCACTCGCGTTCGCCAACTTGAGGTTGAGGACCGCGAGCGAGCAAAATATGCCAACTACACTACGCTACGTGTTTTTGCACTGTGCTACGTGCAATTCGCATAGCGCAAAGTAGCGCAATCTACACAAACTTCGCGAGCGTAGTGTAGTTGTCCGCCCAGTGTTACCCGCAATATTCCGTCGGAATCAGGAGGCGGGCACAAAACACTTGAAAGGCCAGGAGGTCGAGACTGCTTCAGGCACAAGGCCCCCAAGATGGCGTTGCTGGTTCCAGTCAGGCAGACCACATCTGCATACCAGGAAGGCAGCAGTGATGCGGGTCATGACGAGCCCAAGCCCAGGCAGGCATCGCATCCCCCACAGGGGACCCAGAGCAGGTCAGGAGTCAGCTTCCGGCCCTTGGGGAAGCGCCACCTCCACTTCACCTGCCCCAAGATGGCAGGCCTGGCTGCCTCCAATCCACGGGCCTTGATGCTAAAGTTGGGCGACTCTGGAGGTCCCAAGCACCTGTTAAGTGCAGCAGGCGACAAACGGCAGGCCAGTGCAGGATCCACCACTGACTCCCGGGTCCCAATGCCACCAGATAAGTATGGGCCAGCTGTGGGAGAGTTGAGACACCCCGAGGTGCATCCTACTCCATCTCCAGCCCGGCCACGCCCCAAATATAAATATTTAATATATAATTAAAAGCTTAGGTTGAAATGATGTTGAACATATGCATATAAAACAATATAAATATGATTGGGAATGTTATGTAATAAAAATGTATTTAAAACATGTTTTATTTATTTATCTATATGTAAATATTAATTTTTAATTTGAAATATATATGTTTTAAATGTAAAAATATACATTAAAATAACGTTGATAACATCTGTTACATGCCTTTATTCTAACATGTAATTGATATTATTGTTTATTACAAACATAACATAACACTATTTTTAATTCAAAAACCACCAATACAAAATAAATCACACAATAATTTTTACTAAATACAAATACCATTGAAACAAATGATTTCACTCTAGTCTAAAGTTATAACATTAAATATTCACAGTCCAAAATAAGCCATTTTTAAGAAAGTGTTGGACACTAAAGGGGTCACATTTACAATTACCACTCCAATTTAAAACAATTCGGGAAATTATTGGATACTAAAGGGGTGACATTTACTAATCCAACTCCAATATATCTAAATTTGGGAAGGTGTTGGACAGTAAAAGGGTGACATTTACCTTTCCAGCTCCAGTCTATACTCAATTTTGGAAGATGTTGGAGACTAAAAGAGTTACATTTACTATTCCTTCTCCGAACTAACACAATTTGAAAGAGGTGTTAGACTTTAAAGGGGTGACATTTACCATTCCAACTCCAGTTTAAACCAAATTGGGGAAAGTGTTGGGCACTAAAGGGGTGACATTTACTATTCTCACTCCAGTCTAACACATCTGGTTTAAGGGGTTGGACACTAAAGGGATGAGATTTACTATTCCAACTCCAATCTAAAACAATTTGGGAAAAGTGTTGGCCACTAAAGGGGGGACATTTACTAATTCCACTCCAATCTATGCCAATTTGGGGAAGGTTTTGGACACTAAAGGGGTGACATTTACTATTCCTACTCCAATTTAAGTCAATTTGGAGAAGGTGTAGGACACTTTTGAGGTTACATTTCCTATTCCCACTCTAATCCAACTGCATTGGGGGAAGGTGTTATACACCAAAGGGGTGACATTTACTAGTCCCACTCCAATCTATACCAATTTTGGGAAGGTGTTGGACACTAAAAAGGGTGAAATGTACTATTTCCACTGCAATATAAAACATTTTAAGGAAGATGCAACAAAATAAAAGAAATATGTACACAATTATTACTCCTTACACAAAATTTTGAATATCTAAAATAAGCTAAAATATACTTAAAAAACACACTTCCCAAAACTACAGGCCTTTATATTCATATTTAATTTGTAACACATAAAAAAATATTTTCAATACTACAAATAATAAAAAAAAAAATAATTATTATTTACTACAATTCATAAACTTTGAACCATAAAATAAAAAATAGAATCATAGTCCAAAAATAATAATGGTAAAATTAAAAAATATAACACCAATCTTTCAAATATAAATGTAAAAATATATTTTGACAGTTACATGATATATATATATCCAACTCCAATTCCGCCTCTCTACAAAGAAACGGGTCTGATACTTGCTCAGGATGCCCAAAGGTAAGTTTTATTCACCACTTGTTAGATGATATTAGTGAATCACCACAGGGAAAACACCTGGCAGACGCGTTTCGGCGAATGCCTTCTTTAATGCCAGCTTTGTGTTTACCAGTTCGTTTCTCGCGGTGCTGCTAGATGAAATCCTATCTATATATATATTCACTGAAAAAACCATAGGTTTCACACATGTTATAGTTAGCTGTACATTTTACTGATAAAAAACCAATGAAATTCCCCCGTTATAGTTACTGTAGGCAACTATAACTCACGCGACCGTAATCCTCTGCTGATGCTAATACTGTATTTAGACACTTATTTGCCCATGTCTTCTTCCATTAAATTTTAGCTATACATATATTACAAATATTTTTTTTTCATAAAGACACATATGTCATCAGCAGAGGATTACGGTCGCGTGAGTTATAGTTGCCTACAGTAACTATAACGGGGGAATTTCATTGGTTTTTTATCAGTAAAATGTACAGCTAACTATAACATGTGTGAAACCTATGGTTTTTTCAGTGAATTTGCAAGGTTTTTTAAATGCTAATTCCTAACTATAACGTGTGTGAAACCTATGGTTTTTTCAGTGAATTTGTACGGTTTTTTAAATGCTAACTTACTTTACGCCATTCGTGGCGTGCGCGCCCAGTTAACGCAGTTCGTTCCGTGCGCGCACCGTGCGCGCACAGTGAGCACGCGGTGCGCTTCGCGCACCGCGCGCCCACTTTACGCAGTTAGTGCCTGCACGCACGGTGGTCACGCGGTGCGCTGCGTGCACCGCGTGCCCACATTATGCGGGATGGGCCATGTACGCATGATGCGCTTCGCGCACCGTGCGCACATGGGGGACATATTATGCGCATCGTTGTGAAATGTTTTGTTTATTATTTTCATTGGTTTGATATGCCATGCACAAATGGTGCACTTCGGGCACCGTTTGCACATGGGGGGGGGAGAGTGTGGATAATTTTTTTTTTTTAACCAAATTTTTACCGTACGCGTACGGTAAGCGTAATCGGCGATTTTTCGAAAAAAAATAATAATTTTTTTTGGCCTTGGGGGTTGTTTGGGGGCCCGTATATCACTGCTGGGTGATTATTATCTCAATATACTGCCCCTTTACACATTTTTGGGCTTCATTTATGCTGCCCCACTCAGAGTGCGAGAGAGAAAATGGCGGCCGCCGCTTCCTGGTTTCGGCCGATTCGAATGTTTACTAAGATCTAAGAGCCAATCAGAATCGCGCTCGCGCACGTCACCGTACGCGTACGGTAAGCGCACCGTAAGCGCACCGTAAGCTGTCACAGATATATATATTGATTTAAAGGCTATTTTCTCAGAATCTACTGAACAGATTTACACCAAACCTACAAAAGGCATTTCCTTGACCTGAGGACTACCTCTCTGCCAAATTTCAAGTAATTCTGTTCAGCCGTTCGGGCTGTAGCTGTGTCTAAAGGTCCTACGGAAAAATGCATGGGAAAAACGCGTTTTGGGACCCCCCTTTTATCTCAGCCCCCGCTTGACGAATCCCCCCGAGACTTTCAGGGTAGGAGCGGAGCGTAGCGCCCCACCTATTTTGAAAAATTCGCGAGGATTCGTCGACCGGCGCAAAAGTTATTCAAAATAGAATGTTGCGGATTTCCGATGGAAACGTGGTCCTAACTATAACTACCTACTGGCGACCGCCAGTAGGTAATATATATATACACATCATAATTATGTAGAACAGATCAGATTCTAATTTTAATCAATTTGGTCTTCTAATTTATAATGTAGGAGTATTTAATTGGATGCGCTTCGCTGAAGTTGGTGACTCATTGTAGCCACGTTTACGCAACTGCACGCATCCTGTCAAACCAGTTCTACCAAAGGTCTTTCTCTCCAATTGGTGATACAATGTATCTATGCTTGTACAATTGCACATACTTTTTTTAACCAGTTTTATCCAAGGTCTCTCCTTCGTGTTTATGAATGAGTCACATCCTCTTCATTCTCTCTACAGGGGCAGTTAAAATTGTGTCCAAAACTTCATTTGAAGAAACTTTATTCAAAGATTCGGATGCAATCTGAAATTATGTTAGCGTAATGTACAATGCAGTACCAGTGAAATGTGGTCTCCGATATTATTTTGATTTTCACAATTTTTTGACAATGTTCTGGAGACACAGAACTTTCTTTATTTGTATGTATACAAGCGTTGTATTTAATGGCATTGACGACCAGTGTTTGTTAACTTGAAAAAGGCCTGTGCGGCTGAAGCTCGTTGTTATTGCTTCAATACATTTCTTTGGCTGTATACGGGTGTGCCGCCTCCTTCCTGACCGGGTCCTGGATTTTTGTGATCCTCGAAAGCTGAAGATGATACTGACTGCAAAACCCGCCTGATCATGACTTACAATGAAGAATCGAAAAACATCTATAGGATATTATCCAAAAATTGGGACATCCTCAAGTGTGACAACATAATTGGGGAATGTATTTCGAACAGACCCAGCGTGACCTACAGGAAAGGCAGTAGTATCAGAGACATGCTGGTACAAAGTGATGTTACCATCTATTCAACTCGGCACGAGCATGGCCTCAAGGGATTTTTTCTGCGTGGCCATTGTAAGGCATGCAATAACAGCACTTTTACCAACAGGTCAACTATAATGGTATCAAGAAAGAGATCAAACAATTTCTCACAAGCAGCTCCACCTATGTGATTTATGTGATTGAATGTCCTTGCAAACTTTGGTACATAGGGAGTACCACCCTACTAGCCAAGAAATGTGTTCTTGAACATTGTCGAGCCATCACGCATAATGATGAAAAATACCCGGTGGCCCGACATTTCAGGGACAAACATTTCTCCAATACGTCACTACTTAGATTCTTTATTTTAGAACAAATCACCAGGAACCCCAGATGGGGTAACATTGTGTTAAAACTCAGGCAGAAAGAGTCTAAGTACATTGTTGATTTTCAGTCCAAAGACTGGACGAGGAACTAGCAGTGCATCTTAGGGAGTAATTGTGACATTCGTCATCTCCATTTGGTTTCCTTTGCATTATACCTACGGGTTTGTTCTGATCTTGTTTGCTCCATGTCTGCTCTATTCTTTCCTCTCTCCCCTACCATTTAGTTTAGAGCATAAGAAGAAGTTTAGTCTGTTGTATTGTTTTTAATTCGAATTTTATAGCAACTGACGTTGTTTTATTATGTTTCTTCTAACAGGAGGAAAGGAAGGGGCCCTACCACAACACTCACTTTTCACGGGCAACCTACCCTTTTCACCATCTTATCACTGAGGACTTCTTCACTGATGGGCATCTCTGGCAAGTACCACCTGACGTCTCCAACTCTTTACAAGCATTCTATTATGTGATAAAGCCATCATCACTTTACACCTACGCCATGTGATTCTGGTCATGTGCACAACAATTTAGCAGTTCACTTACATGTTGAGGACATTGGCCTCATTTGGCAGACGAATTGTGCATGTTTTCTCATATACATATAAACTTACTTTATTCAATCCAGCATGGACTTTGTGAACCTTCGGACAAGATGGTTACACCGGATTATTTCCATGTGAATATTAACTTTTGCACCCACGCACTTTAAAGTATTTTACGTGGTAACTTGAACTCATTTATGTCCCTGTCCTCGTCGTTTGCAATTTGGCAACATCTCAAAAGCAGACAATATTTTGATTGTCAACTAGATTGGACCCATGTTCATAAGTGACGTATTGCATGGTGAATTGACATTGGTCTAGCCCCTTCCTATTTAGGTTGCGAGCCAATCAATATTGGCATGGATTGTTTATGTGGTGGGACATTAGTCATTATTTTAATATATGGCACTATTTCAGACTTTATGCTTGTAGGAGTATATTTATTTATTTTTACATCATCATGTCAACATCATAAACATTTTCAACTGAGGGAACTTTATAGAATGTATTGAACATATGATGTGAACGTGGCATTAGGTCTCTTCTGGGACCTTATTGGGTTAACATTTTCAATCAGTATGCATGTATGAGCTATTTTGCTTCTATACGTCTTTTGCACATTACAATATGTCTGCCACGCAGTTTGACGCAAGGCACTCAATTTTAGTCCTTCGTCTGTTTCTAGCATCTGCCTGAAGCGTTATCAGTTCAGTTTTGTTTTTAAACACATTATTTACGTGTACAAGACTTCCATGGTCATAACGTTTAACTATGTTTCTTTTGTGACACCATTGCGGTATTGTTACGATCTGCATGCATACATGAGCTACTTGCATTCGTATATTTTGCGTACATAACAATATGTCTGCCACGTATCTTGACTAATAAGTACTTTATGTCAGTCCTTTGTTTATGTTTAGCATTTGCCTGATGCTTTATTAGTTTTGTTTTCAAACACATTCATTTACGTGATCAAGCCTTCCATGCAAGCCGAAACATGTTGTAAGTGAATATACACCCTTGGACTTTGCAAACCTGGTGGATTCTGTGTTGCTGAGAGCGCATTTTATTGGAAAATATTTTGCTTGAAAATATATATATATATATATATATATATATTATATATATTTATACACACATATATATACATATAACTTTCACATGTTTTATTTATAATCATTTTTTCTAAAAAAATAAAAAGTAATAAAAGATATTTATTGAATAAAACATTGCTATATATTAGTTCATTTTACATTTTATTTAAGTATTTATTTTAATTTTAACAATAAATTATTTTTGTATTTATTCTAATCAATATATATTTTATTAAATTGAACATAATATTTATAACAATTAATATTGTAACAAATTAAATTTGATAAAATTAACAATATTATATTGCATATCACTAAATGATGAACATTAAATTTACTTTAAAATATCCAATTTTTAAAAATCTCCCCACCCTTATCCCCTAAAACCCCAATATCCCACTGCTTAAACATTTATAAATCCATTATTCTTATAAGTGAATAGAACTAGAAATACAAATTTCAACATTCTCATAATTAATCAATTATATTACTAAGAACACAATAAAAAAATAAACATATAGAATAAAACACTACAATAAAACACTACAATACATTATATATTAAATAACACTTGCAAACTCTGTTACATACATTTTCTAAATTGATATTTTTAACGATTCCAAAACCACCGCTAAAAATGATATTTTTATCTTTGATATTTCTGTCCACAATATTTCATACATCCTGATATTCTTGAGACAATATTTTTGTATCATAAAAAACAATTGGGATAAAAAAATATCGTGTCAAGATTATCAGGATGTATAAAATATTGTCTGCCGATTTTAAACAAGGATGAAGAGGATGAAGACTAAGAACCATGACTGCATAGACGTCAATAATTGTGCACCACACCAAACCCAGACACACCACTTGAATTGTCAGATCTAACACTGTTTGTGGATGGTTCTTGTTTCAGGGACCATCATGGAATATTAAGAGCAGCATATGCAGTTTGCTTCATTTCAGAAATTGTTGAAGCATCATACTTGTGTGATGTAATCTCAGCACAGGTAGCATAATTGATTGCCCGTACAAGAGCATGCCGCCTGGCAAATGAATAAAGTATGAAAATTTACACAGACAGCCTGTATGATTTTGGTATGGAGCATGAATGTGCACAATTGTGGTCACATATGTGTTTTATGGCATCTCCTGGTACATCCATCAAAAATGGGCCATACATTTTGAACTAGTTGGAAGTTTTACATCAATCTGAAAAGATACCGGTTTTATAGTGAATTGTTCACAAGAGTGACAACATTGTCACCATGATCAATCACTATACAGATGCGTTGGCTAGGTATTGTGCTTTTGAAACTGTAACAATCTATTCAAAAGAAAAATTTAAAACTGAAACTGAGAATGATGAACCTTACAATGTAAATAGGTTTTTGTTGAGCCATGCGCATAGAACATTAACTGAGCTGACCGATCTTAATGAAGAGGTGCCAGAAGATATAAAGAGAAATTGGGAAATAACTGTTTGGAAGAAGGATGTCAATGACATCGGGATAACAGCTGGCAATAAATATGTTCCCCTAATTTAGTGTTACCTGCAATGGCTAGGTGATCTAAGGCCCAATACGTGTGAGTTGAGACACAATGGTAAGGATCTTTAAAAAGTATTGTCACATTCCTCACTTTAGGTCCAGAGCAGAAAGTTTATATCAGAGATCTATTGACTGTCAACAAATTAATATAGGGAAACGAACTAATGTAACTATGAGTCACATAGGAAAATCAGAGGGACCATTCACCAGAATGCCGAGAGGTTATGCGAGATGCCTGTTCAAAATGAATTGAGGTACATTTTAGTAATAGTATGTGTGTTCTTAAAATGGATAGAGACTTATCCAACTAGGAAATGTAACAGCATGACACTGACCAACTATTCCTAGGGGATTTAATTCCTAGACGTGGCATGCCTACTATGTAAGGTTTCATCGCTAGCTGCTAATACTTGAATTTTGTACTTGAATCTGAATTGTGTGTTTTTGGGCCTTTTAAATATGTGTTTTTAAATCAGAATATAGGGAATTGACACATTTTTTGACTAACTTGCCTACGGAGCTGTTTTTAGAGCAAGTAGCTCACTCTTTACTTTTTGAACAGCAGCAGCACCCGTATCTCAGCGGGGCCGTCATCTCAGGCCCACAGCGTAAATCAGCCTCACTCAGACACTACTTAGTAGCAGGCTGGAGCGTGCGCACTGCAGGCATGCCGAAGGCGCACCAAATGCATTCCCGTCTGCTCCCGACCGCGCTCAGCGCCAGCCATGCTTCCGATTTTGGCACTACTTAACAGGGAAGACTTTGCTACACGCATGATGAACTTATGACTATTGCTAAGCAACCCATTGTAAGGATGGAAGCTACTATTGAGAGTTGTAATGTCAAGATGTCACCAAAGGATAGGTTAACATGTGGTTTGCGGAAATCTAGATCTCTCCCTAAACATGCTGAAGAAATTAACTTATTGCTTGATACTGGGGAGTTTTATGTATTGTTCATTACAGAAACTTGGACTACAGGGGACTCTGTCTCTGACCTCGATAAGGCATGTCCATATGGTTTCAAAGGGTTCCAGAAGCCCTGAGTTCCTAAAAAAGTGGGGGGCTTAGACATTCTCCATAAAGACAGCTGGGACTTCACTATTTTCCCCATAGATGAAGTAGAGGGGAAAGAAATGTTAAGATTTCAGTTTAAGGCTCAAAACATGGCCACAGGGATTCTCTGTTATAGGCCACCCACTACTGCAAGTTCTTCTCTTCCTTCTCTCCTAGATAATATCTCCAACTTGTGGATCATGCACAATAATCTTTTTTCTGTTGGGAGATTTAAATTTCTGGGCACAAGGAGTCCTATCTGCGGCATATAAGGAGCTGCTCAGCACCTGCGAAACAATTGTTCTTAAGCAGCAGGTCCATGGCCCTACACATATAGCTGGCCATACTTTGGACCTCATTTTCTCCCCAGAAAACCTTACCTCGGTAGGAGAAATGACCCCTCTCTGCTGGACTGATCACTCACTAATTACCTTTTATCTGCAGGTGGATAAGAGGTGCTCCCTTGAAAAGTCAGCAATAATTTCAGTAAAAAGCAGAGCATAGCATAAGCTCTCTAAAGTTAAATCCAAACATTTCATTAACAATACTTTTTTCTCTCCAGCAGACTCTGCTGACGTGAATTAATATAGATTTGAAAGGGAAATTTAAAAAACATTAGATAAAAATATACCTCTGACTACCTTAAAAAACTGACAAAAGGTGTCAGCCCCTTTGTACGACCTTACGTTGAAAAAGGCCAACCTAAATTTAGGCAACTGGAGAGGAAATGGAGGCACCATTATCTTGAGATAGATAAGTTCAATTTAAAAAATGCACTAAGTGAATCGAAAAACAAGTTAAGGAAAGCGAGAGGCAACTACCATTATGAGCTGATCACTGCAGCCCCTAACAAAGTAAGAAAAACATTTACAATTCTTAGAGAATTTACCAATCCTTCTCACTTTAAGCGAGAGATTATACCATCACAGATATTATGTGACAATCTGTCGGAATATTTTGATAGTAAGATTAAAACAATATTCGATGGGATTGACAAATCTATCGCAGTTAAACACACTATCGCACATTCTCATAGCTCCGCTCAATCTGGACTGCCTCCCCCTTTAGACTTCTCCCCCATGACATTGACTAGGTTGGATCCTATCTCTGGCGAGGTTTTTGAAAGCCTTGTACAGGGCCATGAAATTAGGGTCGCCGTTGGACCCTATGCCACCAAAGCAATGGCTAATATGGGAAGAAGAGCTTGGGGACACTCTCCTACAACTCCGCAACCATTCTCTTGAAACCGAGAAGGTGCCTGACTGCTGGAAGAAAGCTATAGTTAAGCCATTGCTAAACAAAAACTCTTTCTGACCCCGCCTATCTAGCCTCCTAGATCTATTAGCTGCATTTGACACTGTGGACCACCACACTCTTCTATCCAGACTTGTGGGTGTGGGGGGCACGATGTTAAAGTGGCTAAAATCCTATCTGTCTGGTCATATCTTTTCCCTTTTTCTATCCAAATTTAGAATGACAACAAATAGTGTCCCCCAGGGCCCTTCCCTCAGCCCTATTTTATTCAATATTTATATCAAACCTCTCATCTCACTTATAAAAACCCACAATATTAAGTTAATTAAATATGGAGACAATACTCAGTTAATTCTGTCGCTGAATAATAACCAGGAGGATACCATAGGTAACATACAGGCATGCATTCTTGACATCTTTGACTGGATGAATGCAAATTCACTCAAAATGAATGGAAACAAAGCTGAACTCCTCTGTTGCTCCTCAAAACAAAACAGTATCCCTATCGCCTAACTTCTGGCCGTTATCCACATAAATGCCGCTGGTCAACCCAGTGGCAGTATGAAACTTAGGTGTGATCATTGATCAAGGTCTGTCTATGGAAAATCAAGTGAACAGACTTACCAGGACTTGTTTTGCACTGATCCGGGCCCTTAGGAATCTATATCCTCTGCTTGACCTACCAGCTAGATCACTGATTTCCAGAGGTGTAATACTAAGTAGGCTGGACCATTGCAACGCTTTGTTGCTAGGAGCCCCTAGCTATTTGTTAAATAAGCCAGAGCGCATCCACATAATCACAGCTAAGCTACCATTGAACAGATCTCGATATTCAGATGCCACAGAGGCCTTGAAGGAGCTCCAGTGGCTGCCTATCAAACAGATAATTATCTTTAAATCTCTCTGTATTGTCCATAAGGCACTACACGATAAAGGACCAAGGGCCATATGTAGGTAGCATACAAGTTACCACTTCTTAAATACCGAACTTTACCGATTCGGTATTTAAGAAGTGGTAACTCGTATGTAGGTAATCATTCGGTAAATATTACCGAATCGGAGAAATTCGGTAATTACCGAATCGGTATTTACCGATTCGGTAATGAGGCATACCTTCCCATTGATTGAATCAATGGGAAGGTATGCCTCATTACCGAATCGGTAAATACCGATTCGGTAATGGGGGGAGCACATTCAAGGGTGGCAGGGTGTCACATTGACACCCTGTTGCACCCCTGATTCCTGCATGTGTGCACATGTGGCGCACATACATGCCCTAAGGGCATGTATGTCTGCCACATGGCACTGTTAGTCCAGCAAAATATTGCTTTTTGCAATGAATTCGGTATTTAGCACCAACATATATTTGGTGCTAAATACCGAATTATTTTCCCTACACATCACTCATTTGAGTGTCACCTACATCTCATTTCAGGATTCGGTATTTACCGAATCGGTAAAATTACCGATTCGGTAATTTTACCGATTCGGTAAATTACCGATTCCTGAAATGTTCCCCCTACATAGCAAAAGCCTAAATACCGGTCGGTAACGGTATATTTACCGAAAATCGGCCGTTACCGACCGGTATTAGACTACCTACATATGGCCCCAAATCCCTTACAAAACAAACTAAAAAAATATACTCCTGGCAGAAACCTCAGATAAACCACAGGCAACTATGCCCAAGAACTCAGATTTCAAAAAGTCAGACAAAGAGGACATACCTTTACCTTCAATGCAGCTCAGATATGGAATACATTATCAGCTCCCCTATGGTCTCACTCTGACTTACTAAAATTCAGGAAATCACTGAAATCCTGACTTTTCCCTTTACTAGGGACCCACTCTTTAGTTTCTCCATCAGCTATTATCTTACATGGTGGTTATAGCACCAAGATATCATTTTTGGTCACAGTGTGCCTTATAAATAACCCTTACAATACAATACATACCCCTATTGAGACAGACAGAGGAAACCATTTTTAAAATGAGGCTCTTAAATTGTTGTGCACAGCTTTGCAAATTCAGCTTTGCTTGTGCTGATGAGCATTAGAAACACTTCAGATAAAAAGACTGGAATTTCACCACATGCAGTGCTCATGGGGAGTGTGATGAGAATTCCTTGCATAATCTCAGATTCACTTGTGTCTCTCAGTGATGATGGTGTGTTCGATTACTACAATGGTTTGGCTGATGTCATATGATCTGTCTCTCATCAGGTGAACTTGGCAACACCATCAGCAAAAGAGGTTTTATGCCATGTACTCCAGTCTGGTGATTAGGTGAAAAATGTTTGCAAGAACTGGTTTAAGTCAAGGTGGAAAGGCCACCATCTAGTGATTCATGTGACAAACACTGATGTAAAGTGTTCTGGTATCACTGTGGATCGATGCAGCTCACACAAATAGAGTGAAGACTGCAGGTGAAGTAGTGGTCACAACAGCCACTGATTTAAAGTGTCAAGCTCTAATTCGCTATATGAACCTGGGACGGGGGGAATCCTGAACTTCCAAATTTGAGGAAAGCAAAAATCAAAATCAAGAAGACAAGTCACAAAATCATAAATAAGAATAACAGCAAGAAGGAAAAAAGAAGGAAGGGACTCCAGTTCATGAGAAAGGAGTGCAGCAAAAATTTGAGACTCATGAACTGCAAAGTGAAAATAGTTTACTGTGAGTCAAGCTGCTGATGCAGTTGAGGGCGCAGGTCGAATCAGAAGAGACGAGGTTGCAATCACAAACACATCTTAAAATGAGAATATGCATCAGGAAGACAGGGCCTCTTGTTCAGACCAGTGAGAAGAAACAGAAGACTGTATCAGAAGACTCAAAAGTCAGAGACAATCAGAAAAGAGACATACTATTGAATTAGACTCAGATAGTAGCCAAAGTGAACCACCTGCAGCCAAAAGTCCAATGACAATAAAAGTTCCAAATAGAAAGTATTTATCACCCGAGTTGACATATTTGGCAACAGCCTCCGCAGATAAGAATTCAGATGTCATAGTCTGATTTGACAAACTGTTCTCAGTTTATTTTTGAGGAAAAGCCATCCTGAATTCTTGATAAGAAAAGGTTTGATGGATATTTTTACTGAAAAAAATTGAAAAGTGCACAAGAATTTCATAGTTAAGAGTTCATTTTTCTGTTTTGTATCTTAGGTATCCAGTTGAAGATAGTAAGGCCTCTTCAGCTTTAGGAACTAAATCTATGAACTGAACATTCTGAAATAACTGAAAAAACAATTCCTGATTTTGTATCTTTGAAGTTAGATGTTATTTATTTTTGCTTTGTAGAAAGATGGCAAAGAGTAAGCAACGATGCTAAACAATATTTAGTATATTGTTGTTGACAATGATTATAATAATTTTAGTTGGCCTGTTGTGCTTGATTTCTCTATTTAGTTGAGCTGAACAACCATAAGTTGAATTACCTTCCATTTAATAGTTAGAGATAGGTCTGTTGGAAATTTTAAGAAACATAATCCACATTAAGGGCCCGATTACAAGTTTGGTGGTCTTACCGCCATATGGCCACAGCTGCGGACTTCCGCCTGCTGTATTACGATGTCAGAGGTGGACCAGCGGCAATGTTTCTGACGGTGGGTAATACTTTTTTATATGTGTTGATAAAGGTGTATATATTTTGACTGCACAAGTGTTAAATGTATACAAATGCATAATGCATGTGAAAAAATACTGGCTATGAGTACTTTCCCATTGCTGGAGTCCGGACCATATGTGCCCAGTCCAGTCAATGGGTAAATAATGCAAAACTGACATACCTGGATTTCGGCCCCAACAAGGTCGTTTTCTTCAGGGTCAAGATACTGCTGTGAAGGGGGGGCCCGGGAGGATGGGATGCACATGGGAGACTGAAGGGAAGAAAAGTAAATGGAATGAGTATATACCCCAATTCCTTCAATTTTGGCAACTTAAAGCAAGCGGTCTTCTCGTCACTGGTGGCGAGACAGAAAGCCAACACGTAATTCCGACTGTCGTGAGCTTGTCTGTACCACCCTCTGACCGGTGCTTTCCCCTTACTGCCATCATGGTGGTCTGTGAATGGCTGGTGGCGGCGGTGGCGGGTCTCCGGCAGTCTTTCCTTTAACAAACAGCCAACATCGTAATTCGGGGGTGGACCACCACATGAGCAGTGGGGAATCTGATGCCCCTTCAATGGCCGTTCCCTTACCTCTGAACTCGCAATTAGGCCCTAAGTGTTGTTATGTTTGTAGCTGTTTATCTAGGGGAGTTTTGGAAGGGTTGACATATTTGCAAATACCTTTAACCTACTGTAATATCTTAGTAAATATATTTTGTGGTACAGAATTGCAGCTCCATTTCTTTTAGATTTCAATGCTTCTTTGGAAGAACTTCTGTATTTGAAGATCGTGGGAACTGTGATACTTTTTCTAATAATTTTTAACCTATAATTAATTTTTACCATAATTAAAAATAAGTTTGTGTGTAGTTTAAGTGAAGAAGTGTGTGAGTTCATTAAGGAGTATTGTTGTGTACTTCCTAGGAGTCGCCCAGGACTTGCCCGTTTTGGATGACCTAAACTGTGGGCATGGTGTCCCAACCGCTTCCGGACACCCCCACAGGAGATGTCAGCCGTTAGACCAGCTAGCTCTTCAGTGCCACTACCACCCTCTGTATTCTACAGTGGTGTAAGTAGTATCTGGCAACCACTGAACATGACAACCCTGATTCTTTAGGAATCGTGCACAACAGTACAGTATGTTTCGCTCAGACACTCGTGCTTGCTTTCCTTCAGAAAATACACAGGATGGTGATCAGGACGCTTCAATAAGAATTTATTGGTCCAGCGACAGCCTTGTGTAAAACATATGTGCTGTAGGCCTGGGCAGTGAACTTCGCTCCATTCGCAGAGTTTGCAGAGTTTTATGCACTCCTCACTCCACGGAGATCGCGGAGTGCAGAAAACTCCGCTTTGCGATGTGCAGCAGAGTTTTTTCCCCGCTCTTGATCGCGAAATAGTAAGTCCGCGAGTGCGAGCTGCCGCACGGGTAGAATTTCTACCCGAGCGGAAGAAAATATCAGCACAAACTGCAGTTCGCACTGCACTCCGCTACTCGCGGAACTTAGCAGAGTTATTTTTTAGCTTCGCGGAGTTCCACATAGCAAAACTCCGCGAACTACGCCTAGGCCTAATGTGCTGGGACAATCGGGGAGACAGAAACATACAAAAGAGATTGCTAGTACCAATATAGTGAATAGTAGATACATTTCTACCATAGGGCTAATAAGATAAACAGAAACAGTTCAGATAAAAACAGTAGCACTTGCATATTCCTAAAATGCACATCCTAAGTAATTTGCTAAAATGTACCTAGCCTAACCTGGATGTGTAGGTGCATATGTGGTATAGATATGTGTATCTGCAGCCAAGAAACCCCTAGGGAAGAACCAGCCCCTCACCTGATGGTTGGGAATGAAGGGCCCCGTCTCTGTGTTGAGGATCCCAACATGCAAGGGATGTCAGACTGCTGCTTGTCGGAGATTCGGCATGTGAGACCCCTGTCTCAGCTTGGAAGGAATTATCTTCCGAGTTGTAGGGGGGAGTGAGGTTTTTTTATACTAAAGTGGTCACTCTGGGGCGTTTTCTAGAAAAAATATGGTTTTAAAACAACCATGGATGTTTTGAAAACAATCATAAATTGTTTGAAAACAATCACCGATGCTTTTCTAAACAAGTGTGATCATGCACAGCTAGCTGTTGGCCAAGGATGAAAGAAGTTGTGACCCTTATACAGAATAAATCGGCCGTGCCTGGGGACATGTTTATGTATGTCAGGTACAGGGATTCAGATAGAAGATTGAGAGCCTGGTGTCGAAGAGACGGGAGCAAGCTATTAGGTAAAAGGTCACCTGTTTAGAGTCGTTATAGTCGTGTGGATGGGATAATGTATGTAAAATGGGGTATACATCGATGAGACTATCCTAAAATACATGACAGTATAATGCAAGAAAGGTGAAAATGATGATAAATTAGGAAGATGCAAGAGAAATCAGAATGCAAATAGACGAGGTTGAAGATAAATTTAGAAATTGAAAAATGCACCCTAGGTTGAGGATGGAGTAAATGAGATAAGGAGTATTGAAACAAAGATCTCAAAGTAGTAGTAGAATAGAACTACTTGGAGAGAGTAACTGTGAAAATAGTTATGTGGTTGATGATAAACAGTGCATTGGTGAAGTACCTACAATGAGAGGAATGGATCATGTTGTTGCTAAGACTGCCTATTTTAACTGAGGGTGGGTATAACTTGGATAATTTGCTGTAGCATAAATAGGCAAAATTACTGCAAAAAAATTAACGATTATGGTACATATGCGAGGAGCATAACCCCGCGTTAAGCACCATTTACATAGTGCAAAATGCACAATCACATCTAAAATGGACAGAGAATTTTTTTTTGTGCTAAGAAAATAAAATGAAATGCAACAAAACATGAACAGCAGCAGCCAATCATTCTCCCAAGGTTTGTTGTTTCTGTGCTCCTACGGTAGGATTTTTATGCCAAATTACTCATAATCATGTGAACAGGTATAATCCTACAATTTTCCTTAACTTTCCATCAAAAAAGTTACATTAAATGACTGAAATTGCTTTGATTACTTCACATAATTTAATCTTGCCAAGGCCTAATTTTAACCTGCCATTTAATTGGGTGGGGAGCTACTATCTTGCTTTGGTATTTCCGTGGATTTTTCCATATGAATGAAATGAATGATGCTGTTGGTTTGAAAAGAGTGAACATGATTTTGGGACCATTGTTTTAGATGTGCTTGGTGCGGAGATTCTGTCTGTTGGTGTGCCTTAGAATGATGTGAAAATTAAAAAGCTTAGAAACGCTTGTAGATCGCCTTGCTTCTTACACTGCTGAAGCACTCACTCACATTAATGAAGAACTACTAGCTAAAGGTGCTATGAATAGCATGCTATGATCATGTAAGACTGTTTAGCTTTAGACATTTTCATTGCGATAGTAGCTGGAGTTTGTTGTGTGTTGAAGTACGACAGTGCTTTACTGTCATACCATGTAACACTAAGCTTATTAATAGATATACTAGTAGCATTACTGATATT